>NW_028263378.1:27913750-28562500 GCF_051168715.1 Poecilia mexicana | reverse complement strand
AAGAAAAAAAAAAAAGAAAGAAAAATGAAAATCCAACATTTGCAACAAAGCTGATGAACTCTGAGGGTGAAACAGTGAACACTCGTCATCTGCTCTGAATGAGTAACTGGATTTGATGTGTGTGTGTGTGTGTGTGTGTGTGCGTGTGTGCGTGTGTAGAGAGAGGCTATTTGTCATGAGGGATGTCTGGATGCGTGTGTGTGTGTTTTAGAGCGAGGAAGAGAGAAAGAGAGAGAGGGAGAGTGGGCAAACACAATCCTGTCCATCAGTGTCCATTACCCTGACAGCAAGTGAGATTAATGAGCACAGGGTCAAACAGAGGCACAGCACCCCGCCCGATAAGCACACACACATACACATGCACACAAAACTGCATGACAAGCAGTAAAAAGCAAGAAAAAAAAAACCATAATTCTCTACTCAGCAAATGTCGAGTACAGCATTTATACTGACATGTTGATAGATTCCAAGGCTGAAAAAGATTTCTTTTATTTTTATTTCTGAAGAAAGTTACTTGTAGGAGACTAAATATACCTTTAACCCTCACCCACAAGTTTTCTTGACATCTTCATGAAGTACCTGGGATGTGATGTGCTTCTTCATTTTTACAGCAGCCTCTGAGCAGGACTGGTTTTCAGTCCTAATATAGAGTTTCCAAACTAACACCCTCATCACAGTGCAACACGTCAGAGTTTCAGTGATGTAAGCAAGCTGTGAGATCGATTTGTCCAGCCGAACCCAGCCGTCCGTCAGTCCTCCTGTCGCCACAGCAGCATCAGACACACCATGATGCACAGACAGACCACTGAGTGTTTCACAGAAGAACTGAAAACACTGTCTTGTGATTGGTGTTCTAACTTTAATTTTTATTATTTTTATGTTGGCTAATGCTTTTATTGTCACTTTGTAGCATTTTGAAATTTGCACATAGTATTATTAATATTATTACAATCAAGTTTCAGGGATACTTCCACTCTTAGATGCTTCAGAAATCCATGTAATACAGATATAGATGCTACAGAGAAGCTTTGCAGGTTCTTGTTTGCTTGTAATGATCATTAAGTACATTGGAGGGGAAATAAGTATTTGATATGCAGACAATTTTTCAAGTTTCGACTTACAGGTACAACTCAACTGTGAGAGACAGAATCTAAAAGAAACATGAGAGAAAATCACATTGTGTGTGATTTTTTAAATTATAAATTTTCATTTTATTGCAGTGCAGGAAGAGACAAAATGGTGCCACCTAGATAAAAAAAATGGCGGCGTGAATTTGCCCAGGAACTAACTGCACAGTCTCCCCTAGCTGTCGATTTTTATCTACTTTCCTGTCTTGGCACTTAAAAGTAAAAACATTTTTAAAAGAAGGTTGCTGTCCTCAAATCTATTGGGTGACCATTTACAAAAATCTGTTGGTCCATCACTTTACAGTAAAAAGGCTCACCAGGAAAACAAACATGTAGGACAGTTGCCACTCTGCCCAGGAATTGAAATTCCAGCAAATTTATCAGACTGTGCGCTGCTCATGAAGACAGTCTCAGATATTCTCCTTAATGATGTTACATCAACACAAAAAAACTTAGGTTTGCAAAGTTGCCTCTGAACAAACAATGAGAATTACGGAAGAACTTCCTTGTCACATCACAGGTGATGACAAAGTAGAAATGGTCGACCGTAGGAACAGATCCAAGCTCGGAGAAAACCAAATACATTCTGTTCAAACGGCTCATAGCAGCTGTCCTGCATGTCGATGCAGGAACGATGATTTAAACTTCTGAATTTAAAGAGTGTTACAAATAAAATCACTATAAAATATTCTCTGTAATTTTTCTGGGAGTCAGGAAATAGAAAAAAATGTAGGCTATTTTAACTAACCTAAAATAATAGCCGACTGACATCGACTGACATGATTTAACTTCAAACAGTGCGACAAAAAAGGTTAGATTGTTTTGATAAAATACTGCCCTTTTTTTCTTTAACAAAAAAGTAAAGCAAAGAGCAGCTTCATGTTTCTAAATTACTTCGTCAGTGTTAAACATGGTATTTCCACATACCAGGCTGACACAACTGATAGGTTCTTTGGCAGCCTCTGTCAGAGGAAGTCATTTTAAACAAAACATCCTCATGTCTTTGTTATTAATGATGCAGGCTGCTCAGTGATCTTAATTCCATTTGTATAATGAGCCAGAGCTGATAAGCCACTCATCAGTGCTAATGGAGTGGTTTCCATTAATTAAAACATCTCATTCCCACCGCAGCCTTCATTACCACACCAGATGGTTGTCATTACACTCCTGTTTGTCAGTCAAAGACTCACCACCAACCATATAGGGCTTGTTCATAACACTAACAGAGCAGGAGGGGAAACTGTTCTGTGAAATAGTTCTGGGGCACATTTCTCTCTCCAGGAGATGCGTAATAAATGAGATATGAAGTGTGCAAGAAGACCACCCTCAGGACTGCACGCACACACACACACACACACACACACACACACACACACACACACACACACACACACACACACACACACACACACACACACATTATGTATATAATTCACAACCTTGAATCATATACATAAGGTTAGTAGCTGCATTTACATTACAAGTGTGCGCAAACCTTTGTTGATATTTTGCTAATGTCACACGATAAGTCATTAAAAAACACGCTGCACCGTCGTCCTCCAGCCACTTCCTGTCGTCTTGTTTTTGTCGTCTCCTCCAGCAGTAACATCGGGTTTGTTGGTCACGTGACTTGAGTGATGGAGAAAAAGTGTTTCTATTGCAGTTTTGCGAAAGGCACCAGTTTTAATAGAACCGAAAATCTACCTCATCCTCACACAGAAACGTTTTATCAAAAAATGTACATTTCGAAGTTCCACTGAGCAAATTCACTTTCGTAATTTAAATTGTATGGTCAATGGAGACGTGGCTGTAGTGCTGAAACAAAGTAGTGCCTTAGAAAGGTTTGCCTTTTTGTTTAATGGTGCTGTCATAACCACCAATATATGTAAGGGGGCTGGCAAACAAGAACCAGATGAAAAAAAGAGAGGAAAGTTTGGATCCCCATGACACTTAGAGTCACCTGGTCAGTTACTGACATCAGAGGCAGCAGCTGACCTCACTCTGACCCCGCCCCTCATCTGAAACCATGCCCTGCACTTTCATTGGTTTTTAATGAAAATCCAATGAAATAAGATCCACCTTGTAACAATACACTCTGTCTTTTATTAGTGTGGTTTTACTACATACAGTGCATTTGAGAGGTTATTGTAAAGAATATTGCAATTTTGCTCCTAAGATTTTTATAGAAAAACAAACAAACACAAACTGTTAATAAATCAGGCTGTCTCATGGAGGTAGCTGCTAATAGCTTGTCACCTGTTAGCTTAATGAGAGCAGCATGTGGAACTCCTTCTACAACAACACTGTTTGTGTTTGCTCAATTTTAAAAGTTAGGACTTAAAATTTTTAAAATCCATAAAACCTGTTCAGTTCCAAAGTTATTTCAGCTGTCGTTCAGTTCTGAAGGAAATAAGACCTTTAAAGAGAAGCTGTCCAAGGCAACAAACTCTTTCTTCATGGTTGAGTTTCTCCTCACTGTGAACCCGTGAGTTCCACCTTGATCTGCTGAAACCCACTAAAAAATTTCACTCTGGAAAGTTTAGCAGAAAGACTCTCACATTAACCAGAAGTAGGTGGTGAACGCCCTGTCCAAACACCGAACCAGTTCCATTTGTTTGGGCCATGATTCAAACCCACTGTTGCTCTTTGACAAGAAATGTACTCTTTGTGGCTTTCAGATTCATTTTGTGGCTGCGCTTAATATCAGACGGAGGCCAGGATGGCGGAACATCGTCTACATAAACTGAATAGAGCTATTTTTGTTCCAGCAGAGTTTCAGCAGGTATGAAGTGTCCAGGATGGGCTCGGGTTTTGAGCAGGCCTGTGTGACACGATTGTGACATTTTGTGTTTGAGTTCAGACTACAGCTCATTTCCTCTCTGTCTGTCATCCACGTCGATGTTAACTTCTTTGTGTTATATGGCAGAACTGAGGAAAAAATTCATCTGAGAGATCCAAAACCCATCTTATAACCGAGGGCCTTTTATGTATTTTAATCAAATTTGACCGAGGGCAGTGATTTTCAGTGGAGGCTGTGACTTAATCATGGAAAAACACGTTAAAACACTGGACTCACTTATTAAGCCTTAAAATTGTAAAACTGAAATATAACTGTGATACTTATAGGCATAAAATTATTTTATTTTATGCCTTTTAAAAATCCACATTTGGCTCTTTTTGTGTAAATAATAGAACACATTAAAAATCAGGTTATTTGTGTGGATTTGCTTTTATCTTTTATACTTTTGCCCCACAAGCAGCAGGCGCCATTTTAGTCTCGGACTTATAAAGTCGGAAAAAGAAATTTATCCATTGACATTTTATTCCTTATAAATTAAGCTACAGATTTTAGTATCACAGTGGAGTTGATATTGTGCATGCAGCAGGTAAAAAGTTTAATAGAGGCATCGGTTTGTACATGATTACGCAATATTAAATCACAATATATCTGTTAATGAAAGCATGTGACTACGGTGAAATAAGTCTAAGCTACTGTTATGAACCAAAGGTATGAAGGTTTTTTATGCTTTGAAATAATTTCTTTTCACATGGAAATCATTCACTTATAAAGTAGAACCGAAACTGTGCAAATTTACTAAACTTGGAAATATGTGGGGAGCTGTAGGTCGGGATCTTGTGTGCGGATTGGTGTATCACGGATTTGCTTTTTGAGCACATGTGGTGCTCAGAGGCACTGTTGGATGTGTAGAGTGTGCTGGTTGGTCACTCACATTGAGTAACTCTGAACACAGCCTTTGCTGTATCTTTTCAGAGTTAGTTTGACCGGACATATAAAATATTAACCGAGCTGCTGACAGGCAGAGTTGCAGGAATCAAACTACGGTCTGCCTAGGCAACAGACACGAATGCTCTAACTGATGCTGGCTGGGTGTGACTCCCCAGAGTTGTTTGTGCTAGCTAGGCTCACATGCATCTGGCTTAGAGAGAAAGAGCTGAGGGGCAAATTAGATTGGGACAACATTATCTTCTCAGTGTCACCTGGTAATTGTGTCTCGTTCCATTCAATCTATCTGTCTATTCCACTCAGTGACTCTTTGGCCACACACACATGCTCCAGTAGGCTCGACAACTACAGTATGTCCGATGAAGCTCCTAATGCATACGAACCATGGACAGATTGGTCGAATGGGTGTGTTGTCTTGCAAGACAGATAGCAACCATAAATAGGCCACAGTCAAACTGTGCAAGTATTGCGTTCACTGGAGCAGTAGGTGTGACTCCACTGCCAGTCCAGAGATGCTCCAGGATATTGACTGTTGATCAAAACTGGGCAGTTTTCAACTTGACGTATGCTAAGCAGTGACAGGCCAGTCAGAAACTCAAATATTCAATCCTAATCCAATTGCTACTAGGCAACCGGACCAAACATACTGTTTGCCTAAACTGCCGAGACGAGACAGTGAGGTGCTCCAGGTAAACTCCAAAGACTACAGAGATATAAGAAGCTTCTTCAAAGGATGCTGGAATTTCCTTAACATGTTGAGTAAAGTCTGATGGTTATTCAGGTTTGAGAATGTGTGAGAGAAGATTTTTAGCATAGAACAGGAAGGATGAACAGGGTACAACTGAGTTATTTTACACCTTTCAACTGTCATCCTCTGTCTGTCATGGAATATGGTGGACTTGGACATACTGGCTTCCTTCTGCATGTTTCTATGGTCTCTAAGTTATAAAAAGGGGAACTGATGTTTTAGAAATGCTACTGATGCTACACAGTGGGGTGACACTTCAGTGCTATTCCCATTATATGTCTTCTTACGACAACTGGAATCAGAATAAAATTGCTATCAGCAGGTCAAATCTTTACAAAAAACGGAGGTTGGGAATTCGGACACAAAACTCTGATTGGTGCATTTCCATACCTAACCCACACAGACACACAAACACGCTCACCATGCCCTGGACCCATGCAACCACTCACTAGCTTACTGCCCCGAGGTCGAGCAGCTCCAATTAGTCGGCGCTGGCTCTCTGGTCTCACTCCCCCATCTCCCTCCCTCCCTACGATAGCCCCGCTCTGCTGTCAGAGCTAATCGAGCCACTACCACCTCCCACTGCTGCAGACAGGACTTGTCACTGCTGCTCGGCAAAGGTCAGAGCCTGGCAATTAAAGTTACCCACTGGGGTGGGGAGGAGGGTAAGGGGGTGTTGCGGTGGGAAGGGCTGTAGTATGGGGACAGAGCAGCGCTGCACTGGCCTCTCATCATGATAACCTACCAGATTAGCTGTGGGGAGCCGTGCGTGCTGATGAAGAGTGGCGCTCTCGCATGCTCGGAATGATAAAGTTGCAGTCGGAACTTTTCACAGGAACCCTCTCCTCGGGTTGGAGGTCAGCAGACAAATAAGAGCTCACACACAGACATGGACGAGCAAAACAAACAAAACACACTTTTGGTTGTCGCCGCTGATTGATGCAAACTTTCCAATTTACACAAATCTGAAAGAGCAGACCCCAACTCGCTTGTCTGTTTAACAGTCAGTCTGCCTCTGTCCTTGTGCTCCTCACATCCACCCCCCCTTTTCCCTCGCCCTCCCTCTCCATCCCCTCAGTGCTCCCTTACTTCCAGCTAGACTAATCTGTGCCATCGGCCCCTCCTCTGCCATCCGTCAGAGCCCTCACATTGTTTTGACATCTAGTTAATTCTGGCCGCGATGATTTATCAAACTCTTATTACGGCCTGCTGAAAGCCTCATTTATTGTCCTGATGTATGGTAATGATAGCCCCGCACCACTGCCTGCCCTGAATCTTAACCAACGCACTTTTGTCCTCTCTTCTTGCCTCTTCCCTTCACTCCCACTCCGTCTCTCTCTCTCTCTCTCTTTATATTCCTGTATCTCTTCTGGGCTGCCGTCTTCTCCTCAGTGGCTTTGCTTCATTGTCTTTGCCCGCTTTCTTTTTGCACTTCCGTCTTTGTGCCCTTTTTCTGTCTTTAGCTATTGCTCGCACTTTTGATCCATTCCATCAATGCCTCGTTTAATCCCTGCTGTGATACTGAGAAGTCGGCCATCTCTTCTTTTGTCTCATTCCACCTGTTTTTCCTATTTCAACGAGAAAAGCCTTGATGCAGCGTGGGATGATGTTGGAATGCAGCCAGAAGCTAAATATCACTGTCACAGGCTTTTTCTCAACTTGATACACCATGAGTTGATATGTACACATCAGAGCCCATCACTGCTGGAAAAAAAAAAGTCAATAGACATTTTACTCTTGCAGCAGATCATCAAGTATCACCGATCTAGAATTACCCCTGCGGCCCTGACACAAAAACAAAACACTCCTGCTGAATAATGCAGACTGCGGCAGGATCTTAGGGGCATTAGCCGTCGATGGAGTGCAATAAAAGCTGGCGAGAAATCAATGGAGTGAGACTATACCTATTGTCCACAAAGCAAGATCCATTCCTAATGTGTCTGCTGTCGTTTAAGCTGAAAGGTTGGTGGACTATTTGCTGTGCTGATGTCTCTTTCTCTGATGCTTAAGCTACAGGTTTATATGAGGGAGGATCTGTCTTACACTCACACACTGACATTAAAAAAGTGGATTGTGGATTCAGGACAAAGCCCAGAGACATTGACAAGTTCTCTGCAAGCTAGTCCAAATGTTTCCTTAAGCAGGCACACTGTGTACTGTCTTGTCATGTATGATATGTAAGTGTATTAAAAAACTTGTGCTACGGGATATTAAAGTGAAGAAATGAAGCACATTTTTCCTGTAGCCTTGTGACTCTGCTGAGGTATAATAGAAGTCCAGTTTGATTTGAGAGCAGCCTTCAGGTCATCGTCTGATTTTTCTCATCTTCCTCTTGACAATACTCAACAGATTCTCCATAGGCTTCAGGTCAGTCAAGCACAGAACCACCATGGCCACTGAACCAGTCTTTGGTACCTTCGGCAGTGTGGACAGGTGACAAGTCCTGTGAGGAAATGACATCAGCATCTCCATCCAGCGTGTCGGCAGAAGGAAGCATGAAGTTCTCTAGAATTTCCTGGTAGGCAGCTGTGTTGACTGTAGATTTCAGAAAGCCCAGTGGACCAACACCAGCAGATGACTTGGCACTCCAAACTATCGACGCCTATGGAAACCTCACATTGGATTTCAAGCGAAGTGGATTCTGTGCCTCTCCAGTCTTCCTGTAGATTTTGCGACTTTGATTATCAACTTAATCAATTATTCAAATTACTTTCTTCTGAACAGAGGATTTTAGAGCACTGAGGAACAGTCCAGGTCTTTTTTTGTCCTTAGTCCAGGTAAGACACTTCTGATCTTGTCTCAGGTTCAGGAGTGCCTTGACATGAGGTATACAACATTTATAACCCATGTGTAGGATTTGTCTATTTGTGAAGTTCCCCCAAATTCTTGAATGGATTTTTTTTAACCAGAGTGTCCTCTAAAGTAGTACTTCTGAAATAGTGGGGTACATCCATCAGAAGATGTATCTTTGTAAGATCTTCTGCTGCATTCAAACATTGTGATTTGAACATTTTCTTGTACCCAGAATTGCTGAGTTGAGCCTGTAGCAATGTAGGTGCACCTTAAGCAGCCTTTGCTGTGTGGAAGCAGTGGAACAATGTCTGTACTTACAGCTGATGGATGTCTGTGGTCTCATTCCACTTGCTCTCAGTCAGGTTGACCACTGATGATCACTTTCAAGAAGCTGACTCCAGAGAAGCTCAGGAAATGAAAGGAAACTCAGTCTGAGGTCACACTGGAAACTACTGGAAACCATCAAAAGCCACAATAAAACACATATGTTTGATATTTTCTCCGTGCCTAGTGGTACGCCTAGCCTTTCAGACAAATCGGTAAGGACAATTCAGGTATTTTATTAATATTTTTATTCGGTTATTCAAATTAAAGGGAATTAGGGGATCTGTTCTGTTTTTAAAGGAAAGTAATATTACTATGAAGTATCAATATTCTTCCTTGAGTAAAATGTTTAACGTCACTAAATGAAGAACAGTCATAATTTAGTGAAAAACGCAGCAGATACAGACACAAAGCTGAAGTTTATGTCGCAGTGAGAATTCTTGCTTGAACACAAATGTTGTTTTGATGTTAGTTTGTATCTGAGGTGAAAAAGATGCAGTAAATACTATACTTCACCAGCTGAAGTACTTTACCCTGTTTTAACATATACATTAACTACTGTATCAGTTTAAAAAGGTTTGCATTTAAATGTTTTTTGAAAATTGTTTCTTATGCCTTAATTTGATCTTTTTTTTTTCTATTTTAGCCTTTAAAGGGGCAGTATTATGTAAGATGTACTTTTTTGAGCTTTACATCATGTTATTTCCTCATCAAAAACATACCTGGAGTGTTGCTTTGATTCTGTCATGCTTGAAAAACCCTTTAATCTCCCTGGCAGCCATCCAGCTGTGCACCTGAGTGGCCTGAGCTTTGCGTTCGAGGTGCAGCTCCAAGCTTCCATCTCACAGAACAGCCATCCTCCACGACTTCCCCACTCAGCTCCTTCAGACTAGCCAGCAGCAATTAGCAAACATCTGGTGGAACTGCGTATTATACGAGCTACTTCTCAGTGCGATGCTGGAAAAGACGTTGTTAAAAGGTTAATAGAGGAGCCAAGTTGTGATGATTTCCTTAAGGCGGAGTTTCAGAAATAGCAGAAGTTTTTAAAGAGACAGAGCCTCTTACAAAGTCTTTAAAATCCTATTTGATATATAAATATATTTGCCTGAAAAACACACAATACTGTCCTTTTTAAAATACCAGACATTGCACATAACTTTATATATGCTGTCTGTCCGATGATATCATTTTTAAATATTGTACTTAGATATTCTGAGTACTCAGAACTTACTGTTATTTGAGTAATTTATTGGATGGATACCTCTTACATTTACTTAAGTAAAAATATGTTGAAGCACTTCAACTCTTCCTTGAGTACAATCTGTGGCTACTCTACCCACCTCTCAGCCTAACTTTTCATGTTTCTGTAAAGTCAAACTATGTTCCCAAAGAGTAAGCCAAGAACAATAATAATTTATGTACTGCATTCCTTTCAGCTCTTCTGACTTACCCAACCTGGCTGCTGCATTAACCCAAATCTTTTAAAATAGACTGGACAGATACGCAAACATTCCCTTGAAGTAAATCTGGCTCCATGTGTTTTCCTCTTAAAGCTGCTCCCAGAAGCTTTTTTTTTTCGTGCCAGTGTTGCTTAAACGGTAGGAGCACATGTATTAGCAGGAGAGAATCTTCAGCTGGGAGTTAATACATATTTTGTGTTCAGCAGCTGCACAGTGAACGTGGGATTGATCCTGTTTATTGCAGTAAAAGCCGTGGCGCAACAATGTGCCTCAGTGGTGTGTGCTGATATTTATTGCACAACAACTGGACTCTGTGACTCAGAGGGATAAACTTTATGAGACCCTGAAAACAAATATGGCTTAATAACAGCAGGAATGCATTGGCTGGAGAGTCTGAAACTCAAAAAGCTATCATTACACAGGTCATGTGACCACACATCAGAGGGATGGAGCCACAGAGTCATGCAGCTTCCACATGTGATTTATTTGTGATGGGAACGTCTTCTGACATATTTGTGTCTCACTGGACTCTTCATCGGGAATGGAACATTTCTGAGGCTGCCGTCATCCGGGTCTTTTAGAAAATGTCCAACTGTGATCATAAATGTTTTTGTCAAGATCATTTTAGAATGAAGGATTTAATTTCCATTTGCTGAAAGTAGCGGTAAAACATGTCAGATTTAGGCCCAGCTTCATTCCAGTCTTTCCCTCCATCAGCTTTTTCCCTCTCTGCAGGACCTCCCCTGTGCCTTTTACCCCACCCTGCTACCCTCCCTGTACTGGCACCCAGGGGGCTTTAAATACTTTATAAGCTTGTAACATTACCTTAATGTCTCCAAACATTTCATTCAAACAGACACTAATGAAGAGTGAAGGCATGGCTGTGCAGCAACACCAAACACATGTGGCTTCAGTGGTCCATCTATCTATCTATCTATCTATCTATCTATCTATCTATCTATCTATCTATCTATCTATCTATCTATCTATCTATCTATCTATCTATCTATCTATCTATCTATCTATCTATCTATCTATCTATCTATCTATCTATCCATCCATCCATCCATCCATCCATCCATCCATCCATCCATCCATCCATCCATCCATCCATCCATCCATCCATCCATCCCCATGTGTGTATTGCTGACGCGTCTGCATGCCAACATAATATCAACTATATATATATATATATATACACACACACACACACACACACACGCGCATGTTTGCGTTGCTATCTTTGTGGGGACTTTCCATTGACTTCCATTCATTTCTACAGCCTAAACCTTACCTTTACCCTTTTCCTAACCCTAACCATCACATACCTAACCCTAACCAAAACTCAATTCATACCTTAGCCCTAACTCTGACCCCTGACCCAAAAACAGGGTTTCCCCTTTTGGGGACCAGGCTCCGGTCCCCACAAGGAGCAATTGGTACCCACAACGTAGTATATGTCAGGAAAACAAACACACACACACACACACACACACGCACACACACACACACACACACCGTATGTTTATCTATTTTCACAAGGACTTTGCTCTGACTTCTATTCATTTTCTTTCATTTCTATGGTCTAAACCTAACCTAAACTCAGTTCACAGCTTAGTCCTAAACCCAACTTCTGCAGCACTTCTACTTAAGGGGCCCGGGCGTTGGGTCCACAAAGGAGCAGTCAGTCCCCAAAACATTGTATTTGCTGGACAAATGAACCACATGCACACACCAAAACACACCTATTCATGCACAAACCACAAACTAACCCGTTTCTTTTTTCTCATTGTCTCCTTTCTTTTCTGTGTTGCCACTGAAAGACATGTAGTGAGTGAAGTCAGGCTTTCAGAGTGTTATCTGATGACAATGCGCATATGTGTGTATGTGTGTGTGTGTGTGTGTGTGTGTGTGTGTGTGTGTGTGTGTGTGTGTGTGTGTTTGCGTGTGTATGTTGGTCAGGCCATCCATCAGCCAGCTGTCTGCCAGGACTCTCCATTAGGCCTTGGACCTGAGTGATGGCTGCGCCAGTCCTCCACTCACCGCACCTCATGCCCATGCATCACTTACACACACACACCTACACACACGCACACGCACAGACACGCGGACACACACACACACACACACACACACACACCATGCATTCATGCACGCATACACACCTGGGTCCTGCAGAATGTATGGTACCCATGCCATAATTCATACGTCTGACACGGTCTGTCTCAGCACATGCTCTCCTAGTCATAGATCTCTTCAGCAGCACTCAGCGGAACCGCAGTTTGATGCGACTGCACTTTCCTGGTGACTTCATTAAAGAATATGTATGGAGCCATTAGGTAACTGGAGGTCACCTTTAGTGTCTCCGCTCCTCAAACACTGCTCCTTTTTCTTCCCGCACATTAAATCCAATCATTCCCTCTTTTTTTTCTGTCTCTACAACTCATTCCTCTCTAATTCATCCATCAGCCTGTGGCTCTGCTCTCCTTGACCTAATTAGAGCGCGGACACCTGATCTTTTACCTCCCGAATGGTGTCACCTACAGACTAGTTTATCGCATCACCTCCACTCTTCTCTTTCTTTTTCATCTGTCTATCACTCCTTCCTCCTTCCCTCCATCATTTGTCCTCTTTTCAACTGACAGGCTGCAATCGCCCGTTCCCTCGCCTCCCTGCCTTCCTCCTCCCTTTCTTCCTCCTCTTCCTGCATGTCTGCATCAGCTACTCTACTCCTCATCTCTCTTCTCCTCAGCTCCTTATTGCTCTATCAATCTGCGTGGCAGAAGATCGATATCGGCGCGGCGGCTGGTTTTCTTCCCTCCCCTCTCCGCCCCGCTGCTCTTCGCTTTCGAGCTCATCGCCTTTCCTGCAGCAGGATCCTTTTTAGTGGGCTGTTGACCGCTTCCATCACGGTTTTACTGCCGGCTCGGCATCAGCCATTGTCAGAGGAGGACGCTGCCTCTTTCTGCTTGACTTCCCTGTTTTCCTTTGGTAAAATGTGTGGTTCCATGTTTTATTTTAAATTAAACAGCTGGTGTGAAATACAAAATTCACAGTAGAACATTGTTTCAGAACAATCTGACAGTCTAAAAACAATTCATGAAGAAAGCTCTCTGGGCCTTGGCAATATGTTATTGCAGGGAGAAAAGGTGCTCAATGATAATATGAATACCGCCTGAATTTTTTATTTTTTTTTTTACATTTTGTCTTTTCCTAACCACAAACTTCAATGTATTTTATTGGTGTTTTATGTTTTTCTGGTGATGATAGCAAAATCAAAATGCAGAACTTCACTTATTCTACCAAATGATCAGAAAATGATATTTCTGATCGGGTTACAGGATAACCTGTCAGGCCTGAGAAGAGTTAAGATATTAACCTAACATTCTCAATAAAGGCTAATTGTTCACAGGTGCCGCCAGGAATCTTGGGCCCCATGATAAAAAATTAAATTGGGCCCCTTTAAAAAACATGTCTCTCCATAAACCAACAGAGACAGTGTAACCAACGGTAACTAGTAGTTTCTGATGAGGTTGCTATAAACAAGCCCACTTTGACTCACTATACTGAATATTTGCTCTTCAGGGTTCAATGAACAGATAAACATCACAGGTCCAAACAAGGACAATCATGATTGACACATTACATTTCAAGATCTTAATGCTAAGCTAATGTGAGCTGAGTAATATAATACGCTCCAAAAGTGGTAATTATTACTCTTGTTTGTAAGTTTTTCCTAAATCATGAGTTGCCATCACTTATTCTAAGTTGCTTATCAGTGTAAAATGATCTCTTTGGCTGAACACAAAGCAGAAAATTCTCATCAGCTTTTATCACGCCCTTTGACACCAGCTGGATGTTTGAGAGACAACTTACTCTCAGTGACGCCCTCCAACAAGAGCTGGAC
Organism: Poecilia mexicana; assembly: GCF_051168715.1. Classification (NCBI taxonomy): domain Eukaryota; kingdom Metazoa; phylum Chordata; class Actinopteri; order Cyprinodontiformes; family Poeciliidae; genus Poecilia; species Poecilia mexicana. The sequence continues at coordinate 28,548,396 of NW_028263378.1, read as the reverse complement.
CAAATCAAGACTCACTACGAGGAGCTTCAATGGAAACATGAAGCTGCAGGTGAAGGGAACCTGCAGGTCAACATGCAGATGTTTTATGAAGAAAAAATCAAGCAAGAGCAAAAGCTCCTTGAAAACCTGAGAGCTGAGAAGGACGATCTCCAAGAAAAAATGTCCAAGGAGATTGCCTGCCTGCAGGAAACAGAGAACCATCTGCAGAGTGAGCTGGTGCTGTTTAAGATTTCATACCAAGAATTAAACAGGAGGAATGAAGCAGATGTTTCTGCCCTGTGAGAGAAAGCAGAAGTTTATCAGTATGAGGTGAATTGTGAGAAAGAAGCTAATTTGGAAAGAGCCAAGAATGACCATCATCTTATCAATGCACTTAGAGCTGAAAAGAACAATCTGCATCAGAAAATGGCACTAGAGTTCTCTTTCCTGCAGCAGCAATCCAGAGACCATAAAACATCTCCAAAGTGAACTGGAGCAGGCTAAAGTTTCTTACCAGGAACTTAAAATTACATATGAAGGAGATGTTTCTGCTTTAAGACAGCAAGCAGAAATATTTAAGCAGGAGGTAGATAAAGAGATGAAAGCTCACTCACTGAAAATGATGAGGGACCAAAAGATTATCAGTGAACTTGGAGCAGAGAAGGACAGTCTCCAAAAGCAACTCACTGTCCTCCAACAACGGTACTGTAGCTGTGAGGTTAATTATAAAACAGAGCTGGAAAATCTGAAAACGGACCTCCAAGAAGAAAAGTGGCCGGGCATCAAGAACCAAACGGGGAAAACTTCACTATCCCTGTAAAAAACCATTTATGACCCTGCATCCATGGATCTAGAACATCTATTAGAGAATATTGAATTTCCTGATGAATCTCCCAATGAGCTAAATGACTTCGTAAATGAGATGCTGAGAGATTCAAGCATCCTTGATCCCGAAGCCATGGAAGTGACAGACCTGTGTGTGGAAACTCTGTCAGAGAAAAGGGAAAGCCAAGATCCTGAACCAGTGGAGGTGTCTCTGAAGAAACATCTTCAGTGTGGAAAACGATGTGACACACTTTGAGCCTCAAGAAGCAACAAAAACTGAAGAGAAGCAAGAAAACCTCTAAAACAAACAACTAACAAAAAGTGTCCAGGTAAGTTCTGAACCGTTTTCAAGACCTAAAAACTCATCTCATGTTTTAGATCAAAAAAATGGGCGGCATCTTCACAGAAAAGAGATTTTAGTTCTTAACCAAGCTCCTCTTTTTGTGATAGTTTGTATGTTCTCTCAGTGTTAGTGGAGGTTTTCTCTGGGTGCTCCAGTTCCCCCTAGATTTCCAAAATCATGTAAATTGGGGTTATTGACCAATGTAAATTGTCCTCAAGAAAGGTAGAATTAATTTCTAGAAAATTTTATTTGCAAACCGTTCAGATTGGAGAAACATAAAAAGAGTAATATCCGGTGAGAGTTGAACTCTCCAGAAGTTGCCCTTTGTCTCAAATATCTAGTTTTATATCAACTGAAAACCAGGGATCAGGCCCGAAACCTGGGAGTAGTGATGGACTCTGACTTGAACCTTCAGAGCCACATAAAGACAGTCACAAAGTCGGCCTTCTATCACCTGAAGAACATCTCCAGGATTAGAGGACTAATGTCTCAGCAGGATCTAGAGAAACTCATCCATGCGTTTATCTTTAGCCGTATTGATTACTGCAACAGCATCTTCACAGGTCTGACTAATAAATCAATCAAACAGCTGCAGCTGATCCAGAACGCTGCTGCTCGCGTTCTCACTAGAACCAGGAAGATAGAGCACATAACACCAGTTCTAAAGTCCCTACACTGGCTCCCTGTAGCTCAAAGAATAGACTTTAAAATACTGTTGTTAGTTTATAAATCACTGAACGGTTTAGCACCACAATACATTAAAGATCTGTTATTGCTGTACCAACCATCTAGACCCCTCAGATCTTCTGGTTCTGGTCTGCTCTGCATCCCCAGAACCAGAACCAAACGAGGAGAAGCAGCATTCAGTTTCTATGCACCACGGATTTGGAACAAACTTCCAGAAAACTGTAAAACAGCTGAAACACTGGGTGCCTTTAAATCTCAACTTAAAACCCACCTGTTTACAGTTGCTTATGGCAATTGATGCCTTCTATGTATTTGCGAGTGACTGGGAGTCATTGCGCGTATATAAAACCCTGTAAATTCTAGACTAACAGGTAACCAATTAATGCACAAAATCCGCGTAGGACAGCGAAAGTCCTAGCGCAAAATTTTTGCGAAACAGGCGGACGGAGCCTGGTGCTGCAAGGCTGGAGGCCTTGTCCTGTTAGGCTGTGATTTTATTATCTTTTTATTACTTTCTTTTTCTTTCTCACTGTTTAACCCTGTAAATTCTAGACTAACAGGTAACCAATTAATGCACAAAATCCGCGTAGGACAGCGAAAGTCCTAGCGCAAAATTTTCGCGAAACAGGCGGACGGAGCCTGGTGCTGCAAGGCTGGAGGCCTTGTCCTGTTAGGCTGTGATTTTATCTTTTCTTTTTATCTTTTTATTACTTTCTTTTTCTTTCTCACTGTTTAAAATTATGTAAAGCACTTTGAAATGCCTTGCTGCTGAAATGTGCTATACAAATAAAATTTGATTGATTGATTGATTGATTGATTTTTTTTTCAGTGTACCACTATGACATAGTGACAGTGTTAACAAGTATGTAAAAACTTTTTTTCTTTTTTATAAAGTTACATACTGCAGCTTTAAGAACACATTCTTCAACATGTGGGAACAGATTTATAAGTCTACTTTATTATTATGAGGTTCTGTAAAACAGCAGTAAACAAATATTTATTCAACTACACGTACAGGGGTTATTTCTGGATGTGCAAATGTGCATTTCCGTGCGTTTATTCTATACATAAACAAGAATTTTCCAGCCGGTTCACTCGACATGTCTGTTATTAAGACTTTGCAAGTTTGCGAAGGTTTGACGGACAGCTGCTCGCCGGGGATGGGGAGTGTCATTTAAACGGTTTTAATATGTACATGGTAAGACGTCCTCAGTGGCTGATGAACAGCCTCCTGACCTTCTGAGATGGGCAGCAACACATGACTTCCATGCCAAAGCGTCAGCCAGACAGGCCGCACTCCCAGCCATTCCAATTACAGACATTAGCAAGCAGTGAGCAGCAGCTAATTTGACAAGCTGAGATGATGCCCATTCATATCCACCCCGCTTCGGTGGCCCAGGGTAAATATTTCCCCAAGCTCAGTATAAATAGAAAGACAATATTTGAACAGCTGAGAGGAGAGACAGACTTGGTGAGGAGGAAAGAGAGGAACCGGAGAGGAGATCTTAATCCTTTATGTATACATGCAATACATATTCATAAAGTGGCCGCTCCTTAAAGTGAAACCGGAGATGTGCTACGAGGAGAACGGCGTCTCCGTCAGACGCAAGGGAACCTTTTCTGGAGTAAACGACAACTGTTGTTGAAGCTGGAGTTCTGGTGTTTGGACTGAAGGAAGCTTGGGGATATTGGATTTAATGAGGAAGCAGAGGGCAGCTGAGCTCAAAGTTTACCTTTTATTATCACTCACTGCACTTTTTCTATTAACACAGTAGAAGGAGGGAATCAGGAGGAGGACCTGATTCCATCAGACCATTTCTGAAGATTTTGAAAAGGATAAAAGTTTTACTTTGCAACTTTTTGGGTGAAGTCCCGTTACGCAGCTGGAAGTATACGAGAAAGAGAGAAACTGAACTTTGTCTTCTGTTACAACAGTTAAAGCGTCCCGTCGCTCCAGCCCAATCGCTCTCAGTTAAGGAAACATGAGCTCGATGGGAATGTTATGAAACCAAAAGTCCTATCCTCATACCAGCGCTAAATGAAAAATACCCACAAATTTGGACTTTTTATGTCAAAATACAAGATGACAGTGATAGAAGTGCATTTCAGCCAGCCTGACTGTAGCATAACAAGTGTGTGTGGTACTGTTTTTTTATGGGTCCTGACTTGCTGGAAGGTTACAAGCGGTTCATATGCAGTCTGTTGTAGATTACTCTCTTTGTGACTTAATTTGTGATAAATCCAGATTAGTTTAGAGGCTGAAGGTAGCAGCAAATCTGAGAGGAGCCATGAACAAAAGCCTTAATGGGGAAGAATTATGTAAAATCAACTTTTTGACCTTTATATCATGTTATAATGTTATTCCCTCATCAAAAACATACCTGAAGTGTTGCCGTGATTCTTTCACGAATGTTTCAGAAATCCTTTAATCTCCATGGCAACCATTCAGCTCTGCAAAACACCTGGTTGGACCTAGCCCCGCCTTTGAGGCGCAGCTCCTACAGTTTCCAAGCTTTCGTCTCACAGAACATCTCTTCCCTGCAACTCCTCCACTCAGCTCCTTCAGACTAGCCAGCAGCAATTAGCAAACACCTGGTGGAACATTTGCTGAGCTCATTATATGAAGCGCTCAGTGAAAATTGTTGTTTAAGGATTTATAGAGGAGCCATGTTGTACTGACTTCCTGAAACACATAGAACTGCATGCCTTTTGAAATCAGACCAAAAGATTTGCATTAGAATTTATTCACATACATTTTATCTCCATCAATTGTCCAGTTGTTTTTCTTTAAGAGAAACAACTAGTCAGTTAGAAGAAATGATTATTGTTCCCATGGGATCACCATTGATCCTGCTAATCACTCCATTTGCCCCTTCCTTAATGATCCATGCCCTCTTCTTGTCACTGCAGACCACCATCGATCTGCATTTGGGTGGTAGAATCTTGAAGACGAAACACACTTAATGAAAACAAATAGATGTTTGCACACAGGTCACACTTACAGAAGAAGAGTTTGAAGAAAGAGAGAGAGAAAAAAATAATTTGATTCAATGAGAACCCGAACCAAACATGGAGAAGCAGCATTCAGCTTCTAAGCACCACAAATCTGAAACAAACTTCCAGACAACTGCAAACCTGCTGAAACACTGAGTTCCTTTAAATCAAGACTAAAAGCCCAGCAGTTCAGAGTTGCTTTTGAACTATAACAACTGGAATATTAACCAACATAGTCATGTTGTCATATTGATTATTTCAACAGACATTGCCTGACAAAATGTAATGTGTGTTATTAGTTTTCACAATTGTTACCATGTGTTCATGATTTTTCAAATGAAAACACTGAACTGCTTTGAACTGCTGAAATGTGCTTTACAAATAAACTTAATTGACTGATTATTGATTGAGAACTGAGCGTAGAAAGAGGATAGAATCCAAGAAAATGTTTAATTTACGATTCAGTGACCACAGCCACTGATCCACACACACATACATTAAATTCACCGGTTCTTCATCCTGGTAACTGGATTTTAAAGCCTTTACGGATCAGTGGAACATCAAAACCATCATGCGTACTTCAAAGACGTAGCAATGCTTTATATTTGACAAAACCTACTTCCTGTCCTTACGATAAAAACGACCTATTGTGCATTTTTACGTACTCAAACACAACTGTGACAGCGGCATAAAAGTGGATAACCTTGCAGCAAGCGCTATTGTATGCATTTTGTTTTGACGACAGCAGGAACTTGCTTTGCAGCTCGCACAACGCCGACTGACAGACTGTTCAAAACTTTTGTCTTTTCCTTTAAAGTGAAGCAGTTCACTGTAGCTTCTTTGTAAAACCTCACTTCACTCTAAATGATCCTTTAAAGCAAATATTTTCATGAAGCGTTAAGTTCAGCTGCTGTGTTTTCTCAGCTATTGCAATGTCCTTTTTTTATTACCATAATGTTTTCGGGGTTTTTTCTCCACCAACCCGTTCCACTGCTGATTCATGGTTATTCCAGGCAGCAGATCTGGAGCTGAATAAGAACCCGGTTCTTTTTCTGGGTCAGAGACAAGAACTGATTTCATTGGGAACTAGAGTCAGACTGAACCAGCCGAACAAAATGAGCAGCCAGACTGAAACACCTGAACACATTTCATATGAAAATGTCAGTGGAGCCAAGCAACGAGAAGAAAATGAACAAAAGTGTGAGATTAGGCTGATTTCATCAGAATATTGTGTGTTCTTTGTTTTATTGTTACATGTCATGAACTCAATGTTATGATGGAGTATTAGAGTCATGCTAAGAAAAAATGAAAAATAAAATAAAATGATGTATTATTTCAATTTTATTCTGATGTGACATGTATTTTTATAATATTTTGACTTCATTCTTGTTTGAATTTTTTTTCACATAACATCATGACTATTTTTGTAACTTTATCCTCAAATGACTATTCTTGTAATTTGACGTTATTCTCGTAATATTTAAACTTTATCCTTGTTCAACTTTATTCTCATAATGTTATGACTTTATCCTTGTAATATTATAACTTTACTCCTATATGAATTTATTCTCAAAATTTCAACTTCATTCACATCATTTTTATTTTTTTATTTGGTCCTAAAATTCCAACATAGAACGTAGATCAGCAAACCGTGTAAAACCTTTCAAGTTTTCACTTAACCGTAAAAAAAAAAAAAAACAAAACACGGTTAAGTGGAAACTTAACCACATTTCAACTTCTTTTATAAACTGTAGCTCCCTCTGCATCACCAGCTGGTGTTTATAAATCCCGTTTAATCCCTCCAGCTCTCGTCGCCGCTTCTATAATGAGACAAAATATGTGATTGTAAGATGTAAACCGTCTCCCTACTCCGTGATCATCCGTCTCAGGTTGCACCAGATGGAGGAGGAAAAATTTACAGAGTCTTTTTTAGTGATGTAATGATATGTGGGAAAACCACACAGCTTTTTTAGTGAAGAACCGACTTTAAGAACCGAGCTGTAAGTGGTTTTCCACTTACAGCTCTTTGGTGGAAAAGCCCTTCTGTGAGTGTGAAGGAATTAAAATAACAATGCTGTCTTTGTTTTTTTTTTGTGTGTGTGTGTGTGTTTGTTTTTTAACCTCAAATCTTCTCTTAAAAATATTGGGACGAAATAGGCGGCACAACAAAGAAGCAAAGGAAAATGGAGGATGGAAGGAGTGGGAAGTGATGGATGGTTTAGTGGATCTGGACATTCTTGTTTAGTTGTGAAGAGCCTCTCCCACGAGAGCTAAGACAGCTAGCCAATGACTCAGCTGGTGTGTGTGTGTGTGCGTGTGGTGTGTGCGTGTGCGTGTGTGCGTGTGTGTGTAAAGATGAACCCTTCTCAATCAACAGAAAGCAATGTAAACACAAAAACACTATGGAAGACACATTTAGCCAATGCACCGTCAACACATTGCATGTGCAATGGTTGAAAAACAAAAGGTTAGCTTATAAAAATAATCAGTATCAAGACCAGTCTAAAAATACATCCAGATTTATTCTGTGGGGAGAGTAAGAGGAGTAAGCAATCTTTCTCACAAGCAAGAAATCGCTTGGGACACACAGTCAGGAACTTTATTTGTCATCAATAACACTCAGATGCCATTCTAATCACAAAATTAAGTAAAAAGTAAAAGTAAACCAACCTGATAAACAAAGATACTAATGCTAATTCTTTAGAAACCAACCACAGGGGAAAAGGATGTTCAAAGAATAAGCTAAACTGATTGAAGGTTTAATGTCTAATTTGAACTTAAAGGAAAAGTTTTAGCATTATGACATTAATTTTAAGGGGAGATTTTGCAAGAGAGACAAATCAATGTTTCTGAACCCCTTTTTTCCACACCTGATAATCCAGTGGGTTGAGTTTTCAGCCGGTGCGGTTCGCCTTCATGCAGCACTGTGTCAAACAAACCAAATTCTTGGAAAAACACGTTATACCTCCTCACCTGAGGGGGCGCTGCACCAAGAACTACTGAAGGAAATCACATGAAAACCTCTGAAGGAGACACTGAGCGTAACTTCCTTCTTCACAAAATATAAACAAAAATGGAGTGGCATCAGATTTTAGCGACGTTTGGATTTCTCTTGTCTTTCATAAAAGAATACATGCAATTTCTCCCGCTAGTGCAAGACTAGCATGTTTGTTTTGGTTATATTTACCCAGAATGCCCTGTGTGGTAGTCCACTTCCTGCTTTAGGAGCAGACTCTGGTCCACTTGGCGTTCGCATATGCTTTCGAACTGCATCAGAGTTCACTTCAATGGAACCGAGACTAAGGTTTTTAAGTGGACCAGAGTTTGCTTTCTTGGTCCGCATCAGGGTTTGGTTGCACATTCACGCCTCCCCAATCAAACCGGACTTTCAAACAAACTACAGTTCAATTAAAGTGGATCAAACAGGAATGGTGTGAATGCATCGTCAGTTTCACCAGCACCAGAAAGCTGCCACAGCAAAAGAAACAGATGTGCTTTACTGCCTTACTGCCTTAATGCCTTACTGCGGTCCAGATGTTGTCAAGAAAAAAAGAAAGGTTTGAATAATGTGTATATACATCTCCATGAGCTGATGAGGAAAATAAAATAAAATCTAACATGTTTTCTGCCAGATTAGAATGATTTTACAAAAAAATAAAATAAATAGTTTTAACATGTTGATAGAAATTCAGAAAACACTTTAGGGTCATAAAAACATTGACATGTTAAAAGTTTGGGATTATTAAGAAAGGACTACATGAAATCAGGTAAACGTGTGTGAAAACTAAGATCTGGTGTGTTATTTCTACATTACCTAAAATATTAGTCTTTAATGTGGAAAACTAATATTAGGTATTAATTATGTTGTATTAGGTTCAGACCTATTAAGACTATTAATAGGTTTGAACTTTATCAAGCAGTGTGAAAGGAACGATTGTCAAAAGCCGAAAAAAATAAAACGGAGCTAAATCCCTGAAAGCAAAAAAAGTCCATCTGAAATAACCCAACAGGTGATTCAGTTCATCGTTTTTGCCTCTTGAGTTTTTAAACCCAGAAATAACTTCTGATTATCCAGCTGTTTGTTTTGGTCTTTGAGCCAGCCTGTTCTGCTCCTTCCACAACGCTTTGCTTTCACCTGCGATTAGCAGGATAACAAACAATTTCTCTTGCACTATTGATGATTTGTGTACACTAATTCATACAGCTTGGGAAATGTGCCTCTTAGTCTTATTTAATGTGCTTAATAAAAAAGTGAGTGAGCAACATCCACGTAATGAATCCTGGAAAGTGTAATTTAGTAATTATTTTCCACTTAGTCTCTCTATCTTTTGCCTTTAATGATTTTTGCTCCTCAGTACAGTCAGTAATCTCCTTTACTGCGTTAATATTTCTACTGTAATAAATCATAACCAACAGAGTGGTTGAATGTGGCATTACTAAACAAATCCAGTCATTTTATTCGTCTGTTTTCTGTCCAAGCTTGCAGTGAGCAAAACCCCAACTTTTTCTACTCACAATTAGTAGAACATTAATGTATTTCTGCTGTTGATCTGTTTTACTATGCCTAAGGCTATCATCTATGAACTAAATCAATATGTGTTTAGCTAAGTTTTCTTTCTTTTTTCTATATTTCTTTTTTCCTTTTTTGTATTTTGTCACATTACTACCAGAAACGTGACAAAGTAGCTCTGGTCAATTTTATACATGAAGTGAAGAAAACAAAATACTGAAGGAAATATGGAGTTAAATTGGGGCCATAAAGTTTGTTAAAAAACAAACAAAAAACAAACATAAAACTGAAAAAAATGTTTTGAAACTAAAAAAAGGTTGAAACTTGAAAAAAAGATTTGAAACTTGGAAAAAAATAAACTAAAAATTAAGATTTTTGAAAATGAAAGAAAAAGATTGTTAATATCTACTTTTCACATTCAATTGATTGTTTTTCAGTTCCAGAATTTTATTTATTTATTCATTTAATTATTTATACAAACTTTATGGCCCCAATCTAGCTCCATAGCTTAGATACTATAAGACTATAAGCGTTGAACTGGGCGTGCAGCGGCTCGCGCCAAAAGCACCGGATCCACCTCACATCTTGTGTACAAGATGTGAAAAGAACTGTAAAAAGAAAAAACATGAATTATTTTCCTCCCACTGCACCACCAGGCACTATTTGGTGCTGATTTATTACATAAAAATCCCACCAAAAGGTGATGAAATTCAAATTGAATTCAATTCAAATGCAAAAATATTTTATTGATCCCAAAGAAAAATTACATTTGAGGTTTTAATGTGACAAAATCTGAATTCCTAAGGGTAGGAATAATTTCCTTGGTCTGATTTCCTCCCTTTGACAGAATCTTTTATTTTCTCTGAACAAAAGTTCGAACATGTCCTGAGTCTCATCTGTCTGTTTCAGCTCCTAGTCTCTCTTCCAACTGCATATCAGCAGCCACAGCTCAAAATAAATGAAAAATAATTAATTTCACTGTGTGCAATGAATCTTCATCCCTCCTTGCAGAGCGCGTCTGAAATGTTTGGAGTTTTCACAGAGAAGCGGCTCAAACCAGATGGGGTATTTTCAGACGAGCCATCGCTCAACTCAGATGTTTTCTTTCCGACTTCTGGATGTTTTAAATATAGACGAACGAGGGAAAATAGCAGCTTCCACGCAAAAAATACCTCCCTGTCTCACTTAATGACATTTCCAGTTTGGTTTAAAAATAACCAGGTTTTTTAAATTATTATTGTATGTTTTGTTCTTTTTTTTTTTTTTTTTTTTTTACAGATAGGTGGCTTCATTCCTGTGCAGCCCGCCCTGATTCGCAGTGCCAAGCAGGGGCCAGAACCCCGGTCCAAACCCAATCCCCCCCACCCTCAGCGCCACTCCCCCCTTCAATGAAAAGCAGATGGCTGTTCCTCCGACGGCAGCCGGCTCCAGTCAGCGGTCCAGGAGAGGAAACTTCTCATTCGCTGCCATCCATCATCGGCCAGGCTGTGGGATGGAACGGGCTGGAGGGGGGAGACGGAGGAACGCCTGACAGCCGGCGTCTGGCCTCTTTCAAACGCCTCTGCATGGCACGTTTAGGGCTCACACGCACATGTAAAACACACACACACACACACACACACACGCACGCACACGCACACACACACACACACACACACACACACGTTCTCTGAAATATTCCGGCTCACGCCCCTCTGACTTGCGTTTTGTTGACAGTGTTATTCTTTTCAGCGTCAGGTCAGCGGTTAAAGGTCAGACCCACTCAGCCTTCGGGTCCCGATGGAGGAACAGAAGAGGTTCTGGGTAATGTTGTTCGTTTCTGATCGTCTTAGATGCTTTTTTCCATGTGTCTTCTCATGAGGTTCCAGAACGTTCTGAGGGTTGTAATAGTTTTGGGTTTTTCATACTTTGGTTCATTTTTAATGGCAGCATTCAAAAAGGTCAAAGTATTGTATTGTGATTACACATCTGTTGGGTGATGAAGACTCAACAGAAGACACCATTTTCAAAAAATAGATCCAATTATTGTTGAACCACCACCTGACTCTGGTGTTTTCTCCCAACTTTTGCTGTCGCCATTTTAACTTCAAACTCTTCAACCTGCCTGTTGCTCTTTTCATCTCCAGATCTTTTCCGACTGACTCCTCCTGTACGATGCACCATTCCTCTCCTCATCCACACCGAGGGAGAGCAGACTGAATTCTGCTAGCCTTGCTACCTTTCCACCTGGTGTCCTGAACACACATGTCCACCTCCTCCTCTGCATCATGGCAGCCAACTCTCTGGCTTTCCCTGTCACAGTCCTAACGTTCAAAGTTCTTATTTTCAGTTCTTCCCTTTTCACTCCTCTCTCTACTGACTTACTTGTCTTCCTCCTCTTCTTCTCTGGTGACCAAACAGTGACCCAGTTTCCTCTGATGCCCTGTTGGTCTCCAGCACCGATGGCGGTCGTTGTTAACCCAGGGCTCCAAACCGATCCGGCGTGTCGGACATCATGTTTTTGACTCACATGTCAGATTTAGCGAATGTTTTACGGCAGACGCTCTTCCTGACGCAACCCTCTGTATTTCTCCAGGCTTGGGATGCTTTGTGTTGGACATCATATTTTCCATTTTAAGCTTCTAGATGTCTAAATCTTTTCTTGAATGAACCGATTTCTAGGCTGTTCTTTGAGCTGTGATTTAGGGTCACACTGTGGACACCCTCAGGGCACAGTAGACTAAAAGATTTTTTTCTTGTCCTCCTTTTCATTGCAAACATTTGTTTAAATCAACATGTGACATGTTCATTTTAAACTGTAAATGAATTAAAGAAACAGAAAAAAAAATAAGACGAGGTGGAACGAGGGATGGAGGGGGGAGAGAAGAGAGAGATGGAGCAGTGAGTAATGTACCTGACAGCTGAGGATCATTAATCAATGTCAGAGTTGAAAAGGAAAGCAGGGAGGACAGGGCGGGGGTTGGCATTTGACGTGGCAACACAGACAAAAACGTCCAACTGGCCTCTCTTCTACACACAGCTTCACACATTCTTCCACAGACCTCCTGTGTTTCCATCCCTCTCTTCACTGCAATTCTTCCTTGTGACAAGAGCAGTTTTCCCAAAATGTCAAGAGAAGGACTGAATGGCTGAAGATAAAAAAAAACAACAAAAAAAAACGGGAGAGAGAAACAAGCAAACCAGTAAACACGCACACACATACACACTTTTTATGCGCACACCCGGAGTCCTGTCATGTCTGTGCATTGCTTGCACTAATAGGGGCTGCCGAGGGTTTGACTCCGCGCGGTGGGCCGCCGCCGCACGGCAACGACAGCCATTCACAGCCTGTCAACCCGCCCTGCAGCGAGAGCCGTCCACAAAGACAGGCCTCTCACAAAGAGATGAAGGCGACGCAGTGACTTCAAATCTCAAACATGCAGGCATGCACAAAAAAGACAGACACACACACACACACACACACACACACACACACACACACACACACACGCACACACACACACACACACACACACACACACGCACACACACACACACGCACACGCAGTCATCCCGTCCTCCTTCCTCCATGCAGCGGGACAGCAGCTGGCCTGTTCCACTGTCACTCACACTGATGAGTCTACTCTGCTGTGTCCAAGTACTGTCTGTCCTCCCACCTTTCTGAAACTGTTTCTTTGATTTTCCTTTACACTCGATTCAAATTACTTCACAAGAATCTTTATTTGCACCATTCATGTACAAAAATAAAGAGGACCATGTAAAATGTTAACAAATTATCTCTATGAACTGATAAAACTGCTGAGAGAATTTTATTCCCTCACCAAAAACATACCTGCAGTGTTGCTTTGATTCTTTCATGCATGTTTGAGAATCCTTTTAATCTCCGTGGCAACCATTCAGCTGTGCAAAACATCTGGTTGGACCTAGCCCCGCCTTCAAGGCACAGCTCCTCCTCAGAGCTGCAGCTTGCAAGCTTCCACCTCACAGAACAGCCCCTCAACTTTGACCCCCCCACTCAGCTCCTTCAGACTAGCCAGCAGCAATTAGCAAACATCTGGTGGAACTGAGCATCAGCTGAGCTCATTATAGGAGCTACTTCTCAGTAAAACTTTGGTGTAAACTTTGATAAAGGGTTAATAGAGGAGCCATGTTGCGAAGACTTCCTGAAGGCGGAGCTTCAGAAAGAGCTGAAGTTCTTTTTAAAGAGACAGAGGGCCAATTTCAAGGCATTAAATTACAAAGTAGATGTCTTTTAAGTCATTTTTGATATATATGGCATTTTTATAACAACTGAAGGTAACATGGGTACTTGATAATACTATAAAATGAGAGATCTAGTCTGATTTAACTTCAGACAGTGGGAAAAAAAGTGGATTTGTCTAGGCAGATTAGATTAGACAAGTATCTATCTAGCTAGATTACCTAGCTGCTAGGGCATGCTGGACAGAGAGACAGAGAGACAGACAGACAGACAGACAGACACACAGACACACAGACAGACTCCTACCAGTTTTACAAATGCAGATCAGGGTGGAGACCATTAAAAGACAATCTGCTGAGCTGCCGCTGCATGTTTAACCGCTGAAAAACAAAATCACAGTTTGACTGCAGCATATGTCACATCAATTTCTTTCTAATTACCAGTAAACAGCATAAATAAAGCATCTTCAGTTTGCTCTCCCTCGACAGGGGCGACTGTGGCTCAGTGGGTAGAGTCGTCGTCTTGCAGTCGGAGTGCTGTAGGTTTGGTTCTGGATCCCTCCTTTCCGAATGAGTGTCCGTTTCATTTACTGCTGTCTTAGTTGTCACTTTCTACTAGAATCAGCTGGAGCAGGAGTCCAGCGCTGTGGCCTCTGCTGAACACTGGGTTTTAGCCAAACACCACAGCTGGTCCCCCTGAACGCGTCTTAGCGTCTGCAGCTGGCACCGCTAACGTCTGAAGGCAGCCCGCCACAAACAGTGTAACTCTATGTTTGATCATGTCGAGTTAACTTCGGTTTTTGATTCCAACAGTTTAGAATTTTTGTCAGTTTTACTGTAAAGTGGGAGAAATTTGGTTTTACACAGACTATAAGAGAAAAAAAGTGTTCTGTCTAAGGGAACCCAACAGATTGTGCTGAGTCATTGACCCACATCATTCACTCCTCCTGGATACGCCTGAAGTGACAGTGGATAATCGCCTGCATCGTGTCGTTGTCTTTACAGCAATCCCTCCTACTGAGCATGCATACGGCAACAGTGGAGAGAAAAAACTCTCCTTTACCCGGAAGAAACCGCCAGCAGAAACTGGCTCTGTGCCACAGCCAACTGGGGGTTTGGCAAAGACCTTGAAACTAATTCATGTTAACAGTGAAGTGACACATCAGTGGATATTGTCTGTAGCTCTCTAAGACAATCTGGTTGTCAGGACAACCTCCTTATTCATCAAATAGAGACCAAAAAGGAGAGAAAAGAAGAAGACAGAAAACAAGCCTTCCGTTCAGACTTTTATACTTTTAGCCCAAATTAAAGCACATTTAGCGTCCTGCTGAACTAGAACAGAGTCTGAACAGTGTTAGGAATGAAGATCTTTCACGTTTATCCTCACATCAAATACTGTGAAAATGTCTTTATTCATGAATCCATTGTGGAAAGGAGAAATGCAAATATTTACTCTTGGGATGTCATAAAATAATGGAGATAAAATTTCAGAACATCTGAGCACATTGTGTTCATGCACAATGTGCCTGGTGTCTAGGAGTCTGCAGGGTTGAGCACCAGCATAAAGCCTCAGGATACAGATTGTCAGCTGAGGTTGAACCAGGCACTTTTAAAAGAAATTATGTAAATACAGTTATCTCGATGTGAAGAAACCAATAAAAAATAATTAATTTGTTGATAACAAAGCAGCACAGCAGCATCACAGATACCCAGGTCAAAACTCCTTTTCATGCTTAAAGCCCGTAATAAACCATTTTTATGTTATTTGGGAAAACCGGGAACCAACTGTTAGCGGAACAACCGATCCTTGTTCACACCATAAGTTTTTATATTTGTGCATAATTAATGATTTAGAGATGTGCTTGTGACCACATGATGAAAGTTCAACCTCTTCTGAGCTATTGTTGCCGTCCGACAAAAAAGCATCAAAAACAACCAATCAGGAGGGTATTAGTGCTGTCCATCACGCTTGTGTACTTCCTACTCAACATACTAATGATGAAGAAACAACTTACAGTTACAGGAAAACCATTGGTGGTCGTGATAGCCTCAGCATTCACGGCAGGCTTTCCTAGCTGTTGCAGAGGAGGAAATGGAGAGGGCATACAAGAGGATGATTGACAGCGTTAAGACCCGCCTCCTGGTTCTGATTGGTTGTTTCTAGTTAGCACTGGGAGAAGGCAGAGGAGATCAATTTTCACAGATTATCTGTCTCATAACGTACTGTCACGACATGGTGACAATTTCAACAAAAACATTAAAAAAATACTTTTCCCATAAACTTTACGTAACCGTAGCTTTAAAGTCCAAACCTAAGTTCAATTCAAAATCTGCATCAACACTTAGAAGTTGGTGTTTACATAAGCTCTCCATCTTGTCTGGCTGAGTGTGAGATATTTTCCAAAGAAGACTGAGCAAACAGTCTGGTCCATGCATGTGCAGAGCTGGTGGAGACCTGCAGCTGAAACAGCAGAGGAAGGAGGATCTGCAGGGGCCTGAATACCAACGAGAGCCTCACTTAGAGATTTAGATTAAACATGTGTAATTTTACCAGGCTTATAAAGCTACTTGGCTTTTCTCTATAGGTCAGTTTGATTTCGTTGAGACTTTGTTTGTTTGTCTAACTCAGTTAGTTTTAGTTAGTTTTCAAAATGTGTTTGCTAGTTTCTAGTAGTTATTCCAGCTATAGCTGTAGTTTCAGTTTATTCATACTTTGATTTGTTTTAAGGCGCAGAATTTAAAAACGTCAAAGTATTGCATTGTGATTATACATAGATTGGGTAATGAATACACAACGGAGGATGCTATTTTTAAAAAAAGTGTTCAATTAATGTTGAAGAACCAACTGACTGGTGTTTTCTACCAACTTCTGCCGTCGCCATTTTGCGGTCTAAGCGTGGAGCGCCGTAATTTGCTGACAGTTCACGTAAACATCTTGTTTGGGGGAAATAAAATCATTTTCACATCAGTTTGAAAAGCTAATAAACAGGTCAATAGATACACAAACGAAGGATATTATATTATATTTCTAGTTTCAGTATGTTTGAGTTAGTTTAGTTAGTAACAATGTAGTTCCAGTGTAGTTTCTCAATTTTTGTTATTATGTTAGTTTTAGTTATAACAACCTTGCATTTTACATCTACTTTAACTTTGTGCATAGCTTATATTCACATAGTATGATTGGAAAATATATTAAAAAAAATGTATGCATTTTTTTGCAAAGGACCTTACATGTTGATCAGAAGATCAAGTTATAAGGAATTGGCAAAGTGTCCTAGGAAGGATTGTGTCATTGTACAGGAACCCACCAGCCCAGGTGAAGCTACAGGTAAGTGACGAGACGTTGGGTTTGTTGGAGAGCAGCAAAGCCACGGGGTTTTCTGCACACGCACGAAAAAAAGTAAGTGACAGTCCACCACCGCCTTGTTTCTCTCCAACAGAGAATCGGTTATGTCAGTGCCGGCAGCTATTCTTTACGTTGCAAGGCTGCTTCGTGCAGACAGAGCATGCCAACTGTCTTCAGAGATTATTTGGAGAATCAGGGCAGCAGGATGAAGAGAGAAATAACTGGAAGAAAGACAGACCAGGGGAGGAAGACTCCCTTACTGGGTGGCAGCGCTGATTCAACAGCTGACAGACCCAAAGCGGGATCATCTGTCTCCATTACGCTCTCCCTACAAATCATCTACATTTCCCCCTCTGCTCCTTTTTGCTGCCCACATGCTCATAAAGCCAGCGTTTCCACGCTGCCTTTGGCTGGAAGAACGAGAGAAACATCCAGAGACGTGTACCGTGGGTGGTCGGAACCGTGCATAGTGACACACACTGGGGCACCGCACGCTATTTGGTTTCATCAGTGTCTACCACAAAACTGCTATTCCTTCCACAGTTATACATTTGCAGTTTCTGATTTCAGCTGAGTAAATGCGGCCGAGGGGGAAAACACTGATTCGGGATGTCTGCACTTCCCATGGGCCCTCCATGGTGGTTCAGAGGTCCGCACCGCACATCTCCATCAACTCCTTTCACAGCTGGAGGGACGTGGACAAGAAACGTTCTTTTTCTCAGCATTCTTATATAATTAGCTACAGCTGCAGTACTTTTTCTCAAAATTCTGATTTTTCTCAGGTTAAAGTCAGAATTTGGAGAAAAAAGTCAGAAATGTTTGTTTTTTGTCAGTGGCCCTAATCCTCAGTTGGAGACGTGGGTGATACACTCACCTAGTTTTAATACCAGGGAGTGGATGAGATTCACAATATACACAGTTTTATTAATTTTACTGGTCTCAGTGTGGGCAGGGTTGTGGTTTATAATACTGTTTATCACTTGTAATGTCAGCAGTATATTATAGCTGCATCTGCATGACATTCTATGTTGAGCATTGCTTCCATAGCAACAGCCTTACATGCAAACAGTCTCTGGAAGGACAAAATGGAAGAAATTTAAACTTTTCTTCTTCAAACAGGAAAATACAATCACAACAGCATCTTCATCTAGCTGTGAGGTCAGGGTAGGGGCTACAATCCCTTAGCTTTTTTTTTTTGCAAAAGGTAATTCACTGCCTCAAAGTATGCTTACTAATTTCGTATTTTAATATAATCACTTGAAAGCAGCATGGAAACAGCTGCCTGTGGAAGTGAATCAGCCTTTTTTTTTTTTGCCCCTCTAACATCACAGGCATCGTTTTGCATCTTCCTGCTTTATTATTCTATCTTGCTTGAGCATGTGAGTTGTACTAAAATATATTTTAAAATGTGGGCACACAGACAACTTGCTGCACCACATTTACTCTTAATTTGCAGACTAACACAAAAGTTCAGTCAAGAATCGAACAGCTGCAGCGTGACTAAAGTTGTTTTCTGGTTTCTTGTTAGACGAAGGCGAAACGACAGACAAAAACATCATTATTAAGCAAAGTAAGAATATCATGGCTCTGTTTTGTGTTCTCATAGAGATCGCTATGATAAATTGTCTGGATGGTTGTGCTAAATATTAACACTACTGCAGGCTGGTACGACTTGATCTGGGCAAGGTTACACGTGGTTTTGCATAATCTGTGAAATATTTAAAAACAAAAACAAATCTGTAGCAGCAAAAGACTGAATGTCTTCTTTGAGACAGAGACAGACAGAAACGGAGACAGGACCAGACGAAGGAGTGTGGACAGGCGGAACTGAAGCACATCCTGTTCCAGTTCCTCTTGTCCACACTGCTTTTATTGTCTTTTCAAAAAGACAATTTTATTAGCAGGAAAAATAAACTTTCTTGTTACAAAGAACCCATGCTGTGGTCATGGCAACAAGAACCTTCATACTTCTCAACAGGGCTGGGCAATAAATCAATAACGATATATACAGGGAAAGACACATGACCAATATCAATAATACATCTGATAGAAGAGATTTATTATTCAATATATAGAATATTTACTCAACTCAGTTCCAAAACCGCATGGCATTCTGGGAGATGTAGGCAGAGGAAGCCGCTCAACGTCTCACAGCCAGTTTAGCAGGGTGAGGCATTGACTAATCACTCACTGTTTGGTTACCTAGCAACAACTTGTGGAGTAACTTGTACAGATTCAGGTTTCGCCACAGTGCCTCATAACTGCTTCACAATAAGGTCATACCACCAGTTTGGTAGCATTTCAGATATTCAAAGCTAAAAACTAATCAATAATTACAGCTGTCGACAATTAATCGATATCGACTGATACGGAACGCTTTCATCGCGATAGGTTTCTCAGCCACATCATCCAGCCCTGCTTCTAAAACATTTTGTTTTCTATTTTAATTTTATGTAAAAAGTCAACATAAAGCTGTCCTTAATTGTAAAGTGGAAGAAAAGTGAGAGTGAAGAACTGTAAATGCTTTTGAAAGGTACTGTTATAAATGCTGGGACTGGTAATGGGTGTACTTTCTTGTAGGAGGATGATGGTGGGCGTGTTTTTTAATCGTGAACAAAATTATTCATGTGAGATTTTAATGTAATTTTGTAATTAGCTTAACTTTTATTAGACCAACATGATTTCCATTAATCCTACGATGCATCAATTCATACCTGCTGATGTGGAGGACTACCTGTTAACGTTACTCTAATGTGCATTGGTAAAATAATTATAAATCTTAAAGAATTAATATTGTACATATTTTAATCTACAGTTTTTAATTTATGAATGGTTGTTTACATAAATATGTAGGCAGGAGAATGTATGAATTCTTTACGTATTTTGATTTCTAAATCATATACACATTAATATGTAGAAATGCCCAACCAGAGACGGGTTCAGATTATCTGTAGCTTTATGCTCCTGCTGCAAAGCGTCAGTTACAGACTTGTTCTTGCTCTGTGTTTGTTTTGTCCCTGTCAAATAAACTAATAAACAAAATGAAATGAGTTCTTCTTTAGTGGTAAGGGAACCGAAAGCGGCTCCAGCCCAGGAGAACGCATCCTGGTAAGTCCGGCCCTGGAGTCCAGCTGCCTTCAGGTCATCAACATCTCCTCCTGTAAGGTCGTAGGTTATCCTTCATGAGAAAGGTGAGGGATCAGATCATGACAGGACCGTATCCAACACACCTGAGCATCCGTATCCGTATAACTCCGGAGCACGCAACATAAATGATTTTTAAATAATATATATCTTTGTTGATGGTTAGACGCAGGATAACGTGAACTTTGCCCCGCACCTGTGATTAGAATACAGAAGCAGCAGCATGTTGAGGTAGCGGGCTGCTGGTGGGAAGCAGCCTAACGTACTTCTGAACACACAGCGCAGACAGACGCACTAAAACAGGCTTTTCAGTGTGAATGTTGTTGCTGTGAGCAATTACAGCACCTTATCTAACAGCGCGGATAATGAGGTTACACAGAGAGCAGCTTCTATCATGTCGACATAATGAGAATTGGGCCTGTGTCTCGTGTCCTGGGGTCGAGGACAGAGACGAGGACAGACGTACACACACACACACGCACACACACGCATGCACGCACACACACACACACACACACACATGCACGCACACACGCAAGCAAGCAAGCAAATGCGTTGAGTTTTCTTATCTGCCCCACCTCGCATCTCTGCCTGACATTCAGGGGAAATTGCATTCAGGCTGAAAGTGTGATGCGGTTTGCGAATGACTTGGAGGCTCTACCCCTCTTGCTCCCTCGCTCCGTCCCTCCGCCCCCTCTTCATGTTCTCCAACAAACCCCACCGCTACTTCTGACAGGCTGTTTGATTTATGACTCCAATTCCCGAGTGCAGACACACAGACACAGGCCACACTACCAACTATATGTATGTATTTTAGTTCCCCTCAACAGCCCTCACTGTTCCTTGGCTGCCCCCCACACACACACCCCTTCTCCCTTCCTAACGCCCCTCTATCATTTTCTCTGTTTCTCTCTCCTTCTCTCTCTCCCTCTCTCTCTCACACACACGCATGCACACAATTACACAATCACACACACACACGTCTTAAGTGTGGTGATTGATTATGCTTGCAGGACTGTCTTGTGCATTTTTGATCCTTTTGAAATGTAATCTCTATGAGCAGTTCAAGGAATGTCGAAACACACACACACACACACACACACACACACGCACACACACACACACACACATATATTTCTATGTAAACTGAGGACTTTGTATTGACTTCCGTTCATTTTACTACTATGGTCTAGTTTCTAATGCAAAGTTGAAATAAGACAAAACCAATTTTCATGAAACTTTTCAGAGAGACACAGGGTCTTGTTTTAAATGAAAAAGTCCTTAATCTTGATAAAAACGTGTTTATTCCACTGGCAGATTATTTCACTTATAACAAGACATTTTCCCATTTCACGAGTGAAATAATTTTCTATAAAAGCAGCCATTTGTTTAGAGTTGCCTTTGATTAATAACAATCAGAACGTCCTAATCTTCAGTCTGTCCTCGAACCTACCACCGTTTTATTTTATTTTACCATTAGCAATGTAATGTTTTTTGCTTTTTGTTTTTATTATAAAGTAGTTTGGCAAAGGTATTCATACCCAACGAACTTTTCCATGTTTTGCCACATAACAACCACAAACATAAATATGTTTCATTGGAAGTTAAATGTGAAAGTGTTTCACATTACATTCCAGTGAAATATATTTATGTTTGTGGTTGTTATGTGGCAAAATGTGGAAAAGTGAAAGTGGCGCAAATACTTTTGCAGTAACTGTATAAAATTATATATCTAATAATTAAAGCTCTGTTGCTGAAATATGCTAGGCATGTAGAAATCTCTTCCCTTGCCTTGCATAAATATCTATTAGCCTCATTTTAATCCCCAAACCAGTCCAACAAGTGAAGAATCAGACTTTTATTCAGACTTGAATAAACCTGGTTAAATGGAGGAAACAAATAAAAATAATAGATAAAAGAAACGGCTCTTACTTTCCTACTGTCTCCTCCAGATGACTCAGAGTACCTTTAACCTTCCCACCATATTTGCCTTTTTTCAAACAAACAAACAAAAAATCTAATTAGCATCATTAACACTCTTTCCAGTAGTTTGTTTGTTTTGCTCAGTTCATGCATCCGAGTCCACAAGCCGCCTCCAAAAAAAAAAAAAAAAAAAACACGACAAGCTACGCCAAGTACATAAAGTTCTGCAACAAGTCGGTTCTGGAACAAACGGCAATCCATCTCGTTTCTGTCACAACCATTTTAGCTAAAGCCAATAATTTCTACCCTACAGTCGCGCCAAGCCTCAGTGTCACTGAAAATGAAGCCAACCTGTCACTGCAGAGAGAAAAAAAAAAAAGAAAAAAAAAACTGCAGATGCTGACGGAGCCCGTTGGCGCCACCTTCAAAAGTAAGTCAAAGCCGAAACTCCATCCAAGCGAAGATGCACAGAGCTCATCTCTGAAAGACACATGTTGAAGGAGTAGAATGGAAAAACTGCCTCAGCAAATCTTCCTGTTCGTTCGCCGCCACCCAGCCGTGGAGCTGCAGAGCAGATCAGACGACATCCAGCTGGAACTCATGTGGTCGGTTCCTACACCTCTCCTTTACATTTATACAAATTCATAATTTACAGACGGTCTAGTCTGTTTGACTAACGCTGAAACAATCTAAAACAGGGGTGTCAAACTCTGCTTCATTTTGGGCCATGTCAAAAATCTGAACGACCTTAAAGGGCCGGTTGTGTCACAATGTATTGATAAAACCAGTAAAATATTAATAAATAGCTCGTAGGGCTGTTGTAAACGAATATTTTAGTAATCGAGTAATCTATCGATTATTCTTACGATTAATCGAGTAATCGGATAAAAAAAAATTATAAAATGAAATATTGGTAAATCTGGCATAATACCGGTGTTACTATCAGATATCAATATCAGTCCAATTTTTCATATTTGAGCATCCCTAACAGTTGCTTTTTTGTAGTTTAGAAAACTAACCTGTAACAATAATAGCTCACTTTCTAAGTTAACCAGAAGAAAAGTTATAGAAAAATTTGAAATTATATTGAATTTAATAACAAAGAGGCAGGCTCACAAATATGCTTATAAAAAATGTCTACAATCCAGCTTTTAGTTTATGTATTCATCTTCAGTGAGTTTAATAGATTAATTAAACTCACCTTGCCACCTAACCTGACACGCTTTGGGTTTGAAAATACGGGAAATGCCGCCTGGAGTGGGAGGAGAGGGCGAATGAACGAACGTAAGATGGAGGGGAGGAAATAGACCAGCGGACTGACGAACCGTTAGACCGGGGGACGAACACGGGGGAAGCAATACGGGATATTTACGACACCTTCACTGGTCACACTCAGAAACTCATCTACCAGCCATGTACGATGCGCTCCGCCACCCGTTTCTTCAGACCGGGATATGAAATTTATTGTGCGGTTCGTCGGTAAAGCTACATTTACACGGTAAGCATCAGCTACTCAGCCGCCCGCCCTGTTCAGGCTATCCGCTCACCTCAGCGCTCTTCCCGCCGTTCGCTTTCAACCAGCAGCCCCGGAGGAGAAATGCTGCCGTACTCCAGGCATTCCCCCAGTCATTTTAAGGTCGGGCATTATCATCAATCAATAAAATCCCCACGGGCCAATCTTGAAGATTGGACTTTATGCCGCTGAGACTTAGCTTTTGTCAACAACTCAGAGGCGGAAGTGAGAGCTCCGCGCAACGCAAATGAAGTCCCGGCCGGAACACGGTGCGCTAACTAATAAAACATAAATTAACGAAGCTTCGAGGCAGGTAAATTTTCCTCGAGGAATTTTAGTAATCGAGGTACTCGAATCATTCGAGGAATCGTTTCAGCCCTAAATAGCTGTGATTGGATTTTGTGATTTGTGCTCTTTTTTGTAATCAAAATCACAGATTTTGTGGTGCTAATTTAGAAATATCTGTAAGGAACTTTTATGATATTTGCGCTAATGTTTGATGTTAAATGTGACTTTTTATTACTTGACGTATCGATCACGGACTGTAGCAGTCAAACTCGATGTTTTTGACCAACTTTGAGGAAAAATTTCTAATAAAATCAGAAAAAATGTGGGGATCTGTTGATTTTGTGCGAATTTTGTGAATTTGTGAAAAACATGGAGGGACTTATTGATGTAATTTGGAGTCTAGAGGGCCACACAAAAAGCTCCGGCGGGCCAGATTTGGCCCTAGGGCCTTGAGTTTGACACCTGTGATATAAAGTTTTATCAGTATATGCAGGATTCAAGAAGCTTTCTTCCTAATCCTTTTCAAACTGGATGTGAACGTTTACTTTTTAATGTTTTTTTCATTCTTAGATATTTTGTGTCCCCCCCCCCCCGACATTTTAGATGAACAAAATAAAAATCACATTGCGTTGATCATAACCAACTGATACATCAAGCAAATATAATAAACTGTGTCTAATTCTCCTCCGCTGAGAAACTCTGCCTCTGTTATCAAGTTCATAAAACAACATATTCAGACATATCTGGAACCAAACCCTGCTCTCTCATTTCTCTATTTTTGCTCAAAATTGGACTCTAAATTGCAAAATGGAAATAATTTGATGTTGTAGCTGTTGAGACCGTAAACTCTTCAGGAAAAACGCATGTCGAATAAATCAAGTTGGGAGAAGGGTCATTTTCTCAAAGGCTTTTATGAAATTTGACTCATACTGGTCACATGGATAATTGGAGTGTTTATGCCTGTGAACCAAAATCCCTTTGAGTATTCCTAACTGGGAACGCCGGGTTGTGTTTCCCAGTTAAGTCTGTATGTCAGTCGGTGTCTGTGATCAGCGCGGACAAACACTTTGAGACAGCCATAATGCAGCCAATGTTCTTTAGACGGCCGCAAATATGTGAACTGTGCACATTTCCCCCAGGCTCACATTCAGCTGGTTCACCACAAGGAGAGCCAGACGTTCTTTCCCATGGTGCACTGCTGCAAGCGAGTCCACTGGGGGGAGCAGTGAAGGCTGAGGGCCTGACCGGACGGCTGTTTGTACCGGATCAAACAGCTTGTGACTGTTAGCCTCTCTGTTGCGCAGTTAATCAACTGAGCTGTAATTTCAATCATGGATGTAATAAAAAAATTAAAAAATGAGCGTGTGTTGGCAGAGATTAGATTTAAAAAAATATATATATATATATATTCTTGACATGAAAGCAAAACGACAGGAAACATAGTCACAGAAAATCCACAATGTATCAAAAAATCACATAAACAAACTTACTCACGTGTGATTTTAAATTGTTTCTTTTTTTAATGGAAGCACCACAATTGCGAAATTGTTCTTTCAACATTAGTGGGACATCAAGAAAGTTTTGTGCACACCTCTGTAATGGAAGCGCAGCTAGTTGCAGGTCAACAGCGAACCGAACAGAGACATGCCAAACATGTTTGACTAAATATCTCATTTGAGTTCCACCGATTGATCGGCATCGCCAACCTGAATCACACACTGTTTGTTTAATCTGCTTCAACCCTCCATTCTCATTACAGATGACTTCTATTTTCACTTTGTACATTTCTCTGCTCTCCTCTTCCTCACACCCGCCTCCCCCCGCCGACTTCACCCAACTGAGTCGTCCATCTCCAGGCCGGGTCAGTCGGTGGCAGCTCCATTGATAGGCTAATCCAAGACTGATTAATGGCCCAATAATCAGAGGGATCCTCAGATCAATCACGGCCGTGATCAATACTCCCCCACCCTCTGCAATCATTAGCCCGCTAGAGTGCATCCTCTGTCAGAGGCGCGAAGGCAAAACAAAGGAGCGAGAGGAGATGCAGGGCGTGAAGAGAGGGGAGGCAGGGAAGGTTTCTGTAAGAGACGTAGGAACAGAATCATCACCTTCACGTTTGCAGGAGAGAGGCTGGATGAGCCGACGAGTCAAAAAATAAATGAATAAATCTTAGACTAAATTGTCTGACAGTATGTGAGTTTATGTCCTGCTGCGCATGCAGAGACTTCTGCGTGTGAGTGCATGAACTACATGCGCACAACTCTGGATTTTTATTTTATGGGTACTAGGAATTCCTGTCTGCTCATAAGAGTTTGTCTGTGTTTATGTGTGTGTTGGTGTATAACAGAAGGGTGTGATGGCCTCTGATTTATGGCCTGTGTCGCTCGGTGCCAGCTCTGTGTCTGCTTCAGCACCGAGGATGAATGGACCTCTGTGGAGCCGGCCACAACCCGCCACCCCTCAGCTGCTTCCCTCCCCAGCAGACTGTTCTCTCCTCCTCCAAAGCAGCAACATGAATTTCTCCACCAGCAGACTTATAGGAACTGTTCACCAGTTCCTATAAATGACCCGTCTGACAGCTGCAAACATAACCGACTTATGTTTTGTTGTGTTCAAACATTGTATGTTTTTTTTTAGTCCATAGACTTCAGGCATTGGCAGAGTGTCTGTCACTGCTGGATACACTGGTCAACAGCCAAAAAAATGTCTGGGGTTTTTCAACTGTTTTAGGGTCATTTTGATGAGCAGAATCCAAAAATCACATTGGTTTTGCTCCATCAGGTCAACTTTCTGAACTATGGAGCAACATGAGGGTCAAATGCATGACTTGTTCTCACATCTGGATCAGTTTCCTGAGAATCTGGATCAATGACTGATGAGCAGGAGGAGAGACTCCATCAGGACAGGAAAGAGGCAGAGACATAATGTTCACTTCACATGTACTTACCCTGATCAATGTTTATTATTCAATTCATAGAAATCCAGGTTTGTAACATTTAATTAATACAATGTTAGAAAACAAGTTTTTTATCCTAAAAAATATATTTTGGGGGGGAGTGAGAAATATTAACAGAAATGAACTGATGGTGTCACAAAAATGTAATCAATTTAGTCAGAAGATCAGATTTCTCTAAATCAAATTAGAATAAAAACCTGACCTGACTGAGAAAAATTGATGTTATTTTTGGATTCAAAGGTGCAAAATAGTCGTGTTAAAAAAACAAACAACGTAGACAACTTCCAAAAAATATTATTTTATAACCCAGTGTTATTATTGCTAATCTGCAGCAACATTGTTTTTACGTTTTCTTAATGTTAGCTCATGGTTGTGAAGCAGACTAGAAACAATACGTGTTTTCAAAAATGTTTTAGAATAAAAGCCAAAAATGTTAATCATGCTTTTGGATCCAGCAGTATTAATGATCTTTTAACTAAACTAATGTAGTTTGGTTGAAGTTTAATCATCTCCCTATAATAGTTTTAATTTTATTCAATAATAACTTATTAATCCCAAAGGAAAATAATTAAATTTACATGTAGTTGAAATAATTTTATTTGATTAAATAGTTTTGCTGCTGCAAAGTGTTTGCATTTTCTCATCTGGAGAACTAAGGTTTTGTCGATTAATCTCACAATAAAAGTTAAACTGCATGAAGAGCATCTTTGAACATCAACTTTTAAGTTTCCTTGTAGATTTATGGATTTACATAAATGTAGATGTCAATTTGTTTAATCTAAACTTCTTGAAAAGTGCCTCAAGTTGACATGTTATGAATTGGCTTTTATATAAATGAACTCAATTGAACTGAGCCAAGCTATTCATTTATAACTCTGGCTTTATTGTTTAGGGTTGTTAGCATCTTAGCATCTCTGACCACTGAGCATGATGCTGCCTCCACCATGTTCAGTGGTTCAGTTTGTGCATACTCACATGTGCAGTGTGAGCTTTTTTTGTTTAACCATTTTTTTTCACCAGGACAAAATCCCACTGTGATTAAAAACCTAGTTTTTAAGTTAGTTCTATCCAGGAGGCAGCAACTAAGACGACACAAAAAGATACACAGTTAAAAGACAACGACAAGCTCTAAAAATCAGATGCATGTCATTGGATTGACCTTTTAGTTTATATGTAAAAGCACTAAATGAGATAAATTCAGACTCAAAGTTTCGCAGGGAGAACAAAAGTCTTCTTACCCAGTTCTGACTGCAAACCTCAATAAAATATCTTGCTATATTGCAGTAGCTTATGTTACTGTAATTATAATTATATAACATGACATTTTGGAACAAAAACAAAGACGTACAGCATGCTATGGCAATAACTTGGTACATGGAGCAACATCACATTAAAGCTCCAACATATTTCTTTCTTGTGAAGTTTTTCTGCCAACATTTGTATTTTGTGCAGGTGTTTGTTCATTTGGGCCTGTGTTTGTCAGTCTGTGTTATGTGTGTGTGTGTGTTATGTAGGTGTGTGTGTGTGTGTGCGTGTGTGTGTGTGTGTGTGTGTGTGTGTGTGTGCCGTGGCTCTGTGATGTGACAGCCTGCTGTGTGTACTCATTTATGTGTAATGAATGCTTATGAGGATAAACAGATGGTGTGTTAACATGGTAAAATATGATCTGCTGCCAGACAATATGGTTGCACGCTGGTGTTTACAACACACACATTACACGCTGGGACAGGGGAGCAGCTTTGGAGAAGTCTAGTTTTTGAATGGCAGAGTAATGCTGCTCTCATATGTGCAGTAAAGCAGCTCATATGATTTTTTTTTCTTTGATTTTTGTTGTTTTTTGCAAATCATTGCGTCTGTTTTCCTTAAATCTTTGTTGTCAATCTTACATCATCAGCATAAAAAGACCAAACTGAATATCCACTCGACATGACATCACAATCTGCCCCGTTACCTACCAACCCAAGTGGAGCTCCGCCCACTTTGTTATCAGACAACGAGGATGTTTGATCAGCTGTTTTTACTGCAGCAGATGCTCTACAATGGCTGCTGGAAAAGAGAAGAGTTTGTCGATGACCATTGCTCATCCCTTTGCTGCCATTTTCACTTGTTTGAAGTTGGAGTGTGAGCGTTGAGTTGGGGGAGGGGGCGTGGCCAGGAGAAGATTATTTGCATTAAAGTGACAGAGCCTTAAAACAGCTCAGTCTGAAATGAACTCAAAATACTCAGAACTGAGCAGGTGAAATCTCTAAGAATAAATTTGTTCAAAACATTTAGTGAACATGTTTTACTTAAACCATACATTTAAAATGAAGCATAATAGATCCCCTCTAAATGGCGAAAGACACTGAAACCCAAACTATATTTAATCTACCATCTGATTAACTTTAATTCATTGTTAAGTGAATTTCAGGCTCGAGTTACAATCCAACAAAACTTGTGAAGCTGAAGGTTTACTGATTTCCGATGCTGATGCGCCCTCTGTCAGCATTTCACAGACAGTTTAACTCTGGAAATGGTGAGCAACAGGGACTTTCTGGTGCCAGTCTTCCTCAAAATCCTATCTTGTGATTTTACATATCGTTTTTCTTTTTTCGTTTTTTTTTTCCGTGGAAATCTGAACGCCCTTGTGTCAAACTCCATCCCTAGAACTTGTGGGAAGGTGGGTAATTTTTGGGCTGTTTTAGCCACGTACGGCAGATTGGTTCCTATCAGGCTGATAGATGAAGGGAGCCTCCAGATGGTCCTACAGGAGAGCCGCAGTTTCTGTGAAGCACTGCAGACACGTCCAGGTGGATCACAGAGTCGGAGAGGTTGCCATGGAGAGAATTAAAAACAAAAGCCTCGCCTCGCCTTACTTGAGGGCACACACACTGCGTGTGTGTGTGTGTGTGTGTGTGTGTGTGTGTGTGTGTACTGGCAATTCTAAATAATCATTCTCTCTAGCAAGGGGACGAGCACAAATTGAGGCAGCAGTGGTTTTATGCTTTTATGCTGGAAGCTGCACCTAGCTAGCATTTCTGTAGCTGAACCTTCATCTGTAAGCACGCCGCATTATGAGCCGGCCTGTTTCTCCAGTAGTGGCTTTAAACCAGACATCTGTGACCTGGTACACCTGTCACACTGTTGCATGTCTGCCTTTTGTTTCAATGGCACTGAAAGAAGCAATGTCATAGGAAACCATAATTATTCGTCCTGATGACCCGATGCTACCTGAGGTATCTCGGACATTTAAAAATGATGTCGTCACACAAACGCCACTGCTCTAACACAACTACCATCCAAATATCAGAGCAATGAAACTTCATTCCCATAAGGTCTCCAATCCAATCTAATCCAATCCTACTTCATTAATAAAGAACTTTAAATTACCAGAAAAAAAACCGAATCTAATTACTAACCTCGCTAAAATCCTTTATAACAAATTCAGGTATTCCCATCAGCAGTGTTGTGCAGACCTTTCATATCCACGGTATTTACGCTGGATTTTTAGCAGTAAGCTTCCCCATGAAGCAATATTTTTCTGTCAGTTTACACTTTTGCATGGACAGACTCTCAAATGGTTGATTAAAATTTTAACAGCTAATTGACGGGTCTGTAATTATTTAATCACAATCACATTTTAATCAAAACTCTACATCAACAAATTAAGCAGCATTCTCAGTTCAAAACCCCTTTTTACTGCTGAATCACTGAATAGTCATGTGAGCTTAAAGATATTTATAGTTTTTAATTTATTTAGGTTATTCAACCATCAGATTGGTGCAAAGCGCTCTTCTACTTTCAATTGTTTCATAAACTATTGAAAATATACTTCTTTGGCTGAACTGACGTTAGTGTTGGACGTCTGTGCTGCTGCCACATATTGGCATTGAAATGCTATTTTAGGCCTTTAATGGCCTAAAATAGCATGATAATGGTGATAATCTGAACACAATAGTGGGTTTTTTTTTCAATGTCCAATCGGATTTAAATTTTCTTTTCTGCTGAAGCAAAAGTTAATCCCATTAAGAAGCACCTGTTGCTGTTTGCGGATGTTGCTGGTGCGTCAGATTTTAGGGCCTACCAGAAACATGCAAATACAAAGGTTTTGGTCGAATCTCTTGTATGTAAAACAACAACAAAAAATGTGATTAATTGCATAAAAGTTTTCAACATGTTAAAACCTTTGCAGCTAATCAAAACTAATGCATTAAAGTCATGGTCCTAGATTCAATATATTTCAAGTTAGAATAAATCTAAATAAGAGACAGAGACAAATAGGACGGGATAATTAGAGTGAACTGTCAGTTATACTGGGTGAAACTATTAAACTAAACCAAATTCGTCTTTTGTCTGCAGTGTGCTTTTAGAGGAACTCTTAAATGGTACACATCTTAAGAGAGTTAACTCCATAAAGACAAAACTTTCACCCCCCCACCAGCACAAAGAGCCACACTCCTCCCTGTGACCCCGTGACCCAGCTGTCGGTGATGAATGATGACAGAGGTGTGACAGAAGAAGTCACACTAAAGAGTGATGTACAACCTGCTGGAGGAGGCACATCTATCACACACACTCTCTCCCTGTCTCACAAACACACACTCTCTCTCACATACACACACACAGAATGACAGATGGCTCTGCCCACTCTTTTGCCTCTCCTGTTCTCTGCAGACTCAGTAATATTCCCGCTATTATCTCCTCCTAAGTGCTGCCTGCATTCAGTTTGCTGTCACTGATCTGTTGTTGCTGCACATTAACCGAGCTCTGTAAATGATCTCTGGCAGACAGGAGGGTAAATCGTAACTCCCCTTTATGACATGTTTGGGATGGTTGTATACAGCCTGACTGAAAGATAAAAACACAACAAAACAGTGGGGGACACTTTATTACTAAACCTCTTTCACATTTGCAACATTTCTTGCGGGGAAAAGAAACAGCAGCAGCGACACGTTGTGTGCAGCTGCAGATGCTCCACAGAGAATGACCTGCAGATTAAGTATAGATTTACTCTCTTGCTGCTATGACATAAAGTTTTGGGTAAACAATTCTCTGTGTTTATTGTTTAAGGCGACTGTAAAAGAATTTCATTTATTTGTTTAGTGTTTTTTTTTTCTTCTTCCATGCAGCCATTTGAAATAATGCAGTGAATGAGCTACTGTATATAAATAACTGCATGGAACTGAATGAAGGGTAATTAAGGTGTCGGGGTTAACGCAACATAGCCTGCTATGACATAAACAAAACCAGGTCGATTTTTAATGTTCACATAATGCCACCTACAGTAGAACATTATACAATAAACAATAAGAAATATTCTGATTATTGACTCACATCCCAACCTCTGGCTGCTTGGTAAAACCAGGATAGTGCTGTCAAAACATATTTGCCCAACTACAGATTACCTCTGCAGTTGTTGTGTTCGGACCTAAATGTTCCTGACTGTCAAACAAACTTTAATGTCAGACAAAGATAGCCTGAGCAAAACAATACAATTATTTTAGACAATAATTCCATTTATTAATGGAAACAACGATGCCCACTGATCTGCCTCCCCAGATCTTATGACTGCTTGTGCCACCCTCAACAGAAACAGCTGCTGTGGCTCCTTGTAATGACTGTTACATCATTGTGGAGGAATCTTCACATTCTTCTTCTACAATTTTTGTTCACTTCAGCCAAAATGTAGATTTCTTTTTAACTTCTCTATCATACACTTGTTCAGACTTTGAACAGGCAGCCACTCCAAACCCTTCGTTTTGTTCATTGAGACAGATCGCTGTTAGTCTTCATGTTTGAAGTTATTATTTGTTATAGTTCCCTTAACTGTAGAACAAAGATGCTAGAGGCCAGTATGTAAAAATGGTGTTAGATTCTTCAGTGCTTTTGTGACAAAGTGCTTTCTGCTAGCCTAACATGCAGTTCGACTAGAATGTTGTTAAACAACATGGTGACTGAAAAATAGCTTCTTTTCTTGCTGAAAGTTGCAGTATCCAACTTTTATAAAAAAAAAAAAGTATTTTACATGTTAAAACTGTCACTATGTTGTGAGAGTATATTAGATCATCTGTGGAAAAAATAAAGCTAGTGCAGAATAGTGACGGCAATTGCATAACAACTTGTGGGACAGAGTTTGACAGTAAATGTTGCAGCATTTTGATATCACAAGACATTGTGGTGTGAGATCTTGTCATACTCCTAATTAACAGTCTTGTTTACTTGGAGTGAATGAGTCACTGCATCAAACTTTAACTGCTTTCAGTATTTACACGAGTAGCCTGAAGGGTTTGATCTGAGATTTCATTTCAGTTTCAGGCTGCAGCTAAGTCTTAGTCCAGAAGACCCCAAAGCGCCTCACACTACAATCAGTCATTCACCCATCCACACACTAATGGTGGCAAGCTACACTGAACAGATCTGCCCTCATGGGTAGGGCACACTGCCACCTATACCCGATCTATCAGGACTGATACAGATATTAATGAGATCAGCTCATCTGTAGTTCTCACAACCTGATGGCGCCATCCCCAACCCTAACCCTTTGGATTCAAGCTCCACATGTAGTCAGTTTATTTGTGGCTATTTCATTTCTGAATGAATACATCCTGTTGGCAGTCTTAATATTTTTATTTCCTGTCTCTTTATTTGTAATCCATAACTCAATCTGGGTCAAGTTCCACCCACAAACTGCGAATGGATGAGGAACGTGATACGGCCAGCTAGTGCAACCTCAGTTTAGGAAGATAGAAACCACGGGGGTCCAGACCCTGACTGTGATGGTATATAAAACTCTTCAGTCCAGATTCCTTTATGATGCTCTGGTGCCAGGAAGAACACAGGGGACGTCGTTTTTATAGTGATTTAAAATAGAAAACAGCCTGGCCATTCAGGCTGCACAGGCCTCTGTAGATGGATATGAACCCACAACAACCAGCGACGCCTGGACTCTGTCAGCAAACACATTGACAGTTAGATCTGACAGGAACAAACCTGCACACACATACACACACACACGCACGCACGCACGCACGCACGCACGCACACACACACACACACACACTGTCACTGTGCAATCAGGATGGATCCCACCCCATGCAGCATTTTACTGAGCAATCATCAAAGCACCATTAAATCAGAAGTGACTGCCAATAAAGGGAGGAAATTGCGGGCAGGGATTACAATGTTTGCATGATAAGGGCTATGTGTCTGTAGGGGGGGATGTAATCTGAGGGAATCACAAGATTTATGTAGCATTTACTGTGGAGCAAGTCGTAAAGTGTAATTACAAAAGGGGGGGCGTCTACACGCCACAGAGCCGCGGCCCGGCAGGCAGACTGGCAGGAAGGCGAGGAGACAAGTGATCAAGGCCTATTCATCCACACTGTCTCTCCATTTGTCTCTTCCTCCATCTCCATCTCCCTCTCTCTCTCTCTCTGTCTGTCTCTCTCCACGGCTCCAGACCCATAAATCAGTTGCAACAAGTCCGAGCTCCGGCGTGACAACAGCCCAGCCTTCTGGCAAGAAGAGAAGGGCTTCATGGAAACAATGTCTGTTTGGGTGGAGAATCGCTGACTGACATGCCGTCTGCTAAATAAAGGAGCAGACAGAAAATCCCCAGTGAGCCTGAGGACGTCTCGTGTCAGACTTCCTTTATTTCTAAGTTCATGTTCAGAAATATTGTATTTTTAAGGGGCAGGATTATGTAATGTTGACTTTTAGAGCTTTACAAAAAGCTCAAAAAGCTTGATGAGGGGATGTTATGATGTCATCCCCTCATCAAAAACACACCTGGAGTGTTGCCTTGATTATTTCATGCATGTTTGAGAAATCACTGAATCTCCATGGCAACCATCCAGCTGTTCAAAATGCCCGGGTGGACGTAGCCCAGCCTACGAGGCGCAGCTCCTCCTCACATCTGCAGTTTCTGAGCATCACAGAGCAGCTCTCACCAACCACTCCCCCACTCAGCTCCTTCAGACTAGCCAGAAGCAATTAGCAAATATCCGGTGGAACTGAGCATCTACTATAGGAGCTACTTCTTAGTACAATGCTGGTAAAAGCATTGTTAAAGGATTAATAGAGGAGCCATGTTGTGATGACTTCCTGGTGGCAGAGTTTCAGAAAGAGCAGGAGTTTTTAAAGAGACAGAGGCCCAATTTCAAGGTGTTAAAATCAGGAAGTAAAAGTTCTTTTATTTCATATTTTATATATATATATATATATATATATATATATATATATATATATATATATATATATATATATATATATATATAGCATATTAATAACACCCATAGCTAACAGAGTTACTTGATTGTGCTGTAAAATGGCACTATGAGGCTGGAAAGCACATAACACTGCCCTTTTATTTAACCAGATTTTGGGAAAAAAATCTGCTAGTGGTCAACCTTCAAATATGGCACCTGGACAAATTTATTTGAGGCAGAAGAGATGGATGGATGATTAATAGAGACAGGGAATAAAGTTGGAAAATATCAATATTTTCCATAGTTCCATGCCTGGAAATACTTTAATCATGTTATTTTCCAGACTTTTCCATACTGTATCGTCTCTGATTATTAACTGGTTAATAATTTAACTATTGATTAGATGAAGTCTTCTGTTTCACACTGTTCATGGTTTTTCACCTCAGCTCCAACTCTCTCTGCACTTCTGAATGCTTTGAAAGTTGAGCGTCACCAAGTAAGGAGACGTCTCTGATAGTCTGATTCCATAAAACACGATGATCTGGTTTAGAGCCCAATGACAAAAACATACATACAGTATTTATGTGTTTCCACTGTGATGCTTCAAATCTTTCTGAAGCCTCACAGAGCGGGCAGTGGACGGTTGTTGACCATGTCTGCCTCTGGGACGCGCGGCTTTGTTTCCACTACATTTTCGGTTCACTTTCAGAGAAATCAAGAGAGACAGATGATACGGGAGAAAGCCAAAAGGCAGACAGAGCTGCAACTTGCAATTAGGAAAATCCCCTGAGATTTATGTCCCTGTTTACAATTCCTTCTCCATCCCTCTGTTAGAAAGAAACCATCACCACGATAAATCACCTTTGTTTAAATGAATGGGACATTTGGGGCCTTTTAAACTGAACCTAGCTTGTCTGGAAACTTTCAAAAGGCCAGAGAGAATCTCTCTGACACAGTGGCGTACGCAGACATTTTGGGGGGCCAGGTGCTGTGAGTGGGCACCTTGGATCCGCCTCACTGGTACCGGTCCATTGTTCCAGTAATCAGCCTCCCAGTATTTAGCACTTCTCTTTCAGTCACTCCTCGCTGTTAACTTTACGTATCTGGCTCCCGTTTGTCCCCGTTTTGATTAATTGTCATCACAATAAATTGCAATTAATGATGATTAAATTGCTCTCTCAAAACTATCTGTATTGTTGGGATTGTTATTGTCACTCTTCCCTCCATTTTTGTTCAATGATAGTATTAATAAATATGAAAATATGATTAAATCCAGTTACTGTGTGCAGCTTAGTGATACAAACCAAACTTTTTTTGTGTGACTGGTTCTCAAAGAAGTATGTTACAAATGGGAATGTTTGTCATTTCATGAAGTGTTTGGTTGCTGCGCCACGCCGTCACAGTCATACAGTCACCAAAAAAAAGGAGTAATCAATAGCTGTTATCGCTACTTTTATCGTTATCGTGATAGTATCACAAAATATCGCAATAAAAGTTTAAGTCTGCATCGCTAAAGGTGTTGTTTTAGCTACATTTTTTTTTTTTAAATGGCCTCACATTTTACTCACGTGACCTCTGAGACACGGCAGAATCCATCACACCAAACGGGTTTACAGATAATTCAGGTTTGGGCTCGTCTGTCCACAGAATACCATTCCAGAAGTGTTGGCCTGTATTCTTCTCTCTTTCCTTCATGTTTTTCTTTGAGAGCAAATGAAAGTTCAACCTGTTCAATTCGACATGAACAGCAGAAGGATTCTGGGTTCAGGAGAAATTTATTTGTTTTGAAATGTCCTCCATTTGATGTTTGGTCAAATGACTGATTTACTGTTTAAATCCATTTCCAGACTCGTGAAAACTAATTTTCTTTCAGAATGTCTCTGATGTCTCTCTGATTCTCACCATGGTTTTCACTAGATGAGGTTTAAACACGACAAACCTCATTCACAATACCAAGTGATTCTGTTTTTATCACTTGCACCGTGTTTAAAAACAAAAACACAGTTTTATATATTTCAAATGTTTTAAGAGGCTTTTTAAAAAAGAGATGAACATATCTGATAGCAAACTAAGCGATCATAAATTATGTGGTGTGATGAAGTGTGCAGCGAGCTATAGATTTGAAAAGTATTCATTTTTTCTGAATCTTCCCCTGCGGAAATGGTTTGAATGTGAACAATTAAAAGATAAGCTGAGGGACAATGAAATCTGTGCTGATAGGATTCACCAATGAATGATAAAGCTTTTAAACCCAATTTCATGTTTCAATTAGTGCGGCAGAGTCAATCAGAACGTAGTGTCCAAAGAGATTCATCTATTGCTTTATGTGATGGAGATTGAATTACTTTTCTGGATGGTGGATTTAGATTTGAACCTCCGTCTCAGGCTGCCCAGCTGTGGCGTCAAATACATAACAATACACATAATGACAATACCCTCTTGAACAAATGTTACATATTGCTTTACATTGAAATGAAAATCAATTAAAACATATGACACGAGAAAAATTCAAGTGTTAAAGTGAGATTTAAAAATCAGCACAAACCTCGTCTACTCACAAGATCCCCATCAACCTGATCGTTGTGGGGCCCCTGCTGAGGGGCCCGGGTTCACAGAGAGATTAGAGGGGTTAAACCAGGGTCGGCGTCAGGTCAAGAACTCGCTAAGCCTGTTCTTCTTCTTCTTTTTCCTTCTTCTCTCTCTTCCTCCTCCTCCTCCTTCCCAACACATGAATCTTTTTTTCTCCTCCTCCTGTCTACCTCTCCCAGGCCATCCCAGGCCGCACAAGCTGTTTTTCTCTGTTTGCTGTCATCCCTTACACACACACACACACACGCACACGCACACACACACACACCCTGAAGGACTGCCGGTCCTGCTGTTCAGTAATGCCACAACTGTCAGTGAGCTCTGAGAGGCAGAGAGCTTTCAACACATGAGCATACAGGTAGTGACTGAGACACAATTAACCTGCTGTTTGTCTTGTCACTAAGTCTACAAGATGGCAGCTTGGCACTGAATACACACACGCATACGCACACCCACGCACGCGCACACACACACACACACACACACACACACACACACGCACACATATATAAACAGAAAGAATTATTGGCAAGAAGGCATAGATCTCAGTTTCGAAGGCCAAAGCTTTTCTCCAAACAGCCTCATATGTTGTCGTCACCTTCAGTGTTACACTCCTGCTTTCACAATCCTCAAACAAAAAGAAAAAAAAAACAAACACAAGAAAGAGGCAGCGTCCCGATCAGCAGCCGTTTCTGATGAAAGGTTCTGCAGCAGTCGGACATTTGCGAACTTTGTTTTTGAAGTTGAAAAAGAACAGAAAAGAAAAAAAGAAAAACTCAAGTCTCGTTTTTTACCAACCCACTTCCTAAATGTGTGATGGAGTGTTAGGGCAATGCTAGGAAAAATTTTAAAAATAAAATCATGAGAATTAAATATTATGAAGATAAAGTCATAAAATTACGAGTTATAAAGCTGTAATATTACAAGAATAAAGTCTTAATATTACTAGAAGTCACACGACAGTCCTAGTATTAAGAGAATAATCACCACATTGTGACTCTATTCTCAAAATAGTACGACTTTATTCTTGTAATATTACTAATTTATACTATATGAATGTTATTTAAACTTTTTCATTTGTTTTTGTTAGTATGGCTTTATGCTCCATCGCGCTACGGCTCCATGATCTGAGAGAAATCATTTGAATTGTGAACATGTCATGGGTAACCAAGCTATTAAAGGTGTAGTTCAACAGTTTTAAAGTGAAGTTCTGTTAAAAATATTCTAAACAATAAAATAGTGGTTTCCTACCTTTAAAAAATCTCAATAGTGTCATTATGGTTCAAGCAAATTCCACTTTGTGAACTTTTTATGCAGTTTTCAAATCTAGATTTGACTAATTACACAGAAATGTACAATTAGAAAGGAAACTGAGGTTGGAGGTGGTGCAGCACAGAAAGTCTTCCTGTGTGAACAGTACTCTGAACAGAACTAGTGAACCATTTAAAGTGTATAAATTGACTTAAATAAGGGATAAACTGCTCAAATAAATTAATATGATATATATATTATTTCACACTGCTGACAGAAAAAGTTTTATTTTTTGGATTTTCATACTGTTTGTGGTGAATCATTGTAAGTGACCTGACCCGGCAGCCTCCAGCATCAAAGATTGAAGAGATGTTGACTCTTGTAGATTTAATGCAGAGAACGAAACGGAAATGAGAAGGCAA
This sequence comes from Poecilia mexicana, assembly GCF_051168715.1. Classification (NCBI taxonomy): domain Eukaryota; kingdom Metazoa; phylum Chordata; class Actinopteri; order Cyprinodontiformes; family Poeciliidae; genus Poecilia; species Poecilia mexicana. The sequence goes on along the minus strand of NW_028263378.1, from coordinate 28,509,240 downwards.
ACAAGGCAAAAGCCAACCGAACTGAAACAAATGATCCGCTGTGCGCTACAGTGCTCAAATGTGTTTCCCAATACTGTAGAAAACATTACACCACATTCATCAAGATGAAGCAAAAACAGATCCTTCTCCTTTGACAGTGCCGGCCCGATGCCCGGCGCTGTCAGACGTCTCAGACGTCTGAAGCAGGAAATGGAAACCAGTACTGTGATGCTGGTTTTGCTTTTTGACTGCCGCTGTCTTGCAGGAAAGGTATTCTGTGTCTGCGAGCAATGCCAGGAGACAAGGCTGTGACATGAACATGATGAATTCCTCGCTCATTTAATTGCTGTTTTACAGTTCAGTGACAGCCCTCAGCTAAATAAGCTGTCACACACACAGTGCAGCACTCCACCTGGTATTAGAAGCAGCAGCAGGGAAGTTTTGGTGTTTCGGTTTGTTTCCTTGTTTAATAGCTGGAACTCATTTTGTGCTACTGAAAGTGGATAGATTTGTATAAGCACAGCATTTAACAACAACATGCTGGGCTGGCCATTGGGCTTACCGGGCACCTGCCCAGTGGGTCATCGATGAGTTTAGGCTGGGATGTTTATTGATACACAAAACTGGTATATTGGCCTATTAGTCAAAATTGATTTTGGACTGGACCAATTACAGTAGCCGAGGGTTGACGCCTCCTACCTCTTGGTTGACAGTAATTGACTGGTAATGGCAGTGACTGATGTAAATAGTTACATGATATATTCATTATTCAGCCATGACGCTAGTGCTCGTCATCCATCAGCCAATAAGAGGAGACGTTGGCGTCTGATTCAGGCATTGGACCAACAAGCCCCGCCTACTTGGAAGCGGCTACGTATGCAGCGTTTTGGGGAAATTGTAGTCGGCCATTTTACAGAAGCGCTATGGATTAAACACTTTGGAATGATGCACAACTTCTTATGAACTGTGTGATGCTGTGAGAGCTCTGGTGGAACCAGAGGCACATTGTCTGAAAAAAAAACCATCCTCCTACCACTTCCTGTCATCTTCTTCGGCGTTTTCGCCAGTAGTATCACCCAGTTGTTGGGAAAAAAAAGTGTTTGCGTTGCAGTTTTGTGATATAAATCGACTTTGATACGGTTGAAAAACCTCCTCATCCAAGCGCAAAAACTTTTCTATCAAAAAATACATGTATTATTCAAAACAGACGTGTTTCCATTAATGAAAGGTATTTTCAAACTTTCAATTTGCACAATTTCACGGCTAATGGAAACACAGTGATCGATGTTTGCTGGCAGCGGCAGTGAAGCGTCCACACCTCAGCAGCAGCTGACGGCGGAGGATCCTGGCATGGGGAAGAGGGGAAAATAGTTGTCATAATTACAAAACTCAGCGCTTTTCACAGCAAAGTTCCTCTGTTGCATCAGTTGTTGTTGCTACAGTTTTGACCTCTGCACCGCTGATCTCTGCCTTGTCAAGGGATAAAAAAAGAATCGGTTTGCCCCGTCTGTCTGCTCCCAGCACTATGTCTACACTGTATGTTGGTGTTGGAACGGAGGGACTGTGTGGAGCAGCAGCAGCAGGAGGAGGAGGAGGAACAGAGGCGGTTTGTCATAGGAGTCATCAGTAACTGTCGCCACTGTGCTGCAGGCTTAATTAACTAGCTCGCTCGTTAGCATCGCTGCCCCCTTTTCTCTCCCTCCTCCGCCGACTTGCCGGCTGCTCCGAATAGAAACGCCTGATTATTCTGTGCTCCAGTCGCGGCCAATTACAGCCACCAAATGGAACAACATTAATCAAATCTTTAGTATGGTGGCAAACTTCGGGGTATCAGATTGCGGAGGGGCGCAAAACTAATATGTCACTGTCACTGGCGGTTGCGCAGGCATTTAGCAGCTAGCATAACGGAGTCCTATCGCAGCCCGTGTAATAGGGAGGCCGATCTGGAAAGCATTAGCATAACATGGCACCAGAAAAAGCAGTCTGTCCTCGACCCCGGCTGGTTTTTCTTTTTACCCGCCCCGCCCGTCGCGGCTCCTGTAGCTCCTTTTTCATGTGCAGTCAGACGGGAGGAGGTTTGCAAAGTAGATGGATAGAGAAAAGGAAACATGGAGGGGTAATGTGAGGTGAACGGTAGGAAACGGAGGGGACAGCGGAGGAGAACTATGATAGTTTTTCCATCCGGTCGGAATGAGGAAACCAAAGGAAAACACGCTTTCCTGGAAGACAATGTGCTGGAGAGAGATGAGACTCGGTTCTCAGAGCAGGCCTGTTCAGACTGCAGCCTATGAATCATTTACGGCCGTAAGAATAATTTTGTGCGGCCCGGCGACCACAATTCTGGAATGATAGAAATCTTGCCCTCCGCAGGTAGTTCATCTAGCCGAAACTTTTTGTTTTCTTAGACATTTTTAGGGTCGCATTTCGTTTTGTCCAACCATTCATTAAACTTGGCTTAAGACGGCTAGTGTTTTCAAAGAGAGAGTGATCTATAACCTGTTCTTATGAAGCAGTATTTTGGTTTCTTGGAGGATAAAAACAGAATGCTAAAATTTGTATGCTAAGAGGGAAATAATTTCTTTGCTATCAGATCGTATCCTAAAACCTAAATTTACTAGTTGATTTACACAAGACATGTCTTTCCCAGGTTTGTGCGCTATATTCAGCTTTTTGTTGATATATATTTTCACTTTTTCTTGCATTTAAATCTAAAATAGGTAAGCAAAAAAAAAAACTTCATTCTCTCTGTGTGCTCCTAATTTAGCATAGATTTCTGTTGCTAGGTGCAAAAAAATAAAGTATAATGTAAAAAAATTATGTATGGAAAACAATCACCCCAAAAATGTTGGGAATTTAAAACTTTCCTTTTATTACGGCAAACTTACAACTTCCTCTTTATGTTTTGGAGATACAGAAATGTACACATCCGTTTTATTTGTCCCATTTTGATATTGCAAGTTTATTGTTGAGCATGTTAAGAGTAATTTTTGTGAATAATAATAAATATATTTTACTTTACAGAAGTTGGCTTCTATGCGTCACAAATCTGGAGCAAACTTCAAGAAAACTGCAAATATAATGAAACACTGACTCCCTTTAGATCAAGGCTCAAAATCTATATTATGGTTTATATTATTCTTATGAACCATTATAAATGTAACATTGGCCAACAGATTCGACGTGTATTGATGATCTTAGTAATGGCTCCTGTCAAAATATAAGGTTTGTCATTGGTTAAAAATAATCACATAAATGAAAAAACAACAGATTCAAACAAATATCTAAGAAAGTGAACCAAAAATGTCCGTCCAGTTTTCTGTTTTCTGTTGACGTTTGAAAGTATTCATCACAGGCCAATGAAAACTTTCAACTTGGCAAGTTTCTCATTGCGGCAGGCAGAACAGCGGCTCCGGACCCGCGCAGCCCGTGGGATCACGACCCAACAGAGAGAGAAAGAAAAAAACCTGGTCTTGCCATCTCTCCCAGCTTCCCAGGGCTCAACCCCCGACCATCGTCAAGCCGCAGCCCGAGCCAGCCAGAGGACACGGCCGTATAATGGCCTCATTAGGACAAATGATTAAAGCCCGACTGAAATGTGCTAAATGCCTGTGTCACTGAAGTGGCCTTTAAACAGGCATAAATAAACAAGAGTTATGCTGAAGGTTTGGGTGTGCACCCTGGCAGCATAATAAATTACAGGGTAATGATATTAAAAGCACAGAGTCGTTAAGATGCCAAGCGGGGGATGCCATAAATCCAGACGCGGGCTCCCACTGGCTGTCCCCGAGCCGAGTAATTAAAGCAGATTTATGAGGCGCATTACATCAGTGCTAGATAGTTCATATATCGGCCTCCTTTATTGGACAGCCTGACAGGCGCCAAAAAATATTGTTTGGAGTTCCTGGCCCCTCGCAGCTGAGAGGCCTCTCCCAGCACTCCATCTTTTGTTGTGTCAGTCCTGCGTGGTCGTGATGGATGGAGCGATCCACTCCCCGCTCCATCCCTTCCTCTATGGGAGACTCGTGACGGTACCAAATAGCTTTATCGTCACTTGGCAGATTTTCTTTTTTTTTCTTTTTTTCCACACACACACCCTCCCTGTCCTCCTCAGAGGGGAAGACAAAAGAGACACAGACACAAGTGAGACGGACAGCAGAGGGGAGGGGAGAGGACAAAGGAGCAAAAAGGAGAAGTGGGAGAACTGGAGTCAGAAGTGGGAAAAAGAAAAAAGAAAAGAAAAAAAAGAATGGGATTCTTGTGTTACATCCTAAACATGTCTTACAGGGTTGGATAAACGGGTCGCACTGACAGGAAAACAAGACTGACAGCCGGGTGATTAAATGCTGGAAGAGGAGCTCTGTTGTCAGCGTTCAGGAGTTTCGGCTCAGATCTTATAAAATGTTTAAATCTGCTTGGCAGAGAGCAGCTGGGTGAGAGGGGCTCCTCATCCATCCACCATCCTTCAGACAGACACTGTTATCACAGACGTGTCCATTACTCTTTGAGTTTTTCTTCATTTTTCATCCCCACAACCCCAAACTTCTGTGTGTTATATGAGAATTGTGGGTATTAGAGTAATGAAAGTGTTGCATTATGGTGAAGTGGAAGGAGAGCTATGAATATCTTCAATATTTGTTTTCTACAAGTAAGATGAAGTGTTTCTAGTGACACCGACACGATGCTGCTTATTCTCTAAGGTTCTCTGGAAAATCTGAAGTCAAATAAAGGCTGGTTTAAAAGTGAGATTATGTTTACCGAGGACATAGTGCTATTTTACAACACGATCAAGTAATTATGTTAACTGAAGTTGTAAAAAATTGCTGTCGGTGTCAAATATGACTTAAAAGAAATTGGACTTCACAATTTAATGAAATTGGGTCTCTGTCTTTTTAAAAACTCCTGCTGTTTCTGAAACTCCACCTTCAGGAAGTCATCACAGTATGGCTCCTCTATTAACCCTTTAAAACTGAGATATTTCTCAGTGACACCGACACGATGCTGCTTATTCATCGTGTCTGCTTATTCATATTGTGTACACATATATGTGTACAATATGTACACATATTGAGCTCAATATGTACACAGTTCTATCAGATGTTTGCTAATTGCTGCTGGCTAGTCTGAAGGAGCTGAACAGGGGAGGGCTGATCGGTGAGGTGGAAACTTAAAATCTGCAGCTCCAAGTTGGAGCTTTGTCTGAAGATCCAGGCATTTTGCTCAGCTGACTGGTTGCCATGGGAGATTGAAGGATTTCTTTTAAAAAATGCATGAAAGAATCGAAGAAACACTCCCCGAATGTTTTTTATGAGGGAATAACATTATAACATGATGTAAACGTCAACAAAGGTTGATTTTAAACAATACTGCCCCTTTAAGTGATATTAACTCATCTGTAGTATCTTAATTTTTTTTCTTCCAAATATTAGTCAAAATTCTGACAAATGGTTAAAGCCATTACTCTTCCTCAGTTAAATCATAACTGAGGATTTGAAATCATAAACTATATAAAGTAATTTCACATGGAGACTAAATGGCGCACATCCAACTTGAGAATACGTTTTTATGATTAAGGCTAAACTTTGACTAGAAATAAGTAATTGTGAACATCGCCAATGGCAACTCAGGAGAAAGGAAGAAATGTATTTGAATAAATTAATAACATTTTTAATAAACTGTTTTGTGTCCTCGTGGTTCCTCAGAGCTGAATAGCTCAAAATGCTGCAGTATTTTTCTTAAAAAACAAGAAATAAAATTGTGTTTTTCTTCTGCCAGCTACATAACTTGCAGGTTTTCTTTAACTGTGGAGTATCTGCCGCCACCCTTTGACTTGCAGTGTTATGTGGCTGTCGACACGTAGAATTCATGTGGATCCTACTAGATGCCAGGTGCTACCTGGTGCTAAATACTAATACTAATACTAATAATACTAATAACTAATACTACCAGGTGCCAAACTTTACAACAGACAATTCTTAGCAGACGATTAAACAGTAGAAATGGCTGACAGGACATCAGTTTAGCCAATGGGTGAACTTACATTACCGTGAAAGTGAGACAAAGGCCGCAGACAGACAGAGCGCTACTAGTGAGGAAAGGAGAATTGCAAATATGAAATCCTGGACACGTTAGTCCAAAAGGAACATTTCTCCTGAGGAAATCATTAAATATCCATCTAAATTGAGATTACATAATCTAAAAGAAAAAATTGGTGCAAGCGTAAACGCTGCTTTTAGTATTAAGGGAAAGTATTCTGAGCATCTCTCGAGGGAAATTTCTTAATGCAAGTTAAAAAAAAAAAATAAAAATCTTGGCACCTGTCCATACCTGTGCAAGCATAGACAGCTACAAACTGTTAAAAAGTAATCACACTTCTGCTCCCACCACATATACAACCTACACATAGCCGTACATTTCATAATGTCTCTGTGGTTAAAATCATCCCTGCACCTCAATAAAACCACTGAGCTCCTTAGCTGCTGATGAACCTTAAACGCTCCCACAGGAAACAAGCTCCCACAGCCAGACAACTTAATCAGTTTGGCAGTATGTAATTTTAATAGCTCCTACAATTAAGCTGCGTATTAGAAGAAATCGGGTCATAAATCATGTTAAACGCTGTTGCGTATATATTTCCTGTCATTAAAAAAAAAAGAAAAAGAAAAACGTTGTTCCATTGCTACAAGTGCAAAGCAGAGGTTACGTTCAGGTAAATCTTCTTTGTGAAAGATGGAAATAAAAATGGATTGAGAAGAAATAGAAATTGTTCTAAATTAGTGCTTTTCAAGCAGCATGCTTTCATTAATATGAAGGAATAACATAAATGTCGGAGACTAGATGAAACTGAGCGTCCATTCACACCAGTTTGCTCTAATCAAATTTGCCTAGAAAGTCCAGTTTGTTTGGTGAGATGTGAACGTGTAATCAAACTCTGAGACAAACAAAAAAAAAAAACAAAAAAAACTCTGCTCTGCCTGAAAACCCAAGTCTGACAAGGTGCGATGCAAGCAGACTGGATGCCGTTTCAGAAGCAGGAAGTGAACTATAGAACACAGCATTCTGGGTAAATACAACCAAAATAAAAACATGCTAGCTTTACGTTAGCAAAAGAAATGACTTGAAAAAGAAAAATCCTACAACCGCTGAAATCTTTCACCACTGTGTAAGAAAAGTGTTCATCCACATAAACGTGGTGAATTACATCACTCAGCGTTGTTTTAAACATGCCCACCCTGTAGGGGGCAGTGTAGCTCAAAGCTAAAACCTGTGTCAGCCAATCACAATCCCTCATGACAATCACAACTTCCTGTTAGGAATTAACTAGAGAGTTTGAACTACTTTTAAATACCATGTTACAATATAAAATTAACAAAACACAGGACAATGCTGATTGGTAATCATGTCAAAGCAGGTATGCGGATGCATGTGGAGGTCGCACTGCTTTATTTGGGTCAGACTGTAACTCTCCAGTTTCCAACGTACAAATAAGGAGAATTCTCCTCTCAGCTCTGAGTTTTTATTATTTATTTTAGTGATAGTTTATGTATGGATGAAAGGCCAACATTTTTCACACACATTTCCAGCATGTTTGAGGTTTTTGAAACTCCTCCTTCGCACCTGTGCAGACCGTAAGGCTTACCGTTACAAGATGTTGAGAAAAGGCAGCAGGAAAAACCCGCAATAGCGGGTTAACCACAAGACAAAAAAAAAGTACAAATAATTGTGTTAATATGGACGCTTGTACTTCTCACACACACACATACACATAAAAAATAAAAATAAAACGCACACACTGCTGTGTTTGCCCTTTTCTCTACAGGTGCTCCACAGAGAGCCTCTCCTAACCACCAGTGTCAGTTTGGAAGCTCTGCGCGACCCACATCTCTGTCCTACTAAATTAACCACTGTGACAGCTGTTCCTCCCTGGTCTCCATAGGGTGTGTGTGTGTGTGTGTGTGTGTGTGTGTGTGTGTGTGTGTGTGTGTGCGCGCGCGCGCGTGTGTTTGTGTGTGTGTGTGAGTATTAAGGTGGGGGATATCTAGCTAACAGCATAAAATGCCTGCTTTGTCCTTTAGAATAATAGGCCAGGGCAGTGTTATTTCAACCGTAGCTTGGTCCTCGTTCATTTTATTATCTGCTGATAATTCATCTTGTTTTCTGTTGGATGTGTTGAACATGTGCCGGCTGTCCGGTTCGGTTGGTTCACATGTACAGTCCACAGTGTACAGTGTTTACTTGAGGACAATATCTTCAAGTCTTTCTTGAGTTTAGTTTTTGGCTCCTCTGCCCTCCTCTATGAACCTGGCAACAGTTGCCGTCTGCAGAATCGCTCCCATCTCAGCTGCTGACGTTTGTAACTCCTTGGGCGTCGTCATGGTGACCCGTTGTGCTCTCACACCAGCCTCCTTCTGGCACGCTCACCCAGTCCGTGAGCACGGCCTGATCGAGGCAGATTTACTGTATCATTATTACTTTATTGTATCATTTTACAGCACAATCCAGTAACGTCAGCTGTCATAAGAACGCCAAGTGTATCAAATATGACTTGAGACAAAATTGACTGCATAATCTAACACCGTGATATTGGACCTCTGTCTCTTTAAAAACTCCTGCTCTTTCTGAAACTACGACTTTAGGAATTCATCACAACATGACTCCGCTTTTAACCCTTTCACAACATTTCACTATATATGAAGTAGCTTGTAAGATGAACTCAGCTGATGCTCAGTTCCACCAGGTGCCTGCTAATTGCTCATGGCTAGTCTGAAGGAGTTGGACGGAGGGAGTCTCTGCTCTGTGAGGCAGAAACTCGGAAGCTTGGAAACTGGAGTTTTGTCATCAAAGCTTGTTTTACAAACTTGAATGGTTGCCATGGAGATTAAATGATTTCTCAAACATCCATTAAAGAATCACGGCAACAATCCAGGTGTGTTTTTGACGAGGGAAAAACATTATAACATTATGAAGCAAACCTAAAAAAGTCTATTTTACATCTTACTGACCCTTTAGCTACCATTATTTTTGCAGAAATCATTTTTCACTTTTACATCAGATGATTGTATTTAATTTTTTTTGGTAGAAAAAGCCAAGTTATGTTGATTATGATTGCTTCGTAAACATCCAAGGGAGTGAATCATTTTTATAGGCACTGTATGTTCAGACAGGGGCCTGACTGTACATTAGCCACAGCAGGTGTTCTACTGGACCTCGTGTTCTTTGTATCGGTTTCATTTTATTTGAGTATCATTAGTCACTACCATGCGGTATTAGCAGAGGACTGGTGCGGTGCTCAAATGAACACGTCCGTCAGATGTGGTAACTTTGTGAACTCTACTTTGACGAATTGGAAGTGAGTGCTATAAAACGGCACAATGTGCCTGGAGAACACATAATACCCCCTCCATTTTAAACAATCCACACCAGCAGCATCCGGTCAAAGGTCAACTCCTCAACTCCTTTGTAACCTGCTCTATTCAGAAGTGAACGTTATCTACAGGTGAAGTCCAGTAATCTGGTCTGACACCAAGGTGTGTGTTTGAGGCGCCAGCTGACACACTGAAATGATGAGTGTGTGTTGCCCCTCAGCTTCTGAATTGCAATCAATCTGTGTGCATGTCGTCATGCGGCAGTTTTGCTTTTTTTCACCAGACATTTTTACTTTTTTTTTTCCTTTGCATTTTGACTCACAAGTTCCTGTTAAGTGTTGTGTAACGAATTGGGTATATGTGCGTCTGAAAGCATCCTCCCCGTCCCCGTCTGCGTCCTAACAGGCTAAGAATCCTGAGACCCAACGAAAGCAAACAAGCAGCGTGCAGCCGAGGGTAGCCTCTCCGCTCCATCGCCGTGATATGCCTTGTCATTCGTCTCGTCTTCCTCCGCTTCCCAGCCTTCATTTCCCCTCCCGATGGTCGGGGTGTCTTCTAAAGTTCAGTTCTGCCTAATTTACTGTGCCCTCCGCTGCCCTGTGCAATCATTAGCTGTGCACACCAATCCTGCACACTGGCTCACACTCCGTTCTCATCAAATGTCTTTGCGCAGCAAGAAAGCAGCATCAATTAATTAAAGGCTAAATTGCCCTGTGCCTTCAGGATATGCACTGGGACAAGTAGGGGCCTGCAGAATTAAGGTCGGGTGAGGAGGTTAGGTGTTGGAGCTAAATTATTTTGTGAGGGTAGAGTTATTCAAGTGGCTTGGAAGCCTTTCGCCTATCCTCTTGCAGCTGGAGTGTTTGTGGAGAATGTGGTACTCCGTTGAACATCAGCAACACATTGTTAGTCAAGAAAAAGTGCCTTGTGATGGAATTAAGCTAATTTAATCGTCGCTAACCGCTAACCGCTATCCAACCTGTCAGAAGGTGAAAGCTCTCTTTCTCTAATCATGAACGCATCACTGCAGGGCACTACAGGATCGCACTGATAGCAGCAATGCACAGCATCAGAGCTGCTTCTGATCTATGTTAGCTGTTTCTAGGGTCACTGAGATGTTGTAAGAAGCTAAAAGGAAACTATTTTCTGAGATTTGTTGGTAGATGTCTGTGGTTTATTAAGGCTGCGAGAAAGTGAGAGAGAGCAAGAATAGATGATCAGCAAAATGAGCAAATGTGTTCAATTAAATGAGGATTTCTGAGTTGAGTGCTCTCTGATTGCATGTCAGAAACGGGTGATTTGCTACATTCTTATTGTTGTTTTGCTAACCATTACAGGCAATGAAAAATGCTAAGAAAGTGCTAACTTCCATTTTTGTTTTTCCAACACTAATGTGATATTTTCACAAACAGAGGTTGTACAATCATATGTGTACCACTGGTTGAACATGATAAAAACTGTTAGAAATCCAAATACCAGCAACTTACACTTTCTCTTTGTCTTTTGTTTCTTTTGTTTTTTTAACAAATTTCCAGAAAACTGCAAAACAGCTGAAACACTGAGTTACTTTAAATCAAGGCTAAAAACCCACCTGTTTAGAGTTGCTTTTGGACCATAATAAATGGAACGTTGAAAGAATTATTTGATGTGTATTGATGATTTTAATGATGGCACTTGACAAAATGTCATGTCTGTTACGTCTAATTAGAGTTAATCAGTCGGGTTGGATCGGGCTTCTGCACAACGTCCACAGGTTTGGGTCGGGTTGGAATTTAAACTCCAATCATTGTCTTAGTAACCAGGAACTTCATGAAGAGTGCAGCACAGTTTTACACTTTCGAGTTTTTAACCTCTGTCTCTAGTTGAAGTTGATAGATTTGGGTAGCCTCTCTGAAAATCTAAGGAATCTAAGAATAGTTAAAAGGATAGTTAAAATATTTACATTTTCCAAGGATGACACACACAGAGAGATTGCTGCTTTTGTAATGCCAGCTGCATTAACCCACAAATGATAAATTCAACAGGCCAAAGACAGTTTAAAAAATGTTAGCTTCATGATCATTTGGTCTTTTGTTTAAAATTTGTTCATCCCAGTTTCACAGTAGCTGCACTTCCAACAATATTTGTAGCTAATGTTGAAAAAACACTATTCTGAAAATGCAATAAGTCATAAAAAAAACCTGCCGAGCCATCATCCTCCTATCACTTCCTATCATCATCTTCGTCTTTTCCACTGACAGCAACACATCTGGCTGTTGATCACATGATTCATGCGATGTAAAATAAGTGTCTCTATTGCAGTTTTGCAAAATGCACGAATCTCGAGGCACCCGAAAAACCACCTGGTCCTAGCACAAAAACATTTTAACGAAAAACAGAAGTTTTTTTTTTTTGTTTTAATTGCTGTGTTTTATTTTTGTAATTCCAGTTTGTCGAGTTAAATGGCCAATGGAAACACAGCTGGTTACAGAGTGATGCTTTCTCTGCCACTAACACCTATGATTCATGACCGCTCTTCAGGGCAGGAAGGCAAAAAGAAAAGTGCAATATCTTCATAAAACAAGAGACTGAAAACTGACTACAGTCGATTGTTGTGTCTTAGCTGCATTTTAGTCAGCTGCTCCGTATTTCATGAACATGATAAAGTTCTGGGTTGATGTTTCGTGGTTCCACAGCCGACCAGGTGAACACTCTGCCCTCAGCGTGTCCTAACAGGTGCTTCAGGCTCAGTGCCCTTGTAAGGACACAGTGTGCAGAGCTCGGCTTAGTTGTTTACTCTCCGACTCAAGCAGCTGTGCAGTACATTTATAAAACTCTCATAAGTACACTACAGATGGATACGGGTCCCCCCACCCCCGCACCTCGCCACCACCACTCCCTGGTCTCATGATTAATGAGCAGCACTTGGAGCCGCATGTGTTGCCGCCTCTCAGCGCCGACTTGTCTTTCCGGACCCGACATTTTGTATCCTCTGTGAAAAATGAGCTCCTCTGTGTCGTTCATTACAGCGCTCCCCAGCCGCAGCTCTCCCATGCATATTCCTGTTCGCTGAGCCTCGTGCCATGCTTTCTTACTCCGTGTGGGTGTCCGTGTCAATTTGCATCAGACTCACTTATCAAGGCAGCAATCCAGAGAAATGCATGCCGAGGGAATGAGTTGACAGTAATTTGGGACCGCTACAAAGGGAGACAAGTCAATACAGGACAAGCTGACAGCCCAGAGAGGATGGATTGCAGAGTTCCAGTGGCAAGTCTTTGCTGCCTGGGAAGCCCTGGTATGGCAGGAGAGTGGCCACTTTTCTGCTGCCCATGCACAGTGTTATGACAATGGCCCGGTAATGATTGTTCTCCCCCTGAAGTTATTGCTGTAATTTGGTCTGTTGCAGAATGGAGTCCATTTGTCTAACGCAGGCCACAGCCGGTGTACTGAATCGACACGCTCCTGCTGGTGTACACACAGGCCCACACGCGCGCACACAGCAAAATGCTGGCGCGCCCGCTCACAAAGCACCATTGTGAGCGCACAGATAAACACACTCCTGCAACTCAGCACTCTCTCAAGGGCATGTTTCAGTAAAGCGGCGTTGGGGAGGAAGGGGGAGGCGGTGGAAGCCATCTGATGGATTGGACCTGGAGACGGCAGCGGAGGCAAATCCCCTAATGTGGCATAAATACGGCTGCCGCGCTGCGATCGCTCTCCACAGACAATGTAAATTATATTGTCAGACTCAGTCATTTCCCCGCTTGCTGCGCAGCTAACAAGAGTCACCCGCCAAAGCTCAACAGGGAAAGGAGGAGGCCTTAGTTTGGAAGGACGGGAGAATCAACTGAGTTAGCAAACCAGTAGCAACAACACAGAAACGGTTAAATGGAAGCAAATGGAGAGGAAAAAGGAAGTGTTCATGCTTTTGATGCCATTTTCAGGAGCTTTCTGCACAGTCTTGGTCAAAATGTGTAAGGCTAACTGTGCACACTGGCGTATTTGAAAAGTTTAAGTCACATAAATCTAAGCGTGAAAAAACAAAGGGGACATAAATTTTGCGATGGCCTTGGAGGGTGTCACTGTTGATGTGCTCCTGTTCTGAATAGTGTCTGTGCATTGGGATCAGGAGTGTGATATTCACTGTATTGCTCTGAATCAGGACTGGGTTTGTTTTTCAGGTGATGCAACATTTTTTTATGTTCCAGGATTAGAAATGTGTCACGTTTCCTGGGTGTTTGGGCTTTGTGTTTATGTTTTATTTGTGGGTGATTTGTGTTCTTTATTGACAGAGTATTAGGACTACGCTAAGACAATAAAACAATAAAATTACAACAATAAAGTCATAATGAGAATAAAATTGTAGTAACACGAGAAAAGCCAGAATTGTATGACTTTATTGTTATGATTGTATTCTCATAATAATGTGACTTTATTCTTGAAATACTGTGTTTCCCTTCTCATAATTTCAACAACTTTATTCTTGTAATTTTATTTATATATTTAACTTTTGTAGTATAGCCCTAATACTCTGTATATTATGTTTCTGCCATATTAATTCTGTCCTCCAGGTGTTTTATTCTTGTGTTCTGCTTACTGTATTTTTATATTATCTCCTGAAGTTTAGAGCATTCCTGTCACTACCTACTATGTTTGTATTTTGTTTTCGTGACTATATCAGTTCAGGTTTTACCATGTTCTGTTCACTAACCTGTATTTTTCATACAAGTTCATTCCTTTGTATTTAGTTTAGTATTTATTGGGATTACATCACTTTTGATACAAAACCGTCCAGCTGTCCAAAAATCTCCATGGCAGCATGGTTTATCTGGTGAGCAAAATGTTTATGCTACAGCTTCAAATGCAGAACTAGCATTAGTTAGCATTAGTGTTTTTAACTTTACATCAAAAGAGATTTATGGGCAAGGATAATACTGCTAGTCAGATTGCAGCCACATCAAGTGTTTATCAAATCATTAATAATATTTTGGGAGATGATTAATGGCTGTGAAGAAAGCTTTAGGGGTATCCAGGTAAGTCCGAAAGGTGCCAAGATCATCTCAAGAAAGGACATTAACTGAGGCAGACTGTGGAGGACAGAAGTTATGTTAGGTCCTCTGGTGAAGGCAGACTGATGGAGACGTGGAAAAAAGGTCTGCCGAGAGAAGAAGAGCTGAATATAAACATGAGTGAGCTGTTGTACCAACAGTGAAGACCCTGGGATCATTCATGTGTGAAATTCCCTCTGATCCATCAGACAATGCTGCGTGAACGCCGCCATGAATCTAGAATGGCATCAGAACCTCCTCCTAGAGCAACTTCTAGGATCCGTTTGGTCACATATAAAGCTTTTGAAATTACATTTTCTAGAAATTAATACCACCTTTCTTGAGGACAATTTACATTGGTCAATCACCCCAATTTACATGATTTTGGAAATCTAGGGGGAACCGGAGCACCCGGAGAAAACTCCACTAACACTGGGAGAACATACAAACTCCCACAGAAAGAGGCGCTTGGTTAAGAACTAAGATCTCTTTTCTGTGAAGATGCTGCTACAGTACCGTTGTTGGGGGACAGTGAGTTGCTTTTGGAGACTGTCCTTCTCGGCTCCAAGTTCACTGATAATCATTTTCAGTGAGTGAGCTTTCATCTCTTTATCTACCTCCTGCTTAAATATTTCTGCTTGCTGTCTTAAAGCAGGAACATCTCCTTCATATGTAATTTTAAGCTCCTGGTAAGAAACTTTAGCCTGCTCCAGTTCACTTTGGAGATGTTTTATGGTCTCTGGATTGCTGCTGCAGGAAAGAGAACTCTAGTGCCATTTTCTGATGCAGATTGTTCTTTTCAGCTCTAAGTACATTGATAAGATGATGGTCATTCTTGGCTCTTTCCAAATTAGCTTCTTTCTCACAATTCACCTCATACTGATAAACTTCTGCTTTCTCTCACAGGGCAGAAACATCTGCTTCATTCCTCCTGTTTAATTCTTGGTATGAAATCTTAAACAGCACCAGCTCACTCTGCAGACGGTTCTCTGTTTCCTGCAGGCAGGCAATCTCCTTGGACATTTTTTCTTGGAGATCGTCCTTCTCAGCTCTCAGGTCTTAAAGGAGCTGCTCTTGCTTGATTTTTTTCTTCATAAAACATCTGCATGTTGACCTGCAGGTTCCCTTCACCTGCAGCTTCATGTTTCCATTGAAGCTCCTCGTAGCGAGTCTTGATTTGGTCCAGCTCTTGTTGGAGGGCGTCACTTTTCTCTTTTTCTGCCTGGATTTGTGACCTGAATGCTTCCTCACCAACAATATGAGCTACCTTCAATTGCTCAAATTCCTTCTGCAGCAGCCTTTTCGTCTTGTGTTTTATGTCGCTGTGCACCCTGGAAGCGATTATAGCTCGTCTGAGAGACTCTGAATCAGAAAACTCTTCTCCTGTCAGTAGTTCTCTCTTCATCTCCTTGAATCTTTTCTGCCCTTGTAACTCGGCTTTTGTATTCTCCAGTTCTCTTTGCACGTAGACTAGCTTTTGGTTCTCTCAAACCATCTTGCTCTCTCCTTTTCCAAAAGAGAGCCAAGTCTCTGGATCTCTCTCTGTAACTCAATGGGAGGCGTTCTGTTCTCAGTCCAGCCTTGCAGATTCTGTCCAGCTCTCCATGCTCCATGCTGGGGTCTCATCTCACCGTTGGAGGAATGTGGCCTTTGGTTCAACATGTTGGACAAAACAATGTTTGTTAAAATCCATTTTGATCAGCAAACGATCTCAATGTTCAACTTTGAAAGAGCTTTGCGAACGTCTGAACTTGTCAGTAGTGCAGCAAGCAATGACAAGAATGTAGAAGTTTGTTACATACATACAGAGCTGATGACATCACAAGCAGGACTCTAGTTGTGACATCACAGAGTTTTCCTTCATCTTTGGAATGATGATGTGAGTGTTTGAGAACTCTACCACACTGACCAACCAACCTCCCCCATCATCCTCCTCCTCACCTTCCTTCCCCCCATATTGGAATTGGGATGGGTTATATAGTGTTAGGGTGGCTCTGATTTATTCTTTCTGTAGATTTTTGTTCATGGTTATTTTTTGTTGAGACATTGCAACTTAGGACAGTTGTCCCCTCTGGTTTTGGATGACATACAGTTGGAAGATTTTTGCTCTTTCTCTTTTAGTTTTGGGCAGTTGCTATGATGCGTATCCATGGCAAAGCGGTATTATTTTTACGAGCGGGAGACACTAATCATCAGAAAGAAGAGCGCAGTGCGAGACAACAAAGGACCTAATCTGGATCCTGGACATTTCTCCACAACACTTTGAACCATTTATACCAGCAGAACTAACAAAGGTGATCGTTACCTTAACGAGCTAAAAATAAATGCCGTGCTGCCGCTGAGACAGGCAGAGCTGGATGCTCTTTGAGATACTAACAGGGGCTATGCTGCCTGCGGTACTGACATCACCGATCTGACAAGGACCCATGAAGGTCCGGTGTTAAACACCGGACTTGTGTAACAGTGGACTCTAAACAAGCACAGATATTGCAAACCGGACACAGGGCTATAGACGGTGGGAGACACACAAAGGCAAGCAGCGCTAATGGAGCTATCACTACTGGAAATGCTAATCGAGCTAGAGCACCAGTACTGTGAAACCACTACCAACACAGGACGAAGTTCAGACCCTCAACCGCTGTTACCTAACTGGACACAGAGCTACAGAGGTACTTACCGGATCACGCAGTCCGACCAGAGGTAAATGTCATTTATTGTTTCATTTATGAAGCTGAAGGCAGCAGCAAAACACCAGCTGCCGTCCTCTTCCTCTGTTTGTTCCTCCTCAAATTCATCACCTCTTCTAATTTCCACGTTCAGATCGTTTTCAATGCACTCCGGTTCAAATTAAAAAGGCTTAATAACTTTACTCATCACTGTTTTGGCTGGAGAAGCCAGGCTGTTGGACTGTACGTCATTTACCCATAATGCATTGCAGCGTGAACAACATGATAACATTCCTCTGAAAATAGTTTATTCAAATTTCAAAAACTAAATAACCTACAGTATTATTACTGTATTGTTTGTACATCTAAATATTTCCCAAATAAGGTCTATTTTTATAACTAATCGTGGTTCCCTTTAAAAGCTTTTGAAACTTATGGAAAACTTGTAAATAAACTTCAGTATACCATAAAACTATCTCATAAAACGATCTAATAACAGTTAAGAAGTAAAGTTAATGGAAAAATAACTTGTGGGTCCGTGTCCGTTATTCAGTCTTTGGGCAAAACACTTCACCCTGGTGTTGGTCACAGAGCCCAGTGGCACCAGCACATGAGATCCTCACTTCTCTCAGACCTCCCCAGGCCAGTGGCTACTATCCTTTAGCTTGCCACCATCAACGTGTGAATGTGTGGGTGAATGAGTGAATGTAATGTGAAGCAACTTGGGGTCCTCTGGACTGGATAAACCTCTATACAACTACAGGCTGTTTACAATTTACCAAGGTTTCAAACTTTTGGCCTCGGCAGTCAGAGATGACTAATGTGATGGAGGCAATGACAGGATGCCGTAGCGCACCCATGTTAGAGCTAAGCTCCCCACGTGTTTGCTTGATGCCTGCAGATTCTCTGGGGTGGAAAAAGCTCATTGCTGAGGTCCATGAATAAAATCCAATGTGATGCACTGACTTCCATCATCAAAGAACCTCCCACTGCTGGGAACAGCTCAAGGCTGTGCAAAAGGCCAAAAGATTTAGTGCCAGAATTACCCCTTGTGGACTGCTCTTTGTCTCCTTCGTTCCGTCTCTCGGTCTTTACCAAAATTGTCCTTCCTGTGTCTTGCTGCTGCTGCTGCAGCTGCTTTTTGTCACGTTTGTTCCAAGAGTTTGTCAGGCCGCAGCTGTTTGATCCTCACCACAGTTGTGTTCTCACAACAAGCTTGTGTTGCTAAGGAAGGCCTGTCAGATGTTCATTATGGTGCATGAAATTTTCTCCCAGTTCTTGTAAAACTGAGCGACACCCTGTAAAACCTTGTGAAAGGGGTGCTGTGGTGGCGCAGGGGTGAAAGCACAACCCACATATGGAGGCCTTAGTCCTCAACGCAGACGTCACGGATTCGAGTCCCGGCCTGATGACCTTTGCCGCATGTCTTCCCCCACCAATTCACTGTCAAATAAGAGCCAATAAAACCGTTTCTAAAAAAAAAAAAAGTGTAGACGACAAGATGGCATCAATGTCCTTGGAAGGAAACCACTTCCGGTGCTGCAAACGCCTACAGCACATCAGACTGTACAGTTCTAGCAATTACAATGCAACAAGTAGATCCATGCATAAGCAGATCAAACAAGCAAACAAGCATCTTTTTTCACACATCCCTTATTCCCAAGCACTGAAGGCCACAAAGTTATCCAAGCTTGCAAGCTAACGTGCACAGGAACAGCTTTGCCCTCTCCCCGTCAGACATTTCCTCCCATAGTCGGCTAAAAAAGTGTTTCCCAATGCTGACAGGGAGAATGGATGGCCTCCATTACGTTTGGCTACAAACACATTCCGCCAGGATGAAGGGGCCGTAAATTATCCCGCGAACGCGCAGCACAGGCCACAGTCGAGCCAACAACACCCCCTCCAGACCCCTGCTCCTCCCCACCTCCACCACACACACACACACACACACACACACACACATTTTTAATGGGGTTGGCCCATCCACAGTTTGCAAAACACTGAATCACACGCCCCATATCCAAACACACACTGTCACCTGTGTGTATATAGACGATGTGTGCGTGCGCGTGTATGCATTTGTGTGTATGTTACTGAAATAGACCAGGCTTGTTGAATCAAGCACCTGGGAATAAGTCCTTGAACGTATCATCTGAATAAGTCGGGCTTTAACAAAGACGTACAGTGTGATGGATAGCGGCCCGGTTGCTCTCTCGTGACTGGGCACAACAGACTTCTGTTACATTACAGAACAATAAATGTGCGACGGGCTGCGCTCTGACAGGTCTAATGATGTGAAGCTGGAGGGTGTAACTGTAGAAACATCAGCACTATGTCGGGTCACATTCAGTTCACATGACACAAGAGTTGCTGGCAGCTGGTAAACCATCAAATAGGCTGAGACGTTGCCCTGTGGCGCGGTGAAATGCTAAGCATTTGCGCGTAAATCATTACAGTGCAACAGTCAAATGTCAGCTCCCACAAAGGTAGTTTGTTCGTCTTGGGTGACGGTCCCCTCCCAGCCTCAGCACGCAGCGTTGACTGGAATCTATGTCCCTTTCTTTGTTTTTTTCTTTTTGGGTTGTTGACAACAAAATCCCCAAAGGCGATTCCTTCCAACTGTAACCAGCTTCCTTTCTTCTTCCTCGTGACATTTCATCTGCGTGTTTGTCTCCACTGCTTCTATTCAGGCTTTTACAAGGACACCTGAGAGGCCTAAATGGGGCCTCAAGTTGAGGGCTTTTAAAAGTGAAGGAGAGTGTGTTTAAGCTTCAAGGCTAATGCACCGCGTCTCGCAAAAGCCTTCATGTCCCGGTCAGTGTTTCCGCATGTTGCTTTACAACTACAAATTTGCCATGTGTTTTATCTTATAGAACAACACAAAGTCAATGATACTTGGGAGGTGGAAGGAAATTTAGATAATTTTCTAAATGTTTTGAGCATTTGATGTGCGTTGACATTCTACCTTCTCTGATATTCCTAATTAAAACTGCAGTATGCAACTTTTATTAAAAGAAAAGTTTTTATTTATTTGTTGAAACTGTCATCATGTTGTGACAGTATCAAATGATCTGTGTTAAACATCTAACTTCTCTGCCGTCTCCCATGCTTCTTCAGCCAGTAGTAACCAATCAGAGCCAGAAGGAGCATCTTGGCGCTGTTAATCATCCTTGTGTACGTGCCACTCAGACCATCCCCCTGTCTCTCTGCTACACTACAGCTAGCTCCTCACAACAGAGCCAGTCATGAATGCTAAGGCTGGTTAGCATGGCCACCAATGACTGCAGATAAGCAGCTTTTCTGTAACGGT
Source organism: Poecilia mexicana (assembly GCF_051168715.1). Classification (NCBI taxonomy): domain Eukaryota; kingdom Metazoa; phylum Chordata; class Actinopteri; order Cyprinodontiformes; family Poeciliidae; genus Poecilia; species Poecilia mexicana. Next base: position 28,488,896 of record NW_028263378.1, on the reverse strand, counting down.
GATGGTGCGTTCACATCAAATGCGTTTTGAGTGTCAGGCGTGTCTGGTTTACATTCAAAGTCTATGCGGAGGCACATCGAGGGTCACTGCGGTGCATTTCAAACATCTAGTGCAGCATGATTTAACTGTTTGGAACGTTTTGAGTGTTTGAAGCATTGAGAACGTCTGTAGCTGATTCGTCCCTGACGTGCCTTCACATAGACTTTGAATCAATCAATCAATCAAATTTTATTTTTTTAGCACATTTCAGCAGCAAGGCATTTCAAAGTGCTTTACATCATAACAAACACAAAAACACAAAGCCATGCAAAATAGAATCAACAGTCAAAACATGTAAACAATGTAAACCAGATGCGCGAAACGCTAAGTGTAGAACAAAATGTCAAGCGTCTGCATTCAAAGTGCACACGCGTCAAACTTGAAGTGCCGACCGCGTGTAAATGCACCATAAGTTGTTTTTCTGCCATCAGCACATTTAGCAGTGCATACACATGGTTGGTTGACAGCGCTAAGACCCTCCTCCAGGCTCTGATTGGTTGTTTCTGACTGGGAGCACTGCTTTTATTTCTACAGACGGCAATAGTAGCACTAGGAGGTGGAGGAAATTGATCTGTCTCGCATTATACAGTCACAACATGGTGACAGTTTTAACAAATTATGTACAAAACACATTTTTATGAAAGTTACATACTGCAGCTTTAAGATCCAGGGCAAGAAACTGCCTTCAGAAGTCAACTAATATGTAAACAGAGTCCAGCTGTGCTTGAGAAAAAATAAATACAATGTGACAAACTAATATGACTGAGCATTACCCTGAACACACCACTACCTCTGTGAAACACGGTGGCAGCAGAATGGTGCTGTGGGAAGACCTGTGTCGTTTCAGCGTGGACAGAAACGTTGGTACACAGATCGATGAATCTAGATGTTGAGCATAGTCCATCCATGAAACTGGCCTGAAGTCCAGACTGAAATCCCATTGAGAATCTGTGGCAAGAGTTAAAAATCAGTTTTCACAGACACCCTGCATCCATTCCAGCTGAGCTTAAGTTACAAAGAATGTGCAAATATTTCAGTCTCTACATGTACACACCTGCTACAGATGGATCCCAAACACATGCAGCTGTAATTGCAGCAAATTGTGTTTCTACAAATTATTCACTCTGCCTAAAAACATATAAACAAACACTTTAGAGATTCTTATTTGTGAAAAGTTTTTTTATGATTATCTTTTAGTTTTTGTTTCACAATTTTTTTGTTTCACAATTTTTTTTCTGTTGGTTTGTCATATAAATTCCCAAAACAGTCACTGGATCTTGTGGAAAACAACAGCAGGTTCCTTGACACAAATGCTTTTGCAGATCCAGATCCAGTGATATTTAGTCTAGATGCATCATTTAAATACATAATTTGAATATTTGTCTAGCATCATAGCATCGAGTTAGGTTTTGTCCTCGTCATTTTGTTACTGATTACTTCTGGCAGCCGTGCTGCAGAATGTAATTGGATGAGTTTCAGTGAAACACATCATAATCCCCACAGTTTTCACTGGATGTTCTTTTTCCAGGGAATGGATTCCTTGGAATTACCAGGGAAACTGTATCCCAGCAGACATGCTTTTCTTTTTCTTTCTCCTTTTCTAATTAGAAGTAAAACAACTTTTGGAAACGGTTTCAAACTTAGCCAGCCAGCTGCCGTCAAGAAAGTTTTGAAAGGTTGGACAAGATCGACACACAATTCAAACTGTCGTTACTCAGCCAGCAGCTTGTAGGGTTGTCAAAACAATCAGTGTTAGGGAGGCGCAGTGCTTTCTGTTTAGGTTTACTGAAATTAGGCTAAAACAAATCTTAATACAAAACATGTTACCCTTTAGCTAAATGAACAAGATTTAGTGTCATGTTGCTCACATCTATTGCTCAACGGGAATTAATCTGTAGCACCTGAAGTCTTACCTGAACCTCGCAACGCGGCAACGCCAGCCCCTCGTCTTCCCCCCTTAGGCTCACATGATGGGAGAACCAGCTGCAGGGTCATGCCTGAGGTCAAATGGGCCATGGTGACAGGTCGTATTATACCTGCTGCTGACAGGGGAGGAAAGGGGTCAGCAGTTCCATTTGGACCGAGAAGGGAAAAAGAGGAGGTGAGAGGAGTGGGTGGAGGAGGAATGGAGCTCCTTTCATTGCTGGCCTTTCTGAGTGACGGGCAGCGCAGCTGTGACTCGGATGGTGCATACCAACATACACGGGCCCGGGTCCACATGGACAGGACCGCAAGAATGTGGCGGGGGCATAGACCCAACTCACGAAATTCTATTTACACATCATGTAAAATCATGACCACCTCATGAATCTGAAAAAAAAAAGAAAAGAAAAAAAAAGTTCTGCATGGTTTGGATTAAATCAAGGCTTAGAAAAACAGGTGTGTTCACTGGGAAGGAGTTAAAAGTGACAAAAACTTACCAGCCAGGTAGAATACAAAACAACCAGGGTGCTGCGGTGGAACAGGGGTTATGCATAACCCACATGAGGAGGCCTTAGTCCTCAGCGCAGTCGTCGCAGGTTCGATTCCTGGCCTGGTGACCTTTGCCGCATGTCTTCCCTCTCTCTCATTACCCTACTTTATTGTCCTCACACTTTCAAATAAAGGCCACTACAGCAAAAAGAATACAATGCAACGTAGAAGGTTCTCAAGAAAACTTTAAGTTTACATTTTAGGAGTGCCACTTTTCCATATGATAAAAAAAGGCATTAAAGAGGTAGGATCATGTAAAATAAACTTTTTTAAGCTGTACACCATGGTATAATGTTATTCTCTCTACAAGAACAAACCTGGATTGTTGCCTTGAGTCTTTCATGCATGTTTGAAAAATCCTTTCGTCTCCCATGGCAACCATTCAGTTGTGTAAAACACCGGCGTGGACCAAGCTCCGCCTTTGAGGACGAAGCTCCTGTTTCCAAAAATCCAGTGAAAATAACAATATATACCACACATCAGTGGATTGTAGAAGGGATGCACATAAAATATTGCAGTCAGCTGCAATATTTGAATAATATGACTGTATTGAATAATGTTACTGTAACTTCACCAATGTTGAAAAAGTTGAAGGGTCATGAATGGTTCTGTAAGTGCACTTTTACTTTTGGACAATATTTCAATCTGATATTTTTTTTATTATTGTTCCAGCTGACTGCAGTATTTCATGTGCGTCCCTTCTACAAACCACTGATGTGTGGCATATATTGTTATTTTCGCTAACCGTGGCTTACTTCACCCTTCAGTGCCCAGAGTTTTGCAGCTGGCTTCAGGGACAAACACAGCTGCGTCAACTGCCTTTAGACTCATCAACCGCTCCACGCGTTCCCGCTGTCGGCCCTCACCGAAACCCCTCATCAGCTTGACCCAGTTTCAGCCGCACTCTTTCCCCCTTTCATTTGAACCGTGAACACTCACCTGGAAGACTGAGCACACATCCTGTGAACGCTCAAATCATTAGAAACACTGTTCCACTGACTTCCAGAAATATGTTGTTTAAAGGTGCAGTGCTATGTATTTTCCAGGCACATTGTGCCATTTTATACCACAATCAAGTCTGTTAACTTCAGTTGTCATAAAAATGCTATATGCATCAAATATGATTTTGAAAAAATGTTAACACCTTGAAATTGGGCCTCTGTTTCTTTAAGAAACTCCTGCTCTTGAGGAAGTCATCACAACATGGCTCCTCTATTAACCCTTTAGCAACATTTTACCAGCGTTGCACTGAGAAGTAGCTCCAACAATGAGCTCAGCTGATGCTCAGTTCCACCAGGTGTTTGCTAATTGCTGCTGGCTAGTCTGAAGGAGCTGAGTGGAGGAGTCAAAGGGGAGGGATGCTCTGTGAGGCGGAAGCTTGAAAACTGCAGCTCCAAGGAGGAGCTGCATCTTGAAGGCGGGGCTAGGTCCATCCAGCTGAATGGTTGCTACGGGAGATTCAAGAAACACTCCAGGTATGTTTTTGATGAGAGAACAACATTATACCATGACGTACAGCTCTGAAAAGTTTATTACACATAATACTGCCCTGTAAAATAACAATTTAACAAGACTTCAAATAAAAGCTATATTCCATTTCTAATAATACATTTCTACACCTCTCATCCTGCATGCCTGTTTTCTTCTCCTGGCTCTGGCTGAGAAGGGGGATTGGTCAGTGCAGTCGTTTTCTAACCTGTCAGCATCATTAGCACTTTTACCCCACAACCGTTCATCTGCATGTAAAATAAGTAGCGTGTTTACGAGGCTGCGGTAAAACAATCCACTCTCCGCTATCTGGAGCCAAACACAGAGAGAGACGGCCAGTTCTCCTTGTTAGACTCTGCTGACACAGCTTGTGTGCCTGCTGGCGTGTTTGAGGAGGTAATTTTGTGCCAGGTGGCCATTTCAAGATGGCTGACTGGCCAGTGTCCTAAGAGAACAAACCCTGTACACAAAAGAGCATATTTTTTATTATTTTATCTCTACTTATTTGTGTACATTCAGCAACATTCATACTTACTTCATGCTGATAAAACGTGGAAAGTGTGCAAAAGTCAAAACTGACACTAAGATAGAAACAAGACTGCACTGTATTATATCTGGACTCCAAGTTCACAGTTTGGATTGTGGTAACCATATAACACCTGTCCACAAAATCCGTATACAACACATAAACGGTTCAAAGGCATTTAGAGTAAAATAAGTCTAAAATTCTTTCTAAAAGTCTACATGTTGAGTGAGTTAGCTTTTTGACTAGCGTAAGAAAGAAAAGGGTGACTGAAAAAGGTTAACATAAGTTGTAGATTTTTTTTGTAAAATTAGACCACCACAGCCTGGCCACGTCTTCCTACGCAATTCTGTTTTCATCTCTCTTCAGTGCTCCATCTGGGCTTTCTACCATTGACTTGAATTTCCTCACATAGAATTTGTACCGCGCCAATCAATCAATTGTTTTATTGTTTAAAACTAGACAAAGATTTATGTCTAGATCAAGGCTGGTTTATGGACTTAATGATTGATGTCTTAAGCTCTACACCAGTGGTGTCCAAAGTGGGTCCTGGACGGCCGGCAGGTTGCATGTTCTAGTTCTCTCCCTGGTTGTAGTAACAATCTCCTCAGCATGTCAATGTTCTCCTTAGGTCATTTAATGAGCCATCGTTGGATCCAGGTGCGTTAACCCAGGGAGAGAACTGAAACATGCAGCATGGCGGCCCTCCAGGACCCACTTTGGACACCACTGCTCTACATGTACACTCAAAGTAGAAATCAGGTCTGTTGCTCACTTTGACTCCTATTGGAGACGATTCTTACCGATTCTGTTTGGCTGAACTGGATCTTCTCTTCTCTTCTGCTTCATCTCAGACCCCTGACTGCTGAGTCCTCAGCCTGACCTGCTGCAGACACACAGCAGACCTGATCAACACCCAGTCCAGACTGGACCGTCCCGGCGGAGGTGTAAGTCTCTCCTTTGTGCTCCTCGGATCGACGCTCTGTGAAGTCAACCTCCATCTGTTCTTGGTTTCCTTCCCGCCACCCTTCCATTAACGGCGCGCTGACGCAACCGCCGACATTTGACGAGTTCACCGGGACGACATGTATGCCCACATGACATTTGCACCGTGTCATCTTGTTGTGCCCCCCGCTAATGACCACACACACACACACACACGCACACACACACACACACGCAAACACACACACACACACACACATGAATGCAGGGCTGAAATGACTGAGGTATTTGGCTGTGTCAGTCCGATGTGCAGCGCTGCTCGTCGGCTCACCAGGCGAGATAAGATCAAGCAGACAGGCCTCTTCACGGAGGTCTGGCCTCTTTCTCCCGGCGACAAACACACACACTCTGGTTCACAGGTAATTAGAAGCTGGAGACCTTCCACCAAACACAGACTCACCCCTCTTGACTCAACAAATATTGATCAAGCGTCTTGTCTGCGAGGATCGTGATTTGGCTGCAGCCACGCGGAAACTAACGTCTCTGTCAAGACGCTGTTTGCATAATTTGATTTTGTGTGTGTGGGTTACTTATTTATTCATTTTTTATTTTCTTGAAAATGTCATCCCCCCACCGTGTGTGCCGACACGGCTTCTCTGCACATCAGGGCACATTCATACAAAAAAAATTACGTTTCCAACCCAAACACACGAGAGTTCAACACAAAGGCAGCCAAGTATTCGGATGAAACCAAGCGAGGTGCATGAGTGTCAGTCAGAGGTGATCTTCCTGTCTGTTGGTTCTTGTTTTGTATTTGTGTGTGTGTGTGTGTGTGTGTGCGTGTGCGTGTGTGTGTGTGTAGAAGAGAGTCTGCTTGGTTTTTTTGGAGCTCAGCCTACAGCCTATCCAGGCCATCACTCACACTTTACCCTGGGAGAGGGCGTCGGACAGGTTTTATTAAAACTCTGTCAGAGGGTGTGTGTGTGTGTGTAGGTGTGTGTGCGTGTGTGTGTGCAGTTTGGTGTGTATGTGCGTGTGTTTGCCCCAGGCTCAGAAGAGATATCATCTCTCCCTTGACATGTTCTTTCATCTTGCCTTTTTCCTTCTTGACAGACACTATTTTGGTTGCCAGTCATATTTTTTTTTTTTTTTACTCAGGCCTTTCTGCAAGGCTGACTTAATCCATTGTAATGTGCGCTGCAGCACCTCAGTTGCTCTCTGTGAAATGCCTTTTAAGTCACACAACAGAAGCAAAACCAACACAATACAAGCGAATCGCAACATGGGGGATTTAAACCGAGTAGTTCAGGCTTCCCGCCGCGCTGCAACGATTTGTGGCATTTTCATTTTGGACACAGTCTCCAGAGTGATGTTGCTGCTGTTTTCTACTACTGATCCAGAGCGGTGCTGTGCAGCAGCGCCGACACCGCGTCAGCCTGTTCCGCATCGTTTCCTCTTCCAACTTCAACTTTGATGCGTTTTAGCTGACCAACAAGAAGTAGATTAGATTTGTCAAGTGCAAGAATATTTGCAGAAAAAGTTTAGTAAGAGAGAGCATTTATAATTTGAGACAGAACAAAAACAGAACCAAACAAATGGAACATTTATGGAGCTAATCTGTGGAACACTGGCTGTGTTTCCATCAACCGTAAAATTGCGCAAATTGGAATTATGAAAATAATTATGATAATTCTTGAGTTAGGATGAGATGGGTGTATTTTGCAAAACTGCAATGGAAAACCCTGTTTTTCTGCATCACAAATGGTGATCAACAGTCGGATGTTACTACTGGTGGAAACCACGAAGAAGACGACAGGAAGTGGTACGAAGATGGCGCCGACTGGTTTTTAATGAACAAACTTATTTATGTGTGATTTTAATTCTGTTTCTTATTTAATGGGAACGGCGCCGTTGCGAAATTCAGTTTTTTTGACATTAGTGGATTGTCAACAAAACTTTTGTGCATATTTGAAATGGAAACGCAGCTAATTTGTCTAAGTAAAGCCAAAGAAAGTAAATCTTTTTTTTTTTTACTTTTTAGAAAATTAAATATAAAATTCTACCAAGGCACGTGTCATTACAAAGATAATATATATTTTTTCTTTACTCGTTTTATAAATACACATGACCTGTTTTGTGTTTAAAACAGGTCATGTCTTAAACATGACCTGTTTAAAACAGGTCATGTTTTAAACAGGTCATGTTTAAAGGGTAAAGCATATGGATGCTTTACCCTCTCCCAGGGTAAAGCATCCATATGTTTGATGGATGCTTAGCTGCCTATAAGATGGACTACAAGATTTATTTTTTGCACTTTTCATTCAAAACGTTTCTTTAGGTTAACATGTGACATGTTCATTTTTCAACTTTAAATGAAATATCTTTTTTAAGTAAAATGATAAATGGTTTTCAATTCTTTTCAAAACTCTGAAAAGTGCGGAGGGTGTTTTATTTACAGCCTAGGTTAATATTTAACAGATCTATGTTTCGCTCCACATACAGCTCCAGGTCGTTTGGGTTGTGACTCTACCAGACCTCTGAAAATAGACAATGGCATTTTCTGCCCATTCTTCTAGTAAGTCTCATCATAGATTTTCAATTAGATTTAGGCCTGGGCTTTGACTAGGCCATTCTAACACATGAATTTACTTTTATCTAAGCCATTTGATTCTATCTTTGGCTGTATGTTTAATGTTGTGGTCCTGTGAGCCAAGTCTCAAGGTTTTTTTCAGCATTAAGAGGATTTACTTCAAGCACTCATTCTCTCATCAACTGCAGGAAGAACACGCCCACAGCATGACACTGCCACTTTCCCATTTCAAGACGTGGATGATGAGCGTAGCTCCACCACCACCTGATTATCAGGAAATGAGAGCAAAATGGCTCTCAGTTGTCACTAATTGTTTTATGAATACTTGCCTGATGAGGTGTGGTGTGAAATAATAATAGATGGAGGGAATTCACCCGACGACGCTCTCAAACTGTAAGTCATGCTCACGTACATGGAAAAAACACAAACAACTTCTCTCCAAAATATGAGAATTTATGAGCAAAATTGTCAAATTTCAGTTAAAAACTTTATTCGGTATCGTCACAAAGCTACTAACACAACTGAACTCCTAAAGAAAATTAAAGAAATGATGAAAAGTATCAGAATGAAACCACCGTCCAATAAAATGCTGCCTCACTGTCACAGCTCACCATGAATGTGTTGAAAATCCAGATTTGTCTCAAAAATTTCAGAATGAGGCCAAATTAGCTGCAAGCTAATGAGAAGCAACGGCTGGTTCATGTTCGCAATGCAAAATGGAGGCAAAGATAAAACAGTATTTCAACAAAGTACAGTGCTAATAAATAAATTGCTGAATTTGTAAAATAAAAACAATGTTTTGAACATTCTGATTCCTGATGCTGTATGACTGAGCCACCATAGGTTGAACTGAGCTGTGACTCACATGAACAGCATCTGAAATCGTTGACGGATAACTACAGCTGACAGCCGGCACGAGTGATGATGATGATGATGATGATGATGATGATGACACTTCCAGAATTAGCGGCTCAACTGGTCAGCAAGGACAAAACTCACTTAACCCAAATGAGTTTCTAAAAGCTGTCAATAAATTATTGTTTTATTAGTGCTGGTGGTTTCACTACGACTGAATGTGGCATGTAATAAATGACTTGAGCTGCAAAAACAGCAGAAACAGTAGTGTCTATGTTAGCTTTAGCATTAGCAACTGAGATAATGGACACAAGGAGCATGTGGACATTTCATGCAGGTTAGTGAGAAGAATATGGAACCGGACTATCAGTGGTCAAACCACTGATTGGAATAAAGTTTGAGTTTCCATTGGAAATCTGAGCAAAGCTTCTTCCATATTCTGCTAGAAACACAATTTCATAACTGCAGTGTTTCTACTGGACAAGATATTAAATTAAAATAAACACAAACCGTATTCATAATTCGAACTCTATGCAAACTGATGTGATGTATTTCCAATTTAACATGCAATATTATGACCAGTGGAAAGGCAGCTAACGATACCAACGCTACTCTGCCATAAGAACCAGATTAGGATTCCCACTAAAGTCCAGGCTGCTTCTCTCTCCTTCACCCATCTTGCTAGGCCTGCAGGTGAGTAACATAATATCCATTTTCCAATAAAGACTTTAACAGAATTTGTTGGAGAACTTAACAATTTGGGGACCTGACTCTGCTTCAAACTTGCCCTCAACTTTCTTCCTGCTATTCCTGCCATGTTCCACGGTTTTCATAAAGCTGCTTGTTCCCTAAAAAATCCTCAGAGTTCTTCAAGTTCAGCTTAAAACTCAAAAATACTTTATTGATCCCAAATGGAAATAAAACGTTGTTTTAACTCATATTGATTCAAAACTCTTCAGAGTTATTGTAGATGGTGATGGCTATTTCAGAGAACATCTAAAGACGTTGGTTTGTTTCAGTGGGTTTTATTTTGGGACTTCAGAGGCAAAGGGGTTTACCACGACTGCACCTTTCTGCAGTGAGAGGTGGCACATATGTTGATTTTCATAACAATTAGAATATCTGCTAATTGTCATAAGCAGAACAGTTTCTCTCTCTCTCTCTCTCTCTCTCTCTCACACACACACACACACACACACACAGCAAGCAGGAGCAGTAATTAGAAAGCTAAGACAAGGCTTCCCCTGTGCGACGGGCTTTACGCTCCCCCGCGCTGCTCACGCCCATCAACAGGCCGTAAGTTTTTAATCACGCCGAAATGATTTATTTAAATGTCAGCCGACGTGTCACCCCCACTTCCTTTCATTTTTCAACATGTTTGTGTTCTTTGCCGGATGATGAATTTATCTTCAGACAGCCCCAATATGACTAATTAACTCTGAAATATCAGAACCAGATGTCGACTTGAAGGAAGTTCTTCACGGGGAGCCAAGAGAACTGACTCACCTCCTACCTTCCTCCGCCGGCCCTCACATATTTGATTCCCTCTCCCTTTTTTTCCTTCTTTTTATTTTTTTTTATTTTTTGAAATCCACACCACCCTCTTCGCAGGTAGAGCCCGTCGTCTCATCGAGGACCAACACTCGTCGGACCGGGTCGTAAATCTGACAGCGCCAAGTTAACCTGCACATGCCCCGTGTTTACCTCCTCCTCCATTACTGCTCTGTGACACTCAGCACCTCCACCTAATTTATTTCCCTCCCTCCTCTCCCGACCAACTGGCTCTCTTTTCTCACTCCACCTCCAAATATTCAGGTTTTAGCGAGGCATTGAGCCCGAGCCCAGAAAGTGTAACCAGACTCCAAACTCAGTGAGTTATTGCTCAAAGACTCTTAGAGAAAGAGAGAGAGAGAAGAAAAAGAAAAATCCCCAGTGCAACTCTTTAACTTATTCCTGTCTCTTTTGCAGCTATTTTCAGACAAATGTACTTTTTTATGATTTATGTCACTCTTTATTTCCGCCTAATGTCAGAAATGTTTGGATCAGGAGAATTAAGTGGGATATAAATTCTGCTTCTCTGTGTTCTGGCTCGCACATTCATAATGTTTGGAGTTGAAAAAACCCGGTGGTAAAAAAAAAAAAGAAAAAAAGAAATCTCCCCGTCCCCGCAGAGCCGCCTGGAAAAAACAGCAAAGGGCCCCTGCAGGAACGTTGCCGCGCTGACACTTTGACAGTTTGCCATGAGTGACGTCTGATCTGTACAAATTTCAGGACTAATAAATCTACCTGTCAGAGCTCGGGACTTGAAAGGGGCCGCAGCCCTGCGGCACAGCTTTAACACAACTTGTGTTGATGAAATTCTGTAGGCTGGAGAATTATAGCTGTCAGAAAAACGCCCACATCAAACCTGAAGCCTTGGCGTTCCTTCTTTTTTTTTTTCCCCCTCTCAGCTCTCTCAACACTCACATATTGCTCATTCACCTCCTCCCCTCCACCACATCTCTCTTTTTTTCCTTCCTCCTCTTCTTCTTCTTCTTCTTCCACGCTCCTTGAAAAATGAAACAGGCGTCCTTTCATTCTGCGGTGACCATCATTACATCATTTTGACACCCGGCAGCACAACACGCACTTTATCATTGATTTTTTTTTTTTTTTTTTTTTTATAAATCCGTCGCTCTAATAGAAAAAAGTTTGCTTGCATGGAGTAAGTTACAAAAAGAGTGACAGATGAGGCTCTTTGGCTTTTCTGCTGCGTCGGAAGACATCAAGACAGAGCATTCTCATTGGTGGGCTGCAGGTTAGAACAGCAGCTGCTCTGCCTGACAACATTATTCACACCTCTTGAACTTCTTCACAACACAGTAACTATGAGACAGTCCAAAACATAAATCTGAAACGGAATGAAAAGGTTTTTAGGTTTTTTTCTTTCTTTCTTTTATCAAAATCTGAAAAATATAGCCTTCAAGTCAGTACCACCTTTCACCGTGAGTACGATGCTGGGGAACACTCAGGAGAACATCCAGTTCAGTTTTCCAGTCTTACCCTTAATGTCCAAGTTTGGACTTTGACTTGGCCATTTTAACACGAGTATTTGTTGATTTCTGTTGTGGCTCTGACTGAATGCAGGCCTGTTTGCTGGATGATAAATTGTTCCGGAAATGATTGCAATAAATTATAATATTGAATTTACAATACGATTTTCAACAAATATAATGATAATTAGCCTGGGAATGCAAGTACACCCAGTCAAAGATCAAGAAGTCGCAGAGCTGCAGTTTCCGAGCTTCGGCGCTCCCACCTCACAGAGCCTCCCTTCTGACTCCCCCACTCAGCTCCTTCAGACTAGCCAGCAGCAATTAGCAAACACCTGGTGGAACTGGAGATATGCTGAGTTATGAGCTACTTCTCAGTGAAACGCTGATTAAACAGAGTTTCATAAAGAGCAAGACAGAGGCCCAATGTTAAATCAGGAAGTCATATTTGATATATAGCATTTTTATAACAACTAAAACTAACATAGCTACTTGATTATGCTATAAAATGGCATTATGTGTCTGGAAAATAAAACTGCCCCGTTAAGGACTGCGGTTGTGATGTGAGAGTCATAAGGCTGTAAATACTTCGACAAGACACTTTGCAGGTCGAATAAGATTCTGATAAAGTTAGGGAAAGCCACTTCTCACAACAAAGGGTCTTTTCAGGTGACAGACGACCAAAAGGGTCATGAATCAGCTGTCCACCCCTCCCCGCTTTACCGTCTCCTCTTCTTTCCAGCTCCTTTCCATCCCCACAGGCCTCCCCCTTTTCTCTGGATTTATTCCTGTTTATCTTCGATCCCGGACTGGCTTGTTCTTCATCTCCTTTCAACCCGAGCCGACGTATCCTGTGGCTGATAAATCATCTGCGAGTGTTTAGATAATCAGCTGCCGCCGCGGATTTTCCTGTAAACGTTTCAAGAGGGGCGGACACTATTTGCATTCTTCGATGCACCGTCGTCCGTGTTAAAAGTTCATCGGAATCCGTGGGATAAATGGCCGCTCCTGTTTAATCATTGAAATGTCAGAAGGTGTGCCTCTTGAAAGGATTTGAGACCATCCTCACGCAGCTTGATTATGTCCTGACAGCGAAGGGTCTGCGAAGCTTCGGGCTCTATCATTAAAATGCTTCACTTTGGCTTCAGGGATTGCGTCTTAAAAAAAAGTTTATATTTCTGTTAATACAGTGGAAGAAGTAAGCCTCTTCATCTTTTTCTGGCATTTTAATGGGGAACAGTTGATTAATCAATTCTCAGCAAGATTTGAACATTTTGCCCAGCAGTTAGCACAGAAGTGTGTGGCGCAGATGTAAAGCCATATCATGTGCAGCACTAAAGCCCAACACAGCATGTAACCCAAATCACCACATACCAGCTGTCGGCTGTGCAGAGGGGTTATGATCTTAGTTTGCTTTGTAGGTCAGGACCTCGACACCTCACACCCATGGAGTTCACCATTATCTTCTCTGAATGCCAAAGCATTTTAATTTCAAATGTACCTAGATAACAATGGGTCATGCAGCAGGACAATGACCAGAAATGCACCATGACATTTCCAAAGAAGGCTGGAAAAGGACAAGAATCAAGGTGTTGCAGTGGCCCAGTCAAAGTTTAGACCTTACTGTGGTTAAAATGCTTTCTGAAGCCTTAAGTAAACGCACATCTGCAAGAACACAAAATCTTGCCCATTTAGTTTCTAGTGCAAATATCTCAGTACACTTGAAAGAAGACACAACTAACCTACAAGTAACTTTTCAGCAAGAAATATGAGTTTGTTTTAAGATAATACCTCAACATTGATGGTAAAGTATTTATTCAACTGGCAGGTTATTTCACTTATAACAGGATATTGCCTTGTTAAGTGAGTTTGTCTGTTGAACTAGAACCTTTTCATCAATATTAGGCATTAGTGACTTAAAACAAGCTCTTGTATCTTGCCGAACAAGTACTTGTAAGTCAGTTCTGCCTTATTTTATGTGTACTGAGATATTTGCACTAGAAACTGGACCAAAATACTTGGGAAAATTTTGTGTTACTGCAGTGTGAAGCAAAATCAGAAAGAAGAGCGGCTAAACAGACTGCTAAAGACAACCGCCTGAAGTTTCTGCTGCTGGAGGAGGAACGTGGGGTGCACTTTGTGTCATTTCACAGTTTTAAAACCTTCACGTTTCCCCATGTTTGAGCATTTCTACCATAAGCGTCAGCTGAGAAGGGCATGGAAACAAACCTAAACTTACAGACAAGCTGCCTTAACGGTGGCGGAAAGCGAACTCTTCAGCTCCGGCGACAGCCACTTTGTGCGCGTCACGCATGAGTCGCTCCGACCCCGGTGTCTCTTTAAACGCCTGAGTCACAAATCAAGATTCATCTGAGTGATCTCGACTGACTTTGATCCCACCCGAGCAGCTCCTCATCAGTCACGTCGCATGGAAATAGGTGACAACACCAAATATCTTTGTTCATTAGCCCCATGCTGAAACGGCAGCAGCAGCCATTTACACTACACACCGCCAGCGCAGCGACCTGTCAATCCGCATGCTTGTCAATCAGCCCTGTCCTCTGTGGGAAGCCGGCCCTGACTGACGGCCCGTGTGATCTCTCCCGAGGGCTGGCAGCGAGGCAACAAAAGGCCCCGGCTGCAGTAATTGGCAAGACAAAAGACTTCCCGCGAAAGCAGCACTGTCACTCATGGCGTTCCAGGGCAAAGAATCGACACGAAACACGCCACACCAGTTAACCGGAGGGAGAGCGAGCCTGTCGGCTAACCGCTAACTAATCGCAGGGCCGGCTGCAGGTCACGTCCCCTGGCGACTAGCTGAGAGGTGACCTGTTTAAACCAACACACCGCAGCTCTTTGGTTGCACCTTCTAACCTCCCCACCCTGCCTGCGCTGACCCCTCGCTGACCCGCCAGGCTCTGGCCGAGGCAGGCTGAGAACATAAACGCTCCTTCCTCTCTGTCCTTCACACACCTACTTCTCATTTTTGCCCATCTGTCTGAATTTCTTGCTTGAATCTCAATATTTGGGTCTTCATATAAACCACCATGGTTGGGTAATAACTAGTAGGGCTGGGTTTCATGGACCTAAAGATTTATCTCAACATCTTGTGGTGCTATAGCGATGACTATGAAAGGGATTTTATGAACTATTTATTTATTACTTCTTCTTTCTTTTAGGAAACCTTGTTGCCGTGACTGTATGACACAGCAGTCATCGTCACACAAATGCTGCTCTTGAAAAACATTTGTTATCCACAGTAATTGCATTTAATCATTCTTTTTGATTTCTTAATATTTACTGATACACATTTAGTGAACAAACAGGAAAAAAAGCAAGAGTGTGTGGATCAATCAAAGATATCAATAATATTGATACAGAGTCAGTACCTGTATCAAACCGATACTAGCTTAGTAAGATCGATACTTTAGTTTCAGATTTTCCTACAGTTTCTCAACTCTACCTAATATATATATATATATATATATATATATATATATTCTCTCTCTCTCAAATGATCATTTTTTGCATGTTTACTGTAGAAAAAATAAAGATACATGTCTCTAGTTAATATTTTGGTATGATAGCCCTTCCTAAATGGTAGCTGAGTCATAGTTATCAGCTCATGAAGTTAACAACCCCTTTGGAAAAATTCTGTTTTTTGAGACTGGTGTATGTGTGGTTTAGGCTCATGGTATGAGCATTTGTCAAAGGTCTATAATATCATGTTTGGTATCATGTTTAAGGGGACACTCTTGGCTTTCATTTAAATCAAGTTTTGAGTCTATCTGAACAACACAGAGATTACTAGAGGTCATTAAACCAAAAATAATACAAATCTTTCCACACCTTTTGACCAAAGTAGATACATTTATTTTATCCCAGCGGTATCCAGGGACATCGGGGACACAAGAGTTAACAACTAAAATACTCAACAGACTCTAAGGAGTCAGAAAATGTATGATATGCCTATACTGTCTGTCTATGGGAGGCGATTATGAGCTGTAATTCGAAGTTACAGACTTGGGCTACAACCTTAACTGGTTCTTTGGTGTGTGTGTGTTAGGAGGGTTAGTGGGGGTTTAGTTTAGTGTGTCACTCGTGTCTAGTTTGTTAGTTATAAAATAGTTAATCAGTAATAGTAGAAATGTACACTTACATAGACTTTAGGATGCTGTATTGGCCAATTTATCAGATTTTGTGAGTTTTTCCATCATGGGCTACACAATAGTAGCCCATGATGGCCACATAGAGACATAACAGAATGAGAGAGGATACCACCTTCATTAAATGACAAATTCTGAGGTAAAAAAAAAAAAAAAGATTATTTTCAGATGCTTAGGCTACTATTGACAGCATAATTCAGATTATTATATTACATTTCTGCCAACAGATGATAACCGTCTACATTATGCTTGCTGAGGATGTTGATTTCAATCAGGCCCACAAATGAGTTTGTTAAAAAATAAATTCAGTAAGGTGTAACCATTTAGATTCAGCATGTAACTTTTATTTAAAAATCTATGCATTAAGTGTGTCGGTTACTGAGCGTGTCTCCTGGTGACCTTGGTGTGACCTCGCCCTCTGTCTTCTCTCAATCACCCCTGTCTCCTCAGACACCTTCCCTCCTCTCTTCTCCTCTTCCTCTGTAGCAACACGAGAGCAGAATGCGTGTGTGTGTGTGCGTGTGCGTGTGTGTGTGTGTGTGTGTGTGTGTGTGTGTGTTGGGTGGGTTTGGGTGGGCTGTGTTCCTGCGAAGAACCCCCTCACAGCATGTAAAAGCTCTCTGTCCACACACGCACACACACACACACACACACGCACACGCACGCACACACACACACACACACACACACACACACATGTTTGTGTTGCTATCTTTGTGGGGACTTTGCATTGACTTCCATTCATTTCTACAGCCTAAACCTTACCTTTACCCTTTTCCTAACCCTAACCATCATATACCTAACCCTAACCAAAACTCAATTCATACCTTAGCCCTAAATCTGACCCCTGACCCATACCAGGCTCTGGTCCCCACAAGGAGCAATTGGTCCCCACAACGTAGTATATGTCAGGAAAATTGTCCCCACAAGGTATTACAAACAAACGCACACACACACACACACACACACAGCTAGCGTGGCTCTTCACAGGCCGGTCATTAGTCATCAGACGTATCAAAGGACGACGACAGGAAGTGAAAGCAGCCTGACAAGCAGCAGTCCATCTGGCTGGCAGGCCATCGCTCATCCTCAGCTGACAGGAAGCCCTCCATGCATCTCAATGCTCAGTTTGCTCAAAGACAAATTTTTTGGGCTTTTTTTAGAGAGGTTAAAGGGTTCTGTTAAAAGATTATGAACAGTTAAGGTCTTAAACGTAGAATATTTACATCTACAGCGCATAACTCTCTCAGTCCTCTGATGAATCTAATTTGTCTCATTCATCACGTCTAAAGGAGCATAAATCCAATTAGCAATAGTCATATTCTGAATAAATATGTGACAGTTTTCACTGTCTTAGTTCAGTTACTCAGTTAATATTTTGCTACAAGTTTCTTTCCGGCCGATGTTATTTTCAGATTTTAACCGAAGTCCTTCATGATGTTTAAAACAAGCTAAAACTTTGCTGATTTTGGACAAAGCTAAATATGCTGACGACATGTTTTCCTAACAGGCATCTAGCCAGATGTTGAAAATATTTAACTTTTTCGTGTTGCGTCGCCGGCCCTTGCATGCATGTCTACTTGTGTGAACCTGAAATTTCATATGCAGGAGTTACGCCAGCCACTCGGCTGGTTGAGGACATTTCTAGATAAGAACAAAATGACTTCCTTCTAACCTTTCTGGACATAAAAACTGGGAATGTTCAGACATGTTTGGTTTGAGACAATGAAGCATTTCCTTAAGCATTTTTTGAAAAATAATTTCAAGTTTATGAAGTTAAGCATAGTGATTTAATCCTGACTAATCACAGCACTAGCGTGTGAGTAATCTGATTACATTAATCTATTGAGAGCACTAGAAAAATATTTCCTTATTTCCAATTTTATCAAAATTATTGCTAATATCTTGTCTCGTCTTGTGACTTTTATGTCGTTGTAGCACTACTTTCCAGCTTCATGCTACAATCATGGAACCACTTTTGTAATTAAACCTGCTGTTATTAAAATAAAGTAATTACGGATACAGTCGTTGCATGAAGCAGCAATCCATCATGCTAGCAAGCGCAACAAAAGCTGGTGGCGCCAAGCAAGGGCGAGTAAAAGAGCTTTACCTCCTCCACTGTCCCTTCGCCCCGCTCCTCCAGTCACCGCCCGCCCAGCCCATATGCAGGGTGACCCTGTACTTTTTGCTGCGTGACCAAGCGCCTCTCCTGCTGCACAGGAGGCATCAATTACAGGCCCCAGCCGTCCCCATGTCACTGCTCTGTAATTAATGGGCTCTCCCGGCGCTGCGCCTTGGGGCCTGGCCTCACCGTGAACTCCACAGGAATTCAGAGGCAAACACACACACACGCACACACATGCACACACACACGTACACAAGAGAAAAGCACACATGCAGGTCCTGGAGACGCTTTGTAGGATGAGATGCTGGCTAGCACCTGTTCTTCAAAAAGTCGTGGAAAACTGACATAAATAAGAGCGTTGATACGTTAGCACTGAAGGACATACCTGTGTGTAATTTTGTTTGAGGGAGGGTCTCTCTCTCTCTCTCTCTCACACACACACACACAGAGGCGCAGCCCCCCTGCCTGCTGACCCTTCATTTGTCAATCAGCTAGACAAACAGAAGCACAAGGTTTCCCCAGGTCACGGGGTCATGGGATCCTGTGCTACTCCATATCTCTACACACACTCCTGATGCCTTCCCTCCCCTCTCAAACTATCCAACAGGATTCAACCTGCACCTGTAAAGCCTGGTACACACACACACCCACACACACACACACCCACACACACACACACACACACACGCGCGCGCGCGCACACACACACGCACACAGACACTTCAGGAACCCTACAGTACCTGAACACATCACAGCAGCTTCTTCTCCATTAACCATAAAAATTGCACAAATTGAAATCATGAAAATAAATTTGCTTAATGGAATCACAGCAATAATAATAATTAAAAAAAAAACTCCTGTTTATCAATTAAAATAAATGTTTGGCAACATTTTATTTGATGGTGATGATAAGCCTGACATGACACTGTCATAAACGTGACAGAACAACATGAACATGAAGGAGTTTTTATGAATGTTGATGACTGTTGCCATAAAGTGTCATTCGGTAAATTACATTTTTAATGCAAAGTTGACATTTGTAATGGACTTTTAATGCAAATTTTAGTGTAACTTTGCATTAAAAGTGTAATTATTTATCCTATAAACACAATAATGACTCCAGTGAATAATCTCTCATGGCCGGAGGTTCGGATTATTTTTTTTCCTTCATCAGAGACTTACTCTGATGAAATAAGTCTGACTGACCCAGGCAGGGTTATAGGAGCCAAAAATGAATGGAAAAAGCTTCGATACAAAGATATTGGGACATAAAATACATTTAACTTCAATATTCAATAACATTTTACCAATGTTATCTCTACGCAAATACTAAAAAGAAAATGATATTATTAAGTACCAAATGTTGTGTTTGGAAGAAGGAAGCAGAAAGGTGAGACATGAGGACAAACCCTGCAGATGTTTCTTTCTGCTCCAGACACGCTTGAGATACTTCTTGAAGTTTTTCTCTTTCAGTTTCTGCTTTCACTTCTTCCCTCTCTCTCTCTCTCTTTCTTGCAGGTTCCTTCCTGTTTCCTTCCCCCATCACTCGCTCTCTAAAATGCCGTGCCTGTTGCTGACACCGAGCGTGACCCTGGCTTTATTGTTGCACCGGGGCAGAGGCTCAAGCGCGGGGCAGGAGCTGTCACCGCGGTGATTAAAGAGCGCATGTTTTCAGTCAGACCGCTCAGAGGGGAGCGATCCCTGAGCGGCTGCAGGGAAGGGCGAAGGATGAGGAGCTTTCTGCGTCTTTCTCATCTGAGGGATGAAAGCATTGTGTAATGTGAAAAGACGTCAAAAGGGGCAAACGTTGTGCTGGTTGTGGTCAAGCCATTATTAATAATAATGATAATAATAATAATAAAACCTTATCCATCATATCTGTCGATCAGTAGATGACTCTGCAAACCACCGTCTTAAAGGACTTTTTAAAAGCAGTTGTGCGACTGGATTTGTTTTGCTTTTCCTTTAAAGAAAAGAGTTTCTTCTTTGTCTCGTACCAGGACTGCTTGATTGGTTGAAGGAGGCAGTTTAAGTGTGCATTTAATTTCTCCTCAGACATTTTTTAGGGTTTGAAGTCAGGAGAAATTGAGCTACAAGTCATCATTCTGAGTGGGAGCTTTCTCACCACTCTCATTTAAAACGGCGATGTGTTTAAAGCATCTGAGTCAATGTGCCAAAATACAACCCATTTCATACCCACGCTTCGCTGTTTCACAGCTTCTTCTTCTGTTTTTTTTGTCCTTTTTTTTAAGTGTCAAGGTTAAAAGCAACAAAAGGGAGGGAGAAAGGTTTAAAATGAAAGGAGAGAAGAGAAAAGGAGGAGAGAGAATGCAAGACAATCCCCTAGAAGTCTGCTTCTACTGCTGCAGAAAGTGAGAGGAAAACAGAAACAGAAACCGAGAAACCGTAGCGACATTTTACAGCTTCTACTTCCGTTCCTCACCGTGAACAAACCATTTGGTGAGCACGCATTTAACCATTACTGTTTATTTCTCCTGGCACTCAGGTTGAGGATATAATGTTACATATAACATAGGTGAAATTTAACTTGCATTTTAAGTAATAAAATTCCTCAAGAATACCTATTTCCATTTATTACGACTCTGAGCCTCGTTTGGCTGGCAGACCTGCATTAAATCTGAGAAATTATGACCGCTGGTCGAGCCAAAGCAAACGGCGAGGCCTCCTGCTGAAAGACGTTATTTATTATCGTCACATTTCCGTACAGCAGACTGGCATGGAAACTCCTTCTTGTACCTTGTATGATTTGAAAACTATTTAAAAAATCCAGTGCACGCGCAAAACCCAGCATGCCAAATAAAACGATGAACAAACTGGGGTTTTCTTCACTTTAGGTTGTTTTTATTCATTTTGCACTCATGCAGCTTCTTCAACCACCTTCAGTGAAGATGTCGATGTGGAGTTTAAAAATAGAAACTGCAAAGGAATACGACTTGTTAATAGCACTTAGTAAACTTAGTAAACTTCAAATCAAGTACTACATGGTTACGTCGGGTCCACTTTTGTTCCTTGAAAAAGATTCCAGACTTGTCTAAACTCGGCAAAGTTCCTTTAAATCGCTTTGTGGCAAACTCCTCACTATGTCCAGCAGACATGACAGCCGGTGTGTGATCTTACCCGTTTAAAGTGGGAATAAATGTGTAGCTGCATATTAGAATATCAGACAGAGAGCCATAATTTTCCATGTTGAGAAGTGACGACCTGTAAAACACTCAATTACGCGTCCAGCAGCTGTAAACTTACTGGAAAAAAAATTAAATTAGCGCAGAGTTATATCCTCTCGTTGGTACCGAGGAGTCATTTCAGAAGCTTTCCTCTAAACCTGTCACATTTGGGGATGTTAATAGGCAAAAGAAAATATAGGTATTGTCATCTAAGCCCCATAAAAACAAATTCAGACCACCATGAGAGAGAGAGAGGGTGGAAAATAGCAGCTATAGGACAATTTGTCCTTGATGGCTCAGAAAGAGGCAAATAAAAAAGCTGCTTGTTGAGTTATGGCACCAGGTTGAGGGGAGAAAAAAAAAAGTTGTAGATTAGTATTTTGACCATTAGCCCTCACTCCAAAAAATATTATTTTTATTGATGTGAACAGGAATCGGTTTCTTCTAAAGCACTCGCGAGGGCAAAAAAATAAAATAAAAATAGGGCCATGAAAGCACCAGGCAAGGACAGAAATAAATAAATAGTCCTGCTGCCTCCATGTTTCATATAACAGTCACCTCCGAGAGCTGTGGGCCTCTGTGTTAGGCGTCCAAACTAAACACATGGAAGTTTGCTTAGCCATAAATTAACAACTTGACAGTAAAAGTGTTCAAGCTAATTTGTCAAACCTCGCTTGTTTTTTTTTTTCCATCCTTTAAATTCATTGCAGCAGTTTTTTTCTTTCTTTCTTTCCACAGACCGTCCATACCTTGCAGTATTCTGGAAAGATAACTCCTGGAACTAAAAGCCTTCAGCTGTAAATCATCTGCGCTGAAACCGAAATCCATCAGTTCCCCCAGTACAGAAATAGGCCTGAATTAATTCCCGCCCAGGCACAATTCATCTCCGTGGGTTGCCGCCAAGGGACCGGGGCTCTGTAAAAAAAAAAAAAAAAAAAACCTTCAGGCGTCAGATCAACATCCAGAGCTCATCAACAACTAGTATTTTTTATATTTTGTTGTTAATTCAGCAGTCATGTTTCGCTAAAATGGAATAATTACTATTGACACATTTTTGCCAAACATGCCAGTGCAGAATAAACACGGTGATGCCTTGGGCTTGGAGCGTCAAACAAACAAATGTCTCGAATATAGAGGCAGAGCCGCTGCAGAATACCCATAATGCACTTTTACTCTACTCAGAATTGTCCAAATGTTGATTTTTTTTTAAAAATTGAGAACAATCACAAAGTCTGACAAGCAAAGAACAGTGGAGACACGTTGCAAATTATTGTTTATTGCGCTCAGTGCTGGGGGGCAAAAAGACGACTGTTTTACCTACCAACAATTCTGTTAACTAATAGAAACCCGGAGACGTAGGTATTATTAATTTAGTGCTGTGCACCACAGTAAAGGGGAAAAAAAACGCAGAAAAACAACTCAAGACCATTCATATTCTTTGTTTTTCTTGCTCTCAACACAGACTCGTCGCCATAGCAACTGAGCGACTACAGTTCCGTTAGTATATCAGGATTCAACACCAAAAAACGTTTCCCACACGTGGAACAGAATATTCAGTCCATCACAGTACTATGTTTTCAGGCTCGATGTTTATTTCGCGATTATTAATAAGCAATCGTCTGAACACACAGCGGCGATTGATCAGCTAATTTAAACACCTGCTCTGCTGACGATCTGTCAGAGTTGGTGTGTTTCGGTCCACACCAGAATTTGGAGTGAACCGAAACACGCCCAATTCTGCAGCACGTCTACATGCTAAGGTTGTCAAAGTCAAGCTAGCATTGACCTGCTTCCCTTTACCTCAGCAGATTAGTTTTTTATTAAAACTTTTCTCCAGACCTGTGAAATGTGAAACCCTTGGACCTTGTTGTCTGGTTGACGTAGTGTTGTCAATAGTAGCAAAACACTGCGTTCCTTTTTCTTTTACATATGTATTTCACGTTAAGAGTTGTCAGGCTGACAACTTGTCAGCTAAAACCAATGGTAGCCATCGTCAGCGAGCAATTTTTGCTGGAGGGCGGGATGTTGCGTTCATGATGTCACACTGTGTTCTTTGACATCAAAGCTGGGGACACATTGCGTAATGTTTTTTTTTCTTTTGCACAATTTTACCCACAATCCTTTGTTGGGAACAGCCTGCATCAGTCGGCAGGATGAGTTAGCAGTAAAATCTGTCACTGTGTGAGGGTAACAGACCCGACCTCAGCTTTAGGCAAACAAAACGACCGAACACGTGTTGATAAAAGTCAGATTTTCAAATCTGTAACTGTAAGTCAAAAGTCCTCTTTTCCCTGACAAACATTTTGCGCTCCCCCACTCTCCTCATCTACTAGCCGATGAAATCATTTCACAGTTGTGAGACGTCAACATAAACAAAGATGACAGCTGTTTAGTTGCAAAGGGTTGGGCTTGGGTGGAAGTGTGAAACACATCTGTGGCGTCTTGGCAGAGACGAAGGCCGAAGGTAAACATTTGACTCCAGTTGTTTCATTGCAGCTGTTGCAAAATCCCTGATACGATGTCCTCAACAGTCAGATTAGTGAACCAGCAGCACCATGAAGCCCAAGGAACACAGCAGACGGGTCAAGAGGATTCTGGAGAATCTCACGCACATCTACAAAAAAATCTGTCTCTTATG
The DNA here is from genome assembly GCF_051168715.1 of Poecilia mexicana. Classification (NCBI taxonomy): domain Eukaryota; kingdom Metazoa; phylum Chordata; class Actinopteri; order Cyprinodontiformes; family Poeciliidae; genus Poecilia; species Poecilia mexicana. Next base: position 28,464,838 of record NW_028263378.1, on the reverse strand, counting down.
AAGAATGCCAAAATGGAAAAATGTCACGAGTAGTTTGGCTTCCAGAAGCGCAAACCGTAGACGATGCAACAAATGTGTCAAAGAAGGTGTTCAGGTCCAATGAGAACAAAACTGAGCTTTTTGGTACTCAGGCAGAACGCTACATTTGAGGAGAAACAAACTGCGAACATTCCTCTGAACATGGAAGAAGGTCAGAGGTGATGGAAGGACAGATGGAGCTAAATGCAAACAAAGAGCAGAAAAATGACATCATTTTGATTGTATTTGTTTTTTCTGCCATGCAGACCTGTGTAGTCTAAGCTAGTGCTCTCAAGTTCCAAAAGGACCAATGTCCTGAAACTTTTAGATGTGTCCCTTGTCCTACACACCTGAATCAAATGGCTGAACTCTATCACTAGCATCCAGTCGAGCTCTACAGAGCTAATGAGCTAATATTGGAGTCAGGTGTGCTGAAGCAGAGAGACGTCTAAAAGTTACAGGACCCTTGAGGACCAGAGTTCGACCACTGGTCTAAACTCTCACCCTGTCTCTTGGTAAAAGGTTCTCATCTCATTCCAATGTGTGACACATCTGCATCTCTCATCATCACATTCAGAGGCTTTTTCATACCTTAACCCCCCCGTGTTATGTGCATGTGTGTGTGGTCTGTGTGGCTCTGAATGTGTGAGTGTGTGTGTGCCGTACCCCGAGGAGAAAAGACAGGCACAAGAGCATGAAATCCAGCAAACCTCCTCTAATTCCTGCCTGAATTTACGGCTCTGGGATACATGTCATGCTTAGTCTAAACAAACGGTCCTTTGTCACTGACAGCAGCCTTTGATCACAGCCAATCGGATTCACCGTCTAGCTGCCGCACCGGATCTACCCTGATGCACACACACACACACACACACACACACGCACACACACACACACACGCACACACACACACACACACATGCAGTCCTAAGGTGCACCTGAAAGGATACACCCTCTTCCTGAAGTCTAAGCTCTATTCACCCCCACATTTCATTTTATTCTGAACTTTTGACCCTTAACAACACACCCGGCCCTTCACGGGGCCCCACCGGGTGACTGACAGCTGCAGGGGAAATTATGGAGTGCAGGGTGGAGATCGGTTGGAGGCAAAGCTTCAGGGATCATCCAGCAGCACGCAGAGGGAGAAGGTTACACAAGCTGATGTGGCTCCCTCCAGAGCAAACTACCAAGGCCTTTACCAGGTGATATTCTCACCTGTCGACTTCTGAAGATCATTCTCTGCAGATTCCATCCAAAACCGAGTCGGGCTTTGGGTTGGTGGAGTCTGAAATATACGATAGTGAGGGAGAGAAAAAAAGGAGTATATTTCCCCACCAAAAATCTTAGAAAATTTCAGTTTCAAAAGTTGAAAATTTTAGACTTTTTAGCAAATTTTTGGCTTTTCAAAATCAGAAATGTCCTTGTTTGTCCTAAATCATTTCAGGGATTGAGCTCAAAATTTAGAACTTTTTTCTCTAATTTTTTGACTCAGAAATGTCCTCCTTTTTTTCTAGACAATTTCTGAGATTAATCTTTTTTTGTTGTTGTTGTTGTTGTTTTTGTTTGTTTTTTTTTTTTTAGCAAATTGTCACGATTTTCTATTTCTAGCAAATTTCTGAGAATAATCTCAAAATCCCTGACTTTTGTGGCGGACATTTACTCTTCTTTCTACCTGCAGCGTTCCTAATACGCTGCGGTAGAAAAGAGTGGTGTGGTGGGATTCTTTTTAAGCTGTCAGCCGGTGGGACATGCAAATGTGTGCGCTAGCGGTGTAGGGTGATTTAGCATGTCGCTACTGGCCTGTGGGATTGACAGTAACACCGGCTGACTTTGGCGCACTGGAGGAGGGGGAGGGAGGCGAAGACTGGCGGCACTTGTGTAACAGAGACACACAGGCAGGTACTGTTCTCCTGCTGAGCTCGAAACAAACCGCTGTTGACATCCCTGTCACCGGCGCTCATTTCCAGCGCTCAATGAGATTAGACTCAACTGGCGGCGGTAGAGACAGAGGCATCAAATTAAGCGAAAGCGGCTGACAGCGAGCATGTTCGCTGCGCCGGCTTTCTGCAGGCTGTTTTCTTCCGCTTTGCTTCGCATGAAATGTTATCTTTCAGCCTGCATTCCAAGAGGAGGGATCAAAGATTAAACTTGGGGCAGATCTGGAGAGACTGTTTGAAGAGGGAGTGCTCCGAAAGATGGAAGAAGAAACAAGAAAAAAAGAAAGAAAAAGTGTAGGTTGGAAACAGCTGAACTTTAAGGTAGAGTTACAAGACGGGATTTCGTCCTCCGGCTTCCACTTCTCCAGACTTTGTTTTTGTGACATGGGCATAATTCACGACTCGGTCTCACTTTCCGCCCAGCGCACAGCGCAGAAGATATCAAATTCCCACCGCTCTGTTGCTCACGTACGTTTACACCCTGAGACGCCATCCGTCGCGCGCACGGCAAAGCAAAACGCCCACCCGGCTGAGTGCTAGGCATTTCGACATAGTGAAGTTGTCAGGGAAATTGAGAGGAAAAGACACAGGGCATATTTTCACAAATCTTCCCTGTTGGCATTGCTGTGCTCTGGCACGGGGCCTGTCAGCAGCCTGTCTCTTCAGTTTAGCCATCAGACACAGCCGGGGTGCCAAACGCACTGGGACGTGCCCGTCCTAAGACGGAGGGGTTAGACCGAGTGTGGAGACGGAGGTGTGCACGTGGAAATTCGAGAAAGAGATGCTGGAGAGGAGGCAGGAGATGAGGGAAGCACAAGAAGAGATTTTGATGTGACTCTTAAACACTGCGCTCCCAGCTCTGACTCTGTAAAACAGAAATGTCAAACTGCCTGCCTGCACCCCCTTCTCACCAGATCTGTAACCCAAACCGCCGGGGCTCAGGGCGCCGCACGTCGCCTCGGCTTTGCAGAAGTTGCTCTGATGAGGTGGCCGATGGCCAAAGCCAGGCGGCCTGGTTCACCGGAGCTCTGCTTTGGTCCTGATGGATGTCTCCCACAACCCCCCGCTCTGCTTGCTGCTGCGTTCCTAAACACACTCGCGGTCTCCAGCTGTGAAAGGCGTCCAACCGCCGCAACAGACGCATCGCTGTTCTGCCTGCTCTCTGCTGAAGCCGGCTCCTGTCACACAGGACGCTTAATTATCACACTACAGACACACTATGTTACAGCACTGTCTGGGGACTCTGAGGCCCCGTTCACAGTTTTCAGTAATAGTGCCAACTTTGTTGATATTCTGCTAATGTCGACAGAACACAATTTCAGAATTGCGACGCTTTCATTGAATAAGAAACACAATTAAAATCACGTGGGAATAAGTTTGTTCAAGCAATTAGTCATTAAAAACATGCCGCGTCATGAACTACTTCCTGTCGTCTTCTTCGTGGTTTGCACCAGTGGCAACATCGGGTTGTTGATCATGTGACTCGTGTGACGGGAAAAAATAGTTTTTATTGCAGTTTTGCGAAATAAACAATTTCAATACTGCCAAAAAAAAAAACAAAAAAAAAACCACGCCATCCTAGTGTGTTTCCATTCAACAAATTTATTTTCTAACCGTCAAATTGTGCAGTTATATAGTAAAGAGCAGCTACTGAAACTGTGACGTACATTTACTCCTCTCCAGGGATTGGAGTCTCTGTCACCGGCGCTGTTTGAAACCGGGTCTCAGGATGGAACTTTTCGGAACACGAGCCGTGGAGGCGTGAAGTCCTCCACGGGAGTAACAGCGCACATGGCAGGACACAAGGCTGCAGGGTTTATTCTACACATGCATGGGCAAATACCAAGTAAAACAATCCCATATTCTATGGGATACATGCCTTATGTGAGCACTTTGTTCATGGAAGACAACATACTCTTTACTAGAGATGCAAATGTTTCGATTTGATTCTATTGCTACTCGATTCAGAAACGATTTTCAATTCAGAAAGTATTTTTCAGCAACCAGTTTTTCTGTTCAAATGGTAGAGTTTATATTATATGACTCACAAGAAGAAAAAAACGTAAACATATAGAACATTGATTTAGCCTTTCTATGGTCTTTGCACAAAGCACGGAAAATGCCAGAACGTGAGGAAGTAGGGAGGGTTTCTCATCAGACTGTCAGTTCCCAAAACCACACACATTAAAAAAAAAAAAAAAAAAAAATCTTGTAAAAGCACAGGCAGGGCCAGTGTGACTCCATTGGACGACCTGCAGGATTAAAAGCTTGTGGGGTCCAAATGACCCCCTCCCTTAAGACCACTGAGGGTGAAAACAGTTCTAAAAGGGTCCATGCTGCATCACATTCCATCAGTCTATATTTAAACAAAAATAGGTTTATGCATAAAATTCTGTAATTCAAATTACCAGTATTAGGTTAACTTAGCTGTGTTGCTTTTTCTTAGATACATTTTTTTTTAATTATTCAAACTACACACAGTGAGCCAGACGCCCGATGCAGTGGCCAAATAGATGCATAATGCGATACTCTGTATACCCACAAATTGGAGCCACAAAGATGTACAACTTAAAATCACTTTTTGAGCACTTTGAATCGATTCAGAATTCCCAGGAATAGGAATCAGTTTTCTTTCTTTTCTGCACCTCTGCTGTTTTCTAAAGGAGGTGGAAGCCAATGGTCAAAAGCGCATGTGCATTTTGACTGCATGCTAAAATTGCAGCGCCACACAGTGGCCTGGCATGACTTCTACAGCGGATTCACGGTGTCTTTGCTGTCTCGTAACGTGGAACTTTCCCCCCAATCAACGTCCACAAATACCGGCAGTATCCAGACAGCGGCCTCGTGTTAATGTGGCCTAATGCAATTATAGCAAGCTATCAGCATCCACATGTGTGTGTTGGGGCAGTTTTATACTCCAGTAGCATAATATGGTGGACAAAGGGCCACTGGAGAGGACAGGACATTGGGGGGGTGTCCCTCTGTCCAGTAACTGTTTCAGAGTCGCTGCAGGAAATGAGGATGTGAATGTTATCAGAGACAGTCTCTCTGTGCCAACTGTTTGAATGATCTGTGTTTTCTGTTCTAAATTACTTCATGTCGTACATTTTCTTTCATTTAAGTCTTCATCCAAAAACCACAATACCATGAAACTGTAGTATTTTTACTTAAGGTTATAATATCTGGGCATACCTACTGTTGTAGTGTTTTATTCTGATATTTTTAACCTTTCTAACACTGACTGGTGACATATATGCTAAAGAAAAACAGCCAAAGGAGAAAAGAGAGGTCAGCCCACTGCTGTCAGACTGCGTGGAAGCCTCACAGGAAAGACCGGAGGTCAAAGCCACCTTTCACCACAGTCCCTGTTTACAGCGGGGACAGTGGCACGGTTACAAACAAGGACACGAATCTGTGCTGCACTTTCGCCTGTGTGCAATTGTGCTTGTTTACGCCGCTCTGTTGGTTTTTGCCAAGAGACTTTTGATTATCCTGTCCTGAGGGAGTCATCTCCCTGGGGAGTGTGGATGATTAGCCTGTGGTTATAGCCTGTCACCAGTTCCTGCATGTCGATGCACGCATTCATACACACACACACACACACACACACACACACACACACACACACACACACACACACACACACACACACACACACACACAAACATCGCACACATATCGCGCGCTTTGGCAAGGAGAGATACTGTTAGCATGTACTCCGCAAGCGGTGTGAGGTCACTCGGTTCTCTATTTCAAAGGAGTCAGGGTCGCCGCCGAGCCATCCGAGGCCCCCGTGGAAGCAACTAGTCATGTGCGATTTTCCAGTTCGGTGCTCCGTGATGAGCAGGTCTGGCCGCGGCTCGGCCCCCAGGGCTCGCCCCGCGGAGAGACTGGCAGCCTCGGAGCTTGTCCACCTTCTGCTCCAGCCCCGTCTCATCATCAGGAAATGAAAGCCCGTCACGGACCTGCCGTCCAGCGCCGCAGTCATCATTCTCCTCTGGTCCGTCGGCCCTACCGGGGGCCTCAGCCCTGCTAAATTATGCTTACCCACACCATTATTAGACTCATTATAGACCCATTTGAGTGGCTTTCAGGCTGTCACAGCCGTTCAACTATATCTTCAGCCTGACTTGATTTCCTCTGACAGGCTTTTCTTAAGCTAAAAGGCTGGGGAGGAGGGTCACGGAGATGTGAGTCTGGAGAAAACAGAAAAAATACATCTTGATGGAAGAAAGCAAGGGATTCTGGGGCTGGTTCAAAACACTCATTTGATCTTGTCATGGGGCATATTTCAGGGCACGGCTCCACATTCAAATATATATCTAGATTTTTTTTCACTTGGAAGCACACACATTGGCGAGAAACTTGGCAGATTACGTCAGCTTTCCTGCTTGTCGACACATTTTTAAACACTGTTGAGAAATGACCCTTGTTTCTGGAAATCCGCAGCCTTCCACTTTAACGGCGCTTGGCAAACAGACGTAGACTCGCTTGGATGTCCAATTCCCTGTCAACTGCTAGATCCCTCATCTGTTCGTTTCACAAGTTGTGTTCCTGCACAAGTCCGTCTCGGCATCTTTCATTCTGTCATCAGGAACATGAGAGGGAATTCCTCTGGAGGAAGGAAAACGTGATTGGTAAAGGCTCAGAGACATGTGTACCAGTTCCCCCCTTCCTCGCCAAAATCTCTCAATCTGCAATGGCTCATTTGGAAACGCAGCCTTGAGCTCATGTTCCTCCCTCTCATTGCCAAATACAATAACTCTTTTTCATTTCTCCATCCCGCTTTGAAAATGATGGGATTTTTCACTCGCAACTCTGGACTCTTGCAGTATTTTATTGAATTTCCTGCTGGACTCGACTCAAAAGTCCATTTGCATTCAGCTTAAGCTTAGATCCTTCTGCTGTTTCACTTTTCTGTCACTGAAGGGGCCTCGCAACATGGTCAAAGACTGAAAAGCCATTCCCACGTTGCCAAAGTTCCCTTCTGAAGCTACGTCGACTGCAATCATTAATGCTCCATCTGGATCCGCCGTTATTTCCTCTGATATTCCTTAGCGTTTCACCTCCCCGCTCTGTCAAGGATAGCTGCGGGTGATATCATTGTTGTGTCACCGCTCATCTTCATCACACAGATTGACAAGACGAACCCCCGGCCAGCTTTGCTTCTGATAATGGCTGATCCAATCCATACTGCTGTGTACTTTCACCCACTCAGCTCCTCTGTTCTTGGCACAGATGCGTTTTTAAACCCAGAAAGCCTCTCCTTTCACCCCTCCCTCACGCCTCCCCCATTACATGTGTTTGCAATTCTCCTCCAGGGGGTTATGATTCAACAGCGGCATCATCTCAATTCGTCTCAAAGCGTGAGCCATCGCAACTGAAAACTAAAGTGGGAGACAACACGGTCCTCTCTGCACACCCTCTCCCCCTTCCCATCCTCTCTCAGAGCGAAGAGCCTGAGTGTGTTTGGCGGAGTTGGACGGGGAGGCTCGCTCTTTGGGATGTGGGAGTTTAAGAAGAGAGTGCTACGCTGGCCTAATCACATTACGGGTGCCATATTATGTGTCAAGCTGTCACTTTCAATTGGAGCCACCCCACTGCAGTGGCGGGCCCTGGCTTTCTTCACATTACTGTTTTGATTGGGGCTTGATAGTGACTAGGCTGAATCTGGGTGAAAGTGGCGAGCGGGGAAAACGTCGTTCCGCCACAGGAGGAGCACTGATCATATGTTTGTGATTAGCTCCGGTCAAGGTGGGGATGAAGGGTATCTGTGAGTCCCTCTGAGGGGGGAGGGGACTCTTTCTCACTGACCTCTTCGCATTGAATCATGCGTCTAATCTTATTCTTGTCTCCTTGTTTGAACTGATGTCATGTGTCTCAGAGTCTAATCTGTACTGCACTTGACGTGCAGACCGTGTAGAAACGCTGTGGAGGAAAGGCAGGGTTTGTGCAAGAAACTCTATGAGCAGTGTACGCTGAAGAGATACAGACTGACAAGAGGGACAGAAAGGGTAGGAAGGGTTACGAGATGAGGGAGGGGGAGCGCGGGGCGGGAGTTCGCTCAAAGCCAATTGTCCAGCAATTGAGCGGAATGGCTCAGGGGAATCGGCAGAAGTCAAGTCTTTTGTGTGCAGGCAACTGAAACATTTGAGCGATTGAGTCAAAATCCGCCCTGTTTTTCTACTCCATAGACTCTGTTTGGACAGATAGTCCAATTCAGCTTCCCCTGAGCAATCACTCTCCGCCCTTTCTCTTCTTCTGCCTCTCTGCGTTTATCTGCTCCGTCTCTTGCTCCATCTCCCCATCTGTCTCTGTCCAATAGATCATCGCCATGCTAACAAAGCCCAGCAGGCTGTCAACTCTGAGGAACTTCAAGCTGCACTTTCCAACAAAGCCCACACCATCATGCCACAAACAAGGGAGGGTGGTAGGCAGTAGGCGAGATGGTTGACTGTAGGTTGAGGAGAGAGCTAGGCGTCGGTAGCCACTGTGACATCCAGCTGTGTATTTGCCACTTCTGGGGTTGTTTGATCCCAATCTGCTCTGAAAATACCAGATTTCCCCAAAGTGCCAAAGAGTTGGTTAAAAGTAGTTGGAAGTCTTTGAGGTCATATACACCTGGTCAAGTATATAATGATCCCTGATGGGCAAAGTCATTTTAGGAAACTTTAGATTATCCACGTTGATGTTATTTTGTCACCACACCTGCTTAAGCACTTTTGCAAATCATGTGCTCTGTTTCAAGGAAATGCTTTTAATGATAGCAACTGACTCAACATTCACTGCCACAAATCAAAGCAGTTCACGAATAGTTTATGGAACACAACAAGGAGTTTGTGGCTTTGCCTTCAGATTCTCCAGCTCTAAATTGAATCATCTGTGGGACAGGCTGGACAAACAAGTCAGATCCTTAGAGCCCCTACCGCTCAACTTACTGAAAGCTGCAGTATGTAACTTTTATTTTTAAAAATATGTTTTTTTTCCATAGTTGTTCAAATGATCTTTACCATGACAATATACGGCACATAATCTGTGAAAGAAATAAACTCATTTGCTCCCAGAACTAAATGCAGAAATACATCAGTCAGAAACGAATAATCAGAGCCAGGAAGAGGGTCTTGGTGCTGTCGATCAGTCTTGTGCTTAATTCCTTCCCCTAGCTGGTTCACCACAACATAGCCTGCTATGTTAATTAGCATAGCCACAGATAATGGCAGATAACAGTTTTTCTTAAGTTGTTTCTCTGCCATTAGCACATTTAGCACACACACAAATGTGATTGACAGCGCTAAGAGACACTCCTCCTAGCTCTGACTGGTTGTTTCTGACTGGGAGTTGTGCATTTTTTCAGCCCACCAATGGCAGCGCTGGAGGAGGTGCAGGAGTTTATTTTTTTCTTTTTTGTGTTTTTTTACAGATTATCTGTCTCATGCCAAAGTTTCACAACATGGTGGTAGCTGTAATAAATATGGATAAAACATATTGTGCAAAAGTTACGTAATGCAGCTTTAAATGATCTTCTTCCTTCATCTTGATGGACTTCAGAAGGTCTAATGGGTCTAAGAGCTGGTTGGATGGAAAAACACTCTTGAGGAGAATGTCCAGTAATCAGTTTGTGACCTTAACCCTTGTGCGTGTGAGGACTGAGGCAAACGATACAAGTGATACAGGTGTGGGGTCAGTTGGACCCCATTTGTATACACAAGGGTTAAGGTATTACAATGACCAGGAAGTCTGTCTGTGAATGGTCAAAAAACAAGATTTTGGAGCGATCTAATCAAAGTCGAGAAAGTCCAAATATTCCACAAAGAGAGAAACAAAGTTTAGATAAAATAAAAGACTTAGCAGAGGACAGGAGACAGTTGTTAAAGCTGCTACAGAGAAATGACTGATTCACACTTTTACTCAATAAATAAAATAATTTGAAAACTGTCTCTTGTATCCACTCTCTCACACCTTAGTCCAGTGGTTCCCAAACTTTTTCTCCTGGGCACCCCCCCAGTGGTTTCCAAACTATTTCTGGGCCCCCTATGGCTTACAAATAGCTGTCTGGTTGAACGATGTGTGTGAGCGAAGGGGGGGTGGATTCTTATAGACTCCCTGTTATACTCAGCCCTGGCTCCAGACGAACAAGGGGGGGGAATCAACTTTTTTGGGGGCAAAATGAATCGTAGCTGAACACAGACAACAACACCAGTAGCCTACAAGCTACTTGTTAACAAGCTTAAGGTGTTGTATTGATATTAGCTAGCTAGTCATCTTTTAGCTAACTTTACCTGTATCCACCAGCTTTACTCAACAGTCGGTTAGTTTGGAGGGAAAAACTGTGAAAAGTTCTTTACGTTTTGCTGATTTGCTGCCATGATTCTAACACAAACCTGCGTAGCTCTGCACAGGAGCAGCAGGTCTCCTTCACTGGTGGAAACCCAGCGCGAGCGTCGTAGTGCTCATGTTGCGTTTAAAGGCGGCTCGGAAAAACAGGTTACGACATGTTAACGGATTAAACAGTTTTAACTGCTGATAAAAGTGACAGAGGACACAGATATGGGAAGTGCGAAAGCCCCTATTGTATCAAATTGACAGAGGAATAACAGAGAGTTGGCCATTCTAAGGTAAAAACCCAGCGCATACAGCGTTTATGTTTTGTTTTTGTTTTTTTTCATCCAGACGGCTTCCCGGGCCCCCCCTGCAATGGCACGGCACCCACCCTAGCGAGGGCGCCCCACAGTTTGGGAACCTCTGCCTTAGTCTGATATTCAAATTTCTGAAACATTTAACTGAGAAAAACGCAAAAACAGATTAAAAAAAAAGTTTATTTTCACTAAACTGTGTGCTGTTTCATAAAACCTAATATCTAGCGCATGTAAAAGGGCTGCATATCCATAAAATTCCCTCCAGACCTCAAATTTTCACTATACATAAACAACCACGTGGCATTAATTCTAAAGATAACGAGAACGACCACAGACAGGAAGCTCCTGCTGCGAAGTCCAAGTGTGAAATGAGCAGCCGAGGAGAAAGTCCAGAAACTGATCCTTTGCACATTTTCCAGACAATCCCACACAAAAAAACATTCTTTCATTTCCCAATGCGGCAGCAAAAAATGAGACATTCAGATAGAAGAGTTGCCTTTTAATGGGAAATATTTGCATACAAAGCTGAAACCGCAAGTTTTTTTCCAAGGAAAGAAAAAAAGCTGCGTGATGTTGAGATATATGCAAAACAACTGACCTGGGAAAAAACAGGAAGTGTCAGTTGCAGAAATTTTACTACCAAGATTTCAACTAGAGTAAGTTTTGTCCTTTTTTTAGGCACTAATCAACATTTTCTTTTACAGTTTGATGCAAAGACAAAGGCAAATAATAAGGCAGCAGGACCTGATTATCCGAATGCAGCTACAGAGGCATTCACATAAATGCAAGTAACTTGTTACGCTCCAAATGCTCCATCTGACTTGATTTATTACACCTCATTTACATTCCTGCTTCTCATGCAGCTAATGGTCCATAAATCCAGTGCAGATAATGTCAATGGATTAAAGGGAAATCACAGGCAGTATAAATCAATCGTAAAACAGAAAGATCTGTTGTTTTAATAACATGTGCACCATTAGTTTGCAAAGGTATTATTTATATTTGGCTCCCTCTTTTTTTGTCCATAAGTCTTTTTTTTTTATCTTGAAAGACTGGAAGTTATTTATTACATTTCAGATGCAGCGTTCCAGATCTTCTTGGCAGTTTTATCCAAACTACAAGTAAACATCAGCAGACTCGCTAAACGTGAAACATATTTTGGCTTTGTGTTGTTCCCCTTTTGTTTTGTAGGAGCACACACCTTTTATTTTTTAAATTAGCTAAGCCACATGATGCGTACAATGAACTAATGGGAAAACAAAAATAAATAAAATACAAAGATGACATTTGTGATGTCAGCAGTAAAACAGTGCGACCCAGTTTGGTTTGTCACAGAAGAATCTACTTAAGCTGATCGGACTTCAGTCAGTCTCTTCCATGGAATGAAACAACAACAAAAATATGCTGCTTAATAATGTAACTATCAGAGGTTTGTGTTGATGACTTTAGTTCACACCAGAGAACTTGTTTGTACTCCATGTAGTTAGCACAAGCTACTGCTAGCTATCCAACATTCACTCTTTGACTAAACAGTGAACTTATTCAGTAAATTCTTGGAATTTAACTCCAATTTACTCTCAGGAGAGTTTAACTTCCAATCATCCAAAAACATTTACACCAGATTAACTGACTGCTCTAATTTAGCTACTCACAAGATGTACGTGTTCGTGGTTATTCGTCTTTTGTGATGGAACCCCAAGGATATAAAGCTAAACTCATAATTTAGTGTGTTAAATAAACCCAGGGCTGAATTATTTCATGTTTCACCAAAGGCTGGAATAGCAAAACTAATCCAGCTTTACTTTTACCCCACTAGTGATATTGTGTAGTAGTAAAAGAGACAGTAGGTTTTTTACAAGCTGCTGGTCTTCCTCTTGTCTGAGTGACCGCAGTAGTTATAAATTTTAAAACATTAGCTTTGAATGAATGTTTATGCCTTTGGCTGATATTTGGTCAAACAGTAAACAGTGATTACTAGGAACTAGCATAACTGGTGTGAGAGAAATATTACCTTGGGCCTGATAAATGTATCACATGCATGTAGAGAGTACCTTTCTCTCTCAACAGACTACATGTATGAAATATATAGTTAACTGGGTGTCATTCTTTCATGTGAGCTGATATTTTCAATTTGCCAGTTTCTCTGTATATGATTGGTTCTCGGCATACTGAAGTCAGAAATTAGGAGAAAGAGAAAGTTCTTATAGTGCCGAAGAGAAGGAGGACCCAATGTGACGACGTACCAAGAGGTCACAACACAAGAATCAGAATCATCAACCTGCAGCGACGGGGAAACTGTAGTTATGGTGACATCAATGAAGATTATATTACAAGTCTGAGAAACAAGAATAAATAGAGATTTTATGCAATTTCAACACTTAAGGTCTGTTTTATATTCAGCCAATCTGGCAAGGGTCAGATTTATTCTAGTTCTACATTTGCGAGGATTTGCATTTCCCAGGGACCAAAAGGCATGGACTCAACATCAAGGTTTATGTTCACATTTGATGCTCAATCCCATTTTTTTGTGAAATCATCAGATTTTTTATGCGCGGTTGTTCACAAACAACCCAGTAGTTTCCCGCATGCACAGTAGAGGACGCAGAAACGTCACATGTAGCGAGTGTGCTCAGTGCTGGCGGAAGTAAACATGGATGCCAATGTTGGAGCAAAACTTCTGATTTTATAGTTGTTGTCCAACCGGAGCCAGCACATTAAGAACTTAATCCTCATTATAGTCCGCCACGGTTGTCCTTTTTCTTCTCACTCTCAAATAATGACTTTTGTCGAGTATCAATGACGTACATGTGACCTGGCCGTACCGACACAACTCACATGTGAAAAGATCAGATATGTATCGGATTCTGAGCACATATCCAGGAGGCCTGGGTCTCGTTTGTGTTGCTCACACTGTCATGAAAAGTTCAGATACAGGTCGCGTAAGGACAAAAAGTAATCTGATTTGGGTGACTTCAAGCTGCAGTATGAACATCATTCAATGTTTTACTTTTTTTTGTACAACACATACACATGCATTTATACAGCCTTACACACACTCACTCACACACACACTGCCTTTCAGTTGGCATCTGTAAAATGAATGTTGTGGACTTGTATCCCAAATCTTGTAGCAGAATACATTATGTCTCCTCAGGCTCAAACTGAATAATGCAAAGCAGAGCCTGATATGTGTCAACCACCAATGAGAGAGGAGGGAGCGGCAGCAGCACAGAGAAACGGGGAGAAAACAAGAATAAGAAAGAAATTTAAAAAGTGAGAGAGACATCAAAGGCCAAGTGTTTTCCATACAGCAGGGCAAGCAGGGCTTTGGATCTGACAAGATCTTCTGTAAACAGCCTGCTCAGATCCTGCCAGCAGGAGGTTCCCCTTCAGCACGCTGCTTTGTCTATCAAAGTGTTCCCGCAGCATTGAGGGCCACTGGAGCGGTCCTTCATCACCACTCCTCACCCTCCCCTCTCATATACGCAGGGCTGCAGCACCCCCCACCACACAGAATCACAAAATCAAAGTGATAATCTCCTGCAGTCCCCCCCACCTCCTGCCCCATATCCCCCTTTTCCTGCCTCCAGCTCCTCATTCTCTGTGTTCTCCTTCATGTGTTTCAAAGGTCTCTCTCCTGACACTTCCTCTTTTACCTCGCCTCTCCTCCTTCTCCTCCTCTGCTGCACCTCAACACTTGTTTTGTTCCTGGGAAAACATGGATTACTTAAGGTGTGTAATTTTTATAGAGAAGCACAGAGGAGAAGTTGAAGTTGTGACCAGGCTGATGCTGATATTCAGCTGATTACAGTTTCTGTTTACGAGCTATAAAAAAACACATTTGCACTGTATCATAAGAGATTGTTTTTTTCCCCCTTTAAGACATATTCAAAATAGCTGAATTCAGCTTAATATTTGAGAGAGCGCCCACCTCCCACCGCCGTTTTGCTGCTGTCTGAGTAGCTTGTTTTGTGTGGCTTCAGGCTGCTCTCTCAACTAATTAGTTATATGTTTTTCTGCTCCCACTGCACTTTTTTTCAACAGGTACATGTTTGGGTAATTTCCACCCAAGTCAGTGTTTGGCAGTAAAATATTTGTTGGGTGAATTTTAATCATCATCAGTATTTGCATGGTAGAACATGGGTTACAACGCTCAGTCTTGCCATATTTAATTTTTGTTTATTTCTCTCTCAAGTTTTAGTGATGGACGGAGGCAAGTTTAACATGTCTCAGAAATTGAAGGACAAGTCCCCAGTTCTAATATTTTAAGGAATATTTCATTAATGATTAAATATTACAACCTTTTGATTGGGTCCCTTCATGTTACTTTTTTCCCATTTTATGAGCCATTGTATAAATATAACTTCAACTTGTCATCCTTTATTTTATTTTTTATTTATTTTAATGAGTAGTAGTTTTGGGGTATAATTTACTCAACAATACTGATGGTGTTACAGAAATGTACATTACTTTTCTCATGTGAACCTGAACCTTTCTGTTGTGATTAACAGCAGTCATTACGCAGCTCTACGGATAAGCAGAATTTTTCAAATGCAGATAAAAAGACATTTTAGTTTTTCTTATATTTGCAATTAGCATATTTAGGGCAGCTAATATGATTTGCGTGTTTTACACTGACACAAAGTAGGCCCTTATGATAACTGTGATATTTTCAAAATTTGCTAATTCAGTATTTACAATGGCAGGTAAATTTAGGCTTTAGAGAGAAATAAAACAGAGAAACTTGGCTGTTATCCTATTGTCTTCTAAGTTTAACTCACTGTAGCCTGGAAAAAACCCGGCCCCTGTTGTATGCTTTGTTTCATACAGAGGGCCTGGACTCTTGGCTGCTGAGAAACAATTGCTTCTGGTCTCTGTTTAGGTCTTAAATATTACCCAATCCCTAACGTCTGGCTTCAACCTATGTAACGCACCAGTTTGATGTTATGAAGCTTACCAGAAATTTGCTGTGCTGTAAACAATCATTCTCCACTGTGCAGAGAGAAGCTCTCACCTGAACGAGGCGTCTGTTAATGCTAATTCAATATTTGGAAGTGTGGCCAACACAGGCTGAACGACTTCGTTCACTTCCTCCACTGCCATTGCTAAAACTACAACCGGACTATAACTGTAAAATAGCACAGAAACACAACGTCGTCATTCACAACTTATCATTCTGTTCACTGGTTGGCCCAGATGAAATTCTACCAGAGGGAATCCAAGTCAATTGAAGAAAGCCCAGCCAGAGCTGTGAAACAAGACTAAAACCGAGCATTTAATGCGATGGCCAGGCTGATATATCACATCCTGAATGAACTACATCCACACTGAAGAGCATCAATGTCATCCGAAACTGGTAGCAATAAGGTGTAGTGTGTTCCCTTTTCGGAAAAACACCTGATTTTTTTATTATTATTTTTTATAACCTGCCCTTCTAGTGTCCAGTCATCCTTCTCCAGTCACCAGACATTTTTGTCTTAACCAATTTTCCACTGTGTCAGGTGACAAGAAGAAAGAAAACCTGCACCAGTAAGCCTAACACCGCCACCAAGAGAAACTCAAGCCGCTCTTCTTGAGCGAACTGCTTATAGTCTGGTCCTGAGTTGAAAGTAATTGTGAGACTCGTTCCTGTCTTCTCGCTCTCTCTCTTTTCCTCTCTTCGCCTTTTTTCAGTGGGCTTTAGGATCCGGCTCTGCGAGCTCTTCCCCTACTCTCATCCTCCACTGATCAAAGCCTGTTCGCACAGATATATTTCCCCTCACAGACAATGCCTCTTCTCAAGGTGCTGTCAGGTTCCCTTCTTTGCTTTAATTTCATCTCTTAAACTTTTTTTTTTAATCCCCCCATACCTCCTGCCTCCCTTCTCGCTCCTTCTTTTGTGAGGGCTGTCAGCCGTGACAGTTTGTTGCCGGGAGGGACTTGCGAGAAGAGAAGGTAGGTGCACTCTTACAAAGAGCCGCCGCCTGGCTGCACCTCACTCACGCTGTCACTCAAAAACACCCTGCCTCGCGCTCGCAACACACACACACACAGGCGAGGTGACACGCCCCGGCTTTCATGCGCCGGCAAAAAACGCCGACGCCACTCGCGTTCAGATCCGGCACAGTGAAACATGACGGACACCTTGACCTTGCGCTTGTTGCGTGTGTCCCATAAGGTACCGGCTGTGAAGGAGGGGTGAGGGAAGTGGAGTGAAGGGTTTTGAGAGGCTAGTCTGGGTGTCTCAGATCAGAGGCCTGCAGGAAACTCCGAGCGACGAGAGCCGAGGCGGAGCGCTGACGGGCCTCCGATGACAGACAGAAGCTGACAGACGCTGACATCTTCGTGTCGCCTCGGGGAGACGAGCAGGCCTCGGATGAAACCCGAGGAGTCCAGCCCGCAGACATAACTACCAGCCAGCCCGCGCGAGTTTAATCCCTTAAAAGTTTGCGGAAAGACGGGCGGGATGACAGAAGGGCAGGGAGCGACGAAAGACAACAGAAGTATCATTTAATTTCTAACAGAAACGAAGACGAGAGGTTTCGCCCGGAGGGGAAAAGAGGCAGAGCTTGTGAAACATTAATTACACTTTCTTAAAGCCAATAACCTTCACATGCATCATCTCTTCCTCCCCCCCCTTCCTTGTCTATCTGTCTTGGTTTCTGGCAGGTGCTGGCGTAGCTCCAAGCAGGTTAACAGCTTCATCTGGTCCTTTGAAAGGCAGAAACCTGAGGAATATGTTCTGATGTTCCCCCACAAAGTTCCTCAGTTTATCCTTAATGCTGTTTCATCTTAAAAGAAGACGCTTAAAGTCAACATTTTGTTGGTTGAACTCATTGTTAAGCACAACACATGTTGGATGTAACATCAATGCTACAGAAAGCAAAGTCTGATATCTTCCATTCAGAAGATATCAGTCTAGGCTCTACTTGTACTCCACTGTAGGTTTTTGTAACTTATGCCGAGTTCATTCTGCAAGATTTTATGCCTATTTTTGATTTCCTCCTTCTGACAATCTTAAGGACGCCCTGATTAGGGATGGCTACAAAGATAATCTTAAGAGGTGTTCCTGCCCTGACCTGGTGTCCTTAGAAGGATGTTGGTCCGCTGTTCAACATGTCAGGTTGTCTTCACCTGATGTCACAATGTGACATCAGGTGTGGCGTTTCCTGAGGAAAAGAGAATGCTGGCTAAACGCTGTGACGTGTAGCCAATCAGAGAGCGAGGTGACAGAAAAACAGAGAATCCAAATAACACAGGAGACAAAATGTCACCAGAAAGTCCAGTGATCGTTGTAGACACCTTTGTGTTGTCTTTCCTCTGCATAATACAGTCCACAAACTCCTTCCCAGTCGGCCATGTTTGTTTACTCTGAATTTACGTTTGGAAATTTACGAGATTTCTCGTCTGACATCTAAATGCTGGTGAATGAAATCGGTGTGTTACTCGACACCACACACTGCACGACCAAATCTGTTATATCTAAAAAGAAAAAAGTAATTTCTATGTGTGGGGTCTCTCAGGTTTTGAAAATCGGCTGACAATTTAAAAATTTTACCGTGTGGACCAGGGATTAGCCCCTCTGCCGGTCTAGCTGCCACTCAGGACCTTAGCTGGTCTCTTGATGGTCATGTGACTAAATAATGAACAGTCACAAAACGTAACAGGCAGGGGAAAAAAATCGAGGCCCAAATTGAACTATTATCTGTTCTAAACAACACTTTGTAGGTTTATTACCTCCAGCTTTCTTAAAGTTAGCTTGTGTTTAAAAGGTTTTGGGCAGTAAATATCTTACCCGCAGAAGACACTGTAACTTTCTTGGTGTCTTTATTCAGTAAAAATTCAAACAAGTTAGTCTGGGAGGCCAAAGCTAAGTTCTAGTCCTGGAAAACTAAAGGTGTGTTTTTTACTACGTAAAAATAACTCAGATCCCAAAGAAAGTCCTAGTGGTTCATTTGGACGCCATGTGAACTTTAAACTGTTGTCATGTTTACAGCTGGGAGTTATTGACACAGAAGTTAATTAGTATTTACCCAGGAAATGGAGGCAAGACGTGTTGCGCCACCGATGATATTCCTGTGTGGAACCCAAACTGGAACAGAACATATAAACCATTTGTGGTTAGAGTAGCTGTCCAATACAAAATAAAAATAAAATAAAATGTAAAAGCAGACTGATTTTTATGTTTTCCGACTTTTATTTTGGAACTGGAAGCAATTTATATGTTCCACTTTCAATACATGTTCTTCAGGGGTTGAACATTATAGGTACACCATCTCCTACTTTTATTTCTTGTATTAATTATCATCAGGTTCTGTCTGAAATAACCCCCCAGTGCAAGCCAGCGACAGATTTAGAGTCATGAAATAGAGTTTGCATAAACTAACATAACATTTTCAGCCTTGTTTCCACCTGGTGGTGCGTCTCGTTCTAAGCTCCTCTCAGGATGTTAGCTTCACCCTCCGGGCTCAACGAGTCTGGATTTATGATCAACAAAGATTTTGCTACAGCAGAAAAAAACTTTGTTGCCTATAAACTTAAAATATAGCCTCACTTAAAAAACAAAACAAAAACCAACATGTTTCTTTAACAGGAAAGAACAATGTTGTGTTTTCAGTTCAACTCTCAAAAGCCGTTTGCATTAAACTCTCAGCAATTGGGCGTCTCATGTTTAGTTTTCTGATTTTTTTAAATCATCTTTTTATTTTTTTTTCTGTAGGTAATTAACTCTAATTAAAAATACAATAAAACTTTATACTTTTGCTTTAATCTCACACCGGTTCACCATATGCATTTCTAGTTTAGTTCCTCACCCTGTCGTTTGTTTTTATTGTTGTTTTCATATTTTTCATGCAGTGGGACATCAGCTCATAAATTCTGACTATAATGAAAGAAAAAGTGCTTAAACATATTGTGTCGGTCCAGCTGAACTGGTCCTGCAACCTGTTCTCAGGTTTGGTGGACATGAACACATCGGCTACCGTAGTTATCACAAACACATTCTGATTCAGTGACCTATATTTCCTCAAATATTCACGTTAAATAAACGCGTTAAAGTGAATCTTCATCTGCTTCACATGGAAGTTTTGGCATCTGTTTTGCTTTTGCCTCTTAAGTATTGCTTTCCAAGTCAGAGAGGAGATAAACGTGGCCTAACTATTGCCTCCGACAACGTCACAACTTTAAATATCACATTTCTCTCTGCTCCTCCTGTGGCAAACAGCACATTAATGTGACTGACAGCTCCAATCATTCCACTCTGTTTCCTTAGCAAGTTCAGGATGTGAGTGACACTCTGCTCATTTGGCAGGAGGAGGAGGCGAAGAGCAGAGCATGGAAGCAGAGGAAGAGGGCAAGAAATTAGGAGGCAACATCTACCAAGCATGACAACCCCTCCGAACCCGCCCCGACTACTCCGCTCTTCTGCCATCTTAAGCGCCCCAACCCCTTCCTTCAGGCCGTTTCGTCCATCATCCTCCCATTCTTGTCATTCCTTTTCTTCTACAAAATCCGTTCTGATAGCGAGCCGCCATGGCCCGCCAAAACCACGTCTAATCCCTCACAGTTTTATCGCCAAACGCTCCTCGTCCTATTTTGTCTCGCAGCATGTAAAGCACAGCAAGCCGCCACATTTGCTTGATACGATCTGCCGGCCGACACAAGCTGTGGCAGATCGCACAAAGGAATGAAGGACGCTCCAACACACTGCCACAGATTACACACGATAAGGCCTCTGATTTTTTTGTTTTGTTTTAATTTTTGTGTGTGTGTTTTGAAGACGAGACGCATGCGTATTTACAATGTTTGGCAAAAAAATAATTCAATAACATTTTCACGTTTATGCTTCTTATAAAGCAGTGCTTAATTATGAAGCATAGACATGTGGAGACTGAGTTTTCAAATGGTTTTATTGATAAAACTCCGAAAAGTGAGGCACACAATTCTATTCTATTGGAGCGCCAACAATTAGGCTGGCCATGGCAAGCAACAGCTAGAGCGATTTTGACGCACCTCCAAATAGACTTTAACTGTAAACCAGAAGCGCCTGATGCTCAAAACGCGTTTGGTGTGAACGCACCACAACCGTTCAAAGGGCACATGCGTTGAACTTGAAGCATCAGATGCGTTTTTGGCCTGCGTTAATGTGTTTGGTGTAAACACACCATCACAACCATAACCATAACTAGCGCTCTCTTTCTTTCGTTGCCTAGCAACAACTTGTGGAGTAACTTGCACCAGTTTAAGGTGTCGCCAACGTCCCTAAAAAACAGTGTGTGTAAGACATGAAAGGTCACACCACCGGTTTAGTTGTGTTTCGGATTTTTAAAACAAAAACTAATCTGTAATTATAAATATCGATACATTTTCAGCTCTAGTCTCGAACAGCTTTAACAGAAATCGTCATTAACATCTGAATCCGAGCTCCATGCAAAACATTACTGTGTTCATCTTTCGATCCCGTTTTGCTCCTTCTGCATTTTGGGTCTTGTAGTTTGGGCCTTTCCTGGTTCTACTAGGGAACGCTCCGTATCGTCCTGCCATACATCCAGGTGAACATTTCACACCTGCTTTGACAACAGGTGATTTAAAAGTACTTTTCTATAATCTAATTGTTCGTCTTTTAGTGGCTGCTGCTGACAAATTTGTTTACAATATTACTCTTCCATTTGTTAGAAAATGCCAGTATGGCAAAGTCAATTAAATGTCCTCCAATCGTCCCCACAGAGTATGAGAACCTGCAAAACTTTCACCAGGTCCTCGCATTCATTTCAAGATTCAAATGCGCTACAGCGGAGCAACATCTGTCAGTTAGATCTCCTTCCAAGTCGTCAGCAGTTTTGTCGCATCGCACGAAATGATTAGTACGTGTCTACACAAAAGATGTAGCGACATGTTTACGATGATAATAAACTGCCTCCACTGACACCAGAGATAGGAGAGCTGCTATTGTTAAAGCTGTCACGCGGCCACAAATGGGCGTCGACAGTCGTGACAACGTGGGAACTGACCCCCGTAATTTACCTGCTACAAGTCAATTTTTCCTTATAAAAAAAACCCCAACAACAAAGATGTCTTCCTGCATACCTACATAATCACTGATCATGAGCTGCAGTAATTTATGGCTGTCAGTGTCATGTCAACTCGCCCGACAGGCCGAGCTGGCTGCCACATCAGAGGAAAGCGGCACCTTGAAACGATCCTGGTTAAAAAAAAAAAAAAAAAAAACAGAAAAGAAAAAAGACTGAGGTGGCGGGTAAATGATTGCGGGGAATTAACCAGATGATTTACTCCTATTAGTTCTGCAGGTTGGCCCAGGTAATGACTCCGATCTGTCTGAGAGGAGGAAGCAGGAAGAACGAAGACGATAAAGAGTTTTTATTCCTTATCATATGAAGCATGAAGGATACAATGTAGAGCATCGGCTGTATTGGGTCTAATGCAGAGGGAGTCAAACATCTGGACAGATACTTCTAGAACTGCTCTTCTGTTAGTAAAAAAAATAACATGCTCTTCCCAAACAAACAGGGAGGGATGACTCTGACACATCGGAGACTTAACACAGAAAATCAAAGAGCTGCTTAATTCCCCAATGAGAGAAGACATGCTCTTGCAGAGATGAGATTAGAGGCAAAAGTTAAGAGGTTTTAGGCATGATTCTGCACCAAGCAGGCATAACATTATGGCTACTCACTGGTAAAGTTAATGAGTGGGTGGAATAGACAAAGCAGCCAGCAAGTGATATGTGTTTTTCCAGCACAAAGCTGATGTTTCCAGTGGGACCAATTGGCAAGATTTGGACAATCCAACAAGAGCCAGACTGTGATGGTTAGATGACTGGATCAGAGTATCTCTGTTGTGGTGTCCCACTCTGCAGTGGGCAGCACTTAGGGTGCATTCACACCCCGTCCGCTTTAGTCTAACTCTGCTCCGTCTGGTTTGTTTGGGTAGGAGTGAACCAAAAACACCAACTGTAGTCCTCCTAAAAACCAGCGTCTCGGTTTGGTTGAAGGGGAACTCGGGTGCGGTTCAAATGCATAATGGATGCCAAGCGACTGGAGATCGCTCCAAAATCAGGGAAGCTGACTACAGCGCAGGGCACTCTGGGTAAATACAACCAAAACAAACCTGTTTGTCTTGTGTTCGTGGGGAGTCTTTCACCAAGGACAAAAGAGGAATCACACAACCACTAAAATCTGACGCCACTTCATCTTTGTTTGCATTTTGTGAAGAAGGACGTTGTGCTCTGTCTTCTTCAGAGGTTTTTGTGTCGTTTCCTTTAGTGGTGCAGTGCCACCACGGGCGAGGAGAGCAACAGGTTTCTCAAAGGGTTTTTATTGTGCAGTGTGAAGGCAAACCCCATCAGCTGAAAACTTAACAAATGGTACTACAGCGAGTCTAGTTGTATCCATACCTCTACAACACAAAGATGTTTTGGTAGCTAAAGCCCGAAGAAATTTGGTGTGTGCGAAAAAATAGTTTAAAGTTACAAAGACATGACAGAACTTTTAGGTCGTAGCAGCAACAAGACAAAGAGTCAGCAAAAAAAAACTAAACTTGTAAGTCTATCCTGAGAAGCTGAGGATAAAAAATAAGAGTTTGATGTTGTGTTGTCCTTAGAAAATTAATATTGAGAAAGGATTTTTGTACAAAAAGGAAAATACCAGCATTACCTAACAAAGACAATCGTTGTCTTTCAATGGTTCCTTTTAATGTGTTTTAGGGTTTCAGGAAAAATCTATCCAGGAACCATCTTGGTAAAACAAAACTTTATTCCTGCATGACTGCTATATTCTTTTGAAGACACAGATCAAGACACTAGGAGAACTTTATCTTGGTCTTTTAAACTAGTTTTTTTCTCTATCACCTCTGTTGTTTCAGAGATTTTTTCTGGTGGACTATTTATTTTGCCATAGTAAAGTAGACTCAAAAACAAAATAGAATATATATGTTTTTACAAGAGATAACTAAACCCTCAGTCAGCCAAAGACTCTAAAACAGTGCTTGTCTCATCAACTTGGGAGCCTGAATTCCCAGTAGTTTAAGCTGGGTCTTAGAGTTGTTTGTGCAGCACTCGTTGATGAGGACGTGTTAGTGTCGGATTGACTGGGAAGCGTTTTCTTTTTGTAAAAGGCTTTAGGATTTTGCACAGCAATTATCCCGGCTTGTCTCAGCGGGTTTGAACAGGCCGACCTGTGTCGGATACGATGACTGAGGTCGGGGAAAAGAGTCGTCTGCACTTTGAAGTGGGACGATGTCGCGTTCATTCCCAACGAGGTTGAGAAACGAAGATTGTTTCTCAGAAGAATATACTTTTAGCAACTCTGACTGCATTTTTAGATCCGAGAGGTGAACCAGTTTTGAGTGTGTTGTTTGTTTTTGTGTATAATAAATGGTTCTTAAAGCTGAACTTTTATGAAAGATAAATTAAGTCTTTCAGCTCTACCTGTGCTACATTTTGTTACCTCAAACACTCCGGTGTTTTCTATTCTCGCTGAACAAAATTTAACAATAATTAAATTTCTCAAACTGGAGGCTTACTGTAAAATAGCTTCAAAATTGCTTCTGTAATATAATTTCAAGGCCGGGGTTTCCAGAAAGTGGCTGTTCTCCAGGTATTAAGCAAAGGAGAAGGTGATTACACAGAATCCAGAAGTGTGTGTTATGTCCTGAGTTGGGTTCACTATGAAGCTGAGGCTCGGCTGCTTGGAGAGGGGAGCTCAGTATTGACAGGCCCGTTGCTGGACTGGTTATCGCATGACACAATCACACAAAGAATATGAAGGCATTTTTGGTCTAGTTTCTTGTGCAGATATGTCTGAACGCTTGAAATAAGACAAAACTTACAAGTAACTTTTCAGCAAGAAATATGAACTTATTTTCAATTAATAATTCCTTAATATTAACAAAAAAGTACTTGTTCAATTGGTAGATTATTTTGCATCTAACATGGGAAAAATGTCTAAGTGGTAAAGTACTTATTTATAAAGTACTTTATCGATATTAAGAATGGTTGGCTTCAAACAAGTTCATATTTTTTGCTGAAAAGTTACTTGTAAGTTAGTTTTGTCTTATTTCAAGCTTACAAAGATGGTTTTTAAATTGAATCTATATTTGATAGGAATCTGAGAAGAAGTGAGGGGGTAACGACCGTTCTTGTGACCGGTTCCTGCTCATCCCGCCTCGGAACAGTACGGTTCCGTGAGCATGAAGGTGCGCAACATTAGCGGTAGCGGCTAGCAGCTGATGTCCTATCCAGTGACATCGACATGGTGCTCACCATGTTGCTGTGGTTGTTAAAAAATCAATGAGAAGTGCAGATTGCGTGGCACACGTGGGTGCTCCCAACCCCGAATTACCCACGGAGTCAGCACCTCCAACTGAGGGCGTGTTGGAAAACCAAAAAAAAAAAAAAAAAAAACGCACTGTAGATTTCAAAACCTAACGTTAATACCATGTGCTTTACCAGCATTTGGGATTATTATCGTTTCACAAATGGTAAAAATTGGTAAGATGAAACAAAGGAGGCAAGTAGTCCAACGTTAAGACCCCAGTGATTGATGAATAAGGCAGTCTAATTCTAATTACATGGCATATTATTGGTGCATTTGAGTCAGATTAAATACCTTAAGAAAATATTTGATCTTAATAAGGGGTTATCTTACAATGGTTACTTAATTCAACACTTTAAGCTGAAAAAACAACACTGAGAGAGCTTCATGCATCAGGATCGGTGGCCAGCCTGCCTGGGATTAACGGATACGGAGTGGAGTGAGTTCACAGCAAAGACGGGAGGAACATGACTCATGTGGCTTTGTAGACACAGCCTGTTAAATGGTTTATTACCCTTCAGCTGCGCTAGAAGATTGTAACATATCAGTATTAGCAAAGCTTAACATCGTGAACCACATGGGTAGTCTAAACAGCCCAGCACTTGCAGTGGCACGAACTCCACTGAAGGCCAATTACCGAAACCACTGGACTTCCTCTGAGATTTTACAAACACCAAGATCAATCTCCGTGCATTCAGTCGAGAACAAATTCCCGTTATACCAATTTTTTCCCACCATATTTTGACAAAAGATTTGTTCAAACGGGATTTCGTAATGGACGGCAGATGCATAAACGAAGAACAAAATGTTTTCACAAGGAAACACACGACATCGGAATCAGATAAAGAACAACCACTCAATCCGCTAATGAACAATAAACCCAGGGAGCTTAAGTAGTAAGGCGGAGTGATAAGTGACATGGAAACCAGGGGAGTATAAAAAACACAAAGCTGGAGGAGAAGCTAAGCAAGAAACCAGAGGAACAATAGCTGGTAACATAATTGTGCAATTTGACATTTCAAAAATTAATTTGTTTAATGTAAACATGCTAAATTTGACAAAAACATATTGTTTTTCGATTAAAAGCCCTGGTGCTAGGATGAGTTTTTTTTTTTTTTAAGCCATATGGAAATTGTTTTACTTTGCAAAACTGACATTTTTAAAAACACATTTTTTGCGTCACGAGTTGCACGATCAACGTGTTCAATGTTGCCGCTGGTGCAAACCACAAAGAAGAAAACAAGTATCTGGAGGATGACGGTGCAGCAGGTTTTCTGATGACTTATCGCGTGAGCAAAATTATTCGCATCCAATTTTAATTGCGCTCATTCTTCAATGGAAACGCCACAATTGCAAAATTGAGTTTTTACAACATTAACAGAATATTGACAAAGTTTAATGACTAATGGGCACCGGGTTAAACCGAATGAAACACAAATGATCTAACTAACCAGAAGCTGAGAACTCAGATTAATATGAGCTTAAGCTAAAAGTCACAAAGAAACTCAACCCAAAACAGAGGAAAATGTAACAACCCCAAATACAAACAACAATCTGTCACTATGGTGATAATTAGATACTTTATCAATGTTGGGGTTAAAATAGTTTTATTACATTTGTCATGATGTACTGTGGGACAAATATGCATGAGAGATGCTGATAAAGTTGGTATGTGGAAATTAAGTTACTTAGTACATAGAACTGTGTGCTTATGCTGACAATATGGATATTAGCAAAGACATTTTTAAAGAAATCTGAGCTTTCTAAAGTTATTTAGCCTGTTTGTTGATTATACATATCATATGCCCTTAGCTTAATGTTAAAATGTCAGTTCCAAATGTCAGAGGAGTATAAGTTAAAAAATAATTTATCGCCCCAGGCACTCTCATTGGTGTAATTATAGAGGAAAAGTATCCATAGCAGACTCTGAGCCATGCAGAAGTTATGAACAAGTTCAAAACGTTTAGTTCCTTTATGTTAAAAAGCTTGTCTAGAGTCAAGAAGCTCTCCGTCCGTCTGAAGACAGATAGAAAACAAAAAGTATAAAATGACTGAAATGGCCTGATTGTACTGTAAAACGTCCTGTATTGAAGCAAACTCTTCTCAGCTGTCACATTAAATCAAATACAACTTGGATTTAGTTTCTTTGCACACTTTTCATCTCTGCAGATGAACGTTGTTCATCCAGTGAGCTAATCCAAGCTAAAAAAACAACAACAAAAAAACATTCAGCTTTTTAGAGTTTTACTTTATCCTCCAGCTGAACATGTTTGATTAAAATACAGCAGCTTTCGTTGCTCAGGTGTTCTTTTGTTTTCCGTTCACAGTCAGGCTAAAGCCAAGCAGGATGTTTATGACTGGAACAAAGAGTCAGACCCCGGTGGGGAACAGCAGCGTCGAGTGGCGACCGTGAAACCAGAAAGCTGATCCAAAAATATGATTTCATTGTTTTGTCAGCTGTCGAATTTATCAGAGAGGTCGTTATTTGAGGCGGTGTGCCTCTTAATTAGCTAATTTCTGTGATTATTATAATTGGGTCATTTTCTGGAAACATCAAAGGCAAAACTGCCACTTACGAATCTGTGATTAAATAACAGGGATTTGTTTCCTCCAGGGATGAGATGCTGATGGTGGTAGCTACTGCTCACATTAGCATCCCCGTCATTTTCAACTTTTAACTTTTCACAAAATTTGATTTCAGTTTCAAGATGAAGCAAGAAGA
The DNA here is from genome assembly GCF_051168715.1 of Poecilia mexicana. Taxonomy (NCBI): domain Eukaryota; kingdom Metazoa; phylum Chordata; class Actinopteri; order Cyprinodontiformes; family Poeciliidae; genus Poecilia; species Poecilia mexicana. Next base: position 28,437,216 of record NW_028263378.1, on the reverse strand, counting down.
AGGCGATGAATCTTTCTTCCTTGGGAGAAGTACTCCTCTCAGCAGGCCTTGTGAACGCAGCAGCCATGCCCAGGCCATGGATTTTTTTAATTTATTTTTTAGATGTGGCAGCTCGCCTAACACTGCAGATTTATTGCTGGGAACGGCTCACTAAAAACAGCTTGAAATCTGCCACGAGTCCAATCAGCAGCTTCTCACTCCACCCCAATCTGAACAGAATCAGTGTTAAAAACATACAGAGAGAAAAACTGTTGTGATTTCCTATGTCAAAGTTGCAGACATTTAGACTGTGAAGAGCAAAGGACATGTTTTTTTTTGTTTTAATGAATATATTGTTTAGTCTGAGAATGTTGCGATCGCATGGATTATTCTGTAGACCGAGCTAAGGTTGGGTATTTATCGTATCATTTATCATTTATCGTGATTTATCAGATTTATCAGATTTATACCCTTCTTCACGATAAATTCCAATTAATAATGCTTGAAAAACCCTAAAACTGTCCTTTTTGTAATCTCCACTATTGTTCTCCACTGTTTGTTCAATAAAGGTATCAATAAATATGAAGGAATTGAAAAACATGACTAATTTCGGTTACTGGGTAATGTTTTTCAAGAGCATTATTTGTGTTTGTTCGACTATGATTGATGTCACCTAAAAATAGAAACAATAAAATAGTTCTTATCGTTACTTTTATCGTTATCACAAAACATTGTGATAAAACGTTAAGTCCATATCGCCGACCCAAAGACCTAGCTGTTGCTAAGCGCTACCTTAAAGTGACACATTCAGAGTCATGTACATGTGGAGACATTATGATGTTACACAATACTAAAAATATCATATATAGTGACAAAACTGTTATAATGGTCCTACATCAAATACAAATACTTTAAACAAAAATTGTGAGTTTTATAGTGAATTTTGTCCAGATGCCGATGGTCAAAACTATACATACGGTCTGAAATATTTACATACACCCACACTATTATCTACTTAAATGCTCCTAGGCAAGTTGCATCTCAACCACAACGTGTTTATTATAGAGTAATCAGGAGGCTTCTGGCACAGTTTTGGTTGGATATTTGATCACTCTATACTCAAAATTTGAATAGCTTAAGAAGCACAACATCTGATACAGATATTAATATTAATATCGGATTGGTGCATCTCCATGTACACACAAAAATGTGGATGTTATTCTGCACTCTAATAAGTCGTGTTCTCTCGTTCAATAAAGGCAGAAGAAACGTGAGAATAGTGGACGGAAAAGATTAATCTCGTAAGTTTTAATCATCGACTTTGTCGCACATGCCTCTCGGACACATGCAGTGTTAATCCGGGGTTAACCTGCTGTCTCCATTCCTGAATCAGTTTTGGGATCTTCGTCCTAAACAACTAAATTTGTCTAAGTTTGAGCAATGTAGTTGTTTATTCGGGATGGGCTGGAAGAATTGAGAGGCAGTCCACAATCCGTTTGCGTAACGTACCAACACCAATGTCAAAAAACCCCCACAGCATGATGCTACCGCCGACGCCACACGCACACCGTGGCTGGCTCGAGCTTCTGTGTGGATGTCTGCATCCGTCACGGCTTGTGACTCATATTCTCACCGAGACACTTTTAAGACCGAACTCGCAGCTGTATTCTCCGCTTCTCTTTTGCAAGCCTCATTTGAGAAATGTGTCATTTTAAGAATATCCTTTTTTTATTTTCGGTGTTTGTGTGAGACTATTAAACTACCCTTAACATTTTTAAGGACTCCATGTTCCCTCTAAACAACACCACACGATCCTCTCGTCCTTTGTAATTAACATGTTTAAGAAGGATGAAAGCAGTTGTTTCCCTCGTTGTGGGAACCTCATAATCTGCTGCATTTACTCAACAGAAATCAGCAATATTCAGCACCCCGGCGCGCATAAGTCACCGGCAGCTGGAGGTACTCAACACTCACCGGCTCTGACGCCGAGCTTTGAAATAGCAATCAATGCCTTTATACTGCAAAGGGGGGACTCGTAAAAGTGTCGCTGAGAGGAATATATGATGTCGTATATCAGCCTCCCCTCCCTATTTTTAAACGCTGAGTTACGACTGCAGAAATGTGTACCCATTAGAGGTGATATGATGTATTTTCTGCCTCGTTCAGAAAGCCATTCATCACTGAGGACCAAAAAGAAAACTGCACTTAATCTTTCACCCCTTCTTCTTCCTCTCCCATTTTTCCTCGCCTGCTCAGCTCAACCCTCCTGTTCTCTCTCCCCGTCACACACACCCTGTTGTTGTACACTGTCTGGAGTAATTTACGACGTACCAACAGAGCAACACTCTGGCAGGAACTGCAAGAGCATCTTGCTCCCAGTCATGGCAACGAAATAACCTTTCACAAAAGACTAAATTTGGCCAGATCATCTGTGGCTGGAAATAAGAGGGCAGAGCTGGACGGAGAGATGATCAGCCTGCAGAGCAAAAAAAAAGGAATGGGTCAAAAACAAAAGGAAGAAAGGTTGATCTAGGAATAGTCAAGATGCTACAACAATCTCAACGTAAAACAAAAACTGTGTACAAGTTTGAATTTATTGTGGATATTCTCTAATATACAAAGTTAAATTTTTATACGCAAGCTTATTGGTACATTTAAACTGGCAGTATGTACAATCATTATACGAGCTACTTCTCAGTGAAACGCTGATAAAAAAAAAAACATGTTAAAGGCTTAATGGAGAAACTTTGTATTGACTTCCTGAAGGCGGACTATTGGAAAAAGAGCAGGAGCTTCTTAAAGAGACAGAGGCCCAATTTCAAGGTGTTAAACTGAGAAGTCAGATTTTTTTTAAGTTATATTTGATATTTACAGCATTTTTTTACAACAATTGAAGGTAAAATAGTTACTTGATTTTGCTATAAAATGGCACTATGTGCCTGGAAAAAACATAATACCACCTCTTAGAAGTCCTTCAGCCTTGTTGCACCTAAATGCCGTGGTTCTAGTAGCCATTGACAAGCCTTTGATTAAACTTTGGCTGAAAGTTTTAATCGCTCCTCCTGGCACAATTAGTAGTACTAAATTAAACCTGACATGCCCTTGTCATCAGATGACGGATAATAGATTAAGGTGATCAGAATGGTTCAGGTATCCCTGACATTCAGGGCTGCCAGGAACTGGAAGAACATCAGAATCTGTTCACAGGAAATCAACTTTCGCATCATCGTGTGATGAGACAGTACCAGAGCTTCAAGCCCCAGAACTGCCACCTTCAAGCTCAGCTTAGATTTTCAGATATCCACAAGAATGAGCCAAAACGTCTTATGGAAAACGCATTTTACACACGAGCCACAAACTAAACTATTTGACTGCAGTGATGGGAAGAATCTTCAAAGGAGTTGAGGGTCCCTTACTTTAGAAGCCTGTACCAGAATGCAATGCCAAGTATTTTATCTCCTGCATTGTTTAATTTTTTATAAGAATGACCTCTCTAACCATTTAAACTTGACTAGAACTGGCTGTTGGGTTGGATACACACTTGCAAGCCACTTAAAGTATGCTGATGACTTGGTTTTTAGTCCAAGTTCAGCTGCTTAATGTGTCTTCCGTGTACATGACGTTAAATTTTAACCAACAAGTGTAAAGTTGATTAAAGAGGACACATGCAGGGCTTCAAGTTGTCTGGGATTTTATTCGGTATTTAAAATGTATCTCGTTCATGTGTCTCTTTATGTCGTTTGGACAACAAGTCTGCAATAAAATAAAAATCTTTCTGGAAAGGCAGCTGAGGTGCAACTTGTCAAGGAACATCAATCAAAAGTATTCATATGTCAGTATGCGTATACTTGAACTTGTCAGCATAATTTCAATCATGTTTGTGTTAGAGAAAATCCAGAATAAGTACAAACTGGTGCATCTAGTTATAGTTCCTGAAATTCACTGCAGATGTTTGCTTTATCAGTTCGTGACGCACGCGCCGTTATAAGCCCAAACATGGTCAGATCTTCAGGTTTCCAACGTTGAGAGAGATGTGGCAGCCCCGATCGACGGTCTTCACTCCTTTCCCAAACCGATTCTACAAACTGCCACCGGATATTTTACTATCCTCTCTGCACCCAATTGTTGCTCAATTGCGAAATTTCCCCTTCCTAATGTACCATCTGTAAATAAAATACAAATGGTAAAACTTTCGCCCGTGTTCTCTGCTGCTCCAGCCCATTGTTTAGTTGTGGTGTTTGCAGCGTTAGCCGTATGGCTTCGGCTCATTACCTGCAGTATATCCTAACCCTCCCGACTGTTCCTGGCACACACTCAAATTTAGCTCAAATAAATCTACAGAAGCAGTAATCATTACTATTAAGAATAGATGTCGCTGCTTTGTTTCTTGCAGTCGCTCTCTACGAGTGTGTGTGTGTGTGTGTGTGTGTGTGTGTGTGTGTGTGTGTGTGTGTGTGTGTGTGTGTGTGTGTGTGTGTGTGTGTGTGTGTGTGTGCCTCTGCTTCTGTTGCTGACAGAGAATTAATCTCCCCAGCTGAGGCACTACCTAAGGTCAGCAAGGAAAATATTTCATAAGTGTCAGCTTGGCCCGCAGCCCTCGACGCACAGCTCGAAACGAGGACGCGAGGCCGCGTAACAAAGGCCGTGCGTGACTTTGCTCTGTACTCTGGAGGCGGGAAGTGGGGTGATATACGGCGCTGCTTTGCTTTCATGTATTTGTCTGAGCCTGTGAATTACTGCCAGATACAAGCGTGGTGCTCTGTCACCGCAAGGACCCAGTTGGGGAAAAAAATCCTTTTTTTTTTCCCCTTTCCAGGTGTGGATCTGGAAGGCCTTTACTCATAGCGTAAGTCTCTGACTTTAAACTCTTACCAATAAAAAATGCTAGCACCGCTCAGACTTATTTAGGTCAATCCAATGAAGCGGGATACTTTAAAGGACGGTAGCTTTTGACGGCACCCATATTTTCTATGGTTGCTCCGGGTTGCAGTTTTATTTTTCTTTCCTGCTCCTGCCATGACCTGGAGTTGGTACACACACACACACACACACACACACACACCCACGCACCCACGCGCACACACACGCACACACACAGAGCAAGATTATTGGCATGGGCGGGCCGCTTCAATAACTGTTTGGTGTGGCAAGTGTGAGAGGTGCTGATTTACTTACACATTCATCAGCTTTAACTGAGCGATGCCACTCCTTGTCAAATCAAAGAGGCGGCTGATTACATGACTCGCCTTCGCCACGGCCTGTGATGACTGATGTTTACTGCCGGGCCCCGCCCGCCCCGCCACTCATCGTCTTTTTGCATTTGGCAGGAACTGCGGCGGGGTCTGCCAGTTCACAAATCCCCAGCAACGTGTGCTCTTGGGTAGGCCGGCACTGCGTTTGAACACTTTAGGGCTGAGCAAACCTTCTGTTTCCTTGCCCGGCTCCTGATGAGAAAGTCAGTCGTGGTTTTGGTTTCGTGACAAAACCCGAGAAGCTCCGCAGAAGGAGATTGAGAAAGAGCGGATAGTCCCAGTGGCGCACTCCTCGACAAAGGTTGGACAATGAAGACAAAATGGCTGAGACTCTGGCCAAGGGTTAAAGGAAGTAGCACTGTCTTTGAAAGGCATGAAGGATTTGCTTTAAAGAGATTTCTTTTGTCTGGCCTCTTGTTGTTCCTTACACCAGACTTGTCACACGTCCAGACTGTGAATACCTTGATTGTGCTGCTGTCAAAACAAACCCCACCACCCCCTTATCACCTGACCAACAAAAAAAAAAAACAAGTATGAAAGAAAACATGTTTGAATGTCATCTGAAATTTCACACGACAACGCCGGATGATCTGGTTGGTGCCGAAACAGTCTGACAGCGCAGGCCTGTTCTCTCCTGCCTCTCTCCTCTTTGCCTTCCTCCCTCCACGACGTTGATAACTTCCCTTGCGTGGAGGACAATGGCAGCTTTGTTTCCCCCCCGAGGCCCTGTGGGCGTCGCGCAGCCCCCGTGCTCATGTAGGAGTGCGTTTTCAGGTGCAGAGTGTACGACAAGGCGGAACCCTCGCGAGGCGCATTGGATTGGGAAATAAAAGTGCCAAAAGTATAAGGGTTGGGGGGAGGAATGAGGGCGCCTATTATCCTGACGTAATTATAATGCAGACAGATAGACGGCAGGTAGGCAGAGTGGATAAGAGCGTTAGCTTGTGAGACGTGATGAGCTGACAAGAGAGACAATCTCCCACCTAAACTACTGTGATAAGGCTGTCAGCCACTGCTGTGACATAAAGGTTTACTGTAAGCCCAGATAGATGGTAGTCTCTGGAAGAACTTCAAAAAAAACAAAAAAACACAGCCTTATAAGATGTTATCATACACAGCAAAGCCTGTCTGTTTATGTTTATGCGCACTGGCCAGGTCTTCACGTTTGACTGCCTGCACACTCAACTGTGACAGGATTAGTGTGTGTATGTCAAAGATAGAGGGAGAGGCAACCGCAGAAAGACAAATGAGGAAGTGTGAATGCATTAAGTACACTGTGTAGACATTGTTTGTGGACCTTTCAGCTCAAGGAAATCCTTGTTTCAACAATCTGTCCTGCCTGGAATGTTGCCTGTGAGGCTCTTTTTAAGTGTTCGCCTCTAAATGCCATGTCTGCTACACCTCATGAAACTGTCTTAATCCACTTTTTCCCCCTCGGTTTTATTACCTCTGGAGCAAACGCGAGGGATGGAGCAGAGCCCCAGCCCGGGGCCTCTATTCCCATTCCACACACCCCATAAGTCAGTCACAGATAATTAAATAGAAGTTATTTACACTCGTTTTTCCCCTCCTCTGCTTCTCTGCTGCTTTTATCATTTCGTGCTGCTCTTTGTACAGTACTGCACGCAGCCAGACACTGTCAAAAGTCTGGCTGACATCAGCGAAGCCCTGTTGAAATGTTATAGCTCGAAAAGGAAATAAAAAAGGGAGAAACAAGACTCTTATGAGCTCCTGTCAATGTCAGCCTTTCATTAAACCGTCACGTGTAGCATCTATGCTGGTCCTCCTGTGTGCCACAAAACACCTCGGCGCTTCCAAACGGACGGGAGAGGTTCTGCTCGAGCTCGGTTTGAAGAATAGCAGTGCCTGTCTAATGTCAGGCACTGCTACGTTTGCCTTCGTGTCAGGCGAGTGGCCGCTTTTCAGCACGGCAGTGTGGCGTCCATAATGGCCCCTTTGCGGTTCTCTAAACCCAAAGATCAAAGTTTCTGCTCCTCCATGGCTCTTGTAGGGTTAGGGTTTATACCACGGGGTGTGATAAGAACTTGCGCCACAATATTTCTTGTCCAGTCAGTTGCTGTGACCATGAGGCTTCATCGGTGAAGTAAGTCTTAGCTGTTACTCTGAGAGTCAGGCATAAATACGCTTTTAAGCTCAAATGAAACGATTTCCGTTGTGGAAGGCTAGCAGCAGATAGAATCCTGAATCCTAATACAGCAGATCTTGATTAGGCTACGCATCCGCAGAAATTTGGCATCCTGGGAAACCAGAAATTATGTTTTTCCAAACTTTGTTCCAGATGTGATAAGTTTCAGAACGCAGGTTTCATGTTTCCGTGTGACGATGCACGCCCTGTCTCTTCTTATAAACGATGACGTCATAGTTCCGTCTCTCTCTCTCCCTCTCTAACCTTTCAGCTCTCATTGCTGGAAGTTACCCAACAATACCCTGACACGGCTTCCACCACCGTAACATTAGTAACACGGAAGTTGCACGGTTGAAGAAAAAGCAACAAACCTAACAAAAGCCTTTTGTGAAAGTGCTGGCACTTATCAACCAACACAGCGTAAAACAAACTGAAATTACACTGACCCTCTCAGTGGATTTGAATTGATTTTATTCATTTTTAAGTCTTAGTCTCCTCTTCTGTGTCTGTTGAGTCCCAAGCTCCTTGGACACGAATACACGTGAAATGTTCTGCTTATGTAGATGTTTATGTTTTGTGTGTGTGTGTGTGCGTGTGCACATGAATTTGAATGCACTGCATAACAAATATAGCTACAGGTATAGATAAAGTAACCTAACTTAATATCCCAGAGATAGAAACAGCTTCAGTTTAAGTTCTTTTAGTGAACCTATATAACTTTAAGATCGTTTGGGTAATGAGTGACAAAAACATGCAATTTGGTTGTGTCCAAATTCATGGGATACATCCTTTGAAAGCTGCATTTGTGTAATGCACCAGTTCGACGCTATGAAGCTCATCTGGAATTTGTCTGGAAAAAGTGCCGAGCACCGAACGAGGCGGCTGCTAATATTAACATGATATTTAAAATCGGGACGAACAAGAACTGAACGACTTCGTTCACGTTCTCCTCTGCCATTACAAACTACAATTCAAAAACAGCAGAAAATCAATGTCATCGTTCACAACTTCTACTTCTGCTTGCTGATTGGTTGAAATCCTACCGGAGGGAATCAGAGTAAACGGGAGAAATTCAGACTGTGAAAAGAGATTTTAATCGAGTGGAATTGCACAGGAAGAGTGTAGTCCAGTCAAACCTGCACTAGAATACTCTGATTACATCCTGTTTAAAATACGACTCATGATTCTTTTCCTCTGTTTCTGAAAACTGAAAAATATTCAGTTTTCTTTTAAAAAAAATCTATACCCAATCTTGTCTCGTTCTCGTGGCGATAACGTCATGTTTAGCAGCTCCAACACAGCCACAGAAACCTGTGAAAATGCCTCCGGGGTGAGCTGGACTGGGGCATGCTGAGAGACCTCTTAAAGTGAAAAGCTGTCCCTTTAAAATATCCACAACAGGAAACAACCATCAGTCATCGACACACCAAAACAGCTGTTACAAGCCGACTTCAAGGGGACACATGAAAGGAGCTGCTCCCTGTTGTCTGAGCCCTCCCTTGTTTTATTCTCTCACTGCTTTTGTCTGGCTTTTCCCAGGGCACCTCCTACTTTGGTGTCCTGTTTAACACCCCCGCCCTCTCCGCCGGTGCAGACCCGGCCACACTACTGCAACTTCACCCACCTACCCTTTTTGATTGTCACAACTTGACCCATGGGCGGAAGAAAGGACCCATCCTGATCCTCTCCGACAACCGAGCCTCACCTTAAAATCTGTCTGCGAGAACGCGGTTTTGTTGTGCGTCACCTGTTTATGTGTCTCAGCCCCGACGTGGCGAGAGAAGGTTTCAAACAAACAGGCCCGTTCAAACGAAGCCTGAACCACACAAAAGGCGGCGGCGGCGACGGTGGGGCACATCTGAGCTCACTACTCCCTGGATCCTGGCAGGTCACTGGAGCGTGAGCGGCGATGTGTGTGAGTGTGTGGGGGGAGGGGGGAGGCGATGAGTGACGACTGAGCCTGATGATGGCAGTTCATAACGGCGATGCTGCTGAGTGAGGTTGAAGCGACTTAAGTTGCTTTTCCACTTAGCCGCAGATAAATGGTAGCAGCCATTACAATCAGGCTGCAGATTGATAAGGCTGGCCGGCGCTGTGAAGCGTCAAGGAGCTGTTTTACTGTTCCAGACCTCGGAAGAAAAAAAGGCTTGCTGTAATTTTCCTCCGCCTGCAATCAAAGAATCTTAAAAATGCTTAAAACACACACTTTACAACATATTGTGGATTGCAGATGTGGCACTTGCGAGTCAATCCATTTGATCATTTCGCCCACGCTGGAAATCCCAGTGAAGTGTGCTTTAGGGTAAATGATGTTAAGGATGCCATTCTTACTTTTTTCACAAACGCTTGATGGATGGAATGGATGTTGTTTTATAACAGCCTTACTAAAACATACATGCATATTAGGGCTACCAATTTTGATGTACTAACACATGCGATTAATCTAAAAAGTTGAGCGCCCCCATATTAAATAGTGCGGATTAATCAAACTTGTTGCCACATTTGACAGAAATCCATACATTGTTCTTAGCATACGGGTAACAAGTAAAACACGTTGGAAGGAGGAATTTAATAAAAACATGGAAAAAAAGATTAATTGCTTTTTATCTTGATATGACAATTTCACATCAATATATATCTGAAGGGAGCTTAAATGATTTCACAGAAAAGTCAAACCCATAGCTTTAATCCGGTGGGGTGAACTCTGTGTTGTTGTAATCAAATTGAGAACCCAGTGTTTTATAGTTTCATCTACAAGTGCCCGACTTACACAACTACAGAAATGATGCACTGTCAGAGCAAAGGCCATTAAAGTTGAATCATGTGAATTTGTCAAATTCCACAGAAATTCAATTAGCACTGAAATGTTTTTTTGGTAGCTATAATTTAATAAAGTTGTTAGCATACTTGAAATGTGCACAGACACCAGTTTATTACCGATTTAAATGTGGCGAACATCGTCCCCTGTGAACTGTACATTAACTTTTATGTGCACAAATCCTATTTGCCAAAAACAGATTCTGTAATCTCATTTTACATTTTGAAAGAAAATAAAAAAGATATTTGAAAAAAAAGGATATAATATAAATAGATGTGTTTTGCATTGCAGTGTGAGATTCCCTTGCTTCATCCTGCATGTGAAATTTGGAGGTCACTGGCACACATTTTCCAGCAACATTGCAGCTTCACCCGCATGATGGTGAGAGCGGGAGGCAGGCCACGCCCCCTCAGCTCGGTGCTCCGCCCCTCTCTGAACGCAGCCGCTTGTGATTGGAGGGCGGCGGCCTGCTTTGAAATTCCTCCCCTCACAGCCCCAGTCCGTGTGGAAGAACCAGTGAGTGAGAGACCAAGAGGCAGCTGCAGTGGGAGACGCAGCAACACCGCACCGCGCAGGACGTGCCGCACACAATTCCCTCTGCGGGGCTGTTACCACAACTTGCCTTCTATTTTTAATGGGTTTTTTCCCCTCTTTATTTTTTCTTCAAAAACCATTTTCTGGATGAAGGATTTCTGAGCGATTACCTCTGAAGGATGACACTTTGGGTATTTGTGTTTTTTCTAAAAACGGCTTGATTCCGAGGCAGAGGACGCGTCCTTTTGCGCACTGCCATTTTGGATTAGCGCACTCTGTTCCTGTTCGATTTTGCCGTCATGAAATGTGCAGATAAATGAAAGCCAACCCCGCGTCCGCTCCCCGCGCGCCCCTGGTTCTGTTCACGCCCAGATAGATCCAGATGAGAGATCTCCCCGCTGGATCTGACGCGCTTTTACGCAGCCAGTTGTCCCCGGAGCGCAGCGGCGATCCACGCCGGAGAGCAGCAGAGAGCGCGTCCGCTCCCACACCCACGTCTCTCCCGTCTCCCGCGGACCCGTCGCGCCAGAATAAGAGGCTTCCCGTCCGGATCGTGAAGATGTTGACGGCTCACAGCGGCCACCTGCTGCACCCGGAGTATCTCCAGCCCCTCACTTCTGCGCCAGTTAGCATTGAAGTAAGTTTTTTTTTCCTTTCCCCCCTCAGCCCCCTTTTTCTTTGTCTGTTTTTTTTTTTTTTTTAAGAAAATAAAATCTAAATAAGTTGGAGTCGCTTGATTTGATATTTCTTGCTTGTTTCACCTTAATAAGTACTTACTCTTTTGTGTTCTAGAAATATTTTCTTATGTTGTTGTTATTCTAGGGTGGGAAAACGCCTTATGGCACACTGTATGCACAGTAGTTTGCTTGAAGTGTGTTTGTGTAGTTAACATAAAATGCATAATTTTTGTATTTTTATTTTGCTGTATATGTTTGAGGGGTAACAACAAATGGATTTCCGTTATGGTGGCTATGTGTCTCTCTAGGATTAGGAGCTTTTAAAAATTTGAAAAGCAAATAAAGTTCATCATGTTCCCTCTCTTGTTCTCCTCAGCTGGATGCCAAGAAGAGTCCTTTGGCTCTGCTGGCCCAGACCTGCTCTCAAATTGGCAAACCCGACCCTCCCTCCTCCTCCAAGCTGGCCTCCCTCTCCTCCGGCTCTCTAGGAGACAAGGAGTCGTCCGGCAGGTCATCCAAGACTGGAGAGCAGCACCAGTCCCTGGATGACAAGTCCAGCTTCAAGCCTTACTCCAAGTCATCAAGCGACTGTCGTAAGGATGTCTTGGTGACGAAGGGGGCGTCGGATAAAGCAGCTTTAAGGGTGCCAAATGGAAGTTCCAGTGGAGGAAATTCATCTTGTCCGCCTTTCCCCTCCCATTCCAGGTCACCAAACTCCAGCTCCTCTCCATTGCCCCACAGACAGAGCCATTCCCCTTCCATTCAGCCCCCGTCACACTCCCAGACGCCCCACACGGACAGCAAACCCGAGCAGGCGAGCTCTGATAATAGCAGCAACGTTGCTGGCAAAAAAGACTCTGATGTTACAAAACCAGGCGTGGATGGGGCTCACTTAGCCAACTCCAGCCAAGTGAGGGCGAGTGCTAACTCCAGCAATGCCAGCTCGGCCAGCAGCCCACGGCCAGAGAGCAAGACCGACCCTCAGGCCTCTTCACAGCCTGCTCTCAGCTCTGGACACATTGCGCCGGTCTCTCCGTTCAAACCGGGGCATTCTGTCTTCCCTTTGCCCCCGGCTACGATGGGATACCACGGTTCTATAGTGGGGGCCTATGCCAGCTATCCCTCACAGTTTGTTTCCAGCTTAGATCCCACCAAGTCTAGTTTGGGCTTAGGACTTCAAGGGAAGCACCCCAGCTCCAGCCCGCTAACCGGAGCATCCCCTCCATCTCTGATGCAGGGTTTGTGTCGGGACCCTTATTGTTTGAGTTACCCCAACGCCCCCCATCTGGGTGGCAGCAACTGTTCCAGTTGCGTCCATGATCCTTCAAGCCTCAAGTCTGGCTTTCCCCTGGTCTACCCCTCACACCACCTCCACTCCTTACACTCTGGCTCCTTGTCATCCAGCAGCACGCCCTCCCTCTCCCACCCCCTTTATACTTATGGTTTCATGGTCCCAAATGAGCCCCTACCCCACGCCTGCAATTGGGTTTCCGTCAGCGGCCCCTGTGACAAGCGTTTTTCCACGTCAGAAGAGCTACTGGCCCACTTGCGTACCCATACATCCCTGCCTGGAATGGTAGACAGTAAGCTGTTGTCGGCCTATCCCTCGTCTGTTTCCTCCACAGCCTCATGTCACCTTCACTTGCCCCCGCCCAGCAGCCCTGGAGCCTTGCCCAGCTCCTTCTCCCTACGAGGCTCTCCCGGATTAGGCCTGGCACGCTACCACCCCTACGGCAAATCCCACCTGCCAGGCGCCCCAGGACTTCCAATGCCAACTCTTCCCTCTTCCCCGGCCTACTACTCCCCCTACGCCCTCTATAGCCAGAGACTCGGTTCTGCCTCAGCGCTGGGATATCAGTGACAAGCCGGAACGCCACCAACAACCGCACACTGCAGGCATGGACTGTCAAGAGGGAGCCTGAAGATGGATTCGTGAGGCTAAGGTCATTGTGAGTGCAAGGCATCCTGCCTGCAAGGCCTGCCAGGAATACCACCTGTTTGCCTCAGGATCGTGACCAGTGCTCAGAAAGGCAAAGGGCCCCTCCGATGGATTGTCTGCAACAACAGACTTTAATTGAAGACAGCAGGACACTGAACTTGAAAAAATATGAGATTATCTCCAGAGTTTTTAGTTTTGTTTTGCTTTTCAAACTTCTCCCATCCCCCCATCCCCCTCCCAGAATTAAAAGTCTGTATTTATTTTTCATGGAAGCGCTTGGTTTTCAACTCAAGGGGTTTTTATTTTTTTGCATTCTGAAGTATTCTAAGAGAGAAAGATTGATTTTTAACTATAATACCATTATCTTCATATCATTAGAAAATAAAAATGTTGCACCCGGACGTGAGGCTGTATTTTGGAGAGTTTTTTTTTTTATTTGAAATCTCTTTCCTTGTCTGCTTTTATTCTTTTGTTTATTTCGGTTTGTTTTGGATTTTCAGAATTCCTCCACTGTGTACAGAGACGTCGGGAGATTTGCATGTCCTTGAGAATTATCTTGAACGATGCTATTATTTCTATTTGTAAATATGCAAAGATGTAATATTTTTTCAAGCTTACAAGGGATCGGCAAGTTGATGAAGCACAGGGGGAGGAAAGGATGTGGCTTCACGCAAAATGGTGCAGAGATTAGATATGACATGAACAAAAATGATGGCTGTGCTGTCTGACCAACAGAAAAAGGTCGTATTTTGAATAAATGATACATGGTTGCATTTTAACTTGTTTTCTTCCCCTCATTGAGTTCTATATTTAGTTCCTCGGGGTGTCTTTCTATGACGAGCCTTAGAGGACACCGTAAATCTTCCTCGACTGCAGCGCCGCACTTATCTAAGACTATCTATCATTTCGCCTCTTACAGCCGCACTATATGTGGCCGTGTGTAATATTTCATGGCTCATATCACTTGACAGGGCCATCCCGAAGAGGGCATCTTGGGTCGCATTACCCCTGTTAAGCTAGTCTCCGAGGACTTTCATCCCTCCTCCTTCTATCGTCCCCCGCGTTGCTTTTGTTGTTTGCAGCTTTTAATTGCTGATTCTACTTTGCACGGGCAAGAAAGAAACGGCCTCCTCAGCAAAGTGGAAGTGCTGCGCAGGTCACTGGGACTTCAATAATGACCTCGGGGAGGTGTCAACCCAGGATCTCCTTGCTCCCTCTGACGGATTGGCCCGCAACACAAAAGGCCATAGCTGACAATGGGAGGTGGTTAATAGAGAAATATTCATCAAGGCACTGACACGTACACCCCCCCGCCCCCAAAGACAGCAGACTCTCTCCTACAGGAAGCCCCTCAACTCATGTGAGGACCTGTTTCCTTGCCACTTTAGCGCTCTTTGACGTTGAGCCGTAGGGTGCTAATTCTAGCCGAAGGAGTTGGTTTGTCTGGCGTTTGGAGTGTTTGGTCCCAGATAAGTGTGTCCTCTGCTCTGTTTGGCTGTCAGGGCGTTGAAGGCTCAGGTCTCTGAGGCATCTATTGACCCGGACTCCCAGACTCCTCTGGTCTCGTGGTTCATTAGCACTCCACTCAGGGAAGAGCCAAGCACAGGTGTCACTTGACAGCACCATTAAGAAAATGGATGACCCTCCCAAACGGCATCCAGCAAGGTCACAGCGCCCCGGCCGCCACTCCGTGGAGCTCTGTGGGACTTAACACTTCTCTTCTGTAAAAACGGAAACTAAATACATGTAGGGCATTACTGTTGCTCCAGCTGAATCTTGGTGAAAATATACTCAAGCTAATTTCTTTAGCATATACAGATGTTAGTATTGTCCAGCTAAAGGTTTTTAGTGCATAATACAACTTTTAATTTTCATTTTCAAAGCTGAGCCAATTGAATCTAAAGGAGCTTGTCGCCCCCTCAAGTTAGTTTAGTGAATTACAGCTGATTATGTGCAGACACCTTTCATTTTTTTACTCATAGTATTTTCATTGTAAACATTCATTTATACACAAAAAAAACTATCCTGTCTCTTCCAGACGGAAGATTTAAATATAAAAACACAAGAAATCTACACTGGATTACTTTTTAGCAAATTTGTACTACATATCCGCACCATTATACCAAGGTAATCTTGACCCAGTTCAACTTTTTCATATTTTCTAATATTAAAACAACAACTTTTATGAATCTTATTTGAACTGTATGCTATGGAACAACACAAAGTAGAATAAAAAGTATGTGTGGCTCACATTTTCAGGAGGATTTAGTTCTGGACTTTGACTGGGACACACTGATACGATCGGATGTTTTAACCTAAATTGTAACATTGTATTTCCAGGGGTGAATTTCTACTTCCCTCTAGTCGTCTGCAGCTTTTTACAGGTCAGATTGGCTCTATAATTCTCATGAAACTCTGACCTGCTTCTCTTTCCCAGCTGAACAGAAACTTTCCAAAGCATGATGCTGCCATCACATGTTTAGAGGTGGACATGGTGTTTCCAAGGTGATGTGAAACTTTTATTTTTCCCCATTGAAAGCATTTTGCATGTGGGTCAGAAAACGTAGTTTTCATCACTCTGTGCTCTCTTCTCTTCTTTCAAAGATGACTTTCATCTTACTGCCTCTTTATAAAAGTGAGGTTTACATAAAGCCTTTGTTGTCTTTGACATCATCATATATTCAAACAGATTTTTGGAGAGCTGCCACTGAGACGTTGCTCATAGTTGAACACAGTAACAGTAACTTGGCTGCTTCTTTGATCAATGCTCTTCCCATCATGATTGATTCAAGTTGTGACATACTCCTTCCACTTCCAGATAACGGCTGGAACGGTTTCCTGTGAGATTTTTTTTTTAAGTTAAAGTTTATGATATTGTTTTCCGTGGTCATCATGATGCTGCTTGTTCTGTAATACATAGCAACTCTCTGACGCCTTTACAGAATAGATTTAAACTGAGGGATTTCTGTGCGTCGCTAAGATTTAATTTCATGTATCTAAAATTAAGGCTTTAAAATGTCTTAAATGCTTTTAAAACATGTAAGTTGGCCTTAAATAAGTTAATCACAAGTCTTGAATTTTGTCGTGGCAGAACTACTTATTAATCTTATATTTTCTATGTAGTTTATTTATTATGCAGGACTTTTCTGTCAAGCAAATGTCTGAGTCGCATGCAGACATTTGTGACTTGAGGCTACCATTAACTAGCTGCTAATATAACCTTGCTAACTAGCTAGCTGTCTTTTTTGTCTCTATCTCTAAAGTGTAAATTTATCGCCAGTTGCCTGAGCAATGTTCGTTTTTGCCACTGATTGACTTTCATTCCCCACCCATTCAATGCTAGGTGGGCAAGAAAACAAAAAGGTTGGCACTACTGCTATCTGAAATATGCATTTTTTGTACATTTCTGTTGTGTTACAGGTCTTAAATTTCATTCATTAAGCCCTTAAAAAGCCTTAAATTTGAGTTGGTGAAAGTAGCAGGAACCCTGGTTCACTAATTATGTAACATCTGAAGTCAGTTCAGATGCTACTGACTTCAGATATTCATTTAGGGAATATCTGAGTAAAGGGGACTCAACACAAGCACTTTTAGGATTTCATATGTAAAAAAAAATTAAATCTTGAGTATTTTTTTAGATACTTTGTGAAATTTCACGCATACAATTCCAGTTAAACGCATTTCATTTTGGTTGTAAAAAAAATGTCTTTCACGTCTCATGGTGCTATCTGACCTCGGGTTTGTAAGAAGGCTGGTGTTGGGCTGGCGTTTCCAGAACAGTAAACAGAGAGCTGGTTCCAGTGGATGTTGAGATGATTCGAGCTGGAGGTCACGCTGAGGGCAGGAGATTAATTCCACTGTTGCCAGTTTCCCCTCATTCATCAAACGGCTTACTATTCGCCCAATCCCGGCACTCATCAATCTCCTGCATCCATCTTCTTCCCCCAACCCACACACACTTAATTTCCCAGCTGAGTCAACACCCACGTACTCCATTTATGTTGCCTCTGTGCGTGTGTGTGTGTGCGTGCGTGTTTGTGTGTATTCAGCTTTAGTCTTTTGTCTACAGAGGATGAATCATGAGGTGGGATAACTGAGGGTCTGTGGTGATCAGGGCCACACTGGACAAACATTCATCACACATCATCTATTCATCACATAGATGAATAGATTTTGATTTTTTTGTCTAATCACAGCCATGTTAAGTATATGTGTGTAGTTTCTAAAATATCAGTATCTCCCACTTTAATATTGGATTATATAAACAGATGGATCTAACATGTACTGTATCAGCTAATACCAATTTAATACCAATTTTTTAAAGATATTTCTTGAAGCTAGAGGTTCTTATGATCAAAGTGAGAGCAGGCTTTACATATAATATAATATTTAATCTTTTTATGTAATTTAAAATATGGAGAGGAAGTAGAAAAGAAACAGCAACCTTATTAATTATCAGATAAATTATTTTTTCTACCTAGTTTTTTCCCTCCAACATATATAACATGAAAATGATGTGAAAATGTCTTTTCTAATGCTGACCAACTGAGTACATTTTGAAAAGTCATGTTCATTTCCCACCAAACATTTGATTGATCTGGTTAAGTAATGTTGGACTATAATTATTTTGAGCACAACCTTATTTAAAAATTTCTCCACCCAGAATCACTTTCTTTAAAGCAATCAGAAATCAACAGATGAAGTCGATACCAAACACACGGGATCAAAACGGAGCAGCTTCACAGCGCCTGAGTGAAATTCACCTCCACATTCTGTAGATTTAACAAAAATGGCTTAAACCGTGTGCTAGGTAAGTGCTGGCAGTGGTTATTAGCTTGCTGCAAAAAGGTTCAATTCCAACCTGGAGTCTATTCTTGAACATGTGAAACCCTTTTTGTCGTATCTGAAGAATGTGGAGCGTCGTGTGTTACCTCACTCTCTGGTCATAGAATCAGGACTAAGACGCTCTTTACCGTTTCTGGTTTGTTCTCTTGATAGGGAAAAAGAAAAAGTAAAGTCTTGTTCAGCATGAAATCATAACACATTCCTAAGTTAGAATCTTCTCCACTCTGTTCCAAAAAGGTTGCATGTACGGTGAACCTCTGCCATCACTAGCCTCGGGGTAACAATCTTGACTCGCTAGCAAGTTGAACTTTAGCATTAGCAGTGCGTCTAAACCAGTTGTAGCCAAACACAAACTTAAATTTGAACCTAAGACACAGAAAACTTTGTGAACTCCAAGTCATTCATAATCATTTCTTACTCCTCAAGGCTCAACGTCGTTCTTGGGTTCCAATCAGTGGTGGAGAAAGTACTCAAAAAATGTACTTAAGTAAAAGTACAAATACACAGACAAAAATGTACTCAAGTAAAAGTAAAAGTACCACATTAACATTTGTACTTAAGAAAAAGTAAAAAAGTGCTGGTTTTAAAAATACTGAAGTATTAAAAGTAAAAGTACTGGTTGAATGCATTACCTAGTTGCTAATACAATATCATTAAGTGTAACTATTGTATTTAATTTTAATATATCAGAAATGTGCCATTTTCATGAACAATGCCACAGATAAAGCATGTTTTATTGTGTTTACTGTAACATAGTTTAGACTTAGATATGGGATTCTATGCATCATAATTTCAGGGATGGAAACATCTCGTCTCCTGTCCTAACATAGCATGAACTTCACTTTTTTTTGCCACTAGTGGCTTTTATTTTGAAAGAAATCCAACAAAAAAAACACACACACACGCACATGTACACAAACACACAGACTTAAGGAGAATTTAGAGAAACCAATTAACCTTATACTCATGTTTTTGGACTGTGGGAGGAAGCCAGAATACCTGGAGAGAACCCACACCTGCACAGGGAGAACATGCAAACTCCATGGAGAAAAAAGGCCTGGAATCAAACCCAGGACCTTCTTGCTACAAGGCAACAGTGCTACCAACTGTGCCACTATGCATCATGCCTTCTTTTTTTTAATCTTTAAACTTATATCTTCTAGTTCTAGTGAAATTAAGTTAATATGTTAACTTAAGTTCAGAAGCAGGGCCACGTCCAGACCACACCTCTAATTATATGTATTTATCTAATTTCATCCCTTTGTCCATCCATCCTTACACCCTGATCCCATTGAGGTCTATGCTGGTGCCCATCTTCAGTGGTCAACAGGCGAGAGGCAGGGTGCACCCTGGACAGGTCACCAGTCCATCAAACAAAGACAAACAATCATATAAACACAAACCTAAGGAGAATTCAGAGATACTAATTAACTTGACCACACCTCATGGTTTTGGTCTGTGGGAGGAAGCCAGAGTACCCAGAGAGAACCCACCATGCACAGGGAGAACATGCAAACTCCATGCAGACAAAAGGCCTGGAATCAAACCCAGGACCTTCTTCCTACAAGGCAACAGTTCTACCAACTGCTGCACTGTGCATCATGCCTCTTTTTTAAAAATCTTTAAATCTTTGTGGTGTGGTCTGTTCTAGTGAAATGGGGGGGGGAGTGAAACTGTGGGGGGGGGGGCTGTTCTGTCTGTGAAACTGTCGAGCGGGGGGGAGGGGGGAGACGACACATTTGCGCTTTTAGATAGATTTTTACCCAGAATGCAAATGGAAAAAACCGTGAGTGAAACGGTGACTGGGACTGACTAGTATATATTCCATTGAGGGAAAGTTAGTTTCACATCTGCTCAAGCCCCCTGGTGGTTTGAAGAAAAATTCACATATAAACCAGAAAATACAATATATGAAAAAAAAAAAACACTGAATGCTCTCTGGTATGAGGAGGCGGGCCAGATCCGGCATTGTTCAGGGGGCCGGACCAAATGACGTGGCAGCCCGCGGGTCGTAGTTTGGGGACCCCTGCTCTACCTCTTTACTCCTTTTGCTGCAGGTTTCGTCTGGGGGGGTCCTCTGTGGGCTCAGGAAAAAAAAGAGGAGCAATTTTCCCAAAGACCACCCCCACACTGACTCCTCACCTCCTTTCATCCCTTCATCCCCTCATTCCCTTCATCCCTTCTTCAATACATCTTTAAACTTCTATCTTTATGATGTGGTCCTTGCTAGTGAATTACAAATCTTCATCCATCCATTATGATGAGAACCTTCATGGTCTTGGCCCCAAGCATAAACAAGTCCTACACGTTTTCGTCTTCAGCCTCCCTTTTCTTCCATCTTTCAGGTTTCCTCAAACCCAGAGCATGTTGAAGCTTTTTCAGTCACGGCTTCTTTACCAGGAGGGCAGCCTTTGCTTTGGCATTCTCCTGATCCTTCTGTTTTAGCTCCTCAGAGAGCTTATAGTTGCGTTCAAGTTGGCGTTCAATTTCAGCTGTTGATGCATCCAGCTCTTCTTTATGTTTAACTTCATCTAGAAAGAGCTTGCGTTTCACGTCATCCAGTTCTTCTCAGCATGGAGGAATTTGGATCTCTTTTCTTTTCGTATTTCAACTTCCGCATGCCAATATCTCTCATCCCTGTGCTCCTGCTCCATTGTTTGTATTTCTTCTCTAAGGGCTAAAATATCGACTTCATACTTCTGGACCATTTCCAGATTCGCCTCTTTGGCTTGCTTAAGCTCTTTCTGGATGCATCTCTCTGCCTCTATGGTAGCGTCTTGCATTGAAGCAATTTTTTGACAGAGTTTCATTCTCAGCTTGAAACTCTGCGTAAAGCATTTTGTTGATTTTCACCAACTCAGCATGAGACTGTCGTCTTTCAGCTCCTGCTCCAGTGTACTCATCCGTTTCTTCAGGGTTAAAACATAATATCAAATTTCTTGGTCATTTCCAGGTTTGCCTCTTTGACTTGGTCCAGCTCACTCTGAAGACATGTCTCCGTCTCTCTGGTGCCGTTTTGCAGGGATGATAGTTGGTGACGAAGAGCCTCATTCTCAGCTTCTATAGCCGCATAAAGTGTCTGGTTCATCTTCAACACTTCTGCATGAGTTTCTTCATTGTTTCTGAGCTTCTTCTTTAACGACTCCGCTTGTTGTACCAGGACCTTGACAGAAGTTTGATAATTGCTGTTAAGTTCCTGGGAGGATTCTCTCATCTTCTTCAGCTCTTCCTGTAGTTGTCTCTCCTTCTCTGCAGATGTCTTTCTCATCAATGCCATTTCCTTCTTCAGCTCTGTACACTGAGCTGTGTTTTCACCTCTTATGATCTTAAAAAACGTCTTGTTTGTATTTGTTTGAGAGTTAGCTGATCTTTCTATTTCCAGCTCTTCCTGTAATGTTGCCACCTGTTCTAATAGATTGATAATATCATTTTGAAGCTTAGCCAGAACTTCTTTATATAAGGTCGTACTTTCCTGGATCTCTCTCTGTAAAAGTGCCTCTTTTTCTTGACAAGATCTGAGTTGATTTTGGAGGGTTTTATTTTCCAAGGGGAGCTCAGAGGATAGGATGTTCTCACTGGCATTCAATCCTTTTTTTGCCTCACTGCATACGCCAACGTCGTTTTCGTTAAACTTACACTTTTTTAGCTTGATTTTCACGTTGTGCAGTTCTTCTTCCAAGTCATTTGCTCTTCGGTGTTCCTCGTTGAATCTGGCTTGTTCTGAGTCCAAAAGAGTTGTTAGCCTGTTAATTTCATCCTCAAAAGAATTACTGCTCTGGGTATCTTTGCCTTGAATCCAGGCATCTTGATTTTGCTCATTCTTCCGTCCATCTTCCTGGCAACGAGTCTCCTGTTTGAAGAATTCCTTCATCTGAGTCTCCATTTTCTCAAAAACAGTTTCAAAAATATGCCGCAAATTATCCAGTGTTTTCTGTAGAAGCAGTCTCCACTTGTGCTTTCTGACAAGCTAAAGAACTGACCGACTGAATATTCAACTGAAGTTCTGTGGTGATATCATAACATCTCTTGTGACATCATAGGATTGTCCATTCTATGGTAACCTTTGACAGCTGTTCTAAAAACTATCTGCTGGCTTGTGCTCCAGCTTGGAACAAAAAAGCACCGTCTCCTGGCAACCTCTCAGCCAACAGAATGCAAGTGTTACAGTGGACGCATTAGTTTCTCCCGCCTGCCCGATAGCATCAGAATTTGATGATGCTATCGGACATCATCAATGCTTTCCATCGTGACTGGAAAGCATTGATCGATAGCGTTAAACCCAGTTCACACTAAACGATTTTAGAATTGTTGGCCGATGGTCAGTTGATTTTCAAAACCTGAGAAACCACAAACTGGCCAACCAAAATCATAGGTATAACGCGTTCGATTGGGCCGATTGTGCAGTCAGGGGCGCAGTCAGGAATCTTGGGCCCCCTTTTTCTTAGCAGCATAGTAGCTGCCACAGTCGTTCTCGTTTTCTACTGACTGCTGCTGAACACCATCACCTCAAGCGCTCCAAGCAGGAACAAACCATTTCATGCAGATCCACGGGGGGGGGGGGGGGGGGGCAAATATAGATGTGGTTTGGGAGGGGTAACATTAAATTTTTACTGCTAATAACAATCTTCGAAAACACAATATGATTAATTTTATAATTGACAGGGCCCCAATTTTTTTTATTTCTATGAACAAAAGAATAAATAAATAAATAAATTGTGGAGGGCCCCCTGTCGGTCAGGGCCCTTAGAATTGTCATAACTATTTCCCCCTATATGACGCCCCTGTTCGTGAATGTCATATCATATTGCAGACTTTGGTCACATCGTTGTCCCATATGCGACGTCAGTCAACACCTCCACACAATAATTTAGCGCATGAATGACAACTTTTTTCATCGCTGATGCAACGTGTCTCTACAGCTAGCTTTGCTAACATCACGTCCACATAGCTTACCTTTCTTTAAGCTTCCTTTCCAAGTGACGCTAAAAGTTGAACGAAGCGCTGCTGATTTTACATGTCGCCATATCTTATGGTTTATGTAGCGGGATTATATTACTGACGATTAGACAGACATCCTCTCCCGCTCAGAGGAAACCACTGCGCATGTCTTGGAGCTCCGCGTGCGAGTAAAGGTGGAGGCGATGGATGACAACAGACACTAAGTCACGTTATTGCTTGGATTTTACGGCGTCACGTTAAATCCCTTAACTTCACATTTTAACGGGAAAAAAAACGCAATGCGACTTGGATGTAACAAGTAACCCGACAGTTTTGTAGAAATGTAGTAAAGTATAAAGTACAGATACTTACTGTAAAATGTAGTGGCGTAAAAATAGAAAGTATCCATTGTTAAATCTACTTAGGTAAAGTACAGATACACAAAAATTGTACTTAAGTACAGTAACGAAGTACTTGTACTTCATTACTTTCCAGCACTGGTTCCAAGAGACATTTAGGGAGGACAACATGTCTCAGCAATGTCAGGAGTAAGAAAGGAAACAACCTAATTTAGTTAACGGAAAATATAGAAGATTTACACGAATAAAAGACAAATTAAGCAATACATCTGACCCTCATTGGCCACATTAACTCTAGAGCAGTGGTTCTTAACCTGGGTTCGGTCGAACCCCAGGGGTTCGATGAGTCGGTCTCAGGGGTTCGGCGGAGCCTCTGCCGCGGAGGTAAAGACTTTGCCATCACTTGCTGCAGAGGATCACGTTACATTGCTTAGCCAATCAGAGCTGCGGAGGAGCACTGATTGAAGGAGTTTCACGCTCAGCATGGATTTGAACTTGTGTCTTTAACTACTTCAGCAAAACTCACCGTTTTTACCAAATTCTGTAGCTTTCGGTGTACTTCTAAATCTGCTCCTCAGTCGCATCTTTTCGGGGTTGGTACTGCCTCTAGTGGCGTGGGGGTGGTAACACAACTAATATAATTACATTACTAAATCAGAATACCGCAAAGTCTTTATTATTTATTATAAATTTTTCATTCTCTTAATGTAGAGCTAATTAAATGATCTAAACAAGACCTTAAAGTGGTTCCAGTTTCTCTCGATGGCCAACCTGTTGAAACTGTGGCAAATTTGGGTCGTTCCTGGAGAAGTCAGCTCAACTTTGCTGAAAACACTGACTATATTTTGAAGAACTGTTCTCAGAGACTCTACCTTTTAAGAAGACTTGGTGATCATGGGGTGCTCCAACTAGACTCTATTTGGGGCACCCCTATGTCTTGAATTTGGGGGCGGGGGGATCATATTTTATTTATTACTACAGAAGGGTTCAGTGAATGCACATATGAAACTGGTGGGTTTGGTACCTCAAAAAAGGTTAAGAACCACTGCTCTAGAGGAAGTCTGCAATTGCGAAGTTTTGTTTGTTTGACATTAGCAGAAAACTGACCAAGTTTTACGCACATTTCTAATGAAAACGCAGCTATTGAGAGCAAAAGTGGAAGTCAAATTCCTTCCTTGCACAAACTTGATGAATAAAACCGATACTAACATACTGCCTCTGACAAAAAAGAATCAACACTCCGACGGAGCCGACATCTTCCCTTGAAATCTACTCAAAATGTTTACGTAGGATTTGCCGCCATAGCTAGCAACTATTACACATTACAAATGAATACACGTGATTCACATGTAAAGGGTTAATATTTAATGAGCCCCTTTTTACAGCCAGCTAGAATTGAGCTGTGCTGTAGCATCACCGAAGCTGCTGACTGTGATGGACGCTCTGCGCGTCAGGGCCGAGAATGCCACTGTGAGGTCCGGAGCAGCGGCTGACAGGCCCGGTGATTAATGACGACAGGGTGTGGAGCTGCTCCTCAATTAGACGCCAGCTCTGCCCGAGCTCACCGTCGCCGATGACAGATTGGACAGAGAGCCGGAGGAAGGGGACTCGCTCTTTCCCTCGCTCTTTCACTCTCTGGCTCTCCTTGTCTTCCGAACAAAACATTAACCTCAACTCCATGACTACCACCTCTGTGTTTAACATCGGGACACAATGCAGAGCCCTCGGCATCCAACAGCGACCGCAGTGTTAAAGCAACCCAGATGGCGTGAACACATCCCTCATCAGGGCCCTGTCACACAATCTCTGCTTCGTTTCTCCACATAAGCGCCGTGATTGACTCTTTTTACGTGCCTGTTTCAAATCCTCCCTCATTCATGTCCGCAGTCAGGCATGCCGGAGCACAATAAAATAATGATAATAATCCCTGCAGACACACAAAAAACAAAACAAAACAAAAAAAAACCTCCAGGCTGAGTGCTGGTTTGGGTAAATGCCTCCCACACTTCCAATTGTAATCCTTTTTCTTTTCTTTTTTCTTTTGCTGGATGAGAAGAAGTGTTTGGCAGTTAAATGGGATTGGACAATACCCAGAATTGGCAGGGTATGATAATAATTATTTAAAAATTGACAAAACGACACATACACACCGAAGGTATTTGTATGGTCAGCATCGCTTTAATGTCTGTTTCTTGACTGAATTTCACAACCAACCCAATCCTGTTCAGGGTCATAGAAGCGAGGTAAAGTAGTTTACGTTTGAAAACTCATGCATGCACATACAAAGTCTCCTGGTGTATATATAGTAGTAAATAGTTGTGTATTTCCTCTCGCCCGGAACGTTAGCTGGAGATAGGCACCAGCAACCCTCTTGACCCCACTAAAGGGACAAGGGAATTGTTGCGATGACGTACTGAAAAACGTTTTTCTAGAGGATAGTTTTTCGGCCGTATAGAAATGAGTGTGTTTCCCAAAACTGCAATGGAAACTTTTTTCACACTTTTCACACAAGTCACGTGATCAACACCAGGATGTTACTACTGGTGGAACAGATGAAGAAGAAGACGACAGGAAGTGGTAGGAGGACAATGGGTATAAATAAATTTAAACTTAACATTTTGGGCAAAACCTTTATGCGGAATAGTTTTTGAAAGATCAAAGCCTCTTTTAGCGGATAATAAAAAATAAAAAAAATGTAAAGGCACGTGGAGCCTTTGTTTACAGAGCGAGCCGAGGTCGTGGCAGCTGGACCCACCGGTGGGTCCGTCGGGTTCTAGGGGTTAAAGACTTATCTCGTGAACTAGCTTATTCGCGCTTGATTTTAATTGTGTGTCTTATTTAGTGGAAACAAACGCAATTACGAAATGGTGTTTTTTCGACATTAGCGGAATGTCAACAGAGTTTTGCCGTCTGTAATGAAATCGCAGTCAGTGTGTTTGTAAGGTACTCCATATTAGCCCGTGTCTTGCGCTTTGTTGAGGGTGGAAAAAAAATGTGCTTCCAGACTTTAAAGATTTTTTTCTTTGAATCATTTCGAAAACATTCCCTCCTCCCTGTTTGTCTCCTGTAACAGTGAAACGCCCACATAACTGTGAATGTGCTTGAGGCCAGAAAGAAAAAAAAAGGAAGAAATTGGGGAGGGGAATGAGAGGGGGGGAGCCAGGCAGGGGGAAACCGAGCTGATTATCCAAATACAGTCATTAAAGGGGAAATGTGTTTTTCAAGCTGTCAGGATGATTAATGAGCGAGAGCAAATCCTCACAAATGCTCTTGTTTAGTCTAACTGGCAGACATGATCCTGCCCATTGATTTATGGCAGGCCTGCTGTGTAAGACCATAGTGAGGTTATGGGGTGTGAGTCAGGAGGGGTTTGTGTGTACATGGATGAGGGCAAACCTTGCACTTTTGCGCGCACACGTTTGGTTGAGGGGTGGGGGGCGTAGGAGGGTAAAAGGAGGCTGCTTGTTCACATGACCACAGGAGGTGAGGATCAGAGCGCCGGGAGAAAATTCACCTCATCAGCTTTCACCCTCTGCTCTGATGAATCAACACAAACCAGAGACGGTTAGCCGAGGCTCTTTTCTATTTATTTTATGGCTCCATGATTGAACTTCAACAGCAAAAAAATAAAAATAAAAAATCAATGCTACGCCCAGAATGAATCAAGCTGCTGTCCTGAACTACTTAGGTTTTCATCTGTCATTTCCCAATATCCCTCCACGCAGACCGGATTGGAGCAGAATGAACGGTATTTCTCTCTTTCCTCAGCGGTAACCGTTGTCCATCACACGTTAATGTGTTGCACCTATCTGCCTTTTCTCATACATGTCTGGCTAATAGTTCAAATTAAGCCTGGCGTCTGTCAGGGAAAGTTTGACGTTTTGGGGATGCAATTTGTTTGCTTTTTTGCGACAGGTAGAAAAAGAAGAACAATGCAGAATTCAAACATAGTCGGCAACCCACATATTGCTCTAAAGTGAACAAGTTAGTGGAAAGTCATAGAAAAATATCAGGCTTCAACTGCGCTTTAGTGTGTTTTCATTTCTTCTACCGTTTTCTGTTTTTCAGCTAGATTATTCAACTTATTCCCATCTCATTAAAGTTTATTTAAGTTACAATAATCCCGTTTTAAAAGGATAATATTTTTTTTATTGATTTTCTGTAAAGGTCTCACAGTAGCTATGTTTTGACTGCTGATGAACAGATATGCGCAAAACTTTCAGCATTCTGCTAATGTCGAAAAAACACAATTTTGCAATTTCGGTGTTTCCATTAAACAAACACAATTAAAATCACACGTGAATACGTTTAGTCACGTGATAAATCATTAATAGAAATGGTGGCAACAGATGTAAACAGTTACAAATCAGAGGAGGCACAGGCGTTTTATTCAGACATTGGAGCAACAACCTCCTTATAAAATCAGTAACAATATCACAGTAGGCATGTGATCAATATCAGTATGTATATGTCATATAAAATGATCAATAATTTAACTGAACTCTGATCCGGAACCCTAAGGCATTCTGGGTTCTTTCCTCTGCCTAGCAATAACAACCTACTAGTTGTTACCTAGCAACAACCTGTTGAGTTAACTGGCACAGCAGCAGTTTCAGGTTGCACCACCTTGCTTCCTGACTGCTTAAAAACTGTGGATAAAACAGGAACAGTCACCAGCTTGGCGGTATTTAAAACCAAAAACCTAATCAATAATTATAAATAACGACTGGTATTAAACGATTATATCGTTTTTCAGTCACATTGTCCAGACCTATTTGTCATTGAGCGTTTTACAGAATCTCTTACACTGTGCTGGGGCTTTTTTTTTTATTCCCAGGATTGTTGACTTGCACAGGAAGGTTTTCACTATTCCGAAGCAAAACGAACCAAACTGAGCTTTCAATTTTAAAACCAACTTTTACCGGACAAACCTCTGACAGAAAGTCCCAGCACACTGGGCTCCTGGAAGGTGAACACGTCATCATCGCCGAGCGGTCCTTTCCAGGCTGGTCCGGATGGATCGCTAGCAGCTGTTGGCCCCTACAACCTCTTCCCTCAGCGCAGCCATTAAGCCGATCTGTCTGCAATTTCCCCATTCTTCCTCAATTCCCTCTGAAGTCGGCAGCGATCACTTTCCCACACCCCCGCGGCCCAGCGATGCGGCTCACTGTACTGCAGCGGCATGTGCCCTGGGCCAACCCGAGCACTTTCACAGGACCGATTACCATGTCCACCCACACACGAGCGGATACACTCGATCACAAACACACACATGTTGACAGGTTTCATCATCTGGGGGGTGGAGGCAGATTTCT
This sequence comes from Poecilia mexicana, assembly GCF_051168715.1. Classification (NCBI taxonomy): domain Eukaryota; kingdom Metazoa; phylum Chordata; class Actinopteri; order Cyprinodontiformes; family Poeciliidae; genus Poecilia; species Poecilia mexicana. Next base: position 28,408,414 of record NW_028263378.1, on the reverse strand, counting down.
GTTGTATTTGTCCCAATAAGTTGTTCATGTCAGTCGTGATTCTTTTGGTATTGTGTAACCATTAAAGATGACAATGAAAGCAAAAGAAAGGAGAGACTGTGTTTTCAGGTCTTTTAGGCTAACTTGTTATATTTTGGTGTTGGTGTATATTATATTGATCGGTTTATTGCCATTCAGTGATCTGAAGGCGACAGCCCTTCACTGTCTGAACCTTCCTCCACAGAAACGTTGTTTTCATCGTTGCTTCCTGAACGATTTGGCTCAAAAAAATAACGTAGCAGTCCTTCAGGAGAACCAGCTCCCTCTTCTTCATCACTCCAACTAACCTCTTCTTCCAAAACTGCAGATAAATCAATCAAATCTTTGCTGAAATCTCTCACAACTTCCTCCGCTTCTATGTATTCAGCCGTAGTTGATAACGGTTTGACTTACCCTGATTACATCACAAGATGGCGCCGGCGTTTGACCCAGTTACTACAGACGAAAACAGCGAAACTCTGGAATTACCTCAAATACTTGTTGTTAAAAGCTTTTGTGTACACAGGATGAAAGCTCAGTGCTTCATCTTTTTAAATCATGTAAGTGGTTTTACTGTCTTAGTGACACTTTAAGCCTCACAATTGTGTGTGTGTGTGTGTGTGTGTGTGTGTGTGTGTGTGTGTGTTTCACATGCCCCAGAGCAGTGATTAATGGCCCACAGCCCTGCGTTCTTGTACTTCCTTCCTTTCCATGCGCGCCACATACATCATCACGCCTCACCGTAAGTGACGCTGGCAGCCGGCTACCGCTCCTGCTTGGCCACGTGGCTGAAAGCAAACCATAACATCCTTCATATGCTGATTCAGACATTCACTGGGAGCTGTACAAGGAAACTTCTCATGTCAGGAGTTCAATTAGACAACTCAGAAAGCTTTGTCCCGCTCTGACCTGTGGCTTGTAACGGAACGGTTTCATTCCCTACGCTGAAGCTGTTCACTTTGGTGTTTCCATTTTCTTGTGACAGTTAAAAAAAATGCTGCTTATAATGCGAAAATCACATTGTTCTGTGATGGGAGCCGTTTCATTTTTATCTGTCTTTACAGAGAAATCTCAAGGGCGTCCAGTATGAACGTTAGCCTGATAAAAACCAGGCTAACGGTTTTGTATTGAAAACCATTGCTTGATGGAGGTGTGGACTCTGAGGTTTTAAATTTTACCCAATCTCTAACGTTTGTCTGTAACGTATGTAATGCGCCAGTTCGACGTGAAGCTTACCGGAAATTCCCTGTGCTGAAAACAGCCATCCTGTGTCAAAAACTCTTGACACAGTAATTGACGCAGTTATTTTGTCAGACTCACCATTTCTTGTTTTAGGTCGGTTAAGATCACAAAAATATTTTTATTTTCTAAATGCCAACTTTTTAAACTTTTTCTTTTTAACTTCAGACATTTCAGATTCTGACATTTCATTCACATTTGGTAGAATTTCTTTTTATGAATTTCAGAAATCTCTCACACTGTTTTGGTGGAATTGTGGCCCATTCCTCGTTATGTAACTGGTGTAACAGAATCAGGTTTGTAGTCTGCCATGGTCACACGCACACACACACATACACACACGCACACAGAGAGTAGAGATCAAGGCCTTTTGATGGCTTCACCAAACCAATAGGTTTGCTGCCACTTTGAAGGTATACTTAGTCACTGACGAGACCCGTTGTAGTCCAGACCACCAAACCTGAAACCAAATCAAGACCAAAACTAAAGTGTATCGAGACTGAGACAAGATCAAGACTTTTCGGGGCTAACACCAAGTCCAAACCAAGACCAGCGCCTCACAGTACATGAGACAATCAAATGTGAAACATTATCAAAAATGTTCTTGAGTTTGATCTGAAAGATATATATTACCATAAAAACAACCAGACATTAAACACTCAAAGTTGAAATAAACTTGACCATCTCTACTCAGGTCTCCTGGGTGACGTCCATCATTTAGTACAGAATGTACAAAATGATTTCTCTGCCTCTGATAAGCAAATAATCTATATTATTTTTAAACCAACAACAAGCCAACAACGGGTCAGGTGTGAACGTACCCTTAGTATCAGGTTTTAGCTGTACGTTTTGTGGAGAAATGATGTACGAACCTTCACTAGTCCAGCTTCAGTTTGACTGATTTTGTGCTATGATGTCACATGGATCTGACAAGTAATAACAAAACCAGCTGTAGAGTCAGACCTGCTACAGTTTTAAACATAGAACATGGGAATATGCATTAGACCCTTTAGATATTAAGCCTTTAGACATATCTGTCTTTATACTGTATACATGAGAAGTGATTGGGGGAGCACAGGAATACATATCCAGACCCAGTAAATACATATCATCCACCAAAAAAATATGACAGACTTGTCCAAACCTCTTTTGTCTGCTTCACAAAAATTGGTGCATAAGGCAAATATGCAAGCACATGGGTTCTGGGTTGTCCGCTGACATGTTTTAGTGTGTAGTGAGTTCGTGTGATAGAGACAGATTGAGAGAGAGCGAGAGAGACGGAGCGAAGTGGAGAAAAGAATGAGCTGTGGAAAAACAGAGCGCGAGGTGAAAGAAAAAAGAACAACAGGGAGACCGAGCAGCGCGAGCTAGTCCTGCATGTGTGCTGGTTCCCAGCCCTGTCTGGGGCCTGTCAGCCGGTGATTTATGGCACCGAGACTGGGAGCAGTCTTCGCTGCCAGCTCGGTATTGTTACAACTGACAGCTAATGAGGCTGGACGGGCTTTCAAGCACGGCACTTAACAGAGGCCTCCAACTTCACGAGTCACAAGCTTTCCTCCTTCTTTTCTCCATTCCGCTCTCTCTCTCCCATTTATTTCGTCTTCCAGGGTGGCAGCAGCGGTGTGGCGAGCCAGCGCAAAAAAAAAAAAGAAGAAAAAAATTCAAGCGAGGGATGCGGGGAGAAAATAAGGCAGGCGACAGAGATGTATGACTAGCGCCGCACTTCCTCTCGCTTTCAGTCGGTATACGCTATTAAACCAGAAGATCCTGCAGTTCTTTACCTCTGAGGCCCAGAAATACTAACTTCATCCCCTCAGCAATTACCCTGTCATGTTTTTTTTTTGTTTTTTTTTAGAGGTTTGGAGAGTCACATGTCTCTCCTCGCGGTCTACCTGTGATTATGTGAGGGTGATCTGTGTGAGGTTAGCTGAACTTTACGGTCTTGGCAGCGGTGTGTTTTTACCTTCAACACCCCTGGCCTGAGCTGCCCGGACCGCATAATCACAACCAGAGTCTCTGGCAGAGCCGCCTTCTCCCCTCCTTCCACCTCCTCTCCCTTGGCCCCTGGTTTCATGTCAGTCGTGATTAATGGCACTAGGGCCCCGGCGCGGCTTACTCTGCCAGTTCCAGCAATGTTCCCTTGATACTTAATGAACTCTGACAAACTTCTTTTCCCTTGCTCCGTTGTTCCCTTTTACAATCCCACCCCCCCTCCAGCCACGTTTAAAATGCATGACACAGAGCTGCCACAGCAGCACCTTGGGCTTATAGCTCCGGTCATCCCTTTTGTAAATTTCTCAGGAGGGCCGCCGATGCCTAAAAATAAAGCGCCGCGGCCGTTTAAGGAGTCAGGGCTCTCTCGGTTGTTAGCCTGGCATTGCCACACAAATGAGCGAGTTCAAATCCTGCCAGGCCAAATGAAACATGACTGCTCTGATTCCTGCGGCTCCCAGAAAACTGTGATTTGTACCACTATAAATGGTTTGTCAACAACGGCGGATTAAATGAAGGATTGTTTTCTTGAATAAATGCAGAATGATATTGTGTTTTGGTTTTCCTCTGAAGCCAGTCGTCTGGAAATAAATGTCAAGTTTGATGCAAGACAGCAGGGTTGAAAAAAAAGCCTCTAAAATGTTATGGTGGACCCTTAAAAGCGGATAATACTGCAGACTTTTAAGGGTCATATTTCAAGATGGTCTCTGTCTCCCCCTGGTGTTCACTTTAGGAAAGACCACAATCCTAATTTGCATTACTGTATTTGGACAAATACAGGGAAATAAAATATGTGTATACTTAAAAAAACACTCTTGTCTTGAGGTGAAGTTGAATAACTTTTTTTTTGTTCTCTAGAAGAATAAGAAGAAAAAAATAAGTTGAATAACTTGATGGAAGTCCTATTTCTTTATTTTTTGCCTACCTCATCTAGCAAAATAACCCTGCATCATGATGCTGCCATCACTATGCTTGACTGTTTGGAGCGGTCTACTTGGAGCGGTCTACCGTGGTCAAGCGGTCTACTTGACCGCTCCAAACACTTGGTTTTTTTGTTCACAGAAAGCTAAATGTTTTCTCCTTTCACCATAAAACGTTTCCCCTTGTAGATTTTCTAACTGTGACTTGACTTTTTGGGGGCAGTGACATTTTGGGTCAGACATGTGACACCAAACATCAAAACTGATTTTAGCCAGGTTAAAAAGCAGGCAAATTAAAACTCTGTAATGATTCCAGATCTAAACCTTGTTGGAACATTTGTAAACAGTAAAAGTGTGTGGTCGAGGTGCAACATACAGGAACATTTCACACTCGTATAATAGTTCGCTATAATCACGTCATCATTATGTACTAATTCCACGTCTTTGTTTTTGTTTGTTTTAGAGTCCCGCTTCTACGGCGCTTCATTTGTTTTTCTTTTTTCCAGAGCTACCGGAATGTGACGGTCATACAGGTCGATAGAGGGCGCACTGCGTCACGGAAGGTAGAGGAAGTCTCTAAAGCGCAACCAATCACAGGGGACGAAGGAGAAGCCGACGTAGAGCTGTCGTTAACTTCATGCAAATGTTAGTTTCTTCTTAGTTATTTATAGAATAGTTTCTTTAAACCACTGGTTATAAAAAAGGCTAATTTTAGCCGCTGGAAGAATGGGTCGAAGCAGGAGCCGAACACCCCCGAGACGAGGTAAGAAGACGCGAAGCTTTTACTACTAGGTAGCTAACGTAGCGCTAGCTTACATTACTGTCCACTGTTATGTTCCGAATAATGTCGGGTTTTTCCCCTTTATGTTCTATAATTAGCGGTTATTTTAACGTGCTTAAGTGGGTTACAATAATATCGGCCTCCTTTGAAACCTTCTGAGCAAACTGAGTCTTCAGGAGGATTGTAGAAGCTTCTAGATCTGCGCGTCTGGAGCTGCTGAAGCTAAAGCTAGGCTAACTGAGTTTTTTTTTTTTTTTTTTTTTTTAGGCTAACTGAGTTGAATATGAAAATGTGGGAGTTATTTGGTCAGATCCGGTTAAAGTTGCACTCTGTCAGCCGAAATCACGTAGTTTTATTATAGCTGCTCGACCAGATATAAAGATGTAGTTTTAATAATAGATTAGTCGAAGTTATTTTCATTACAAGACTGAAGGAGCGCGCTGTTATTTGTTGAATCTCCAGTGATTAATAGTAATGTAACTATTTGTAACCATCCCTAGAATAACTTATTGTAAAATTTTATAGTTGTTTATTTTTAAAAGGAATAATTATAAAGCGGTCTCCTCTCACTCTTCAGATAAGCTACAAAAACAGATCTGTCAAATAAAGATAAGCTGAAAGGAATTATGACACTGTCATTTGATTTCTCTTTTTCTTTAGTCAGATATGAACTGAATAACTATATTTTTCACATTTTGGCATAATGATTAATCAAAATTAGCCAATTTTTGCTATATCCTGTCAGAGCAGTGGTCAACAGGTCAAGTAGTGCTAACAAAATTAGTTTTCTACTCATTTCAGACACTGAAGCTGATCATTTCATAAGAACTTAGTGTTATTTTTTTGCCAATGTTTAATACGTTTAATAAAGAAAACCGTTTAAACAGTTTGAAAACAAACACCTTTTTGTTAAATTTTAGTTTGTAAGTTTTTACTTTGGGCCTTTGATGACGAGCTGAATAAAAACTCCTTCAGTTTCTCTGTTGTTCCAACGTGGACATGGCAGATAAACTGTCACCTGGTCAACGTTTGCAAAGAATGACAGTTCCTTGCTACCAGTGTGCTTTAAGAAATGGCCCAGTTCCTGACGTGATGTCATTTCCTGCTGCCAGAGAGAAGACGATCCCGCTCGGCCTCACGAGAACACGAGCGGCGCCGGCGGGACAGGGACCGCTCTCGCTCCAGGGACCGGGACCGAGACCGCCGCAGATCTCGCTCACGCTCGCCGCACAGAAGACGGTCCAGGTGAGATCGTCAGTGCAGTCGAGATTGTTTTCATACGCCGCTGGGAAGGGTAGATAATCCCATCTGAAGCTGGTTTTACTGTAATGTATTAATGTGCCGGCAGTCAAAGGGGTCAAACTGGTCTGGAGGGCACAGAGTGTGAAGGTAGTTATATAGATCTTCTATCAATGCACTTCTTAAGTAGGAATGTTAATTGGAAAATAGGATATATATGCTCAGCTTACCTTTAAATCAGCCAGTTTTCAAATGAACATATATAACGTTCCACACATTAATTGTTAGTCCAGGTATCTATAGATTAAAGTGGGTAAAACGATGATCTGATCGCCGCAGATATTTCCAGTTTTCCTGCTAACAGAGACTGCAGAGGTCTGGAATATTTATCATAGCTTCACCTCAACACAAGCTGCGTTTCCATTCATCTTATAATTGGAATTCTGAAAATAAATTAGCTTAATGGAAAATTAGCAAATTTCCACTAAAAATCCTGTTTGTTTTTTTTTTTCTTATGAAAGGTTTTTGCACTAGTATGATGCGATTTTTCGGCTGTATCCAAAATGGTGTTTTTCGCTAAACTCCAGTAGAAACATTTTCTTTTTGCGTCACGAGTCACATGATCAACAAACTGGATGTTACTACTGGCGGAAAAGGCAAAGAGGAAGACAGGAAGTGGTAGGACAATGGCGTGGCATGTTTTTTTTTATGATTTATCGATGAAACAACTTATTCATGTGATTTTAATTGCATTTCTTATTTAATGGAAACACCACATTTGCAAAGTTATTTTATTTATTTTTACATTAGCAGAATATCAATAGTTTTGCAGACATTTGTAACAGAAACGAAGCTGGTGAGAGACACTCTAAAAAAAATCTAGATCATCACATTGTATGATTTAAAAAAAAAAAAAACAATTAACTTGCATTTAATTTAATGGAATAAGCATTTGATCAGCTACCAAGCAGAAAACATTCTGTCTCTCACAGACCTGCTAGTTCATCTTTAAGCAGTTCTTCCCTTCACCCATTACCTGGATTAATTGCACCTGTCCACCCAATCAGGCTGCAGGCTGTCCACCATGTGAGACCAAAGAGCTGTCTATGGACACCAGGAACAGAAATGTAGAGCTGCTCGAGGTCATGGGGTCAGATGAGACCGAAACAGAACTATTTGGAGGCTTACAAGGAGGCTGGTTGTAGCTGTGCATCATTAGATTGTGGACAGGAGGGAGCTTAAAATCTGCGTTGCCTAGCGACAGCCCTGAAAGTATAAAGATCTGTATGGAGGAGTGGAGCCGAAACCTCTGCTGCAGTGGTCAAGAGCTACAGGAAACATCTGACCTCTGGAGTTGTTAAAGACTTAATTAAAAATGTATTTTACAAGAGAAGCCTGGCAGCACACAGAGGTTACAGAACATTCACAGAAAAAAGATAACTCCTTCATAAATGAATAAATTACAAGATTCCTCAGTTGAAATGTTTGATATGATATGAGAGCGGCCTTTAAAAACATTTAGTGACACTGCCTCCTTTAGGTCCAAGTATTTCTGCACCAAATATTGAAGTTATTTTTTTTTATTGTATGCAACACTTTTTTTCATCCAATGAAATACAATTTGCTTAAGTCATACAATGTGATTTTTTTTATTCTCAATTTTATAAAAAAAAATTTCTATTTCACACAGATGAGATGTCTGTTCAATAGAAATGGCAGACCTTCATTGAAATCAGCGGTGTACAAATACTTACTCTCCCCTCCCCGTACCTCGCTGTAACTGTGAAAATGTACCTACTGCTTGTGTGTGTGGGTCATGGCAATCATTAAAACTGTCATTATTTGACAGTTTTAATGATTAGAATAGAAAAGTCCTTTATTGTCCCACAATGGGGAAGTTTCTGTGCAAATTCAGAATGACAAACAATCCTTCAGTCTGAGAGTTTTACAGATGGAGTGAGCTCTAATGTCACACCAACATGCTTGTTTACCTCTAAAGTCACTTTCATGAACAATCATATCCTGTCGCCTCACAATAGAACAGCTTTCTGTACACGCCATGAAAAAGATAACTGTCATTCAAGGTCTTGTTTTGCTTTCATGGCGTCCTGTGTAGTGGCGTAATGAAAAGGAACGTTTGGATTGTTAATTGTTTGCGCCCGGCTATAAATCCTGAAGCAGTGTTTCTGCTCCTCAAACAGGACTCCTCCCAGACGCCATCGCTCCTCCTCCCTCTCTCCTGTGCGGCAGAAGGACCGGCGTGACGACGAGCGGAAAGAGGCCAAAGACAAACCTGGGAAGTCCATTCAGATCTCAGGTATCGTCATCAGCAGCAGAAAAATCGTTCGTTCCCTAACATGCTGACCCGAAGTTGAACCGATAAAACAGTTTTTGTTTTTCCCCTTGTGCTGCTACAGCTGAGGATATGCAAGGCAAAACAGAGGAGGAAATTGAGATGATGAAAATGATGGGCTTCGGTTCCTTTGATTCAACCAAGGTGAGTGCAGCAGTGGCTGCTGTTTGCCACACAACCACAAGGGGGCACTGTTGACCCAAATACGATCTAGCGCAGGGGGCCAGCAAACTACAGATGCATTTAGCCCTAAGACTTATTCAAAGCTGCAAATGTTACCTTTTTTTTTTTTTTTTTTTTTTTTTTTAGATAATTTTTGATTACTTTATGAACTCAGATAAATGTATTTATTTATATAAATGTAAATTTATGTCAGGAAATTTGTCTTTTTTAAAAATAAACAAAACAAAACTTTTGCTCAAAAGAGGATGGATATGTACATTTATGAGAAGCAAAAAGTACATAATTTCTAAACTTGATAACAAAAAAAACTATCACTAGTATTTTTAGTATCATTCTGTCAGAGAAAATCAGTTCATCACATGAAACAAAAACAGGTAAAACCAGCATTTGTTGTAAATATTTGTTTAAAACATTAGTTTAATCTTTATAATTTTAGCCAGAGTTATTAAGAGCCATTGTGGACGAGCCATAGAGCCAGTCGAGGTTCCTGAACCGCATGTTGAACACCCTGTTCTAGTGTATTGTGCAGCTAAATTGAAGATTCAACAAACTGCAGGTTGCCTTCATCTTAAGTGTCTCATATTTTCTAGCAGGATGTCAGCAATTAAAGATTTCACAGTAAAGGAACACCCAGTGTAGGACAGGAAATTCCTATTTTTATCTGTGTAAAAAATCAGTTTTTACACTGAGACATTTTTAAACTATTGTACAAAGACAATAATTTTTTTTTCTTCCATAGGGTAAGAAAACGGATGGATCGGTTAATGCATATGCAGTCAACGTTACCATGAAGAGGAAATACAGGTACATTTATACATATAAGATTATTTCCAATTTGATGCTCATTATCCTAGCACTGTAAAGCTTTAGAGCAGAGTTAAGAATCTCCTTGTATTTATCGTATTTGGTTCTTTAAATGTTTTAGTCGTGGAGGTTTCATTCCTGCCTAGCGGTGAGTGTTCACTGCATGGTCTGCTGGTAGAGCAGCCAATCACCTCTGCAGGTGTTTCTACGCAGATCCCAGCCCTCCTAACGGTGATGTAATGTGCAAGTGCTGCAAAGGAAGTGGTGATGTCATGTTTCCTGCTCCGTCTCTTTCTTTAGGCAGTACATGAACAGAAAGGGAGGCTTCAACAGGCCGCTGGACTTCATCGCTTAAAGGTGCCAGCAGCTCGTTTTTCACCACCAGTCTCTCCTCCCTGCAGGAGGACAAGGACAGTATGGATTTATTTCTATTAAATGTGTCTCGTGATGCAGCAAGTCTTTTTTTTTTAATTACTATTATTATTTTACCTTGTAAATAGTTTTTCCTCCAGTTCTCACTCAGGTCAGACCTGGTGGGAGGTGGAGCATTTTGTTGTTGAGATTTGTTCCGTATTCTTAATAAATGCATAAAAAAAAAGGTGCAGTGCTGACTATGAAACTTTTTTTCTTACTAGCTTTCACTATTTTATCCATCAGTATATCATCAAATACTTTCTTTTCCTGCTCTTTTGGTTTTTGTATACCTCTGCTTGGTTTGTCTTTCTTGCGAATGTTTATTTTTCTGCTGATAAGAATCCAGCCTGGTGTTCTGTTCAATGTGTCATGGAGTCCTGCTTCTCATCCAATACTGACTGCACTCTGAAAATAACTTACACTAATAAATAAATGTATTTAACCAAGAATAGGGTAAACATTTCCACAAACACAAGCTAAGAAGCTGGATGACGCACTGCTGGTAGTTCATATTTTAACCGTCCTGTGTTCTTAAGAGACCTGGTTTCTTGGACCTCACAAGCTTTCTACTCTATTTGCGGTTTAGTGTGGTCACACTGACCCTGTGTGTGCTTTATAAGAATTTTTTTGTGTGTGTGTAGTTTTGGGAACTGACAGTCTGACGGAACAAGACCTAAAACCACAGGAGGTTAAAGAAACTCAATATATATATTTTAAATCACAATTTAAAAATTGCTAGGATTTTAAATGGCTTGTGGAACCAAGACATTTTTTTCTTTACCTAAAATTCAGATTTAGTAATAAATATAGAAAATAAATCTCAAACTAGCATAGTACTCAAATATGCTTATATCATTTTCAACAATCCTTTATTTTTTCTCAAAGATGTTTCATCTTTCATTTGAAATGTTTCTTCAGAATTAAAGCCATCCATCCTTTTTAGTTTTTAAGTTTTCCAAATGAACACTTGATTGGCTCATCTAAGGCTATTAATTACAACTGGAAATGAAATGAATTAGAGAATGTTTTTATTAAACTGTATATTTCTTTTTTCCTAATTTCACTAAGTTTTCACTTGATAATGTCCAGTTAGGAATGAACTGCAAGCAGAAGTTGGAGCATTCCAAGAAAAAAAATAACTAAGAAGTGATTATTTTTTTACCAAAAAACAAAAATATGAGAACTCAATTGTCCACATATGAATAAGTCTAGGGCATCGAACAAAACTTAAATTAAATCGAGCATCATGTGGAGGACTGCGAAGGTCAGAAACAGGAAGAAAGATCAGGCATGGTGTACCAAGCAACAGTTTGACAAACCAAGGATCTCGTTTTCATTTATTAACAATAACAGGATGTATTGTCACTTCTGTAATTCGTACAATCTGCAGTCAGTTCCCCAAACCTGAGGAAGTGATTGGGGGTTAGGGGCTGGATGGTTGAAACCACAACCACCTCTGGTCTTTACAGCTCAAACGGACTACAAACCTCAACTTACAAGTCGAAAAACAAAATGGGCATGAGCTTTGTGTAAGAAAGTGGGAAGATCCACAGACTATAATCGGGGGCCATTTATTGAAAGCTTCTCTAATTCTTAAGTGCTTTGTGTGTGTGTGCGTGCAGTTCTGTAAATCCCTGTCGTGCAAATGATTTCCCTCCACATATTAAGAATCTGCCTTGCGATACTTATGGTCTGTCTCAAATTAAATTTCTCTGAGAACCCTGTTTGCTTATATTGTCTGACATTTGCTTGTTTTGATTTTGAACATCAGTTTGCGCTTGCGCGGATGCGCCATTTGAGTGAGGAGAGTAAGTCCGCCCCATTTGTCAGACGGCGCAACAGCCGCCGCTTTAGAATGTTGCTCCGTTCAGACCCACGGGCAAGAGCAGCGGAGGCCTGCTTCTTCCACATGACTGAAATAATTACAACAGTTATATATATATATATATATATATATATATATATAACAACTGTCATATGGTTATTGCTATCATATTAGGCATTGTGTCTTTAGGTTGTCTTCAGTAGTTTGCTTCATTAAAACCCGTTTACCTTCTTAACCACTAATTACGTAATAACTTCGACAGGTTGCTAGCTTTCACACTCGTTTCAAGAGAAAACTCCTCCCGTGTTGCGTCGTTGCAGCTTGTACCTCCGGTTGACTGTGACCGAATGGGTCAAGTCTGAGCGAGAATGAAACTGAACCAATCGCGAAGGCCAAAATAAAGCAAACACCACCACTGGGAGCCAATCATTGCCGTACAACGCTAAACAGCATGGCACAAGAGGCGTGGCTCTCCATAAAAGGGTGTTATCATTTTGCCTTTTGCTTTTGGGCATTGAAACCAATAGCTAAGAAGTCTGTCAGGTAATAGCCAATCACGACACACCTCTGTGTTCAAAGGAAACTACGTCCATTTTGGCTTTGAGCGATGCGTCAACACCAATGGGGAATCAGAGCCAAAATGGCTGAAGAAGACCCTCAGTTTCAGTTAGGGGCCGAATCATTTTTGTTGAATGACGGTTCAGCTAACCAATAGGAGACTGAGTTGTTATGCTCAGCATCCAATCATGTGACAGCACACAGAGGCTTTGTGTTACAGTACAGTAGGTAGCTGTTGTCCACATTAACAAGGCACTATTTTGGAAGCACTTTGACAAACTATAGCTGTTCCATGTCATTCGGTACGTCCGCATCCAACGAGACGTTTCAGGCGTTCCATTAGCTGTAAACCAGCACAGACAGAACCAGCCAGCCTTAAACCACTAACGCTGGATAAACTTAAAACACTAGCAGCTCCTTTTTATAGCATTTTCATATCTGGTAGCTTCTGGCAACTGTAGAGGCTAACGTTTTTTTTTTCTTCCTTTGGCTGACGCTTCCAAAATACAACTGAAATAGCAACAACTTTCCGTCGTTATTTTAGCATTTTGTCATTTCTGCAAACGTTAGCCAACTTTTTTTCCACTTCAAAACAAAGCTGCCCTCTTGACACATTTTACTTGCTAGGAGAAAAAAAAATTCTTCAGATTTTATCTACAAGCCGAATTTTCTTCGAAGACCTGCCAGTATCTAACAATTTTATTTAGCTTGCATTGAGGCTTTTAAGGATTGTTTAGCTGTGTTAGCCCTCCGCTAGCTAGCTCTCACCGACCCCTTTAAATCATCATCTGGGTGCTCAACAAGGAAGAAAGCAATTTCGGTATTTAACTGGTGCTTTATGCTGCTGGACCTTTAACTTTTAAATATACCCAGTGATCCACGGCGACTGTGTCTCCCCTCCTTCGCCCATTAAAAAACAAAACAAAGGCTGACATAACAACCAAATCACCTGAGCGTTGAAAGGAAGATTCTAGGGAAGGACCTTCAGCAGGTTGGATACACTCCTGGAATCTCTCTTCGGATTGTTATAATATTAGTGTTATTGTTGAAAATGGCGGCGATCGGAATGGTGCAGATGTTGATTGAAGCAGCTGAGTACCTCGATCGTAGGGAAAGAGGTAAAGTATAAATATATTGTCTCACTTTTTTGTTGTTTATTTTTTTCTTTCTCCAATTAAACTTCACAGTGGCAGTCCTTCCACAAGTGACTAGACTTTATGAACATATTTTTTAAATAGTTGCCATAAATGCGATTGCAGCTCTGCTTTAATTTTTGCAACAAGTAATCTGACGACACATGCAGTATTATTATTATTATTGTTTTTGGAGTTTGAACAGCGTGTACTTTACTCAGTTGTCTGATAATAGTCGTGATTGTGGTAATAATTCATATTTGGGGGGGATTTCAAATGCGTTCCGCAAAGACATCCGTGCAATTCGGGAAGAGAGAATGGATGCATATGTTGCAGAGGCATTCAGATGTGCAGGAACACAATGTTTCAGTGGATGCCCCTCCTTTCCTTCTGTTGTGGTTAGCTAGTGGGCTTTATTGTCGTTCAGGATGACATCATTGTCCAAGCTGATAGGGGAAGGTGGGGGGCTGAGAGGGGGTTACCGTATCAAAATACTGCATAAAATAAATGGCATGCACGCACCATAGCATTGATAATATTAATGCTACCTTAGATCCAAAAGACGTGGCACATCTTGCAGTCTTCCTCTTTTTTTTCCATGCTCGGCTCATGCTTACTGTGGCTATGTTTTGCACCACTAAATAACAAGACATGTGACCACGATGTTGTTTATCTGCTTGCAGAAGCTGAGCATGGCTATGCCTCTATGCCACCCTTCATCAGCAGCCGGGAGAGGGAAAGCCTCAAAAGGAAAAACAAGAGCAAGAAAAACATAAGTAGCAGGTAAAAACAAACGGAAAAAAAAAAAAAAAAAAAAAAAAACAGCTGGTTGGCTTTTTGTTGCATAGACCTGCCCGGACACGGGGAGCAGGGGCTGGGTCCATGTTGCAGGCTGAACCTTTGGGTTACATTTGGAAAACAGGAAATGACATAGATTTGCCTCCAGTTTAAGAAAATAAAGCGCACAGTTCCCAGTATGCCCATATATGGTGAGTGACTAAATTGACCCAGCTGGGCCATTGCTGGTGAAGTCAGTTTTAGTCAATCTAACTTGATCGTTTATCATCTGGTCAGGTAGCTGTTCTCAGCATGGAATGCTAAGGTGATTGACAACAAGTGTGCATACCTGAGTGAAAAAGATCAAGTCATTGATAAAAACTGGGTGTAATTGTCACAGAAGTAAGTACTAGTAATCAGTGGCGCCTGATTCCCTTAATTTTATGTGTTCAGTGATACTTGCATGTGAAACAGATTTTAAATACATCCGCAGAGGTCTGAAAATCATCCACTGTCCCAACTTTGTCGCTATATCCAGCAACTTTTCAGACAAAATAAAACTGTATCGACCAAAATCAGAATCGGCAGATCAGGCTTTTAAAAGATCTGTGGTCGGCCAGAAAACTACAATAATAATAATAATATTAATAATGATACCAGAGTTTCCCCCAGGAAGCCTGCTAAGCCTGGTGCTAGGGGGCGATAGAGGAGTCCACGATTGGCCCTAGCCAACATTTTTGTGTTTAAAAAATGATAAAAGCTACAAAAATTCAGAGATGCAAGAGCAGACATCATAATTTTAAATTATAACGTGAGGCCAACGGGCAGGTGTAATTGCACATTAGTTACACCTACCCGTCAACTTTAAACCTAGCTTAATCCGTCTTTGCTGTCACTGTTGCTAGTGTATTGGAAAAAATATATATTTAAGACAACGCTTAGGCTGGCCAGGGGGAAGTAAAGCCTGGTGACCCGCCAGGCTGAAAATACACTGGAAGAAACCCTGATAAATAACATTTTATGTATTTCTTAGACGGATGAATCTATTTCTGTATAAACTGTCCATAAATTCTACATTGCAATACTTCCCAAGTTACATGGTAGTTACGCTAAACCGCAGCGTGTATGAGGGAAATGAGCATAGAGAGGAAATATAGACAAGTCGTCTGTGAAGTTGTAAAAAGAAGCAACCCATTGAGCAATGGACCTAATTTCCACGTTGAAGCTACACATTGACCTCATTTAGACATGTTATCTCTGGACGTTGCCCTGATTTAGACCTATGTATTTTGTTTAGTTTTGAACAAACCTGTCTGGTCTTAATTATTTGGCTAAGAATTAACAATATGTAAGAAACACACAAAAAAAAGTATAAACAGAAACTCAACTTTATTTAATTCATAATAGATGAACTAATATCTTTGCTTCTTTATCAGCTGTGATGTTGTGGGAGTAATATCAATGTGTGGAAACAAAAATATAAATAAACTCAAGTATTGCTGTACACAATACTTGAGTGGACCTAGCTCCACCTTCAAGGCACAGCTCCTCCTCAGAGCTGTAGTTTCCAAGCTTCGGCCTCACAAAGCAGCCCCTACATCACCCCCACTCGGTTCCTCCAGACTAGCCATCAGCAATTAGCAAACACCTGGTGGAACTGAGCATCATCTGACCGTATTATAGGAGCTACTTCTCAGTGCAACGCTGGTAGAAACATCGTTGAAGGGTTAATAGAGGAGCCATGTTGTGATGACTTCCTGAAGGTGGAGTTTCAGAAAGGGCATGTTTAATAAAGAGACCGAGGCCCAATTTCAAGACATTAAATTAGGAAGTAAAATTCTTTTAAGTCATATTTGCATTTTTATAATAAGTGAATGTAACATAGTTACTTGATGAGATGGCACTGTGTGCCTGGAAAACACATAGTACTCCATGGATAAAAATGTAGTTGTAGCATAAGCGTACTTTCAACTACAGGAACATGTTTGGACACCACAGATGTTTATGGATCCTCAAGACATGGTTAAGACACATTTAATTAGATTCTATTAGATTAAAAATCAAACCCGTCACATCACATATAGGAGCCACTTTGGAAATCAGCATCAATTTCCTAATATAATTCTTGCAAACATTAAAACTGGTTGGAAAAAAATAGACCTCATGCATTTTCATTTAACTCATAATTTATTGTTGCCTCCCTTGTTGTCTTTACCTTGAAACTGAGGGCGATTTCTCTTGAGATTTGTTTTGGTCGCACTTCCTGTCTCTATTGCGGAGCTGCTCTGAAAGCGAAGCGTCCTGACAGTGGACGTCTGCAGCTGCAGACTTAAGTCAGCATCTTTTTGGACTGTTTTTGTCTTGTGCTGCCTCCACTTAATGCTTCCCTAACGCTTGTAGACCTAGACTAGTGCTTTTTAGTTTAATTTGGTCATCAAAATATCATCCTCTTGCGTCAAAGAGACACACAGTCCTTGTTATTCAGGTTTTAACTTGACTTTTGGTTGAAGTGTTCACGGCGATGCAAAGTTGGAACTTAACTATTGAACGTTTGCAAAGCGCCTAGAAACGACATGCAAAACCGTAAACAATACAGCATTGATGGCGGATGGAAAACCGCATGGATGTAGCAAGCCGAGTTTGACGGAGGAGTAATTTTAGACATTTTGTGTTCTGACTGACGGCGACACACATCAGTCCGGCTTTAAAGTCAGCAGCAGCTCGCCGAGACCCGCCGGGTCAAACCAGGTGACTCCAGGCCGATTCAGGGAACCGTTCTCAGTCCGAGCGTTGGACGTTAAAACCACCAGGTTTGGGTCTTCCTGACCTGTGTCCGTGTGCGATGCATAGCTGAAGTTTGGTTCAGTTTCATGATCCTTTCCAAGAACACGTACAGAATGTTCTTTACCTGTTGAGCCTCATTCATAATGTACAGGACAATCCTGAACCGCTGTGTCTGTTTGAGAACAAAGGGTGGTGTTGTTCCAGGATTAAAGGTGGTTCAGTGGAGGGTTTTTCTAAACCCAGGAGCTCATGCTGTTGTGTTTTTTGTGAGGGTTTTTCATACGAGTGTTAGTTTGGTCCTATTCCATCATTTTAACAGGAATAAAGAAACTGAAATAGTTTGGGCAGATGAGTGAAATAAAAGAAGGAAGAGATGAAATGGAGGTAAAAATTGACCAACGAAGTAATGACAGAAAAGAACAAAACTGATGTGTTGAACTGAGTTTTCAAAAAACAAGAATTTGATTGGTTGGTTCTTCTTTAAAGGGATAGCTCAGATTTCATTGAGAGATTATGTCCAGTCAGTGTCTTACATGACTCTCTTTATTTTGATGAAAGATAGAGACAGTTAGTCAGAACTGTCCTGCTGAAACAAGTCCAGACTCAATAATATTATAGCAGTTTATGTGATTTAGGGTTTCCAGAAAACCTGCTTAGCCAGGTGGTGGTTCACTACCGGCCTACCGTGTCTTTGTGTTAAAAGATGTTAAAAGGTGCACAAGTCGGCATCATAATCTGGAAACAATAGCATGCGGGGCCAACGGGCAGGTGCAGTTCAATACGTCAACTATAAACCTAGCTTAATCTGTCTTCACTGTTATTGTTACTTGTTTAAAAATAAAAATAAAATCTATTTAAAATAAAACACTTGGCCTCTTGGGTAGCCCAATTAAAGCCTGGTGGCCCGCCAGGCTTATAATACACTGGGGGAAACCCTGCGCTTTTACACATTATATTTTGTCATTAACAAATTCTGATTATTATTAATTAGAGCTCTAAATAGATTTTCTAAACAGATTTTTAGCCTTGATTTAGAGGAATTCTGTTTTTTGGCAGTTTTTCAGTTTTCTGGAAGTTTGTTCCAAATTATTAGAGCATAAAAACTGAATGCTGTTGTTGTTTTAATTCAAAAAGGTATAAGGCACATCACAAAACATGCCAGACTTCGCCTAAAAGGCTAGTTTCCGTCTGTTGTCCGTCAAGGTAAAATCAATATGAAGTCAATATATTCCAGAGGAATACATATAACTTAGCAAGCTTCTTTCAAAAAGAGAGTAATAATAATAATGGTTAATAAAAAGCTTTTTTTGTTTTCATTCTAAAAGGAGCATATCAAGTCACACAGTTAAAAATAATAAAAATCAATAAATTAGAAAAGGTTCACCACAATCCAAACAATGCATAAAAGAACAAAGAGTCACAGGATCAGGATCTAACTATCTAATCGTGCTTCTCCCAAAACAACAACCAACAACCCAAACAGACTGTAAAGACGTGTCCTTTAGACTAACTGAGTGGTACGTACAGTACTACTGTGTTTTGCACTGCACAGATGGGATGTGTTGTACATTCCTTCATTGTACATCACTGTTTGCTGTTGGAGTTCGTCTTGGCTTGGGAATCTCTCTCTTTTTAGGCCAGCGTTGAGATTAAACATCCCAACTTTTTTTTGATAAACACATCATTGTTTTCTTTCAAACATATGCCCTTTTTATGTTTCTTTTCCCAAAAAGGTTGTAGCATAGCAGCTGTTTTAAACTCTAGCAAGTGTTTAAAGTGTCCCAATTAACTAATTTGCCTAACATAAATGGTTCAAGAAGCACCAGTAAGGTGTATCGTGTCACATGATGGCTGATTGTTATATACAAGTCTGTGTTTTGTCTGATGGCGACAAAATTAGTTGTTCTTCCACTCCCACTACGCTAAAAGAGACGGAGTGCGCCTCCAGCTCGTATCGTGTGCGAACACGTTGAGCCCCTGCTGCTTTTCAGACACGCCAAGCGTGAAACATGTGGGGTTAGCCGCAGGTCCGTCTTCGTTTACCCTCACGAATTTCTAATTGTCTCTTCGCTTTGGTTTCTAGATGAGATTCTGACTTTCATGTCCGCTCGGTCCGAACTCTCGTTCAGCCCATTGTCCTGTGATTAAAAGGCCTCACATGATGCCCTCCCAATTTTCTGATGCATCCCAACTGTTTGGATGTGTAAATAACAGGGGAAAGGGGAGTCACCATGTTGCTGCTGTGATTGGCCCTCATCTCTTTTTCCCTCCCTTTGATATTCCTTCTTCTTCTTCTTCCATCTTCTCATGCCTTGTTCCCTGGCCTTTGGTCATCTGTGGAGAACATGAGATTCTTCCACTACAGACAGAGTGCGCTCCCACCCTGCATCCAGATTCAGACGTGTTCCAACCAAACACCGTAGACCTCATGGCGTTCTGGTTGTGCAGGAAAGCAGAGAAAGCATGGCAGAATATTAGGGCCATTCTAAGGAAATACAAAAAAATGAAATTACTAGAATGAAGTCGTAAGAGCATAAAGTCATGTTACGACATTATTCTGGTAACATTGCAACTTTATTCTCATTATTTAAAATTTATTCTCGTACAACTTTATTCCCGTTTTATTTCAACTTTCTTGCACAACTTTATTTTCAAATTATTTTGACTTTTTCTTGGTGTGTGGCTCTAATACGCTGTCATACTAAACAGAGGAGCAGGTGAATTATTTTTGCTGTGTCTGAGTCTTCCAGTTCTTCCTATTTTAGCCTGATTAGTTTAATCTTTTTCTTTCGGGGTCTGAAAACAAATGGCTGAAACGTGAAAAGCTGCAACAGAATTTGGTGCAGTGGATGCTATAGGACTTCTTTATTAGTCATTGTTTGTTGCTAAACTTCCTCCAGTCACGACTGCAGGTAAATTACTGTTGCTGCTCCAGTCTTCTGTGGCAATTAGAATAAGTTTGACCTAGTTAGACTTCAGCTTCTCATTCTGTGTTTGTTTTGCTATTGTGCTTCCTTATTCTTCTGTATTCACTTTTCTGAATCATTATCAGTAGAGGCAATAAGTCATTTAGAATGCCTGGCTTACATACAGTGTTGGCACTGAAAAGCTTCTTTGAGCTTTCATCATGCTGTGATGACTTCCTGAAGGCGGAGTTTCAGAAAGAGGAGGAGCTTCTTAGAGACAGAACCCCAATTTTAAGGCATTAAATTCCAAAGTAAATTTCTTTTTAAGTCATATTTGAGATATATAACATTTTTATAACAACTGAAGGTAATATCGTTACCATGTGCCTAGAAAATATATAATGCTGCCCCTTTAAGAACCATCCTGATAATCATGGCATCCTTAAGATTGTCTGAAGGGGAAAATGTTGCCATATGAACTGTGCATAAGGCACTTTCTGAATAACTTTTAGCTAAGCGAGGTAAAAATTCTAAAAAAAAAAAATATTTGAATTCAATAATTCAAAGAGTTTTCTGAAAATTATGTCACTAGGAACAACTTTTAGTCTTAGGATTCGTTTTTCAAACACGCTTTGATTTTTAGTTTACAACCAGCCAATCAAGAAATACCAGTTGGGACCAATCAATGGTTCAATTGTCAAATTTCAGTCTTTAGTAGGTTTCTCAGCATCTTTTTTGATGTTTAGCTATTTATATTAGTAAAGTAAGGCTTTACTAATATATTTGTGTTTTGCATCCTAGTTGAGTACTTCCTTTATCTAAAACGAAACATCACAAACACTCGCGGCCCAAACAATTACGCAAGTTAGCTTAATTTCAAATGCGCTGTAGTGCTATGGTTGCTACCGGGGGGGCAAAACAACACAGGAACCAAGGCGGGAGGAAACATCTTCCAGAGCCAAAAATCCAGCCTGAATATGTAGGATCCCTTCGCTGCCAGTTCTGTTATGTCACCCGTGGCTGTCTGCCCTGTGCAGGAATGCACACTGTCCTGGAGGGAGAGGAGGAGGGCCGGGCGAGAAACGGAGCACCCCCGAGTGGCTGCCTGAAACATGATGATGCCCACACAAGCAGCTCTGTGCCACATCAGGAGAACAGGCTTCACTTACAGCCTTTTAACCCCCCCAACCTCCCCGCTGCAAAAAAAATTCTTTTTTGTTGTTGTTTTTTTAGGAGCTTTAATGCGTTATTCCTAACAGGAAGTTAACATCCTGCCTTGATGTCAAAGTTTGAATGAGTGTCTTAAGTCGGTGGCAGTGGGGTGTAGCGCAGCTGAAAATGCAGAGGTTATTTTTGGGAGTCGTGGTGAGACAGGGGATCAGAGGTCAGGTGGAGGTGGATGAGCTGAACTCACTGTTTTCTTTAAACGGTTTACTCTCAGGTTAGTTAGTTTTTTTTTTTGTCTTTTTCAAAAATATATTCCCCCTCACCCACTCCATATTCTGCATCTACTCTGTTTGAGTTTGCGACTGAATGCACCACTACAATGCAGGAGCAAAGCTAGCCATCAACACACCTCCATCTCTCATTTTACCTCTGCTGTGCTTCACCCAACCCCCACGCTGATCAGGACAACATGTACACTGGAGGATCTGGCAACGTGAACGGCTGAATGGCACCTTACACTGACCAGCCTTCAGGTTATGAATGCAGTGTACACCCTCTGGTTCTCTTTATCATGGGTCAGTGGGTAAAGGTGGTCCTTAAAGTTCCCACTTAGTGTATTTATTTAAAAACAACCATAAAGTTTGTTTTTGAGAATAAAATAGCATGATCAGTTTTTTCTATTTGTTTAAAGAGGCAGTATCATTTAAAATTGACTTCTTTTTTTTTTAGCTTTACATCATGTTATAATGTTATTCCCTCAAATCAAACCTGGAGTGTTGCTTTGATTCTTTCATGCATGTTTGAGAAATCCTTTAATCTTCATGGCAATCATTCAGCTGAGCAAGATGCCTGGGTGGACCTAGCTCCGCCTTCATGGACGAAGCTCCTCTTCCAAGCTGCAGTTCCAAGCTTCTGTTGCGCCTATATTAACCCATTAACGCTTTTAACGGCTTACTAGAGGAGCCATGTTGTGATGACTTCCTGGAGGCGGAGTTTTAGAATGAGCAGGAGCTTCTTAAAGAGATAGAGACCCAGATTTCAAGGCATTACATTACAAAGTAAAATTTCTTTTAAGTCAAGTTTGGTATATACAATATACACATGGTTATTTGATAAAATGGCATTCTGTGCCTGGAAAACACATAATATTTCCCCTTTGTGTTTAAATTCTAGTGTTTTTGGGCACACTGTAGAAGTCGGTATTGTCCGGCTTAAAATCAAAATGAATAAATTCAGCATGTAAAAGCCTGGAGCCTTTAAAAACCAGCTTGCACGTCAGAATATTTCTTCCATCTTTCCTGAAATCCGTCTTTGTTATTTCTCTTTAGACAACCCGTACACTCCCACACAGCCATTATTTTCATTATTTTTTTTCTCGGGCGCTCACTCCTCCACATTCAGGTCCTGGACTGCAGCAGTGCCACATGTAGAAGTCATTACTCACCCTGCGTAATTACTGCCACTGTTATATTAGCTTTGATTTCGCTCACGTTCTCCTCCTGTCTTGTTTACCTCTGCAGGTCTACACACAATGAGATGGAAAAGAACAGGTGAGTAATAAAGTCTTCATATCTTTGTGTTTGTGTGCGTCTCTGCATGTTTTAGTTATTGGTGGAGCATCTTCACATGGTACCCAGCTCAGTTATGATTCCTGGAAAACATTTAATCCACAGCGTTTTTACTAAAATCCTTCGAGTGTGATTTAACGCATCACATCGACGGCCATCTTTAAAACTATTCAAAAACTAAAGTCATAAATTTACGAGAATAAAGTTATAACGTTACAAAAAACATTTACAAAAATAAAAAAGTCATGACAAGAATAAACTTGTAAGAGAATTAAATCATACTATCATGAGAATAGAGTCATATTAGCAGAATTAACTCACAAGAATGGCTATGAAATTACCGGAATAGTCAAGATAATATGAGAATAAAGTTGTAATAATATGAGGACAGAGTCATAATATTTAAAGAATTAAGTTAGATTTAGAGAATGAAGTTGTAATATTACGACTTTATTCTCATCCGGCTTTATTCTAGTAATTTTATTTCTTATATTTTCTTAGCTTGGCCCTCGGCTGTCTTATAGTGACATTATAAAACACAATACTTTTGAAAGGCTCTGTAAAACTCATTCAAGTTTTAAACCAACACTTAAAATCCTCATGCAGATTTATTTAAACTCTTTAGTAAAACTAATTCATGCTTTTTTCCGTTGGTTCTCCCTCTGCTTACAGGATCTAGTGAACAGTTTACCGAGGAAAAACCCCCTCAAGTTTACGAGGCTTTTGTAATCCAAGCCTCGGGCCTCAATAAAACACCAAATCAGGTGTTGTCCTGAGACAGAACAAGAGCTCTCAGTGTGCGCCCTCTGACTAAAAGAGCCCCATCTTAACCAGGGTTGGTTGTTACAGTGATGCCTTTGGCTGAGCGCTGCAGCAGGTTTCTGCTGACTGAGCCTTCATTTGTTCGCCGTGGCCTCCTGACACCCAAAAGATACATGAGGTGTCTTTGTTTCATCAGCTGACTCACCATCTCCTCTGGCTTAGGAGCTAATCTTGTTCAAACACCAAAAGTAATTCACAAAATCACAGTTTTATCAGCTCATTACTACATGTAGCATCTCTTCAGACTATTCAAAACCATCACGAGAGTCGGATAACGATTTTTAGAACAGAAACAGCTCATTAATTATCTGTTTCAGCTTCTCAGATGTGATTTTTTTTTTCTTCCCTTCAGCGCAAACTTAAGTGAATCAACCATTTACTCCTTTGGTTGCTTTAAATCTTTACAAACTTGGAGGAATTCAGACAGGGGCTGGGTAAACTAGTCTTAAGAATTTCCAAAAATATTCTAGTTTTAGCATTTTATTTTTTATCTACTCATGTCTAGATCACAATCCAATTCATGTTTTGTGAATTACCGCAGCAATTCGCAAAACATGCAACATACATTAACCTTTATAGGCAGCTGTGTCCTACAAACTATATTAAAGCAAAATTGGCAAAGAAACAACCCTCAACATGCAAGAGCAGACCTGCACAGTTTACCACATCGTAAATCTTCCACCAACATGACACAGAGGGATGTGCAAGACAGTTGGGTTTTTTTCATTTTGCTGTTGTTTAGTAGTTTAGGGGAAAAGCAACATTATTTACATTTTCATTTAACCCTCTATTGGTCTTATTTTTTTATATAGTTGAAGCCAATTCTGGAAATTAACACTTGTGACATCAAAAGTAAAGCAGACACATTTATCAATTCTTTATTGGTTATTTGAGACAATTATGTAATCCTCTGATACGCCACCTACTGGCAGAGATGATGACTCTGGTTTTCGGTCGTGAACTTGAGTTGCGTTTATTTTGCAAAGAAAAAAACTCACTTCAGACTTGACTTGGACTCAAGACCAGACGTAGAGCCAATTATATGTTTTCTTTTGAAAGAGTGCGCTTGATGTGATGGCCAACACAGATCGAAGGTTATTTATGGCTCTTAATGATGTGTTCACCTTTGTTTTCATTTCATAACCAGGGTCAAACAGATATCTCTCTAAAGAAAGTTACATTTTATGACTGCTGGTCATTTCAGGTAAAAAAAAAAAAAGAAAAAACAAACGACATTGTTTCCCTACTTGACTCGCTGCATAGTGAATGTTTTTCTTAGAACATAAATGTGTATTTATACATGTAATGGTTTGCATTTAGCATTGAAAACCAGATAAATTATTTGCATGTTGAATTGTATTTAAAGATTCAAAGATAATTGTTAAATGGTTGTGAACGTGCAAACAGGGCAGTGCAGAAGGCAGACTGGATGTCTTGCATTGGGTGAAGATGTTTATTTATATGTTAAAGCCTCGACTTGGACTTGGGAATCAGTCGTCTGTTACCAGACCGCCGGCTGTTGCCCTTGGCGTCGTGACAGACCAAATATCATTCACCTGATAAACTCCTGAAAGGCTGGCTTAAGACGAGTTCACTCAACTCTCACACTGTAGTTAGCATCTGACTCAAAGGTTCATTATTTTCACTTTTCCACCTGCGAAATGAGAAATTCAGAAAATGGAAAAAAAAAAACATCTTTTTTATTTTTTGGTTTTTTTACATGCCCAGCAATGTAGCACTCAGAATGAGTGCCAAGGTGATGCTCAACAGCAGGTTTACTTTCGCAAGTGGAGCGTTACAACTTTCACTCCGATGCTCCACTTGATGTATGTACAAAACTTTATTTGGGAATCTCTTTGGGTTTATTTCAAATGTAATGGAGATGGAAAAGAAAGCGAGAAAGGGGAAACATTTCAAAGGGAAAGGAGGAAATGAGAATGGAGGAGAGAGAACAAGTCTGCTTCTACACCCGCAGAAAGAGAGAAAAGAAAGACAAAACATGTCAACAACCAACAAATCCTTATAAATAGGCCTGTCACAATAAACAATACATCAATTAATCACATGATAAATTAGAGCAAGTTCAAACATTTCTATTTTATTGATTGATCATTTTTCTCTTTCTACCAAACTTTGGATGACAAAAGTCTTGGGTCTGGTGATTTGGTCTCAACCAACTCTTTTTTGTTTCCAGAGACTTCATAACTCATTTTATTTTATTTTGTTTATATATTTTGGATATTTAAAATGTCTTCCCATTCCAGTATTAAATGTTAATTAGAATTTGAAGTTTATTGATCTTTGGCAGGGTGTGCTTGCTTTGTTGTGTTATTGCCATTGTATTACTTGAAAATGTTCTCAAAACAACAATATTATCGTTTATCACAATAACCTCTGGGCAAATTTTGTTACCATGGCAGGCGTATTTGTATAACAATGAGAGCATCACTAAAGGTTACATGGTACAAGTTAAGTTGAGATTTATTTAGTGTTTTACTGCAGTGGTGACCGCAGTAAAACACTGAACCGTCTTCAGAGAGGTTTCACTTCTGGCAGATTGGACCAACAGTGGTGGGAGGTTGAAGTTACTGCTTTCACCTCCTGCTGGTTACGTCACAGGAATCAAAACTCTTGTTTCCTCCTTTTAATTTGCACAACTGATGCAGAAAACTAGCTTTTGCTTTTTCAGCTGATGTCTTGTTTGACATAAAGAAAACCTGTAGCCATTGCAGTTTCTTAATGAAAGCAGTCCTACGTGACAGCTTCAGTGACGGAAGACAGCTCTCAGGAAGGTTGTCGACATTTATATGAACAGAAATCTGAGAGGGATAGTTGATCCAAAGCAGCAGCTCAGCTGATCGGCTGGAGGATCCATGCTAATGTTTCCTCCCAGTGGGCTAAAGCTCCTCTGCTCTGTGTCTGTCTAGGTCAGTTTCGTCAAACGCAAATATCTCCCAACCGCTGATTTAAAAAAAACATAATAATCATCTCCCCGTGGAGAACTTTCTGAACCTTTTGCTGCCTCCAACATCCTGCAGAAATTCCAAGTCGGAAAGCCGTCGTATTGCGGGCAAATCACCACACAATTCCGAATCTTGCTCACAGACACTGTAGCGTGCCTGCGTATGTTTGTGTGTGAGTTTACTTCGGCCGTAACCCGACTCCAATCAGCAGCGCATTTTCTACTTGCACGCAAGTCTCTCCATGCCGGCTCGGAGGGGTCAGAGGGCGAATGTGAGGACAGCGAGGTGATTTACTGCTGTCGGGGGCCAGAGGGCTCCAGATGACCTACATGTGGTTCTGAGTGGAAAAGACAAACTATTTTCAGCTGCAGGGCGATGAAGGGGCCGGACTTTCAACTTTTAGTTTGGAACCGGCTCCGTCTTTAGGCTGAGAAGAACACTCTCACCCGTTGACACACTAAACCTGAATAACCTGTCGTCGATAAGGCGCAGAGCGCGGCGGCCGTGTCACTTGGCTGTGACCTGACGAGTCTGTTACTCGGTAGCGTTGTTTAGCAAACATTAGCTTGCCCCTTTGAGCCCTTATTATGTCAGAACAACCTGGGCGGGGCCGTTGCCAGGTTATGTAATGGCACTTTGGACGGCCTTTGGACGGAGTCAGCTGAGAAGCAGACGCTTGTTCTCAGCTGTTGACTGCAGCTCTACATGCGCGAGTTTGTGTGTGTGTGCAAAAGCTTCTCACACTGCGGAAGGGGTTGAGAATATAATTAAAAGCTTCCTCTGCCCACATTCAAACCGGTTGTAGATCTGTCATTGTGTCCGATTTGAATAACTCTGACTCAGACGGCGGCGGCATGCTAGGCCTTCAGCCGCCCGTAGAGGACGAGGGGGGGAAACGCAACATTTAAACTCTCTGCTGTCAGGATGAGTCTGACGTGTGTGTGTGTGTGTGTGTGTGTGTGTGGGTCTGAGTGCTTGTGTTCGCTCAGGCAAACACAAGCACTCAGACACGTACACACTCCCAGCCAGGCCGGAGGTGTGTGTTGTGTAACAGTGGGGATCAAGTGGTTTTAACTCCACACACCGAACTTCAGCTGGCGTCCTGGCCTGGGAGATCTGAGAGCAGGAAACACATCGGGGAAGAGAAATGTAAATGTGAAACGGGGAGGTTACTTTACTGATCTGTTCACATGTGGCCTCAGGGTTGATCTGTTTGCTTGGTCTTGTTTTGATGCTGCTCAGCATTTTCTGGTCCGAAAGTGTGTGGAGCAGAAGTGGTTATCTTTGTTTGTTTGCAGCTAAAGAGAGGAAAAGGAAGAAACCAGAAGCCTTTGGAAGTGCAAAAAGATGTATGTAGTGGTGATGATACTTTTCTACATCATCAGTAAGGATGCCTTCAAATTAGGGCTGGAACTTTATTGTGTAATTAATAACTTTTTTCTTTTTGTATGTAAAAAAAAAAAAAAAAAAGTCCCCTCTGGACTTTTTGCATTAGGCAACAAAACCTCCTCTCTTACTCCACTGGGATCTAACCTGGAGCCTTTCTTGGAGAAAATCTATAAAAAGTTCCTGCCGGAACCTTTTCATTTATATGTTTCCAGTTCGCCCGTAAACGTGAAGCACATGCAACATTTGCAAACAGCGATGGATGACAAACCCGATCCTACTGGCCCACCTGTGGTTTCATTTTTGCTTTAAAAGAAAAACAATCTGATGGGACTCTGGAAAAGACTACTGTTGTGTTGAAGTTGTGCTAAAATGCTAAACATGTAGCTGCATCACAGACTTCCCCAGTGCTAATGTTAGCATCTACAGTCCACATGTTTAAGGAAGTAGTCCATGAAGGATCTGGAGACCCTGAAACAATTAAAAGCTGTATGGGTAGAATAACACTTTGCATCCAATTTTTGGTTAAATAACCTAAATAACTGATTAAAAACAATAAATATATTTGTTGTTGAGCTCATAAGTCTCATATGTATGGGGAAAGAAATTGTCTTTTCTGTCACATGCCTCCCAAACGACCTGTTGTGGATAGTGTCTAATGGTTGTTATGGAGACATGGCCACCCCAACATGCCAGATCTCCAACACTGAGTATTACATGTTTGTTTGTTTGTTTGTTTTTGTACCACACTCTCCTCTGTGTTTGGTTCTTGTACATCATTCTTACCAGAGGAAGCAGAAACTCATGGACCCAAATTGGGGCTCACTACGACAGTTATACTTTCAGTAATTAGGAAGTACTCCTCGTCTGCTGTCTATTGTTCTCTTAGATCAGGAAGTGCAGAAAGTGTTGCACGCGTGACAAAAAAAGGGACATCAAAATAGTTGGGATGAGTTTTTTTTTTTTTTTCTAACTTTGTAAAATAGACAAAGGCACGCTGAGAAACATCTGCTACTTATTGCACAGTGGGGATAATTAACTCGCTCTTGGAGCACGCCGCCCTGGATCATATAGTAGCTCATAAATGTTAAAACACCCATATATACAAAAAAGTAAATAAATGCGATGCTTTTGCTCTTCTCTTGTACAAAGCATTGATAAAAATATCACATCAACGTGTTTTGGAAGTGTGAGAACGCTGCTTTTCTTCACAGTGAATCTGATGAATGAACATCCTCCCACTGGTGGTTCCATATTTTTTGGGGCCTTTCAGAATGTGTGAACAATGCTCTGAACAATGACTGCAGTGTGTGTGTGTGTGTGTGTGTGTGTGTGTGTGTGTGTGTGTGTGTGTGTGTGTGTGTGTGTGTGTGTGTGTGTGTGTGTGTGTTACCACTGAATGTTCAAAACGATGTTCCCGAGCCGTGTGTCGTAGTAATACGCTGCTGGCCGGGAGGAAGCGGCTCCATATTTAGACGAAAATCATTCAGTTCAGCTCGTGGTGCCGAGCAACTTGAGCCACGATGCGCGCCTGTTGGCACCGTTTGCGGAGGAGGTGGATTTCTCATCCCATGTGTCCTTTCTGAAGAGCGTAGCCGGCCTCCCTTTGGAAAGTAACGTGCAGCAGGCAGTATGGATCAGAACGTGCTAACGCGGCGCAATCCAAGAATATCTCAGCCCACACAAGGTTAACGGTGGATGCCGCTTGTTAAATGCGTACTTACCAAAACGCAGGGGCATTGTTTGCCTCTGTTTCTGTGAGGAGGAAAGAGTTTGGTTTGATTACTTCAACCATCTTTTCTCCCCTTTTTTAACTTTACTGTCTTCTCTCTCCAGACGGGCACATCTACGGCTGTGCCTGGAGCGCTTGAAATCTCTCGTTCCTTTGGGACCAGATGCCAACAGGCACACCACCCTCAGCCTGCTGATGAAGGCCAAAGAACATATAAAGGTACTAATACAACTAAAACACATGTTTGTTGCTATGGTTTTTTGCTTTTCTTTTCTTTTCTATCTCTCTTTCTGCAGGTGTAGAAGCAGACTTCCTAGGCTGTTGTCTTGTTCTCTGTCCTTCTTTCTCTCATCTCCTTGGTTTCCTTTAAACCTTTCTTTTCCGTCTCCATGTCCACTACATTTGAAATTAACCCAAAATGAACCCAATTTCTATGAAGTATTTCTACTTGTATATGAAGTGGAGCATCATAGCAAAGGCTGCAGTGCTCTTCCACTGGAAGTGAATCTGTTGGACCTCACCTTGTCACTTGGACAACAATCCTGAGAAAAGAACACACATTTAATCTGTGGATCATTTGTTAGTCAATCATGTTCACGTTTCTTCACAAGCTCTGTCTTCAATTGTTGGGATTTTATGTGATGGACCGATCCAAAGTCTTTCCAACAGCCTGGAGCATCTAGAGACTCAGATTTTAGCCCCATCTTGTCTACAAAGCAGCTCAGACTCAGTCAGACGAGATGGAGAGCGTCTATGAACCTCCATTTTAAGTCTCACCTCTCTAGACCCTTGAGTCAGATTACACTAGGCTGTTCCAACTTTTGGATGTCAGTCGACCCTGACCAGCTTTCCTTTCCCACCTGAAGAGAAACATCCATAACTAGGGGAGGTTCAGGGTGAGGTGCAGAGTTAGTTTTCTACTGCACACTTGTTGCTAAGCTTGGCCATGTCCAGGCAGGTCTTTATGATGCAGTTTGTCCTCTAATGTTCTCCTACAAACCTCTGAGGCCTTCACAGAACAGCTGAGCATCTAAAGGCCAATGAGTCTAAAATTTGTTGTTGCAGTGTGAGGAAAACTGAAAAAGTTCAAAGGGTCTGAATACTGTGAAGGGTACAAACTGTCCGGCTGTATCAGCAGCTCCTAAAGGGCTCCGTTTCCTGTCTGTCCCGCTGTTCAGAGGCTAGAGGAGAGCGACAGGAGAGCTCAGCACACCTTGGAGCAGCTACAGCGGGAGCGGAGACACCTGAGGAGGCGCCTGGAGCAGCTGGGAGTGGAGCGGACCCGCATGGACAGCACCGGCTCCACCCGCTCCTCGGACAAGTCCGACTCTGACCAGGGTGAGCACAAATAACTCAGGCTCAAAGTCTGACACATGTCAGGGTTTCCCCCAAAAAACCTGCTAAGCTCAATGGTAGGGGGCGCTAGAGCAGTCCATTAGCAGCCCTCATAGTTTCTGTGTTAAAAATGTTAAAGGTTACAAAAATATGGAGGTCCTTGAGCAGATTTCATAATTTGGAAATAATAGCGAGTGACGCAGGTGAAGGGATGGTGCAGTTGATGCATCAACTACTGTATAAACCGAGCTTAATTCATCTTTACTGTTATCGATGTACACACTGGGGGAAACTCTGCTTATATCCATCCACCAAAATTCATATAACACCCTGAGTAACCTCCTGGTGGGGAACTAGAGGTGTTCCAGCTGTTATTCAATCAAAAATAACAGCTTTTTAACTGGAATCAAAGCTAATCAGGAAAACTTGACATTTTATAAAGATCAGCACATGGTTAAACTTTGCCATCCAGAGATGCAGCCAAGGTACATGTTGACATCCTTGTATTTCATAGAAGCAGCACATTTCTCCTTGCGTGACTGCTAAAACTTCATGTTCCGATCCAGACCTGTGAGCATTGATGGACTAACCACAGCGAGTGAGTCACTGCCTGAGTCAGCTGTGCTCCAGGTTTGAAGGGAATAAGGTTTTATTAAGGCTGATTAGATAAAGTCCAACTTGAATCTTGTTGCTGCAGCTGAAAGAACTGGAGTTTAGCGGCTTCGTCAACAAACTGGTGTGTTTAACTACTGATTAACCAGCTAGGTGGTGTGTAAGCTTACGTCAACCAAACTGGGACCCACAGCTCGAATAAATCGTCCTTTCAGGAACTACACATTCAAAAAATGATAACGATCCCTGAATTTGATAGTTAAATTTTAGTTTTCCCTTCTAATGCACTGTAGTTTTAGTTCTGTGGCAAAAGACAGTCAGTAGCTTATTGTTGGATCCTTTACATCCGAGGCTGTGGAGACTGGAGTTTTGTGGCTGATTTCTAATCATCAGGTTTTGTAAATGTTTGACCTTGGAAATGCAGTTTCTAAGCTTCCGCCTCAGAGCAGCTCTGCCCTGCTGGCTCCTGTAGACTAGCCAGCAGTAATTAGCAAACACCTGGTGGAACTGTGTATCAGCTGAGCTCATTATATAAGCCTCTTCCCAGTACAACGTTGGTAAAAACATCACTAAAGGATTATAATGACTTTCTAAAGGTGGAGTTTCAGAAAGAGCTGGAGTTTTTAAAGAGACAGAGTCTCAATTTCAAGATGTTAAATTACAAAATGAAGTTATATTTGGTGTACAATAGTTTTACAACAACTGAAAGTAACATTTACTTGACGGTGTTATAAAATTATTTTATGTGGTTGTAAAATGCATAATACTGCCCCTTGATGACAGAGTTCACATTTAAACCTTTATTTAGCACATATATTAGCGATTTGCTAGGTTAGCATTATTAATGCTGTTATCTCAGACTCTGATAATGTCAACTCCTGATTTTCCGACGATGCCAGAGTGTTTTTCCTGACTGCATGTAACTGCGTCGGTCTTCCCCATGTGTTCCACAGAGGACCTGGACGTGGACGTGGAGGGGACGGACTACCTGCTGGGTGACCTGGAGTGGAGCACCAGCAGTGTGAGTGACTCAGGGGACGAGCGAGGCAGCCTGCGGAGCAGCTGCAGCGACGAGGGCTACTCCAGCGCCAGCCTGCAGCGCCTGCAGGACACTCAGGAGACGGCCAAGCAGCTGGGCTGCGGCCTATAAACGTCCTGGACCACCGAGCCGACACCCACCCACCCCACCTCCACCCAAAATCTCCATCTCACCACTTCTACCTGCTCAGACCCCGCCACCCTCCCCCCCTTTGTCCCACCCAGCTGTCCTCTTCTCCTCTGCAGCTGACTTCCACTCAGACTGCAGCAGCTCAAAGACGCCCACGCACATTCAGCTCTTCTTCTTCTTCATCATCAGCGGTCAGTCTTAAGGGCGTTGCCCGCTCTGCTCCTCTCCGCTCTGTGCCAATCAAACGAGTGGGATTTGAAAGACACTCCGCCCCCTTTTCGTCTCTCCGTCCTCCAGAAACACAACTTTCAGCCAGAGAATGTTACCACACAATGTCCCACTGCCTCTTTTTCTACGCCTCAAGAGCCATGGGAAGCATTTCAAGAGATTATTCTCTTGTATCACACACACACACACACAGATATATATATAAACACACACATACACATTTCCATCTCTCCCAGTTGTGAGACCTGTCCTCGGTGAAGTGGGGCCCGTTTTTCTGCCCCTCTCGCCACTAAAACATCAGTGCATGGTACCTTGCACTTGAAATTGCTTTTGTAAACAAAAACTGTCATCTTTTTCAAACACCGTCTCTTGTAAAGCCCCGCCCCCTCCCAGATGAAGTGAATGTTTGTGAAACATGTCAGTCGGCAGACTCTGTGGATGCTAAACCAGACCCGACCGCACGTTGAGTTTAAACTATCTGAGCCGGCAGCAATACATCCTGTGGTGACTGAAGCTTTAGCCGGCAGGCTCCTTTTGTGATTTTTCTTTTCTTTTTCTTTTTTTTTTATGTCCACCTCTGCCGTTCGCGGCGAGAAGGAAAAAAAACGAAACAATGCGAGATTGTGAAGATGTTTGCAGGTTTTCGATGGGTTCTGCCTCTCTCTGACGACGGTGGCGTTTTTACAGTGTTCCCCTTTTTCTCTCCCCGCCCCCGTAAACGGGCGACGGCCATTAACGTTTTTCTTTTTTTTTTTTCTTTTTTTTTTTTTTGCCAGGTGCTAGTACATTGTTGTACGCTAATCTTTCACTGCCCCAGCTGTTAACAGGAAGGGAAAAGCCCATCTACCTAAAAGCAGTCGAGAGACTTGAACACATTCCACGACATAAAGAGGAGAAGCTGGTGAGACTGAGATTATTTTTATTTTTTTTTTGTGCGTTTTGAAAGTGGGCAGTCACATTAATTACATGAAGGTTGAGTTTGGGTCAGGGTAGGGTTTTTTTTGGGTTGTTTTTGTTTTAGAGGGAACACTTAGTCAGAGGCCCAAAGTTTTTCTGTTTTCTCCTCTTAAAAAGCACTAAAATGTTAAAAACCACAGAAAAACAATCCTTTGCCTTGCCATCATAGCTATTTATTATTTCTGGACAAATGTACACCTTTTAATGTAAATAGTTCTCAGAAAGAGTTCTATGTCTATCACCAAATGTATTTATTAGATATCCTAAATATATAGATGAGTCTATAAAAATATATATATATATATTTAGTCATAGCTTCTGTTCATTTTTGTGAGTTTTATGGAGAGTTTCCTACAGCGTAGTTGGTTTGCACAGCAAAGTCAATCCTTAGAATACTTAGAAAAGTCTCTTGTGCCTCGAGGCGTTTGTATCTGTTGAATTTGGCACAGTTTCATCGTGGTTCGTTTTCTTTTCTTTTTTTTCCCCTCGTGTTTAAAAGCCGTCCTGTCCAGTTAACGGTGTGGGGGACAGTGGAACAAAAACAAAAAAAAATTAAATAACTTTGGAAAAATATGAATTAAAAAGTTTAAAAGCAATAGAGATGCACCAATCAGGGTTTTCCTGGTCGATTCTGGTTTACTGTGAGGTTTGACCTGCTGATTTTGCTTTATTTTTTTTAATATATATTGTTTTTTTTACAGATTGCAATGCAAAGAAAAAATAAATTGAAGTATTAGAGTTGGATTAAACACAAATTGAGGAAATTAAAGATTTCTCCCATTTGTCCCTAACTGGATGCTGGTCATTATGTCCATTTGGCGTTGCACCTTTGAAGATTTGGATGTTCTATACTTTTTTTTTTTAAATTGTATTTATTCTTCTTAGAAACAAAATGGCGCCCTCTGGCATTGGACTTTTTGTACCTAACTAGCGTCAGTTTGTGCTCCCGTCAAAGCCATTTTGAACATTTTGTACATGCATTCAATAAATTTATCGCATGGCTCCTTTCTTCCTGTCTAGACCTTCGCATTTTAATTAACTTTATGCTTCTTTTTTTTTTACCGAATTGAAAAATGAAGCTCTAAATTTTCTCTAAATTTAATTAATCATTCATAGCCATCTTTCATTTCTACTTCTTCAGACATTTAGCCTAAAAACATAATTTGACTTTGAAAGATATTTCAAATATTCAGATATTCCTAAATTATGATTCTGAATTTATTTATATGAAACATTTTGCTAAGTACGCTGTGTAAACATGGTGAAACTGTCAGGATGAAATGGCGCACACATCAGGACAAACTGGTTTGTTTACAGCACAAATTTAAAGTATGAAGGGGTCAAAGGGCATCGATTTGGTGCAAAACGGGGGGTACAAGTTGACCTACAGCCTCAAAAGTTCAAATGATTTTTATTAAACTCAACAAAAGTGCATGAAATCATTACAAGTTATTCCATATTTAGACCAAAAATAGTTGGATTTTAGTCAGGATTCGATCCTCTAGTCGATTCAGATTGAAGGAAAAGTCGGCAGGTTCCGATCTCCGGCCGACGGATCGGTGCATCTCTACTGGTAGAAATTTGGTGGCCAAATTCTAGGAGGCGATGATCTGACATCCCATCCTCCCCCCTCCTCTCACTCACCTAGAACTCTCAACATGGCCGCTTGGCTCCGCGTGCCCCCGGCAGCGGTTCTGAATAGGCGCGTGCAGGGAGAGCCGGGGGGGGTTCACAAATATCTGAATGTACACGGGCTGCAATGCAGCGTGGCGCTGAAGGAAGCTCCCCGCTGGCACACGCTCCACTTGTAAAGCTCGCCTAAAGCATTAATATGGTACACCAATGACAAAAAAAATAACAAAAACCCTCTAAAATCTGAAAAACTTAGATTAGAATTGTTTGGTCTGTTTGTGTGGCATGCTGCTTATTTTTTGTCAAGTTTAAACTTTTTTTGTTTGTTTCCAACGGGGAGGAACAGCGAAACGGCTACTACACAAAAACGGACTTAAGAGTAGGAGCGAGCGGACAGCTGTGTTTCACTGAAATGCCATCTGTTGGTTGATATGTGTGTGTGTATTTGTCACTGTCTTCAGAGAGAATTTTATTTTGGGGTGGCAGAGGATGGGCAGCCAAGAAACGTTTCTGTTCCCCGTTTATGACTAGAACTGCCTCCACCTTCACTTCCACTCCACCTGTGAGTTTTCTGGATTCACCCTTTCATTTCCCAGCTACCGTGTGAGAGCATGACTCCCTCCGTGTCGGCTTGTGTGTGGTCGCTGCCCACACCCCCCAAAACGACCCTCTCCTCCGGTGCTCTCAGCATCCGCCTTAAGAAGCCGGTGTTGAATCTGTCGAAGAACAAGCCTACAGTCAGACCAGTCGTTTAAGCTTCAAGTCTCTTTCCCTCCACCCAAGATGGCTAACCATGCCTTAAAACGGTAACAAAAGTACGACCCGACACGAGTAAACCCACGCGCGAGCGTCTGTGTTATACAGAAATGGTCATTCCTTTCCTTTGTGGCGCTCTTTCGTGCATTACACACAGAAAACGCACCGTGTGGTCGCTCCATGAACATCGCCCCCGACCCACTCTCTCCCCCCACCTCCGCCGCCTTTCTCCTCAGGAAGGTCCGGTGTCTGTTTCCTGGGTAATGGGATGTTTTTTTCTGCACTTACTTTTTAAAAATTGGGCAATTTGAGCATTGTCTTCTAAACGAATCACTACGTTGCGTCAAGAGACGCCCTCTGACAATGAATTGTGGAGCAGCAGTTGTGATAATAAAGAATAAACTATTTGAAACCCTTGTTTACCCATCTGGCTCCGTGTCTCAGTCTGTTTGTTGTGTTCAGCCTTTAGACATGTTGCTGCAGGGATGAATCCCACCAGTTTAGTCAGAGGCTTATCTGTGTGCCAGAAAACAGCAGAAACAAGAAGAATAAGAATAGGAACAATAATATGAATATGAAAGTCTGTTTAAAAAATCCCAAAACTGAGCAGATTTTCAAATTGATCAGTTTTGATTAAAATCACATATTCTTGCAAAAGTATTATTCTACCCCCGTTTTATCACATTACAGCCACAAACATCTCTGTATTTTAGTGCATTTTCATGTAACAGACCAACCAAAGTAGAGCATAACTATCACGTGGAAAGAAACTGACAGATTTCAAATGATAAAAATGTGAAATTTGTGACGTGCAGAAGTGTTCGCCGTCTTTCTACTCTGAAATTATTCAAATGGAACAAATCTTCATTAGAGAACATTCATGAATAAAAGGCAATTGAAGAATAAGATTTGATTATGATGAGGTAAAATGTATATTCATATTTTTTTTGTATATCCCATATCTCTTTTTTTCCTGTTGTCTTCTCATTTATCTGGGTAGTTTGCAACCCAGATTTCTTGACAGGCAAAATTCGGGCACTTTTAAATCCAGAAATGCTACTTTTCTTCGCTCATACGCATAAAACTTTTCAAAGGGCTCTTTTACTTTATTTTCTTTTACTTTATTTTGTTTTACTTTATTTTTCTTCCACAGGAAAAAAAAAAAGCAGATTCTCTACCACTGCTTAGTTTCTCTGTGCCTGTCCCTGCAGCTTAGCATTAGCATGATCACTGAACAGATTGACAGTATCTGTAGTGTTGGTGTAGTGGCAGTGCCCTGAACTTTTACCCAGAAGGCCATGGTTCAATACCTCGCATTAACCTTTCCTGGATTTACCCACTGTGGGTCAATAAGGGATATTTCTATTCTATGACCAACCTGCAGGTTTGTGTATTCAAAACGTTACCGACAGTGTAGTGTCAGCAGGTGTTTACTTGTGTGTCAGGGTCACTGCACTTCCTCTGCATGCCCTCATTTGTCAGATTAGTCAAATCTAGCAGCTTATCCACGACCTGGACACCTATCTTACTCTGACCTTAACCTCCCTGCACCACCTTGACCGATCATACATACGGACTTACTCATGAGAGCCTGCACTAGCGCACTCGGCGCAGCGGAAAACACCCACCCAAACAAAACAACTCGACAAATGAATCATGCGATGGAAACGCCAAGCCCTGAGTAAGGACTGAACGGATTTGATCAGGTAATCAAGAGCAGACAATGATCCTGGCCACCCTGTGACCGTGCACCAGTGTTGTGTTCAAGACCACATAACCCGAGACCAAGACAAGACCAAGACCAGAGTGTATCGAGACCGAGACAAGACCAAGACTTTTAGGGTCCGAGACCAAGTCAAGACCAAGACCGAGGAAAGTCGAGACCGAGTCAAGACCAAGACCAGCGGCCGTGCTACATGACACAATAAAATGTAAAATATGATCGAAATTGCTTCTCAGAATAATCTGAAAGATCCATATCCCCATAAAAACACCTAGATATTAAATACTTAACACATTTTACCAATATTAAATATTCCATTTCTGTGTTACAATGTGTGATGGTCTCGTGCCATCCCTAAAAACATAACACCCTGGGAATTTGCCCATATTGCTCATATAAGAATCCACCACTGTTGCACCATTAAACATAGCAATTGAGGCAATGCCCTGACGGTAAATAACGCTCAACTATGAACACTGACCAAGGAGCAACAAGCAAGAAGTAACCAAACAGAAGGCGCTCATCGGGTCTGTTTTCACTCTCTATCCCAGTACATGAAGCCAGGTAGTCTGACACCATGGCAGACATTACAGCTGCCACTTTGAACAAAAACAAAGAGCAATGTGCATGCTCTTCGTGCTCTTTCGTTCTTGTGTTTTAGTTATTTGTTAATTTAAATATCAACGTACATAATTAAATAATGATGCAGTGTACACAGAGCATTACTAGAACAAAGAACGGGTGTTCTGTCAGGTCAGATCGTCATACGCTTAGCACAAACTCACGGTGTTCTGTCAGATCAGCATACGTTGTCAGATAGTCGTACGCTTAGCTCAGACATGCATACGCTGTCATTACCATATGATTTTATTAATCAGCAACATAGAATCATGACGTAGATCATCATACACTTGGTTATTAACAGTTGTATGGCATCCAGCTGCAGCCAGACCTACTTTAAATACACTTTGAAACCACGACAATGCATGTATATCTATCTAGTTATCATATTATGTCATATTATAAACAATTTAATGACTTATTTTCGTCATAACTTGTTGCATATGCTGAACTGACAACTCCACTGACGGTCGGACTTCTTAAGGCGCATGCGCTGGCATGGTACTCACTGCATGTATGCTAGGAACATAGAATCATGACGTAGATCTGTTATTAACAGTTGTATGGCATCCTGACTTAGCGGTTAAGTGAGTTTTACACGGGCGTGTGTTGTAGCTGACTCCAGCTGCAGCCAGACCTGCTTTAAATACACTTTGCAACCATGACAACACATGTATATCTATATAGTTATCATTGAAAACAATTTAATGACTTATTTTCGTCATAACTTGCTGCATATGGTGAACTGACAACTCCTCTGACGGTCGGACTTCTTAATGCGCATGCGCAGGCATAGTACTCACTGCACGTATGCTATTCTGACAGCGTATGGTAATCTGATAGAACAACGGCTCTCAGTGAGTGACACTCCAGTCCTATCTAATAAATAAAGAGCCGTGGAGAAGAATCGACTGTTTCTGAATGTCACATCACTATATTGCAGACTTTTGGACATAGCGTTGTCCTATATCTGCGACAAGTCAGTCAACATCTCCGCACAATAACTCAGACAGTGACTTTTTTTCATCACAATGCTTATGTGTCTCTGTACAGCTAGCTTTGCTAACATCACGTTAACGGAGCTTACCTTCTTTGAGCTACTTTTCTAAGTGACGAAAATAGTTAGACGTTGTCCCCATCGTCTCTGAAAGCAAAGCGCTGCTGAGTTAGCTCTGGCCATCGGATTTCTTACTATTTATGCAGCGCTATTATATTACTGACGATTAGACAAACATTTTCTGCCGCTGAGAGAAAACCACTGCGCATGTCCTGGAGCGCCGCGTGCGAGTGAAAGGTGGGGAGGGGAGGGGGAAGGGGAGAAACACGTAGTTGCTTGGATTTTAATTGGTGCGTTTTGCATCCACTGAAAACAAAGATGTTAACAAATAAACTGGACAGTATGCTGCACGTTTAGTGATATTTTCACAGTTGCGGTCTCGACTGGTCTTGAAATAAAATGCCGAGTCCTCAGAGCCCGAGACCGAGACAAGACCGAGACCAAATGCGGTCGAGTCCGAGACAAGACCGAGACCATCAGAAAACGGTCTTAAGACCGGACTCGAGACCAAGACCGATCTCGAGTACCACAACACTGCCGTGCACAGAGTCATGGTGGTCAATATTTAAATGCAGCCGTGTGTTTTTTATCTGTGTTGCACATTATTTTCTGTTCTCGCATCAATCATATTTACCGATTGATGCTGAAACCGATTGGGGTGAAATAAATCTTCTTAGATCTGTGGTCTCAAACTGTATTCCTTGGACCAGAGTCC
Organism: Poecilia mexicana; assembly: GCF_051168715.1. NCBI lineage: Eukaryota > Metazoa > Chordata > Actinopteri > Cyprinodontiformes > Poeciliidae > Poecilia > Poecilia mexicana. The sequence goes on along the minus strand of NW_028263378.1, from coordinate 28,368,046 downwards.
TGTAACTTTTAGGCGAGGGCCCCACCAGGAATTTTGGGCCCCATGACAAAAAAATTAAATTGGGCCCCCTGCTGTTCCAATGTCTTGAGTCTAGTTGACCAATAAAAAGCATCACAATTTTAAAGGATTGTAACTGCCTTGTTTTCTTTGGTCCAATACTGATATTAGCACAAGATTTACTGCTTATGAATTTTACATGCAACAGTATACAAATAGGTTGCTTACATTTTTTAAAATTAATTTTAGCTTACTGAAAGGTCTGTCCCCACAAGCAACAGTCATAAGCAACGTGTAAAATATACATAAACCAATCCAGACTTCTCAAAAAATACTTTGTAGTTGTAGTTTTTTTTTAGCAAAAGTTACATACTGCAGCTTTAATTTCACTTATAAAGGGATGGGTCAGGAATAGATATCTGTGATTTAAATGCAAGCTAAGGTAGGACTTTCTGGACTGGCTTCATTTTTTATTATCAATTTATAAAGATTGTTTGAATTTATGTCAGTAATAAATATATTGTTTCAATCATTCTTCTAAAGACAGTGTTGCTGTCATGACATGCTAACACTTCAATATCCCGATTGCAGACACAATATCCCACAATCACAAGTCTTGGATGAGACCATAAGTTGTTGTAATGAAGTGGTAAATCAATCTCATCTGCCTCTACTGCTGCTCCCTTGTAAATATCTCTCTGGCTGTTTGGTTTGAAAGCTGGGCAGAAAGATGTTGGGTTTGGGGATATGATTCTTACCCATTACAAACTGTGGAAGACATTTTCTCTGCTCTGCATGAACAAAACCTTCTTTTCAAGTCTCATGAGATTTGTGGCTGTAGTACAGGTGGTAGTAGTTAGTTCACTATTTGAGCTTTTGACATAATGATTAACGTCTCCCAGTCCTAAAATTATACCTAAAAAAGTATTGCCATGGATACGCATCATAGCAACTGCCCAAAACTAAAAGAGAAAGAGCAAAAAACTTCCAACTGTATGTCATCCAAAACCAGAGGGGACAACTGTCCTAAGATGCAATGCCTCAACAAAAAATAACCATGAACAAAAATCTACAGAAAGAATAAATCAGAGCCACCCTAACACTATATAACCCATCCCAATTCCAACATGGGGGGTAGGAAGGTGAGGAGGAGGATGATGGGGGAGGTTGGTTGGTCAGTGTGGTAGAGTTCTCAAACACTCACATCATCATTCCAAAGATGAAGGGAAACTCTGTGACATCACAACCAGAGTCCTGCTTGTGATGTCATCAGCTCTGTATGTATGTAACAAACTTCTACATTCTTGTCATTGCTTGCTGCACTACTGACAAGTTCAGACGTTCACAAAGCTCTTTCAAAGTTGAACATTGAGATCGTTTGCAGATCAAAACGGATTTTAACAAACATTGTTTTGTCCAACATGTCGAACCAAAGGCCACATTCCTCCAACGGTGAGATGAGACCCCAGCATGGAGCATGGAGAGCTGGACAGAATCTGCAAGGCTGGACTGAGAACAGAACGCCTCCCGTTGAGTTACAGAGAGAGATCCAGAGACTTGGCTCTCTTTTGGAAAAGGAGAGAGCAAGATGGTTTGAGGAGAACCAAAAGCTAGTCTACGTGCAAAGAGAACTGGAGAATACAAAAGCCGAGTTACAAGGACAGAAAAGACTCAAGGAGATGAAGAGAGAACTACTGACAGGGGAAGAGTTTTCTGATTCAGTCTCTCAGACGAGCTATAATCACTTCCAGGGTTCACAGCGACATAAAACACAAGACGTAAAGGCTGCTGCAGAAGGAATTAGAGCAATTGAAGGAAGCTCATATTGTTGGTGAGGAAGCATTCAGGTCACAAATCCAAGTAGAAAAAGAGAAAAGTGACGCCCTCCAACAAGAGCTGGATCAAATCAAGACTCACTACGAGGAGCTTCAATGGAAACATGAAGCTGCAGGTGAGGGGAACCTGCAGGTCGACATGCAGATGTTTTATGAAGAAAAAAATCAAGCATGAGCAAAAGCTCCTTGAAAACCTGAGAGCTGAGAAGGACGATCTCCAAGAAAAAATGTCCAAGGAGATTGCCTGCCTGCAGGAAACAGAGAACCGTCTGCAGAGTGAGCTGGTGCTGTTTAAGATTTCATACCAAGAATTAAACAGGAGGAATGAAGCAGATGTTTCTGCCCTGTGAGAGAAAGCAGAAGTTTATCAGTATGAGGTGAATTGTGAGAAAGAAGCTAATTTGGAAAGAGCCAAGAATGACCATCATCTTATCAATGCACTTAGAGTTGAAAAGAACAATCTGCATCAGAAAATGGCACTAGCCAGTCCTGTCTGGACTGTTTTATTATTATTTTATAAAGATTGTATGAATTTCTATCAGTAATAAATATGTTGTTTTAGTTGTGTAATTCTAAAAAGGGCAAAGTGGGAGAAAACCCTATCACTCAATGAAATGAAGCTAACTAGCTCATCACTGAACACAATGTTGCTCACCTTTTTCACTGGAACAGGAGAGGTTATACTGGTATCGGGGTTAGAACTGCTGCTGACTGATTCATCTGTTAAGTGTGGTAAAAGGTACAAGTACAAGTTAAATATATGGATATGTTGGTAATTTATTTCCTTTTGTTCTTTAAATGCTAGAGAAATGGAGGCAAACAGTACTCTGTAGCTAAGCTAACTATGCTAAATGGTTGATAATCTCTCATAGCCTACCCACCTCTCTTGGAGAAAAACTGGGCTACAAATTGACACTCTTCTCTTTTCTCTCTCTCTCTTTGAAAACCTCACTTTATAATTTGTCTTGGCAGCATAGTAACTGCAGCAGTCGTCCTTGTCTTGTTCTGACTGTTGCTGAACATTGTCAAGCGCTAAGCAGGAACGAACCATTTCATGCTTTTTGGTCTGGGAATGGTAACATAAAACTTTTACTTTGAAAAACAATTTAAAAAAACACAATATGATTAATTTTGTAACTGATAGGGCCCCAAATTTTTTTCTATTTCTATGAAGAAAAAAACTTGATATTTTATGGGGGGTCCCCTTTTGGTCAGGGGCCTTTGGGATTGTCCTAACCTTCCCCCTTCTACCACGTTCCTGCTATTGTCCCTTGTTCCACATACTTTACTTCAATGACTAAACTGCTTCTCTAGCATGCAGGCAAACTGCAGCAGAGCGACGTCTGAATGTTGCAGGACTCCTGTCCTTCAGGACCATGGTTTTAGGCTGAAGGGCTCAAACAAACTTGGGAATTGAGTAAAATGATAGCACCAAATTGTTTTACCTCATGCTAAAACACACACACACACACACACACACACACACACACACACACACACACACACACACACACACACACACACACACACAACACCAGCACTACTTCTCAGTCTCTGGATCTCAGTCCAAATTGAGGAAATGAGCATCATTTGGTTGCATCACTCCCGGTGAAGCTGTATGGCAGCCAGTTACAGCATGGCTGCGTGCCTGGGCAACAGCGGCACTACATCATCGTCCTCCATCACAGCTGATGGCTCAGTTCAAGGGGATGGACAGCTCAGAGAGAGAGAGTACATGTGTGTTGCAGCTAACAGATGGACATCTCTGCATGAAGGAGAAGAGGGATCTCAGGGGGACGAGAGCGAAGAGGCCACATCACACACCATCAGCGCGTCCAAAAGCGAGTGAGCCCGGTGGCCTGTTGGGAACTCGTAGCGAGGATCTTCACAGAAGCGCTCACTATAGTTTCTGAGAGGAACACCTGGCATATCAAAGCAACAAAGAGAAACGAGCTTCAAAGGAACGGGGGTGCTTGTTTTAGGGGCCTCTGAGGAGATCTGGCATTTCTGAGTTAGAGGAAATCCTGGAATGCACAAACACACCTCTGATGTTAAACCGGTAAGAGTTTAAAATGCAGGGACAAAGTTTTTTTGTTTTTTTTTTGACACAGGTTTGGGTGTGTAAAGTGTAGGGTGGATCTGTGAAACATTTTTCCTTGTTAGATGAATGAAAGCGCAGCTGGTTGTTCTAGTCAGCAGGAAGGAGGAAATTCTACGCCGGTGGGGGTTTAAACCTTTTGCCAAGAAAGCAAAACTCGTCAAGTTGAAAGCACTTGGGAAGACATAAAAAATTATATACCAATGAAAGTTTTAATACATTTTTTGTCTACTCAATAAACTAAACATACAAGATTTTATTGAAAGTAACAAAACTAATTTTTTTCTACAAGTGATCTGTAAATTGTCAAAGGTGCAAAATTTTTCATCTCAACTCAGCAAAAACAATAGGACAAAAAGCGTCGGTGTTTTTTCCAAATGCTGTATTGATCAACAGGCACGGGCAAACCAAATGTGTAAAAGTTGCCAGATGTTTGTGGTTCTGCTTTCTACGAGATTAAGATGAATGCAGAAATCCGGTTTGTAGATGAGAAATAATTGTTTGTTGTTCGAAATACAGTTTTGTTTGATAAAATTTCATCCCCCAAAACACAAGAGTCTCCATTTGCATCGGAGGTCAGATTTGTTCCATCCTAGAACAAGAGGCCCAAATACTTCACAAATGAGACTTAGACTTGATTACTACAGTAACAGGGAACAGGGAGCATTTACGTGAGTATTGTATTTTTTTTTTGTAGTATCTGTACTTCAGTATTTATTTTTGGGGGATTGCATGTCTTTCACTCCTCTAGATTTCTAGGAAGCTTGTCGTTACTCGTTCCTTGTGGCTCAGTGTAGCTTTGTAGTCGGCTGTTGCTGTTTTTCTTTGCTGAAATGCTGCTAAACACACGCTGTGTTCCTAACAAGAAGGGGAATTAGTCATAGTAGCCACTCACAAATGGGATTTGGAGTTACTTGGACTACTTCAGTATTTTCAAAAGTAAGTACATCATCACTTTTTAACTTGAATAAACTTTTGACCGAACAACATTTACTTGTCGTTGAGTGAGATTTGACAATGAGTATTAACATTTGAGTTGAGTACGTTGTCCACCATTGCTACAATCACTGGCTTGAAGCTGTTAACTCTCAGACTTGTCTTCTGATTCAGTTGTGGCTTTGGTTTGCCAGATCTCTTCCTGTCAGAGTTTCTGAGTTCCTGATGGTGAAGAAAACTGTATTCACTGACATCTTGATTTTCTTTGCAATTTCTCAGTAGAAAAGACCAACATTTATTGTAGTGTTATGATGGTCTGTCTCTCTTCCATTGTTAGTTGTCTTTTCTCGTAATTTCTCTAGGAACATGATACTTTCTGCAGTAATTTAGAAAAACTGATCAACCTCCATCAACGTATTTTGTGTTCCACAAAAAAGGCCTTTGTGTATAACCCTGAAATGTACGTCAGTCTTCAGTTAGTGGCTTACCTTATCTCTATCCTCTGGCAGGCCACTCCTGCCTTTGTAACATTTCAAGCAGTTCATTAAACTTGAACGACTTGAATTGCAATTAAAAACTGGAAAAGTTAGTGGGTTCTATGACATTAGCGTGAGTCATAAATTTCTTACTGACTTATCTGCACAGCACCTGGCTCAGCGTTGTGTTCAACGTGCTTCACAAGTAAAACTGGAACTGGACTAAACTGGAAAAAATTTGCAAACTGTACAAATAATACCTTGTTTGATCACCTTCTGGTTCGGTTTCAGTGTTTGGTTTTCTTGAGTTCACACCCAACATCAGAACCTGAAATGAAAGGCAGATTTCCTAGTAGGATTTCGCTCGAATGTGCTTGTTTGCGTCGTCTAGCTAAAACTTTAGCTAGCAGAGCAGCAGCAAAATGGCTTCTAACGGAGCATTAGGGCCACACAAGGAAAAACAACGAATAAAATTACGAGAATAATAAAGTTGCAGTATTGTCAGTTTATTCTCGAAATATTCTGATTTTATTCTCGTATGATTTCGACTTTATTCTCATTAAATTATGACTTTTTTTCCTCCTCCCATGTATTCTCTGGATACATGGGTTTATTCTCGTGATATTAAGACTTCATTCTCATAATTTTACCATTTTTATCCTCTTAATTTTTTTGTAGAGTCTACACATATAGAACCATCATGAATCCTCTAAGATGTGATGAAAATGACACCAGAAGTTAATTCAAAAACAAAATAACTCAGCCAAGCACCTTCAACAATCTACAGACTGAATGCAGTTTTTCCCGTCTTTTTACCATCCCAGACTGTAGATTTATATTTTAAATAAACGTTAATTTTTATACCATGATTTACACGGCAGGTAGGCGACAGCCTCCTCCTATATGAGATCAGGAAGCTTCGCCTTATTGGTGAAATAACGCCCTCTAGTGGATTTAATTGACATTGCTAACGCAATACACAGTATTTGAGGGTTGAAATTTTTCCCGTTTTATCCCACTGCAATGACAAAACTCTTTGTTGAGATTTTGTGTGATATAAAAAAAGGGCATTAATGTCACGTGACATAAGGTTTTACAGATAAACAGAAATGTGTGCTGTGCATTTGTGTTCAGTTCTCCCTCATTCTGCTAACCCTAAATAAAATCCATATGTACTAATTCAGAAAGAACTTAAATAGAGTCGATCTGTCTGATATAATCTCGGTATAAATGCAACTGTTCTGTGAAAGTCCCAGACGTTTGTTAGAGAACACCAAACACAGCTGAGGGAGGAAACTGTGCAGACATTTAAAGCAGAGTCGGGACATAAAACAAGATCTGAAAAGTGGAAAGACTACCGCACAGGCTCCATTTCATGTGCAAAAGCCGCAGAAACACACCTGAAGAGACGTGGAGCTGTGACTGCAGTGACTCAGAGGGGCTAGATATACATGCATGCCACACTTTTTAGATTTCTGTTCATAAAAATGTTGAAAACCATGCATTGTTATCCTTTCACTTCACACCAGGACACTGCTTTGTGTAGGTCTGCCACATAAAACCAGAGTTAGGTAGTAACTAGATACATTTACTCAGTTATATTTGCTCGTTCTGTTGTTTGTGTGCATTGTTCCTGTCAAATAAGCTAATAAATGTAATTGAGTATAATGTTATGAAGTATCTCTACTCTTACTATAGATATTTTTTGGGGAAAAAAGTTTCTTCTGCGTCAATTTATTGCTTTGTAATTATGTTATGTGTATTAATTTTATTATTATTTTAGTGTTTAAAATGTGTCTGATGATGTCTTAAAAAATAAAATAGCTAAAACTACAAGCACACTACAATTCTTTGATAACGTTCATAAGTTCTCCTTCTGTTCACTGTTTGGCCCAGTTGAAAATCCAAGTGAAAGGGAGAAATCCCAGACTGCTGCAAGCGAGATTTTATTCGAGCGGAATCAGAAGAATATGACCGGGTTGTCAATCTCTTTTCCAGCCTTTTACTCAATCCTTTTCTACTTTTACTGAGCAATTTCTTGAACGACTACTTTTCACTTCTACTTGAGTAAAAATGTATATCGAAGTCGCGCTATTCTTACTTTAGTATTTTTTTTTTTTTTGAGTTCTCCATCTCTGCATAAAACCCCCATCATACACTGATCACTGGACGTGACGAAATGCAACATTTTTCAGAGCTGTGAATACTTTTGCTTGCAGCCCTATTCTAAGCCACCATATTTTTTTTCCGAATAGCTTCGTCATGTCCTGATGTTTTAAATCCAGATGCCTTCATGACTGGACTGTCCGGGCTGTTGGCCAGACAGTCGTTTATTATTCTTCTTTCTTTTTCTTTTTTTTCTTCAGCTGCTCCGGAGGCGCCTTGGAGGATGTTTGGAGGTGGCGAGGCTGCAGTCCCCGGCGTGGTGGGGGTCGCCTCCTCTCCAAAACAGGGGCGTGGTTCTTCTCCCGCCTGCCTGCTGCCTGGATCAGAACCAAGGCCAGCGCAGCATCAAAACTCCCAGGAGTCCGGGCGAGACTCAGGACTTCACATTTCCTCCCAGAGCTAATAAATCTGGTGATGGATATGTGTGACCTCCTGGTCGGTGCTCCGAGATATATAAATAATCATCACCAAAACACACACATATAAACAAACAGTGATCGTGGTTTTTCAAAATTCTACTCTTTTCAACAAAAAGCTCATGTTCTTCTTTAGTCTAATTGTCTAGCTCATGACTCAGGGCAGCATAATGCGGACCGGAGGCGCTGAAGGCGACCGGGTTCAGACTGCCGCACCACCACACGCTCTGGCTGCGCACATCGATCCCATTTAGCATTCTGCAAAGCAGCAGAGAAAACTGCAGCGCCAGTGGACAACGTAGATCATAAAGCGACATGAAAAGGTAAAAAAAAAAAAAAAAAAAAACATATCTGCGATTTGACTTCTAGATCACCACAGTGAGATAAGCACCCCACTATAATATGAAAAGTTTGGCAAAAAAAAAAAAATGGAGAAAACATCCCGAATGCAAACTGTGTGTGGTGTGTGTGTGTGTGTGTGTGTGTGTGTGTGTGTGTGTGTGTGTGTGTGTTCAGGAACTGCAGTGTAAGATGGGATGAGCTGCATGGGTGTCTGGGAGTCTCCCAGGAGGGTGGAGGCTTTCTGCAAAAGCCCGCAGGTTTCCCCCCCACCCGTCTTCCGCTGCTACTGCGTCAAATGATGCGCCGCAGAGCCCCGACTATAAAAGCACCTGTCCGGGCCAGACATCACTCGCATCTCACTTTCTGTCCTTCCCGCGCACTCTCCATCACACACTCCTGAGCTCCACACACATACACACACACACACACAAGCACACACAGTTGCGCTTTCTTTCTCTCTCTCCTCTCTCTTTTCTCTTCCCCTGAAGTAAAGGAAACATGAGTTACTCCAGCGACATTTACAGCAGCAGTTCCTATCGCAGGATCTTCGGAGAGGCGCCCCGGTCAGGTCGTGTGGGTCTGGCTAGCGGCGGCAGCCCGTCCCGCCTGCACTCCGCAGGATACCGCAGCAGCCACCGCACTTATGGCTCCCCTTCCGCGGTCTCCTCCGCCACCTACCGCAGGACGGCGGCTCCCGGCCGCGTCTTCTCCTCCATCCAGGATTCCGCCATGGACCTGACCCAGTCCACCGCCGTCACCAACGAGCTCAAGATCATCCGCACCAACGAGAAGGAGCAGCTGCAGGGCCTCAACGACCGCTTCGTGTCCTTCATCGAGAAGGTGCACAACCTGGAGCAGCACAACAAAGTCCTGGAGGCCGAGGTGACGCTGCTGCGCCAGCGCCACAACGAGCCGTCGCGCCTGCACGAGCTCTACGAGCAGGAGATCCGCGAGCTGCGGGCGCGCGTGGAGGAGCTGACGCACGAGAAGAGCCAGATGCACCTTGACTGCGTCCAGATGAACGAGACGCTGGAGCGCGTGCGGGAGAAGCTGGATGAGGAGAGCAGGCTGCGCGAGGAGGCGGAGAGCGCCCTGAAGGGCTACCGGAAGGACGTGGACGACGCCACCCTGGCCCGCCTGGAGCTGGAGAAGAAAGTGGAGTCTCTGCTGGACGAGATCGCCTTCCTCAGGAAAGTTCATGAAGAGGAGCTGCAGGAGCTGCAGGCGTCCCTGCAGGCAACGCAGGTACACAAGAAAAGTTGCTAAAAAGGAAAAAAGAAGAACGTGCAAAGAAAATGCCTACAGCGATAAAAGGTTTTAAATGCGGATGAAAGGAGATTAGGGTGAAATTAATGGGCTAAATTTACTCTTTAGGTTCCGTTTTCCACACATTATTCTGGTTTAATTCAAAAGGAGCATTCGCCAAAACAGTGTTAAGGTCCCATCGACGTCCAGTCTTAGAATATATCGGCGTTGTGACGCACTTTTTAATATTCCAGACCGCGCTGCGAGTTTACATCACATTTAGAATATTTTACACGGTCTTTACAATGACTTTAGCTTAGCTAACCACCAAAATCATGCGTTATTATCCTGCTCGAGCGACCAGGAAGAAGGCGACCAGGTGAGGTCTAACTTGTAGGAGTTTTGAACACATTTTCCTTTACTGAGTCCTTCACTATGAGCACTGCTGCACTGGGAAATTGATGACTCTGCAGTTCCGTTTCAGCACCACGCGCTGTCCCGCCCTCCTCAGAGCTAGCGACCTGCGCTGCAGCAGCCGCGCGCGCGGCCTCACGCAGCTCCTTTAATCAAAAATCGTTAACTTGACACAATCAGTTTACAATTTACATGAATTTTACCATCTTCATATCCTGCTGCGTCGCGTGTAGCGTTCTATATAATGAGACAAATAGCTTTAAAAGTTGTTAAATCGATAAAGTAACAACGAGGGAGATTTAATAAGTGCTCGCTCTCGTTGATTAATGTCAGAGGGTTTAAAGCGCGGATACAATCCGGAATAATAACTGGTAAATCCAGGGGTGTGGTCGTCCTCTGGGACGACGGGGCGCAGACTGTGTGAAGTATGCGACTCCATTTCAAGCGACAGCAGCACAGCTCAGAAATTTACAGATGAACAAAAGTTGCAAGTTAATTCTAGCTCATCATATGTGTAATATATATATATATATATATATATATATATATATATATATATATATATATATATATATATAGACATAACTAGGTAAAGTAAAATAGTCTAGTTTTGTCACAGGCAGAATGTGACAAAAGAAGTGACAATATGCGCTACAGTTAGCTAAATTAGTCAGTGATTAGCAGTAATGGATGCTGGGTAGATTAGTCCAGTTTTTACATTGCCCTGCAGGGAAGGGATGATAGCTATACAAGATGTCGACTGCAGTTTTCTGCAGCAGAGGGAGTCTGAGTCAGCAGCCCATCCATCTGTCCTGCATCAGCTCAGTGGATCAGCACACAGCTCACCTCATGCATCCTTAAACAGTCACCTGGGATGCCTCCACACTGCTAAAATGGTTGAACTTAAAATGTATGTCTTAATCCTGAGGTTTGATGTAACAGTCTCTAAATTTATATTTTCAAGTGAAACTAAAATAGTTAATATGATTTTTTTATTTTTTTTTTATTTTTTTTTTTGTTTTTAAGAAAAAGGCATAGGCAAAGTTATGATTTAGTGTCAGTGACTTTGAAACATTTTACTTTCCTAAATGTTTGAACCTGAAATCAGTGAAATAACAGCTATGAAGCAGTCTGGTGATTCTGGGGTTCAGAGTTCATGTTGCAGCTGGGACTTATTATTATTCTCTTTCCTTCTTCAAGGTGTCAGTGGAGATGGACATGAGTAAACCGGACCTGGCTGCAGCCCTGAAGGACATCCGGGCTCAGTATGAGAACCTGTCGGCCCGGAACCAGGTCCAGGCCGAGGAGTGGTACCGCTCCAAGTTTGCCACTGTGACAGAGGCTGCCGCACGCAACCAGGATGCCATCAAGCACTCCAAGGAGGAGCTGAGCGAGTACCGCAGGCAGGTGCAAGCCCGCACCCTGGAGATCGAGGCCCTCCGGGGCCACAACGAAGCCCTGGAGAGGCAGATTGGCGAGATGGAAGACCGTCACAACAATGAAATTGGAGAGATGCAAGTAAGTGAATTATTTATTGCTTATCGAATGAGGTGAGTTCGTAAAAAGGCAATCACTTAGCAACATAGATTAAGAAACGTTTTATTAAGGATCACTTAACAGCTTAAGTTTATTGTCAGGGCCTGATTTAAGAGGATATGGGCCCCTGGGCTGGAGGCAGTTTTGGTGCCCTATCCACTACAGAAAAACATTTTGTATTAATGCAAATTACAGTCCATTAACACACAGTCTTACATATCAGCAGGTATTAAATGATGCATGAAAGGTCTAATATGTCCCCCGGCCAATAACTCCATGTTGTTTCCAAAGAAATTGACCATAATTTCATAATTTTGAAATACTTGAATATTGTGTGTATTCATAAAAATACCCCAAAATGAATACAACTCACTTGATATCTGCTTGTCTGTTTTACATAAAGTACAGTGTTTTCAAAACACACCTTTGTAAAAATAAATAAACAGAGAAAGAAAAGAAAAGTCTTTGGGACCCCACAAAAGATGAAGCCCTGTGACCCAGATTTCATTTTGTATCTGTGGTTGTGTGCAGGACACTATCCAGCAGCTGGAGGCTGCCCTGCGGAGCACCAAGGGAGAGATGTCTCGTCACCTGCGTGAATACCAGGACCTGCTGAATGTGAAGATGGCCCTGGACATCGAGATCGCCGCTTACAGGTCAGATTAGTTTCCTTACAACCGATCCATATCCCTTACAAAGCATTAATGGTTCCTTTACATGGTTTATTGTTTAGATAAGAACTTAAAACAGCAGGAAGTAATGGTTGCAGGTTAGCGTTGTATTTGTGAGGATGGATTATTCTACAACAATACATTTTTTAAGGTTCCTACCAATTAAGTTGAGTATGTAAGCCAAGTAGAACTGATTTCAATTGATTGTACTTGTGAATTATGTGATCCTCCCATTTTTTGTTTTTATGTGATGTTTTTTATTACTTGAGGTGATGTGTGGTCTGGTTTTGTTCAGTTTTGTCATTGTTCTCAACTGAAACAAGTAGTGGCCCATAAAAGCAAAGCCTGAGAGGCAGTGTGGAAAAAAAATCACAACAACAACAACAACAACAACAGTTCATCAACAATTAATATTTGGCTAGTTGCTGCGGAATATTTTTGGGACACTTGTTCTTTCATTATTTATGATATGGTTTGTTTATAAGCTGCCTATCAGTTGTATTTTCCAAGCTTGCAAAGTTAGATATGAATTTGTAATTAATTACAATTGAGACATCAAGGTTATGGACATAATTTTACTTTTACCTTTGCAGCTACATTTTTAGAGGATCAGTATTATTTAGAATTGACTTTTTTGTAGCTTTACACCATGTTATAATGTCATTGCCTCATCAAAAACATACCTGGAGTGTTGCTTTGATTCTTTCTTGAATGTTTAGGAAACCCTTTAATCTCACATGATAACCATTCAGCTGTGCAAAACACTTGGGTGGACCTAGCTCCACCTTTGAGGCACAGCTCCTCCTCAGAACTGCAGTTTCCAAGTTTCCGCCTCACAGAGCAGCCCTCCCCCATGACTCTCCCACTCAGCTCCTTCAGACTAGCCAGGAGCAATTAGCAAACACCTGGTGGAAAAGTGCATCTGCTGAGCTCATTATAGGAGCAAATTCTCAGTGCAATGCTGGTAAAAACGTTGTTAAAGAATTTATAGAGGAGCCATGTTGTCACGACTTCCTGAAGGTGGAGTTTCAGGAAGGTGGAATTTGTTAAAGAGACAGAGGCCCAATTTCCAGGCGTTTGATTACGAAGTGAAATTTCTTTTAAGTCATATTTAATACATATAGGATTTTTATAACTACTGAAGGTAACATCGTTACCTACAAAATGATTTGATGTGGCTGGAAAACACATAATACTGCCCCTTTAAGTGAAACAAGAGGTATTTAGTCAACCTTTCTGATGGGAAAGCTTTCAATCATCCTTCATATCACATGACAGTTGTATTCTTCTTTTGAAACATACTGAGATGAGAAACACTCCAAATCCAGGCTGCAGGCAGACGTCGTCCTCCCCCTCCTCACCCGTTTGCCTCTCTGTCTGTACAGGAAGCTTCTGGAAGGCGAGGAGTGCCGCCTCAGCTCGGTGGGCAGCGCCATGGTCCAGTCTGGCTATCCCGGTCTGTCCTACACATCGGCCCGCGCCTACGCCCTCGGAGCTTACAGGAAGCCCAAGCCGGAAGAGGAGGAAGAGGAGGCAGGAGAAGATGAGGAGAAGGAGGAGGAAGCGGAAGAGGGAGAGGAGGAGGAGGGCGAGGAGGGAGAAGAGGCAGAGGAGCAGGAGGAAGGTGAGGGAGAAGTAGAGGAAGAGGAGGAGGAAGAAGGAGAAGAAGAAGAGGAAGAGGGGGAGGAAGAGGAGAAGCCAAAGGAAAAGGAGGAGAAGGGAAAGGAGAAAGAGAAGGAGAAGGAGAGCTCCACCGGGAAGAGCAGCAAGAGCTAAACAGTTTGTGTCGTCATCAGCATCAATAACTCATCTCTCATCCCACCGATCACCTCTGGGTCTGCTTCCTGTTCACATCACCCTCCGAGTTTCCCCCACCCATCCACACACATCCACCTGCTCCAAATGCCTGCCACGTCCACACCGGGTCAGACGGGATCACTTTAGAAGGAGAAGTATAGCATTAGCGAGCTGTAAAATGGTAACAAGTATTTATTCAGTCCACTGTCCACCGTTTCCACGTCTCTGAAGTACAGAGGGCTACTAGCATGTTTACCACAATAAGGTAAAAAATGAGAAGCAGGTGTGAATGTTTCCTCCTGCGTTATGTGCCACAGATGATCCATATTCACATTAGCAAACAGCGAGCCCGCCTCAGAGGTAACACCGCAGTCAGCACACAGACTTTGAAAGACAAACGCACAGATCCTGGAGCATGTGAAGCAGCCAGTCCAACTATTATGGTGCTATTTGATTTTTACATATACAAGTTGGGGAAGGATTTTATCATAGAGCACCCGCCCCCCCCACCAGCTCGGTCCTGAATGTGAATGTCAGCTTTAAGGCAGAAATACTAGCAGAAAAACAAAGAATGCTTCCATGTGGGTTAGGATTTAGTTTTTTCCCCCCAAACCCACATTTCAAGCGCTCCGACTCATTTCAGTCCACTCAGTTCTGCGTTCGTCCCGCTTTTATTTATTGCAGCCTGAGCCTGGAGAAAGATGTGTGTGTGTGTGTGTGTGTGTGTGTGTGTGTGTGTGTGTGTGTGTGTGTGTGTGTGTGTGTGTGTGTGTGTGTGTGTGTGTGTGTGTGTGTGTGTGTGCGCGTGTGTGTGTGAGGCTGTGCAGTGTGTAAGAGAGGAGGAGCGCTGCTGCTGTGTGCATCCATGTGGATGAAAATGTGAAGCTTTAACTGCTGCTCTGTGTATTTCTTTTGGGAGGCAGGGGATTATAACCGATCCCTACCTTTGATTGATTCATTTGTCAAGAAGAATCTGCTACATACCACTGAAAAAGAAAAGCATTTTCTTTTTAATCTCATGTTAACACAGTAGCCCCTTTGTTTAGTTAAGATGGATATATAAAGAGTGGGTTAGATGATGGGTTTTGAGGTGTAGAGTCATAAATAAGGGCTATATTCACCATAACTTTCTCTCACGCTGCCCTGAAACGTTTTTCATCGCTGCTGTTCTTCGTCTGTCTTCCCAGGTTTTGTTTTGGCAAATGAATCAAGCAACTGGTTTGAATGCATGGCCTGATGCCTGGAGCTTGAATATTAGCTGGATGAGAAAGACTTTTTGCTTGTTTTGTGCTCAGTTAAAGAAATAAAATTACATTTAAAAGAAAGAAGAAGAAAAAAAACCTTGCCTTAACCATAAAAGAAAGTAAAATAAAACTCGTTTCCACCTGAACTTCAGTTGTTCCCGGTATGACAGAGGAGTTGCTGACACTTTCCAGATTCTGCTAAACAACTGTGATTGTACATGCTGCTGTTTCCTCTCAAAGCCAAATAAAGACATTTAATAAACAAAACTTTTCTCCACTCTATTTGTGTTTATAGTTTAATAAAAACGATCAAAAATATTAAAACGTTTTACAAAAAAAGTTTGTTTTTTTTTTCAAAGCTGTTTACATCTAATTTTTTAAACGCCATGTAGTGATATGACTGATCTAGTTTAGTCTGAAAGAATGTGGCAAGTAGTGACTAAACACTACCAGCTAACAAGAACTGACAAGAACTTCCGGAAATTCGCAGGATGATAATTTATTTTTATTTTTATCTTTTTTTATGGAGCAATTCCTGAGTCGTTCACTGAAAGATGTGAGTAAAAAAAGAGTAAATTTTACATAACGCTGTCGCTTTTCAGGAATAAATGACCCAAACCCGGTTGTGTGAACATATTATGTCTCTTGTTGATGCAGAATTTAACTGTGATGAACCACAGTTTTTGGACAGCGGAGGTCATTTTCAGTCCACACACACTGACAACGTATCATACAACTAGTAGGACCAAGTGGGGCGGGGGGGAGGTAATTCTGGATAAATCAATAAGGGAGCAGCTACTTTTTACATTTCAGATCATTTTAATCAATTAACACAGACTGAGTTGTGTTACTTTTTGAAACATGTTCTGTTTATTTTCTTAGCCTTTCTAACACAAACTCCTAACCAACTTTGTAAACTCATTTTACCCACTGCACATGGCAGAGTAAGAAAAAGGCAGGAAATTGTTGAGAAATTATTTTTCCAGTCTAGCTCCTTCCACAGCCTGCATCATTACCTCGCAGGCTGCAGTCGATAGCTCCTGAGCAAGCTGGATAAAGTCTTCAGGCTGTTCCTGCTGCCTCATCCCTGCTCCTGTCTGCCGGCGCCCACACCGGATGGAGCCAGATGGATGGCAGGTTCCAGCACCAGCATAGCTGTCAAAAGCAACAACTTAATCACAACCTGATTTTTTTTTTTCTTTGTGACTATGCTACTTTTTGTGTTCTTAGTTTTCTTTGGCACAGTGGAGAGTGTTTGTTTTTGGCAATAAACAGATCCAAGTACATTTTCATTAAGTGCAGGTAGGAATGAATTTGTAAGTAAAAGCTTTCAGATCTCAATTATCACACCTGCACTGCAAAAACACAAAATCTTGGATGCTGTGGTGGTGCAGGGGCAAAGCACAACCCACGTATTGAGGCCTTGGTCCTTGTGGCGGTGGTCGCAGGTTCGATTCCCGGCCTGGTGACATTTGCTGCATGTCTTCCCCCTCTCTCATTACTCTCTTTCCTGTTTAACTACTTTCAAATAAAGGCCACTAGAGCTAAAAAATCTTACAGTGTTTTTGTTCCACTTTCTAGATGTAAATATCTTAGTACACTTAAACTGAGGCTAACTCAACTTTTCAGCCAGATGCAGGAGTTTGTTTTCTGTAAGTAACTCCTATTGATGAAATAAGTACTATTTGCACTGACAGGTTATTTCACTTGTAACAAGTTCTTATAAGTGAAATAATATGACAGAGAAAGTAGAATTGTTTTTATTGGTATTAAGAAATTATTGACTATCAAATTATTCCAGTCAAAGTGGGAGTGAACCTGAAACTCCTTTTTATCACTGAAGGAAGTAAACTTTGCTGCAATAAGCCAAAGTTTCATGCAAACACAGAAATACTTTGCGACAAAGTATTTTGTGTCTTCGGAAAATGGCAAAACTCAACTTAGACAGAACTCTGATGTGTATAATCTTATAAATTTTATCTTGGATCTATGTTGACTTTTACTTTGATTTGCTTGTCAGGAAATCTTGGTGTAAGAGATAAAAACTGCCTTATCAGAAATTGTGAATGTCTGAATTTGTGACCTTTTCGACTCTCACACTTTGAAAACAAACTAATTCTACTCCATCTGTCAGTATCTGCGTCTCCATTACCAATGTGCACAAAACAACTTTGTCAATATTACGCAACTGTCGAAAAAACAGAGCTTTGCAATTGCCGTGTTTCCGTTAAATAAAAAACGCAATTAAAATCACACATGAATAACGTAGTTCACGTGATAAGTCATTTATAAAAAAAACGTGCCGCATCATCGTCCTCCTACCACTTCCTGTCGTCTTCTTCATGGTTTTCGCCAGTAGTAACATCCTGTTCTTGATTATGTGAAGTTGTTAATCTTGTAGTTGATGGGAACAGTTTGTAATTGTAAATAATTTGAATTGTGTCTTTTGCCTCTTATTGAGGGATTTCAGATTAAGTATTGTGTATTAATTGGTTTATTTATTGTTCACCTTTTTAGTCACACCGGCACTCTTATGTTTTTGATCGACAAGTTTTCGAGTTTTTAACCTCCACCAGTTGAAGTACGGGAATTTAGTGCCATGTCTTGAATAGGTAAATATTAATTGTTGTTGTTTCTCTTGTTCTCACTGTGACTTGCTGTAAAATTAATTTCCCACCGGGACATGGATGAAGATCTGGACCTGAATCTGCAGGATGCCGGGATGAAACCAACAGAAAGCCTCGGACCACACCCTGGATCCCTTAAGGAGGACGGGAAGCGGTGCTTCTGTCAGCAGTCTGCTCTGCTGTCTGAGTCCACATTTATTGACAGTCGCCTCCCTCCAGTGACACAGAAAGTCCTGACTCAGCACAGACCGGTTCAGAGAGCATGTTTACTGAAAATTAGAGTCCAATCAGCTCCGCAAGGGGCCGGTGGTCCCGGCTGGACCTTCTGTGGGCTCGTCCTTCATCTGCTGTGCATCCTCAGCTGCAGCTGTCAGCAGATTTTGTTGTTATGCAGGTGCATACATAATGGAACCTCTCCCTCCGCTCTGTTCTCCGGGGACAATTTGAGATGAAGCCATAAAACCGCAGCGCAGCGTTCCTGCTGCAGTCTGGAGATGTTGAGTTTCTCCTTTTGTGGAGACTAAAACACCTGCACTAGTTGCGTTTCCATTACAAATCTTTGTCTATATTCTGCTAATGTAAAAAAACAACAACACACAATTACACAGTTGCAGTGTTGCCATTAAATAAGAAATTAAATTAGAACTTTGTGTGAATAAGCTTGTTCACAGGATAAGTCATTAAAAATCATGGCAGTGACCGATGTAAACAGCTACATGGGATATATATTCATAATTCTAATGGTGCTAGCGCTTAGCATCAATCAGCCTGCAGAGGAAACGTCGGCCTCTGATTCAGGGGTTGGAACAACAAGCTTCGAGTGGCTTGGGATGTGGCATTTTGGGGAAACCAGTCAGTGATTTTACAGAAAACTTATGGATTCAACACGTTGGAATGGCACACATTTTATTAACTGTGTGATGCTGTCAGAGCTCTGAGAGTCAGCTACAATTGGGCAGGGGGGAGGGGGTCCACAAACAAACCGTCATCCTCCTACTTCCGCTTGCCCTTTTCTCGTTTTCACCAGTAGTAAAATCCGGCTGTTGATAACTGACTTGTGTGAGTAAAAAACAGGTTTCCATGCGGCCGAAAAAAACAGTTCATCCTAGCTCAGAAACTTTTTTTAGAAACTTTTTATTATTATTATTTTTTAGAAATTTACTATTTATATAAGCGAATTTATTTTTCGTAATTCCAATTTGCGCCATTTGGTTCATGGAAACCTGGTTAATGGTCTTCATGTCTAACTTTCTGTGTGATTTCTACTGTTTTTCTTCGTACCAGGAAGTTTTCAGCTGTCGTTTTTGTTTTTTCTTTTTTAATTCTCAGCTCACACAAACAAACAGGATTGGCGGTTTTGAGTAATTAAGGGAAAAGTTGGCGCAGTGAAACAAGTGGACCTCTGTTGCAGAACACCGGCGCCGTCATTGTTTCCCGTCCTCTCGTCTTTTCTTCTGTCTCCGTGTCTGTCTCTCCTTCTCCTCCTCTCCCCGAACCTCTGATGCTAAATTTAGACTCCTGCATTGCAGATGTCCCAGAGCCCCGCAGTTCTTCTTGAGGAGCCCCGGCCCAAAAACATGTTGGCGTGTCTGTGACTCAGAGCCTCGGGAAGCAAGAAACAGCGAAGCGGCCGTCCAGCGCAGGACTCTGACGGTCACGCCACGACGGCTGCGTGCAGCGAAGGGGATTGCACTGCAGCAAAGGACGAGACAGTTTTAACCTAAAAGCACTGCAGTCCTGATCTGTGGGGTGGGTGGGTGCGGGTATGAGAGCTGTGATATTATTGCACAGTTTTCTCTGTGGTATCTCGTTGTCATCCGATGAAGCTGCTCGTTTTGTTTGCAAAGTCGATTTTACACGAATCTACTGGTGGATAAGCAAAGAAAGACCAGAAAACAACAACAAAACAGAACATGTTTATCTTGCTAGCCTGTCTCTCACCATAAAATCGAACACAAGCGATTTTATGGTGAGATCGACAGGATTGGTAGAAATACGATTAATTACGCATCTGAACATGAAATATTTGTTCTTTAATGAAATTCACAATCCACATAAAAATCCTATAAATTAAATGAAAAAAAAAAACAAAGAACAAAACAAAACAATTTTATATCATATTGTCTCACTATTTTGAAGCACTACTTTTCTCTAATACTTGAATGTTTCAAGTTTACTTCCGTATTATTGATAATGCAAAGAGCTGTCAAAGTCGAACTCGTGCACTAGACTAGTTAGTTGTAAATTATTCTGCTCTATGACTGGGTTATGGAGGATATTGAGACGTTGAGACGGTTTGCAGTCGGAGCCTATCGAGCTGTTGTATTTGGGCAGCAGAGAGCTCTCTCCCCTACCGTCCTGCTGCAACATCGGTAGGTTGTTAAATATTTATGTCTGAAGGATGCTAACAGGCCGCAGAGCGACCACATCCACACGTAGAGCCTTTTATACAGCTTCTGCCGCCATCTAGTGTTAACGGTGGAAATGACAGTATATTTTAAAGACTTCAAACAATGACCGTAACCCTTAAAAACATGGGCATGTTTCTCAATACATAAAACTGTGGGGTGTAGCACAAAATAAACTGGACCTGAATTCCTTTATCACTTTAAGCTAATGTGAAACTTACATTAGACTGGTTTTGTATAATTGTAAAAATGTGTTAAATGGTGTGTTGTATCTTGTTCATATGAAGTGAAAAAAGTAAATAAATTACCTGTTTTTTCTTAATTGTGTCCTGACTTGTAGGTAAAATAAAAACTCGTCTCAGTATTGTTGTCTGTGTCTGTGTCAAGTGGTTGAGGCCCTTTCATAAGTGGAGCATTATGGCTTTTACCAGAATGTGCAGCTTCTAAAACTGTTTTAGAAATTGTTTTGGAGTTTAGCTAGAATTAGCAAAATTAAGGAAAAGGTTGCTTTTTTTATTAGCTATTATGACTAACATGTCCAATAGTATTTCTTTGTGCATGTTAGACTTAGATGTGTAATGAATTTATACAATATATTAGCTTTTATTTTCAGTAGGTTAGACCATTTCAATATTATTCATACGCCTCTGTAAAAGAAAGGGAAAAAATCCAGAAAGCTGCTGCAAGAATCCTGTCCTCTTATGTGACATATACTTTTGTTCTTATGTTTTTATCGTGATTCTTTTAACGTCGTTCTTTTATTTTTACTGTAAAGCACTTTAAAGTTGCGTTACATTTATTTTGAAAACCGGAAAATCTCCCTGTCATTGATTTGCGCTTTGAGAGTTGGGGGGGAAAAAGTGTTGCCGTGCAACATTTAGCTTAGACCTTACCAGAAGTTTATCCAACAAATAGTCTGTTGTCGGAACCTCCGGACCTTGGCCGTCAACGTCAGGCTTCCACCCGCTAAGATGACAGAGCTGCGGCATCGAGGAGCCAAAGACGGCGAGCCTCCGTTAGAGCAGCAGCCATCAGAGGACAAGGTAACGCTAGCCTGGGCTCAGATGCTAACACCATGTAGCCGCTTAGCGGGGTGATGTTATCCTGTGGCTGGAAACAAGCCTCACGAGCTCATCTGGTTTCATCTCATTTACAGAGCAGAGCTCTTTGAAAATTATCTTAATTGTTCCCTTAACGACTCGAAACCACCGAGAAGCTCAAAAATATAAATGACCAAATTGTACTCTCCGTTAGTCGATGCCCCTGTTTGTCTGAGTGAACGTTTCTTGGAAAAAACAACACGCATAGCTGAAAATCAAAACATTAAATTGATAAACAAAATAGGACGTTTTTTAACCCATGCTTTACACTAAAGCACAGATAAATAGCTTTGAATGTCATGACGGCTTTATTAATCATGGAGCATGTGTTTTTTATTTTTTTATTTATTTTTTATTTTTGGTTTGATACTGAGCTTGGCAAGGAGAAACAGCTTAAAATAAACTGATTGGTGAGACGGTTAGTGCCTTGAGAAACATTAGCCTGCCTGGGCTTGAAGCTTTAGCCTGACTGGTGGGACTTCTCCAGAAACACCCTACATCATGCATGATGCAATTCACGCTTCATTCGCATTAAAGGGCTATGAAAGCGTTTTGTGTTCACACTGTCCAGTCTGATGACTGTGTCTTAATGCCTAATCCGAGTCAATAAAGGGGCGTGGCGCCGGAGTGACGGCGGTATGGATCCGTTTAGAGGCGCGTGATCACAGAGAGCAGCTAAAGCGGCCCCGCCCAGTTTAATCAACTTGGTTTCCTGTCTTCTTCTCTGCTCCTAATTCTGTCTAAACTCAGAAAGTAGAAATACCTGGAAAAAGTGCATTTTGGTTATAGTTAAGACTAGTTCTAGAACAGAATAAACAACAATAACAACAAAAATGTTTCCATATATTTGCTTTTACATTGTCTAAAACATCAAACATTATTAATATTGATATTATTTTTTTATGGCTATTGTAATAAAAATCCAAAATAGTTTTATGTTTTTGATTACAGATGCACTGATCATAGATTTTGTCCCTGACTACCAATCACCTATTTCTTACAAAGCTCCGATGTGCTGATTCTGATTTTAGCCAACACAAGTTTCTCTTTATGACTTTATTTATTTATACTATAAAGTGCCTTCAGATGACATTTATTGTGAATTGATGCAACATAAATGAAGGTACCTGAATTTAAGATATGAATAATAATGTATCCCCCCCACATATTACATAGAAAATTAAATCTTATTAACTGTAAAATGTTTATTGTAAAATAAAACAATTTTTTTGTTGTTTCTGCATCACTGAAGCAAAAATAAAAAATCCTCCAAATTGCAACTAAACAAACTTGCATCATACCTACAACAAAAAATATTGCTGTGTTTTTGCCGCCTAAAGTATTTAAGGTATGTTATATAACAATAAAATTAAGACACATTTAAAACAAACAATAATCTAACGTAATGTTTGAGAGGAAAAAGCTTAATTGTTAAATTGTTCGGTCATTAATTTTAGCTATCCAGAAGGCGCTTTGTTATGTCATATAAAGTATTTCTAGCATGACAGTCTTATTCAAACAATAGGATTTCCTGAAAGACGGCAGAGTTTCCCAACCCAGAGCTTCTCCTTATAGTCGCCACCAAACAGTGAGGGCTATTTCAGTACCAGGGCTGAGGGAGGGTCTGTGGAGACCATCAGTCGGTTTGATGGTTCTGACCTCCACTGATGCAACTCCAGAGATGGTTTTATATTTAGTCTGCCTAGTTCAAGACATTATTCACACATTGTACTTCTACATTTATTAAAATCTCGATCAGCACTGCAGATCGCTGTTGTTTAGTATTGTCTCTCTTATTGTTGATGACGGTCCAAAACACCACGAGCAGGATTCCTGTGGCGTCAGCTGTCGGACTCTCGGGAAAGGAAGTTAATTTGGGTTCATGTTGCAAGTTGGAAAATCAGCTTGCAAATTGTCCCGTACATATTATGGAACCGTACCTGTATTACAACTGGGAACGAAACAATTAATTGTGATGAATCGATTATTAAATCATCGTAATTATTAACCGCTCATTAGTTGGAGCGTACAGACTCAAAAAAGGCCATTTTCTGAAAAAACAACACACTCAGCAGTAATTAAACCAAAACTATACAAAAAATCTATACATTTTGCATTTAGCATAAAAAAATAACTTATTTTCTTCTACTAAAAACTCATAGTTTTAGCTTCACCTGGTTCAAATTCAGAAAATAAAATCTCCTGTTCAGCACTTTTTGCTATCCGATTTCTGATTGGTTTATCCAAAAGTAAAACAATCACCAAAGCAGAAAGAGCTGAGCTTTTAGTGTTTTTTATTTTATTTTTAGCAGCTGCAGATGCATCTTTTGTTACGTTGATGAAGTGTTCACTTAAAAAAAACCCTGTCAAATGCATTAGGTGCTAAAATGTTTTATCTGTTTATGTATTTTTAAGGTCACATAAAAAGGCTGAAGTGGTTAAATGAAAAAAGTGCAGAATGCACCAAATTAACTCGATTAGTCATCAGAGTAATTAAAAGAATAATCAATTACTTGCAGCCCTAGCTTCTAACTGCTGCTGCTTTTAGAACTACATGTTTTTTTTTATCTTGCCACATGTATGTTCTCAATTGAAGTTCCGCTTTTGACTTTGACTAGACCTTTTTAAAATGAGTAATTTTTTTTTTTGTTTCGTTTTTCCATTTGATCTAAGCCATTCCACTGTAGGCGCTGCAGTGTTAGTTTAACCAGATCACATGTTGTGGTGAGTGCAAACTTGATGTCTTTCAACAGGTCCTCGGTGTTGCCACACGTCCATATCTAGAATGACATCTAGTCTAGTCAGGCTAGATAAAGCAGCGCCTGACTAAAGTTTGAGCTCTGCAGCTCGTTTTATTAAAGAAAGAAAAAAAAAAAAAAGCTTTAAAGCACTGTTTTCTTTTAATTTAAAATTAAATTATTATGTGTTACCTCTTCTTAGACAGGGTTTCCCGAAGTGTACTATAAGCCTGGCGGGCCACCAGGCCCTGCCAGGCTTAGCGTTGTTTGTTTATTTGCTTTAGGTTTGTTTTTTAATGCTCGCCTTGTTTTTTTAAGACTTTATATTTGGTGTTTAGGTATTGTGAATAATACCACATAATTACCTAGTGATATTTTCAAATTTTCTGTCAACTGTAAATATTTTTTTAAATTCAAAAACATGGCAGGCCGGACTTCCGGGTGAGCAAGCAAGATGGCGACAGCTTAACCAGGTGGCTCCCCAACAAATTTTAAAAAGCAAAGGTTATTTACAAATGCGGGATATAAAATAAACGTAAAAGTGAGCCGGAATGCCCAATTCCAAATCAAGGAGCACTCTGTTGTCCCGAAAATCGATGTTAAGAGAAAAAGAAATGAATGAAGAAGGTATGGCTAGCCTCTCGGACTCGGAAGCATCATTAGCAGCTAACGAGACAGCTAATCTACAAACTATTCTCCAAGAGCTAAGAGAATCACGTCAAGAAAATGGTGATGGCTTCCGAGAGGTTAAAGGGGAGATAAAGAATGCAAACATCTATTTTACTCGTTCTGAATATCCAGCAATATGCAATCTATGACTTCATTATCAGCTCTTAGTATCACAACTTGTAATGTAAAAGGAGTTCATAACCCAATAAAAAGGGCGAAAATATTAGGAAAAAAGAAAAAGCAGAAGTAGTATTCTTCAGGGAAACTCATCTCTCAGAGGTAGAGCATAGTAAACTTAAAAGAATGGGCTTTAATCAGGTATTTAGTGCATCACATAAATCAGGTCGTAGAAGGGGGGTGGCAACCTTAATATCCCAAAGGGTCACATTTGAGATGAGCCATGAATATAAAGACAAAGATGGTAGATACAATATTGTGTATGCCCTGCCAGGTTCAGTGGGCATTTTATAAACATATCTTTGATATGATGATAACTAAATCACAAGGCATAGTAATCTGTGGTGGAGACTTTAATGTAAGACTGAATTCTTCAGAAGATAACTCTAAACAACCCAGAGTTAATTCCAGCACAGGTAAGAAGATCAGAAAGATTATCAAAGAGCTAGGGATAAGTGACGTTTGGCGCGAATGTAACCTCAGAAAAAGGGACTATACATTTTACTCTGCAGCTCATCATTCATATTCAAGAATTGATTATTTTTTTATGTATAACAAGGACTTAGACCGAGTAGAAAAATGTCATATTGGGCTGATGGACCTCTCTGACCATTGCCCACTTCACTTAAAAGTAAATGTTAACTAAACAAAAAACCTGTTTCTATGGAGACTTAACTCTAGTATACTCAAGGGCAAAATTAAAGAAGAGTTAAGGCAAGAAATTCAAACATGCAGGACAACGATAATGGAGAGGTCTCCCCTGTAATACTATGGGACGCCTGTAAAGCTGTCTTGAGGGGAAAAATAATTGCAAAATCATCTCTTTTAAAAAAAAACTAAGCAAGAAAAATTAAACAATTTGGAACAAGAGTTGGCCGAACTAGAAAAAAAAAAACAAAAACAAAGTAGATCTTAAAACTCTAGGGAAAATAAAGCAAATCAGAAATGAAATTAATCAAGAACTACAGTCCAGTGTACAGAAGAAACTCTTATTCCTAAGACAGAGTTACTATGAAACGAGCCCAAAATCATCAAAATTAAATTCTAGGTTGCGTTGAGGCTGAGCGTCACACTGAGCACACAGCTGTGGGTCTTCAGGAAGCTTTTCATGTGGGTGGGGATCAGTATATTTACTGCTGGTAGCGCACTAATTTAACTTGACTGAAATGCCTAATCATCATCACCCAGCATGCATTGTGCTCCGGTAGCAGCGGTGGACTCTGTAATTAAAAATTTGCGCTGAAGGACATCGACCTAACAAATGAAGAAACTCTCGGTGGTGGTTCGTTTATTTTTCTCTTGACAAATTTGAAATGAGACGGTTTAAAGTTATGAAAGAAATTGAATAATTCGTATTTCAATTAAAGCATGTCAAATATGAGCCAGTTTATTGGTTTCCAGATTGATCTGGGAAGAAGGCGTTGATGGTTTCAGGATGCAGCATTTGCTAATGGATTGGTCACTTAAGAAAAAAAGAAAAGAGACTTGCCAACATGAAAGGGGAGGAGAGTATAAATTGAAAGGGGTTCCTATTTTTAACTCCAGCATCCTGAATGGCAGATATTGTCTCCATAGAAACCAGCACATGGAAAAGGGTTTAGCGACTGTGTGTGTGTGTATGTGTGTGTGTGTGTGTGTGTGTGTGTGTGTGCGCGTGTGTGTGTGCGCGCGCTGTACGGGACATTGCATAATGTTGTTTTGATACGTATTTTCCTTAAACTGACATAAATTTCCATTATTAGAAAAACAAATCCCGTAACATTAAGATGCAGGGCTTCCCTCTGGGTGTGCGGACATCCATAATTCATATTTATTAACCTTGGAGTGACACGTCTCTGTGTTTCATTAAGGCCTCGTTCAGTCAACATACGGCTCTGACAGCTCAACAATATGGAGGGAGATTCTCTGTCGGCGCTTCGCTTCCCACGCACAGCGCTGCCCTGATGGTCTGCTTGGCTAATTTTAGTGCTTCCTCTGGCTTATTGACGCTGATGGACAATCCAATGTCATTCATTTGTTAAACTAGATTTCAGTCTGAACAAAACACTTTCTTCTCACTTTCGTCTCAAAATGAACACTGTGTATACTGTATATGCATGCTCCATATGTCTTTAAGTGTTTTTCCCTCTCATAGTTCTGCATATTAGCTTCTCTTTAGCTAGCTTTTAACTTTATCAATATATAACATTTGAGATTTGATGTAGAAAGTTATGAGATTCATCATGGAAAGTTGTAATTCTCTGAACACAACAGCCCACTTCCAGTCTTCACGTTTTTTTATTCTTTGTGTAAATTGTTTGACTGGTTTGTCGAATTAAAACTTTCCAGTAAGGCCCATTCCTTTCAGTAGCAGAAATGAAGACGACAGGCAGAATGAGGTCAGTTGGTTTTGCATGCACGGCTGTCGGTCTTGTGTGTCTCTGTGTCGCTCTGTGATGATAACCTGTCCAGGCCGTCACCTGCCTCTAGTCCAATTACACGCCAAAAAAGGAGAAAAGGTGATTAATGGGACATTGTTGCCAGTAGCGTAATCCCCAGCAGGCCAGTAACTGGAGCGCAAACATCAGACACAGACGCACTGATAAAATCAGACCTGCTTTTAGCTCCATGGCTTCTTTCCATGTACGAGACTTTTTGGTTGGTCAGAAATAAAAACATTTTAACTGAACGTCCGCACTTTCCTGTCCTGCGTCACATGGCTGACTGTTCACAGTTCTAGAGCTAGCATGCTAACTGGAGCTATTATAGCTACAAAAGCAACAGTTGTTAGTCTAAAATATTAGAAGTGTGTGCTTTTGTTGTAAATAGTAAACCATCTACTGTTAGGGTGATGTGTAGCATCCTAGTTAGTCGCCTGTTTTTGCTAAAACATTGTGTTTTCATACTGTGTAGTGTAATAAATAACCTGCTGCGGTCGCTCGGTGGACTGTTCCAAATAAACCAATGAAACATCTTTAAGCTGAGAATTTCTAGGATTGGGAGATATGAACTTAAAGTTGTATCACAATATTTTGTTGTACTATTCTGATTACAGTCTAAAGTGATAAGAACAATTTATTACTCTTCTACTGGACAACTGTATCGCCCACATGGAACAGCAATCAGCCCCATTGCTTTTAAAAAACATTGTCATTTGTAATACGATTCTTTAGTGTCAAGGCTTTCTAAATCCAAAAAGGTCAACATTGATGGCCTTCACGCCTGTTTTATTTCTCCTGTGTGTGTGTGTGTGTGTGTTCAAAGGGCTCAGACAGCGAGCTGAAAGCAGACAAAGATGGCGTCTCCGACGAGTCCAAGGTGGACTCGGGAGTCCCCGAGGTGCCGGTCCCTCCTGACGACACCCCCGAGGTTCTCAACAAGGCCCTGTCTGGACTCTCCTCAAGGTCACCCTCAGAGTCGGACACATTTAGTTCTCCTTGTTGTTCTGGATGCGCTTTTGTAAGCTGAAACCTTTTTTTGTTTGTTTTGTTTTTTCCCCGTAGATGGAAGAACTGGTGGGTACGAGGCATCCTAACACTAGCCATGATCTCCTTCTTCTTCCTTATCATCTACTTGGGCCCCATGGTGCTCATGATGATTGTGAGTACCAACCAAACCTCTGGAGTTTTCACGCATCAAAAATTAGAAACTGCAGATCAAACCGTCTTGGACGTGCTCAGCCTTCGCTTTGAGCAGCAGAACAGAGGCCTGGTAGTTCCACCTGCTGGAGTTACGAAATATGAAACCAGTAAGAAAAGCCCCTGACCCGGCCTCACCCATTCACATGCAAACGTGTGAATTTGTTTATGGGACTAACCAGCTGCACCACACAGAATAAATGAGTTGGTTTTCTCCAGGCAGCAGGAAGATCCTCAAAATCTGATAAAACCATAAACATGGTTTGGGCCATCGCATTACAAACTGCTGAAGTCACAGGAACAGGAGGATACTGGGACTAGACGATATGGCTGGAAAACGTATCATGATACAAGTGTTGCATATCGGTCGATAACAATAATTATTGATTAGTTTCTTTTTTTAATATCTGAAATACTGTTGATGTAAACCTGCTCTGTCTACCTCACATTACTTCTGTCTGTTTTGTGATTTTCTCAATTGTCGTTTGACTTCGCAATTTGACGGCTCGAAAATGGACCTCCGTCTCTTTAAGAAGCTCCTGCTGAGGTTTCCGCATAGCAACTAAAATCCCTCTGCACGGTTAATCCTGGCCTCTCCTGCTCCTCCTCCAGCCATGTTTCACTTTCCTCCAGTTGTTGCATTTTTAGGATTTTATTGCATTTGGTTAAGCTTGATGCAAACCTTACAACCCAACAGAGCTCATGGTAGAAATAAATATTACACTTGTTCTGCTCTTGTTTGAATATTGAGGAAACCGGAAAGCTTTTTCTTTTTTTTTTTTCATTCTTTTGATGTAATGTAAACCTTTCAAAGCCTGACTCCTCCTAATATAAACCTTTAGAAGTCAGTTTTTAATGCGACGGTTTCTCTCTCTCTCTCTCTCTATTCAGGTCCTCTGCGTTCAGATCAAGTGTTTCCATGAAATCATCACGATCGGGTACAACGTGTACCACTCCTATGACCTGCCCTGGTTCCGGACGCTGAGCTGGTGAGGCCTGCATCGATAAAATATGAACATCTAACAAAATGAGCCGTCTCGGTTTGTTTCTCATTATATTGTCTAAATTTTTTTACGTCGCAGATGTCCTGAGGTTTGTTTTCTGGCCTCTTGTAGTTTGTTCACGTTGTAGATTGTTCCTTAAAGCTGCAGTATGTGACTTTTATATAAAATATGTATATATGTTTTTTACATTTTTGTTGCAATTATCAATATGTCATGACAGTATAAGACAGACAATTTGGGAAAAAATCTGCGTTCTCCAAGTACAAACTGCAGAATTACGCCATTCAGAAACAACCAATCAGAGCCAGGAGGAGGGCCTTAGCGCTGTCAATCACTCTCGTGCTCACCCCCTCCAGCTTGCTCTTAGCTAAGCAACAGCTGTTTCACCACATTGTAGCCTTCCACTAATGCTGATGCTAGTTAGCATAGCCAGCGATGAAGGCATGTAAACAGTTTTCCTGTAACGGTCAGTTGCAGCAGCGGCTAACCAAGGTTGATTAACAACGCTAAGACCCGCTTCTTGACTCTTGATTGATTGTCTCTTTTTTTTTTTGACCAATCATCTGTCTCGACATAGTGACAGTTTTAATAAATATTGAAAAGACATGTTTTTGTAAATCCGTAGCTAATAGCAGGTTTGAGTTTTAGCAGCAGTAGGAAACCCTGCAGCTATTTTTATGCCACAAGCCTGAAAAAAACCTGCTGGGAAACAAAAGTCTGTCGCAGACCACACGCATGTGAGCCGTCCAGGTTTTCTTCAGGCGTGGCGACCTCTGATTGGTCCGTGTTTAACCGCCACCCCGTGTCCTGCAGGTACTTCTTGCTGTGCGTGAACTACTTCTTCTACGGCGAGACGGTGACCGATTACTTCTTCACGCTGGTGCAGAGAGAGGAGCCTCTTCGCATCCTCAGCAAATACCACCGCTTCATCTCCTTCGCGCTCTACCTCACAGGTACGGCCGGAGCGGAAAGCTGAGCGGGAATCCCTCCGTCATGCCGGGGGTTGAGTTTCTCATCGTGGACAGGGTTATTTTCTGGGTGTTTGTGTTTTCCCAGGATAGCAGTTACCGTTTTTCTAAACCGTTTTACGTCTTTGTCTTTATTCTGTAAATATTATGACTATATTCTCGCAATTAAACAAAAATTCTTGTAACCTGGCACTACCAGTCTGTCGTACGACTCCCAGAACGGATGATTGGGAGAAAAAAAGGCACTTTTTGAAAATATTTTCTGTCATTTGTAATTCCTGTTTTAGAAAAGAAAGTGAAAAAAAAAAGTTAATTGCGTTTTAGCAGAAATGGGAATGAAATGCATCCGGGTTGCTTATTATTTTGGACTCGATTTGAGGAAAACTGGAAAAAAATATTTCATTTGTTCTCAGCAATAAAAACAGGATTTAGGTCGGTCTTTATTTGAAAATATTTGCTGTATTCAGTCAACTTTTTTACAGCAATTAAAAGCATATTTGGCTGCACCAAAGTGTGTTTTATAGCATAAAGTCAATGAGTAAATGTGGTCCTAGTTACCATGACAATAGAAGAAACCAGAACATTTGGAAAAGGTTATTAAATTTTGTTGCTTCTAACATTTTTTTGTAAGGAGATTTTAATTAAAATCAAAATTTTGATCTAATCTATTTAATTTTTGTCCTCACAAAATCAATCCATGGGCTGCAAACGGCCCTCGGGCCACATGTTGAACACAACAACAAGGCTGCACAATATATGGTGAATGTATTGTGATTCCAATGTAAATATGTGGAAAATGAATATACAAAGCAGTGTTTGAAGCGTATTATTTCTTGGCTACGAAGCTCTAAGTGTTATGAACATGCAGATGTTAGTGGACTAACAGTGTTACTGCAAATGTTAAAGAGACGAGAAAGAAAACGGGCGTATAGTGCAACGAATATCGTCATCGTAATATTTTGTAATATTTTTCAGGCACTAATAGGAGCATAATTGGAACATGTTAGTTTTTCATATAAATAAATACATGACAGGATAAAAAGAAATTGCAATTTCATTTTTTTTGTCATTTCCAATTTTGTGCAGCCCTAATATGCAACAAAAATTTTATATTTTTAATTTAAGATTTTAGAACAACTTTTACATCAGTGGGGAAACCCTTTACTTTCTAGAGTGAGGCCAGCAGAGTGAGCCCTTTCCACAAATAAAGGCCATGTACCATCGGCCGTGTTCTGTTGGAGAGAGACTATTGCATGAAAAAACGTACAGAAGAAACAGTAAAGCCTTTTGCCTTTATACCAGTAGCAACAAACATTTCCTATTTGTTTTTGTAAGAACCACAGAGGAGGGGCCTCAAAGCCACAGGCAGCAAACCTAGCACATGACCAGGTGGTAGTAATATGCTTGAATGGCCCAGTCAAAGTCTAGATCCTATTGCAGAACTTTGAAAACTGTTAATGGACATTCTCATTCCACCCTGTCTGTATATGCAAAGCTGGTAGAGTCACACCTCGACACGCTTTTAATTGCAGCTGAGTTCTCTCTCTTTAAATCTTGACCTGCATCGTCTGTGAAAATGTGAGGCTGTGAAAGTTGGATCAGTCGTTTCTGGCACTGAGCGAAACCTTCAGTCCCACTTCCTGAGCTGCACAGCGTCAGTTAGTAACTCAGCGCTGCTGCAGCTTCTGACTGGCGTCAAACAGGATGTGGGGAGGCGGGAAGGAAACACCTAAACTTTTTTTTTTTTTTCCCAGCCTAAGTTGAAGACGAAACTGAAGTTTCCTACGAATGTGAAAACTATTTCACAGTGCTGTTTTCCACTAAACTTTTAAATCTCAAACTCCATTCGTATTTCCTTAAGTCTATTTTCAGAGCACTTCCTGTCTGTCTTTGCGTCTCAGCGTCCTCTCCTCACATCGGCCACGGAAACAACAAGCCGAGGGCCCCTAACGTTGGCGCCTGAAACGGGTCAAGCTAAATTTAGTTTGACCTCAGATGACCTCATTTGTGAACGATTTAGTCTCCTCCTTTACGTGTGTTCATCGTTGTTCTGCTCTCGCAGGTTTCTGCATGTTCGTGCTGAGCTTGGTGAAGAAACATTACCGCCTTCAGTTCTATATGGTGAGTGTTGGCCCCGCCTCTTCCTGCCGTCCCCCCCGGTGGGCTGCGTTATTGATGAGGCGAGCTGGGACAGGAAATCTTCCTAATGATGATTTCAGTCCTAGTTAGAGCAAGAGCAATGACCAAAATCTGCATCTTGGTTATTTAGTAAGACATTTGTATGGAGTCATGTTGGTGTCAATAATTTGTCATTCTGCACCTGCATTTATAAAGTCCTGATGCCAACAATGCATTGAAAATGAAGGTTTCATCAATTTCATATGGAAGTCTATTTCCTCCATGAAAGAAAAAACAAAAGCCCAACAGGAAGTCTTGATTGTGAGAAAAAAAAGTCATAATTTCCTGTTTCAAAGTGATAAATACAGAAATAAAAGTCATGGTTTTGACTTGATCATAATTTTTTTTGAGTTTCATAAAATCATAATTTGGAGAAAGAAGGTAATGATTTTTAGTTTTTCATGTCATAGTTTCTACTTTAAGTCCAAATTCACAGCATGTTGAGTCATAGTTACTAGAACAAGTCAAAATTGTGAGTTTTAAAGTCATAATTAGGAGAATCGAGTGTCATAATTAAGAGAATAAATGTCAGAGTTGAGTTTGTCATCATTTCTACACTACAAGGTAATAAGTTGGATTTTTAGTTTGGGATTTTTCAGAAATGTGAGTTCAAAGGTCATAATTGCAAGAACAAAAGTCAGAATTGTAGATTTTAAAGTTATAATTACAAGAAGTCATAATTAGGACTTTGAAAGTGAATTTTGAGTTTTAACGTGGTAAATACAAAAATAAACGTTGTGATTTCAAACTGAGCAGGAACTCACACATAAAAATTGTAATTATGTTCAATTGTGTTCCAAATTCTTTAAAACTACCAAATTTCCAACATTTAAAATGTAAAACCAGAGAATATCAGTTGTGGCCTGAGATGAAAAGTAACAACTGCACATGTGTTGGTGTTGCTATGGCAGCATTATTTTAATCAGAAAGTTTCTCTGCCTTAAATTTTTTCTTTTGTGGTGTAATAAGCGAACAGCCAGATCGCAGTAAACCAGTCACTGACAGTAAAACGGCTCTGCAGCTTCAGAACGTCTGCAGTTGAGCTTCAGCTAATATTAATAGAGATTTATGTGTAAATTCAAGCTTGTATAATTCTGACCTGTTGCTTTGAAGAGGAAAATGAATACATTTCCAGCTGTGCGCTGCAGTTTGGTTTGGTTTTTTTCAGAGCTCTTCTTGTTCTGTCCTCAGTTTGGCTGGACCCATGTGACTCTGCTGATCGTAGTGACCCAGTCCCACCTCATCATCCACAACCTGTTTGAGGGGATGATCTGGTGAGTCGTCTCGATGCCACTCGTGGAGTTGAACCCGAATTAGCTCGTCTTGTTTTTCTCTGCGGTGATTCAGATGATAGAGCTCAGGGTTTTTTTTTCCTCCTAACAGGTTCATCGTTCCCATTTCCTGTGTGATCTGCAACGACATCATGGCCTACATGTTTGGTTTCTTCTTCGGCCGAACGCCGCTCATTAAGGTAGCATGAAAACATTTAAATTTGTTCATCTATTAGATGTTTCTGGGAGGCCTGTCGCCATAAATCAATTAATCGAATGATAAATTAAAATGAGCTCGATATATTCCATTAGCATGATTGTTTTTTTGTTTTTTTTTCTTGGGTCTCCATTCAGACTGCATGACAAAAGTCTTCAGTTTGGTGATTTGGTCTCAACTGTCCCGCTTTCTGAAGGATGTTTTGTTGGAAGAGACTTTAATGTCCATTTCATTTGTTGTTTGGGTTGTTTTGGTTATTTGGTTTAGATATTTAAAATGTCTTCCAGCTCCTATGACGGCATATTGGGGTCATTGTAGAAAAAAAATATATATATATAGTAAATTGCACCAAAAAAACTCAGATTTTGAGATTAATCTTAGACTTACACTTACGTTATTGTCACTCCATAAAGATATGAGAGTAAATTTGGCAACAAAATGTTGTTGCTTGGCTACCAGAGTACAAAGAATAAAAACTGAAAGTTTGACTTTAAACAGTCAAAAAAAGTTTTACTTTTGAAGCTCAAAACATTTCTATAAATTTCTAGAAAAGTTTTGAGATTGTTCCAAAATTTTAGTTTTTTTTTCTATAAAATTTTCAACTTTTGCAAGGAAAACTTTTTCCTGATTAGTCTCAAAAATGTGAGATATTTGGCAGAAATGTACTCCATGGCCCTAACATGCAGTCATAAGTTCCAGTGTGAATTTAGTTAAAAATTAAAGTTTGCTGACCTTTGAGGTTATCTACATACATTATTGTACCATTATTATTATATTACTTGAAAATTGTCTCAAGACAATATTATCGTTTATTGCGATAACTTCTGGGACAATTTATCGTCAGCCCTCACACTGGATCAGTTTCAGTCAAAAACAAATTGAGTTACATAAAGTATGCTGAGCCAGACGTGACGTCATATGAATGTTTGATTTTGTCTGTTGCAGCTGTCGCCTAAGAAGACATGGGAGGGATTTATTGGTGGATTATTCGCCACTATTGTGTTTGGTATCATGGTGAGACGAACATTTAATCTCTAATTTAAAACTAAAGTCTTCTAGGACTTCTGAAGTCTTGTAAAAGTCATGTACTGTAACTGTAGTGTCCTCCTCCTCCTGTCAGCTCTCCTACGTCATGGCTGGATACCGCTACTTTGTTTGTCCTGTGGAGTTCAACAACGACTCCAACCGTTTCCAGGTGGACTGTGAGCCATCAGAGCTGTTTCAGCTGCAGGAATACACCCTGCCAGGAGTCCTGGAGTCTGTCACCGGATGGGTATGATGACCGTATCCCTAATGGAACAACAGTCTTACAAAAATAGCCAGGAAACATTCGTAAGCCAGCTAATGCCTGCTTCACATGGCAAGATTTACAAAGAGATTCCACCAGACATGGTGATAAAAAAATAAATAAAAAAAATCGCAGGTGCAGCAGGTTTTGGTCGTACAACCGATTTCACTCACCAACATTCAGATGTCAGGTGGGAAATCTGGCAAAACCTCTCGAGATCAAACATGAGTTCAAAGTAAACAAGCATGGCCGACTGGGAAGAAGCGCTGACAATCTGGGAAATCAGAACAAAAATAAGCATAAAGGTTTTACAGTGTGAACAAGACGGAAGAGGGGAAACCGTAGCCCAGAGGTAAACATGGAACATGATGGCCTTCTACTGTACAGATAACAAGGAAGAGAGGAACTACTGTAATAAATGACAACACCACCCAAATACAGACAGTTACAGGGCATTGAAGAGAATATCCAGTCTGTCGTCAGGACGCATGCAGCCTGCGTGAGCCACAACAACATCACACCTGTTTGTCATTTCTTGTTTTTTTTTTTTATTGTGGGAGATAAAATTGACATTTTCGTCGGTGTTGAAGTGAAAAAATCAATTCCTCTTGTGGCTCTATGTTTTGAGTCTGTTGATTTCAGTTGTATCAGTTTTTGCTGATGTAAGCAAACAGCGTGGGGGCTCTCAGAGGAAACGGCCACAGCAGTGACATTTAAAGTGACATGGGACTGTTTCAGATCCATAACACATTTCATAACTGTAATACAGCCATAACCTTTCCACACCAGCCCACAGAGGTCACACGGGACATAGTTAAACTGCTAAAGCCAAGATTAAGAACAAACAGGTCCTAGGAAATGGAGGACAACCTTTGACCCTCCATGTTAAACAGATGTTGGGTTCTGTAAACCAGCTCCCGATTGGCTGTGGCTGTCTGCCTCCAACCTTGTCCTCTTGTGTCCACAGACCACCGTGCGTCTGTATCCATTCCAGATCCACAGCATCGCTCTCTCCTCCTTCGCCTCCATTGTGGGGCCCTTCGGTGGCTTCTTCGCCAGCGGCTTCAAGAGAGCATTTAAGATCAAGGTAGAACGTCCTCAGGAGGCTCTCACCATCTGAATGAACCACTTTCACTCACCGCTTGTTTGCAGCCGTGTATCTGCGTCATGTTTGAACTTCAGCACACGTTGAAAGCTCGTCTTCTCTCCTTTCAGGACTTTGCCAACACCATACCGGGTCACGGAGGCATTATGGACAGATTTGACTGCCAGTACATAATGGCCACATTCGTCAATGTCTACATTGCCAGCTTCATCAGGTAAACTCACATGTGAACTCTAAAACACAGTGAAAGTTTAAACTGTCACATTCAGACACAAACAGATTTTTTTTTGTTTAATGTTGAATTTTATCTTGGATATCCCCACAATTGTGATTCATTTATTTTACTTGTTTGTTTTAATGAACAATGTTTATTAGCGATGTGCCTTTTTTCTGTCTGAACTCACGTTGATTCTCTTTATATGTGGCAAAACTAACTAGAAAGCAGCAGCAGCATCCTAAGGCTTAGTCAGATGCATCTACTTGAATTAACTGACGTACACTTAATTATCTTTTAGTGGTTTATTAGAGTCAAATTAGCTGCAAGTCCTTTGTTTAGAGGGCACCACTGGCCATCGTGAAGCGGAACCAGAAACAAAGATGGCGGTGCTGAATCAAAACAGCAGAGAGAAGTGGTCCGAACAGAGTCCGTTGTGGGATGAAAGTTACATTTATGCTTTTCTGTTTTTGAAATATGAACACTGGACAAGCAGCTTATGTTGACGCGTTAACATTGCTCATTCAGTCGATCTGAAAACAAGTAAATGTCTGAATTTGAAAAGTTGAGAATTTGCTAGAAAAACTTTGAGAAACTTTGAGATTAATCTCAGAAATTTCCTTGGAAAAACAAGGAAATTTCAGATTTTTTTCTGCAAAATTTCTTAGATTAATCTCCAAATTTTGGGGGCAAGAAAAGGATTAAATTTCCATCTACAATGACAGTAATACGGCTTTGTAGATCAGAGGCCCGTCAATGTCAAAACGGTCTGATTTCAACATCACACATTCATCTTTGCTTCATATTTGACATTTTGCAGTAAGGAAAAGGCCCCTCACCTCTATTTTTTTTTCT
The DNA here is from genome assembly GCF_051168715.1 of Poecilia mexicana. Classification (NCBI taxonomy): domain Eukaryota; kingdom Metazoa; phylum Chordata; class Actinopteri; order Cyprinodontiformes; family Poeciliidae; genus Poecilia; species Poecilia mexicana. The sequence goes on along the minus strand of NW_028263378.1, from coordinate 28,330,437 downwards.
TCTTCAGAATATTTACATTTGACTCCTGTTTTGTTTCCTCACAGGGGCCCCAACCCCAGTAAGGTGGTCCAACAGCTCCTGGCCCTGCGGTCCGACCAGCAGCTCTACATCTTCAACTCCCTGAAGGCTCATCTGACAGAGAAGGGTCTGCTGCGAGCCGCCGAGGCGGCCGCCTAGCCCAGCGGCGCCCTCATAGAACCTGTGTTTATTTGTGAGCGAGGACACATCAATGAAAACCGAGAAAAAGGAAGAAAAAAAAAAAAAACATTCAGCTTTGGGCCATTCCATTTTATTTTGGGTTGGAGCGTTGTGTTTCTGTGCTTGTCTGCTCTGTGGATCACCATTCTGACGCCAGTGTTTTCAGCTTCGGTTAAAGTCCAGCCCCTCATTATCTGTGTAGCCGATTATATTTAGTTTTTTTTTTGTTTGTTTTTTTAATCAACACTGTTGGTCAGACGTACATTTCTGCCTGTTTACACAATATTCCTCAATATTATCGGCTCACGTGTGTTAATATTTTATCGTACGACGTCTTTCTGTTTTTTTTTATCTAAAGCAGTGCTCTAAACCCTGTTAACACACTGTAGTTACTTCAGCGTCACCCTCACACAAATGTCTAGCTACATTTTCTTTTGATTGTTACTATTTATAGAGACGGTTTTTATATTTCAGATGTTCTATTGTGTCTTAATGTCTGTTTTATTCAGGCAGTTGTGTGAATTTTTGTGTCTTTTTGTTATGTTGTTTTGTTTCAGTTCAGTCATTTCCAAGCCTTTCATGCTTGGCCAAATCATTATCATCACATCATCATGTAGACGCCTGAATTCCAACCAAACCTTTCAGTCACATAGATTCCTAAAGCAACCGTGCTTTCAAAAAAACTCTCTCTGTAGGCTAGAGACCTCACTCTCACCTCTTTGCTAGCTTTCATTGTTTTTTTTTAACTCTCCTGCGGTGTTAGCGCGACGCTCAGGAGGACGTGGCAGATGTCACGGTCGGACAGCAGGGAAGATGGTCATTTCCTGAAAAACAGACAAACAAGCAAGCAAACCTCGTGAAAGCGCACGTGGGGCACCGTACCGGACCGCGCGCTGGGTAAAAAGCTCGTGGGGTAAAAATAACACCTCTTCATACCATGGAAGGGTTAAAGATTTTTTTTTTTTTTTTAGTGCAGCCAACTTCCTGTTTGAAGGTTGTTTTTTATTTCACCTCTTGAATGCTAAGGCGGTTGGAATAGTAAAATATTTGGGGGCACAATGATTCCTGCACTGCCATTTCTGATCCTGTGTGTCGTTCGGCAGCGTCACAGCAGAGACACTCTGCTCACAAAGTTCATACACTGAACCTCAGTAAGGATGTTAGCATGTTGGGCTAAGGCACATCCGCTAACGTTGCACCTTGCCAATACTGTATGTGTTCATTCCTCTAGGTTTATCAGTCATTTTATGTGTTATTTATGCCAAGTGTGATTTGATAGTAAAGCATAAGCTCCTGTGGCATTTGGTTTCTTTAGAGGTAGCATGTCTGGACACTTTAATAGGCACGCCAGCAGGTGTTTAGGTTAGCATGCCCTACAGAAAAGGCAATACGTGTTCACAGATATGGTTTTTTTCTTTAGCTAATGCAGATATTCCACATGATTTATTTATGCCTTCCTAGATATAATTTGTTCTAACCTGAGCTCAGAATTTTGAAAATGCCTATGACACATCTGTACTGAGTTAGGCCCAATCCACAGCTGCTCAAGCCGTTATTTGCCACAGCCGACGGATTTATTGGCTTTCTTGTGCGGTCTGGAATTTATTAAAACATCTGTATTAATTTAGCTCTTTTATTTATGTTCCACCTTGATTATTTTTATTCGTTTAACTAGGATCCAATTTTTGGAGGGTAGAAACATTTGTAGACTCGCACACAGAGATATTTCCTGTCGTAATTGATTCAACAGCATACACAATGCTGATCGTCCTTTGGGTTTACCTGTAGCTGTTTTAAGTATTTCACTCTTCTACATTTTATACAAGCACCTTGTGCAACCAGTTTTGAAGTATCGGCTTAATTATCTCCTTTTTTTTTCTTTTGCTTTATTCTGGTAGCGACATTCCTAAGTTGATTACTTCTTTTTTTTATCATTTGGCATCAGAATTTTGCCAAACTTCTATGAGTATAAAACATTAGACATGTTAAGATGATATTTGCCGTTTTTTAAATATGTCCCTCCATTATCTGCCAAATGCTAATTTGTAGCCTCCCTGTTTTTTTGTTTTGTTTTTTCTATTAGGAATCTAAGGCAGCATGACGTAACAAAAACATGCAATCCAAGTATTATTGTACAGGATTGTAGCATAGAAACTCACATTTACTTTGGTTTCCTTTCAAACATTGAAATGTCTCCGACCCATTTGAATTGCTTTCACTAAAATCTGTACCAGGTGTGGGAATCAAGGGCAGCAAAGCATTTTCTTTTTTCCCATGGTGAAGCATCAATGCCTGGTAACAGAAATGTAATATCGTATCAAATATCTTTTGTGATTTTGAAATTACACGACTAACGTGATTCGATATATTGTGCAGCTCTACTAGAGTATACCAAAGTATTCCTGTTACTGTTGGCCTATTTTTTTTTTTTGCTGAAATATCTTTTAGAACGTGAACTAAAAGATTACTCAATAGAGGAAATGTAGTTTTCACAGTTTGTTTTTTCCATCCTTCTCTAAAGACATCTAATTATCATTGGAAATAATTTATCACAGAAAAAATAAACTAACATCTTCTAAGATTATGTGTTTCTATAGTTAAAATAAAATGATTAGCAATCTAAGTAAATTCTTTTACACTGACGGTGTTTTAGATAACGATTTTTTTCAAAGGACCATTTAGTCTTTCTAACTAAAACTAGATGACTTCTGTTATTACGATGGAATAAAACCAATATTTGTAACAATACATAAACTGCATTTGGTGTAGTAGCAGGAAAGGAAAAGGGCGGTAAATAGTGTCTTTTAAACGTGTTCCAGGTGTTTATGTTTATTTTATATACCATCTTCTAGTTTTTTCCAAGTATGTCACCCAGACATCACTTTTCCCCGGTGTTTGAATTGAATTTGATTATTTATTGATGTCATTCGAGACGTCATCTTTCTCAAGTTATTTATTTATTAACTCTCTAACTCTGCTGTAATTTTAAAATATATGTTGGTGTCCTTTTAGTAGTTTTTGTCAGGCAAAAAAAAAAAAATCATTATCGCCATGTGCGAAAAAAACGAGTGTAAAAGAAAAGTAGCTGAAGAGTTTCTTCGCTGTTGCCATGGTTGCCGTTGCTAGGCTCCTGTCCTGTTCGGTGTCGTGCCTCAGCTCGGGAGCTCGTTGCTTATGATTTACGTAGTTTTTCCTCCTACTCTCAACAGTATCGCAACAGAAGCCGCCACAGTAGTTACATTTTTACAAAGTGTTAATTTTTGGTTCAGCAGCTCAGCACTGCCCTTCCACTTACCTGCCACCAGAGGGAGCCAGAGCTCCTGTCCTCAGCCTGTTGATTATGACCTTAAGGCTGTACATAAATGGAGATATTTGGCAATTTGTTACTTCTGCTTAGATCAATCCGCTGCCCTTTTATGAAAAAGTTAGTTTACTAGATAAACTTTTTCTTTTCGTTCGTCTTCAGGGCTCCACTGACCTGTTGTGCACTGTGTTTTGCCAGGAGTCTATCAGAGGAATGTAAGGGAGTCATGTCTGTCCATCTTGCTGTGCAGGCTCTCCTATGTGAAACATTTTACTTTATTATGCGCATAGATTACCTTATAAATCTGTAAAAAAAAAAAATAAAAATCTGTATATCTATTCTTTATCTGTGCAATGGTTTGGTAAATTGTACAATATCTAGAGGTATTCTTTAACGCTGAAATGTGTTTTTGGCTCTGTTCAGAGAAAAAATAAATAAATGTATTTAAAGACATGAAGGCGTACTCTCACTTCTCTGTTTTTTTTGTGGTCATCTTCCCCATTTTGAAACTTATTTGGTCGATTTCCTCTCACCAGCCTCTATAAAAAGTTCTCATTTTGTTTGATGATGGAGACCTTTCTGTCGGTGGCGGAGTAGGCTTTCACCTTTTAGAGAAGTGGGTATGCAGATATAGTAGCTGGATGGATTTGTGCCCCTGCAGCCCAAGTGGTGAGGCAACATGCTCTCTGAACCAGTCATAACAAGAGGCATAAAACCATTTCCTTTAAGAAGACGCTGGTGGTGGTTTCTTCTTCTTTTCTTCTCTTGACGCCGGTGAACATTAGTCACTTGAAGACTCTGCACAGCAAATCCACTTCCCCCCCTCCCAGCCACTTGGTCAGCTTCATGAAGACGGGCACTAACATGGAAACGCAGGCGACATGAAGAGATGAGTTACAAGCTGCTACCTGGAGGAAAAGAAAAAAAAACAGAGCAATTAACACACAGGAAACAGGAAGTGTGATCTGCATTATCATCAGTTTGCGTGCTTTAATGTGTGCGTGCGAAAGAGTGTGTGTGTGGTGTGTGTATGTGCGCGTGTTTTAGCAAAAAGGTGCATGTGGGAACTTAAGCACCTTACCTGTGCCGTTGGAGAATGTCTCTGAAACTACCTCGGAACTGGGACTTCAGCACCTTCAAGACTGAGACGGCTCGGATAGGTAAGGCTGGGTGGCGTCGCCGGCTGTCATATGGGATGCGAGGCTTCCTCTCTGAATGCTTCACACACACTATGGGTAGTTTGAGCAGTTTGTCGTCTAGAAACAAAGAAAAAACAATGGAAGGTCCTTCATTATTTGCTTCTCTGTTGTCTTTAAGCTTTTGGGATTTGACACACAAGTATGACGTGTGTGTGTGTGTGTGTGTGTGTGTGTGTGTGTGTGTGTGTGTGTGTGTGTGTGTGAGAGGTAGAAAAAAAAAAAAAAAGACCGCCGGATTGTGCCTCCAGCGTTCTCAATGTGGGTTTCTTCCGTGGTTGAGCCGTCTACGCTGATGATAACCAGATTTACTTTTAGAACCTCACCTGCAACGCAAATCACTGTTATTCATTTTCTACCATTCTCTGTTTTGGACGCGTAGGACTATTTAAAGTGTTTTGCAAGTGGTTCACCATTTCCACGTTTGTGTGTTTTTGCAGAACTGTCTGCGCAGAGTATGTCAGAGTCACTGACACCACACTGAGCTGTGTTTGCACAGGGAGAACTCTGTGAGGTAGCTTGCCTTAGTTCCTCTCACGACACAGCGGTTGCAACATCCACACAAGCGTTGGTCCTGAAGCGGCGGCGTTTCTGCCTTCGCTCTAATCGGGTTTTACAATCAGCCCCAACTGGAGGTTCGGCACAGTGGAAGGAAGTAGCTGCTCTCATTCGTGTTCACTTTATCTACTTCTAAAGTCGCTTCCACTGCCAACTGTGTCGTGGTCTTAAGTCTTTCACTTTATTGAGGGATACAGTTCTTAAATGCTCATGACCGTCAACTTGTTTCCATCAGACCGTGACGGGTGACTGATTTGTTGACTTAGAAGTTCACTGATCCTGGCTGTCAGCAGGAAACTGATGCAAGAGCTTAGTTTCTGCAAAAGTAGCTCTACCTACCTGTACATATGAGCTTACAGTGGTGTGTGTGTACTTACACTTGTTTATGTTGCCTCTTTAGGACCTCTTAGCAATCACTTACGTACCCAGGTTCAAAGGATGCTTTCATCCAGCCCGGTGCTGATGCAGTGGAATATTGTTTTTGGGATGACAGGTTGAGCTTAGGGTATGTGGCAAGGCTAGGTGTCGCACAAATGAATGGAAGTCTATACCGTTTCCTTATACGGATAGAAATGAAAACCTGTGTGTGTGTGTCTGAACGTATTTGTACAATCATGCTACATAATGTCCTTTCATGAGAATCTGAGAGGTCAAGTTCAGACCTTTGGGAGTGAATGTTGCAAACCTGACACAGGATTTCCTGATGATTTTATTCAGCATTGCAGGAACTGTTCAGTGAATGTTTTGACATTTTGCAACATCCACTTGCAGGTAGACTGTGTGACGTTTATAATAATAATAAAAAAAGTTGTTTTTTTTACGTAGAAACTGTCATATCATGATGGCATATCATGATGGCATAGTTCAAGATAATCTGAGACAGAATCGAACTCCTCCTCCTCCCAATGCTGTTATCGTCTGAAGAAATGCACCGATCAGAGCTAATCAATCAATCAATCAGCCTAGAGCACCTGCTGCTAAATGTGCTAATGTTACAGCTTACTGTTAATGGAAAACAGTTATATGCTGTCATCAGTGGTCATGCTAACTAGCCTTAGCATTGGTGACAGGCTATGTAGTGTTGTACCAGTTGTAGCTTAGCACAGATCAAGCCAGACGGGACGAGCATAGCAGTGATTGACAGAGCTAAGACCCTCCTTCTTACTCTAATTGGTTGTTTTTGATTAAATTATGCATATTTCATTCATGTACGCGCTGCTAAATATGCTAATGGCAGAGAAACAACTTAATGTTACAGGAAACCATTTATTCATCATCCTCAGTGGCCATGCTGACTGGCCTTAGAATTCATGACAAGCTCTGTTTTAGGAACTCGCTGTAGCGTAGCACAGAGAAAGAGGGAGAGGTTGAGCAGCCTGTACATGAGGACGATTGACAGCACTAACACCCTCCTCCTGTCTGATTGGTTGTTTCTGACCGAGCTAGAGGAGCTCAGTTTTTTTCACAGATTATTTGTAAGTTACATACCCAAGATTTAAATGATTGTTCTTATCCTGTGGCGTCTTTCAAAAGTATTAAAACCCCTTTATCAAACAAATTTTGTGTGCCTTTCTCTTATATTCATGCTGATATATCTAAATAACAATAATTAATGAATAGAGGAGGGAATATTAGGATAATTTGTTGAAAGGAAAACTACTAGCTGAACAAGCCACAAAGTTGCCTTGTGCATTATACAAGAGGAAAGATTAAAAAAAGAAAAACCAAACAAAAAACCCTATTGCTAACAGAAAGTGGTAGGAAGTCCTGTCTGCAGATTGCCACAAGCCAAGTAGAGAACACAACAGGCTGGTCTGCCCAACATGCAACTTTGTGGCTTACACACAAAATGCTGCATGTGGTGGACAACTAACACTGCACACTGAACACATTGAGAAACAGGCAGGTGGCAGCATCATGCTGTGGGTCCTATTACTTATTTATTTACTGAGGGTCAAGGTTAGAGGAAGATGCACAGAGCTCAATAAACAGCTTTGGTGGAGGAAAAACCTTTTACAGCATGAGACTGAGCTGAAGGTTCTAGACTCTACACAGGCAGCGTAGGAAAAAATTGGTTTCACATGCTAATTATTATTAAGTTCATAATCTGTGTTAGTTCATAATTATAAATGAGCATTTATGTACCAACCTCGATGCAGCTGTAATTGCAAACATTTTATTCATAGTGGCTATTCATGCCAACATTTTACATTTTTATTTGTAAACATAAAACAGAAAACCATTCATTATTCTGTTTCAACATCACATTATGTAAGTGTTGCTTTGTGTGATTTAACCCCTATAAAATGCATCAATGTGTTAAAGTGTCAAAATCTGAAAAAGGTGAAGATGATTACTTTTGCTTGGTGATGTTCCTACAGTTGCTATCTGTTAAACAGGAAGCAGTCTGATAACGTCGGCTTTTGAAATGCAGCATTCAGTGTGGTGTGTTCCTTTTTTCCTGATGTGTGTGCTTACCGCAGACAAATAATGTGGTTTGAGTAAAGGCAGGGGCTGGGACACCTGTAGAAGTTTAGGAAAGAGAAAACAGCTGAGACATTAAGAACAGATGTTTTGTTTTTGTCTGCAAATTAAAGTCATATGCTGAGGTACTTGATCCTCCATCATGGCCGTCCATAAAGCACAGATAGTTTACATTAGGGATGGATGATGTATTGGCACTAACATCGGTATCAAGGACAAGGATATTAGTCATTAATGATCATGTTTGTATCGGTCTGATAAATAAAGCTGGGCTGACATTAATAACCAACATTTATTCCCCATCTTGTTGCCTTTTGTTTTTGAAGGGGAAGCAGAGGAGGTTGGTCATGTGATAAGGATGTCGATGGAGTGTAGGATTGTGGGTAGTTTAACTGAAGCAGCGAAGCCATGTGGAAGTCAGCGGTGTGTTTGTCTACTTCAAGGTGTCGAATGGCAGTGAAACATATATAATATCTGAAATTCATGTGTATATCAGTTATTGGCCAGAGCAACAGCATGTTGTATATCGATATCAGTCCAAACGTTCATATTGGTGCAACATAAGTTTAAATATAGAGAAATAGGAATCTAAACGAACAGCATGATCTGTATTTTCTCACTCAAAAAATATATTTATCCCCAATTTTGAAGTGTTTACAACCATATTTACTTGTATCCATATTCGCTGTCCACCTCATTGCTCCAGATCACCAAACTGCTAAAATTGACTTTATACACTGATGATGGTAAAAACATTGTTACAGGCTAAATAGAGGAGCCATGTTGTGATGACTTCCTGAAGGCAGGAGTTTTTAAAGTGACAGAGGCCCTATTTCAAAGTTGAACTTCTTTTAAGTTATATATGATATACATAGAATTTCTTTTAACAACCTAAGTTAACATAGTCACTTGATTGTGCTATAAAATGTCATTATGTGACACAATGCTGCCCCTTTAACCCTTTAATGGGCATGTTTGTCTTAGAGAGGTCAAAGTGATAATGTCAAGGCCGCCGTGACACAGCGGGTCCAGTTTGAAGCCAGGCTGTGTGTGGGGTCATGGTTTGATCCCAGCACTGTTCAAGTCAGACCAAAGGACTCACAGCCTCGTAGGTGGAGACCTTCAAAGCATAGAGCGAGCCTCCGGCAGGGATGTTACAACTTCCTGTTTACCCCTGAGCCGCCCTACTTCTTCTTCTTCTTCTCCTCTTGTCATCTTGTCATCTTGCTCAAGAAGACACGGTGGCTTTGAGAATAACTGAGGGAAGCTGGCTCAGTCTGAATCCATTATCTCCATGGTCCCACCACCCTGGGTGTTATTCAGGCGGTCTCCAACCAACCGTGTCTTCTTATAGCACGTACAATTCCTCCACTTCTTCTTCACTGTCCCTTTAAACCAGCGGGGTCCAAACTTTTGTTGATGTCACGTTGAAAGTACAACGGGGGCCACAGAATGTTTTGTATTTTTACTTTTAATTGTAATAACCAAAACAATTTTATATTATTTTTTCCCCATCTGTTCAACAATAATGTAAGCACGGAATATTTCAATAAAATAAGGAAGATTTATGTCAACAAGGGATCTGTAAATAATTGTAGATTTAAAATATAAAAAAGCCTCTTGCAGGTTTGCCAGAGTAAAAAAACAAACAACAAATCATATTCTACACTGGTTTCCAGTAATAAGAACAGGAAATGGCTTGTTTTATTTTGCCAAGTGTATTAAATGACAGAGCCTAAGTCTGCAATTTTGGTTGCTTGTTGCCCCTTTTACTGTTCAGATTCAATTCAAAGTAAAATCCTGGATAAATACTTTGTGTTGCACATTATGCTCTGCAAAATCACAAATTGCAACAGTCTTTTTTTCTCATTTCTAGCGCGACTATCTTATTAAACTTGAATTAAGACAAAACTAACTTGTAACTAGTAACTATTCAGCAAGATATAGAAGTTTGTTTAATGTCAATAATTCTAGTTCTGTTGGCAGATTATTTCCCTTATTCAAGGCATTTATTTCCACAAGAAATTACACCAAAAATACTTGAGACGATTTTGTTTTTGCAGTGCATTTGACCATTCTAAGACTTTTAATTGTCTGTAACTTTTTTAAAAGCCTGGTATCAGTGGAAATTGAACCAGACATTGTTTTAAATGCCTTTCTGGATCCAACTGCCTGGCAAATTTACATCATTCTTGAATTGTGATCAAGGGCCGCCCCAAGTTTGTTGCTGATGGCCCATGAGCTGCGCTTTGGACACTCCTGCTGTGAACCTCCAGATAACGGCTTCTTAAGCAGTAGAGCTCTTTAACTTGTCAGAGTTTTCCTGGAAGGTTCATGCTTTAAAATGTTAATCATACTGAAGTGTTAATACATCAGGCTTGATGTGCAACGACGACGGCCCGGTCGGGGCCTATGGTCTGACCTCTCACCGGCATTTTTCTGATCACCACTTGTTTCTACAGAGCAATCAGAGCTGAGCTCGCACAGCTCTCAACAGGAAACAGCTCAGCTAACAGCATCAGCAGCTTCCTTTCAGCTTCGACTGAACAGAAATAGGTTATAGTCAGTCAGTCGCTGATGCATATTCATACAAGAGAAGAGGAAGTGCCGGCGGCGCAGCTGAATGCCCCCCGGGTGTTTTTGATAGTATTTTGCAGTGTGGAGGGCGGGGGGTGGCAGAGGTTTGCAAGGCAGGCCGGTAACACCGAGCGCTTTCTTGTGGTGTCGCGGCAGCCCGATCCAAGAGCGTGATTCCTGGAGAGGGAGCCCCCGGGTCGGGCTCGCCGTGCTCCCCCAGGTCCATGGAGATGCCCCTGAAGGCCGGCTGGCTCAAGAAGCAACAGAGGTCGTTGGTGAAGAACTGGCAGCAGCGCTACTTCGTGCTAAGAGGAAGCACTCTGACCTACCACAAAGATGACAAAGAGACCACTGTGCAGGTGGGTGGCAGTCCCCAAGCTTTACCTGAGCAAAAAGTATTAGAATGTCGATAGAATATGTTGTAATTGTCAAGTAAAATGAAAAAACTTTTTAAATATTTATCTGTTTATTCTGTTGAGCTTAGCTGTGTGTGAGATGTACTTTTAATCATTTCCAATCAACACCACAAACATTTTTAGCTGCCTTAACACACTTCCTGGACACAAATTACTGATGCTTGAGATGCTTGACTTTGACTTTGTGTATTCCTGACCGTGTAAAATGCATCATGTAGCTGATCGTGTGCTGGCTAGAAGTGGACGTGTAGCGTGAAACCACAGCCACTAATAGTTGCATCAAAAACTTTAATTTTCTCAACCTCGGCTGCTAACAGCTGTATGTGAACGCAGATGTTTATGCTGTAGGAAGCTGAGAAAGTCTGCTCAAAATATAAATATCTCCTTTCACGTGTAATGTAAATGTGAGGCTAAAATACGAGGTTTTTTAATATCACTTCTACTTTGTTTGGACTCTTCTTTCTGGCCAACAGGGAGTCATCCAGCTGCGCTTCAGTAAAGTCAACGAACTCACACCAAGTTCAGATGATGCTGGAAAGTACCTCTTTGAGATCACACCACGTAAGCGTTTAGTAAACCCTGATGGAGAATGCTTTTGTTGCAACGCTAAGAAATTTTGGAGACAAATTTTGTCGCAAGACTTTCTGCATTATAAAAAAAAACCCACTGTAACATCCACAAAATTGTTCACGAGGGGAAAAAAATGACTGAAATGTTTCAGATTCGACCGGAGACAGAGAGCGGTGTCCGTACGTGCTCATGGCCAGCTCCCAAAGCGATCTGGACGACTGGGTCCGAACGCTGCGCCGAGTCATCGGAATGCCGACGAGTGCAGGTCGGTGGAAATCTTTGACTTTCCGAAGCGATTCAATGCTCAAGCACACGCTCAGTGACAAAAAACAGCTATCGAGTTAAGAAACTGGAAGGAGTAGTCGGATTGAGACATCACTTTTTTGCTGACTCGGGTTTTGGACAAAGCTGACGAATCCTGGAAGGGCACCAGAGGTCACAGGGGGCATCATGGGTGAAAGAATAGTGTTTACAGGCAGCTCAACAGATATTTTGTATTATTTTGATTTTGGTGCCTTAGACTCTCATTGTGTTACAACTAAAACAGATTTCTCAATATTGGCAAAAATTTCAATCAAAAATGTACAACATGATCTTGGTTCTTTCATTTAAAGCAAAAAAGGTAACAATTATTGCAACAGCTGCTAAAAATTTATGTATATAAATATAATGCATTAATTCTGATATATGTACTCTGGCTTTCTATAATGTTTGTTATTTTGGTTTTAATAAAACCAACACTAAACACTCCATACATTCACTAACTTTTTACTTTCCAAGTTTCTAACACAAGTATATATGCTGCCAGGATTACCTTATTTTCTCTTTCCACGTGTTTTTATGTCCATGTTGTTTTATGCATTTCTGCATTTTTTTATTTTGTGGATGACTGCCACCATCCACAAAATGGTGTTTTGCCTGCCACCATGTATCTGGGAGAAATTATTTCCATTTATTTTCAAAGAGGGGTTCTGCAAAGTAGCTATCAGAACTCAGTATCTTACTTGTGGAAGTTTTCTCAAAGTGAGATTGCAATAAAAACTAGAACTTGTGTTAGCATAGAGCTAATTTCCAAAACCATAGAGAGTAAAGTGTAAAATAAGATAGAACACAATCTATCTGATGGTGCGGAAATGATAACTGCTCTATGCTGTCATCACATCCTGATCGTGATTGTTGCCATGACACAAACAGAACAAGGAAAGGACACAACTTTACAGATCAGGGATTGAGAGATCACCGTGAGAAAGCCTTAGCTTCCAAAACTCTCACTCAACCTTTCAATTTTCAAAGATAAATTTAATAAAGGAGGAAAAAATAAACTTTGACTGAAGAGGATCGAAACCAGTGTTTCTCCACCCTGGTCCTCACCGCCCCCCTGCTCTGGATGTTTTTAGATGTACCTCTATTCCAGAACAGCTGATTCAAATGATTGCATGACCATCAAGTACTGCAGAAGCCTGTTAATCACCCAGAAATACAATTCAGGTGTGTGGCAAAAGGGAAATACCTAAAACATGCAAGACAGGGGGACGGTGAGGACCAGGGTTGAGAAATACTGATCTAAACCTTTGCTGAACTTGTAAACTTTCAAACTCAATACAGGGTGTCAAAGTCATGACTTATTTTGCCCAAGATTCTCATCTAAAGAGTTGAATATTTGCCGTTTCTGGATCTCAGTCAAATTCCTGCCTTTGACGCTTGGTGATGGTCAAATGAACATCTGCACACATCAGTCCCTACACATAAAATAATGTGGACTCACTCTTTGAAAATGTTCCAGCTGTTCAGCATCTCATTCATTGCCTGCTTATGTTCTCTGAACGACCCATGAGAGAGCTGAAGACGCATCACAACCTTCACTTATATCTAGCCATTTGGAAACAGTGGCGACCCCAAGGGGTGGTCATGCAGTGCCCTGGGCACCATAGAAAAAAAAATAAAAATTATAAAAATATATATATACATAAGTTCTATATATCTAGCCACATTGATACACTGATAACTTGGCATGCAACAGTAGGAAGCTGGAATCAAACTCACAACCCTTAGCATCCATGCGGTATAGTCACCCAAGTGTGTTGCTTTATATTACTTCCTTCCATAGTTAGTTAGCTCTTACGCTACAGCTGCATGAACTATTTGAACTGCTAACTTAGCAAGTAACAAACTCAACAGATGTTTTATTTTTTAAATAGTTCCAAATTGCCAACATGCTAACCAAAATAACTGGTTCCCTCATCGCTAAACCACAGGTGAAATATTTTACCGTGAAGATGACATGTGGCTAACTGTTCAGCAGGGATTTGACTGCAGCTAGCTTCTCTGATGAGCTAATTCAGAAAAACCGTGACAGAAACCCCATAACGGCTCCAGCACACGCAATTTCACATATTGACAATGTTGTTTGGCTAAAATAGGCACCAACAAACTCAAACTCAGCAATGGTGAGCTACTGTTGCTAAGGTTGCCAGTGAAGAATTAGCTTAAACCGGTATTAGCATAAGCTCATGTTAATTTCTCCTTCCTTCTACAAACACACTTCTATAAAATTGTTTACAACAGATAATTACTTCACAGAAGTTTGCTCACAAAAGAACAAACCTACCCTCTAATATGAACTCTGAGAAAGTTTTTGAACAATAGATGTTTGTGTACATTCTTCATTGTGATAAGCAAAGCTGACAGCTTCTGCTAGGTAATTATAAATGTGACATTTCATGCAGAGGCTAATGACACCATCCTCTTGTATTTAAAGATTCAACCACATTTATAAATGGAGTGATATATTGTTATAGTAAACGAAGAGCTGTTTGTTGAGTAACAATGATATTCAGTTGCTAATTTGAGTCAGTGTTGAAGGTCAGAGTTTTCATTGTTCTCTTTTCCATTCTGCAAGTTTTCCTTTTAGAGTACAGATGGATTTATAGAGGTTTACACAAACAAAGGTGGATTCTAGCTACTAAATAATCAGCTAGTGGTTGCTCTGGATTTTGCAACAAATTAGCATCAAATAACAAACCAAAGATGCAAACACAACAATTACAAGTCAAGAACTTCAAAGACTCTATCTGTAAGTACGTGCAGCAAACAACAAATTCAGTTTGGTTTATTTATGTAGCACTAATTAACAAAAAATCTCAAATCAAGGCATTTTGTAAAAGACAGTTTCAATTCAGTCACACATACTTTCCAATTCGTCCTAGTTATCAAACAGTGCTTTAAGCTCAGTTTATTCAAATTATTTTATAAAGTTTTCTGTCTGAGTTATTGACCCAAACAAAGTCCTATTTGAGGTTTACCACAAGCCTTCAGAGAGGCGGAGCAAATGTGTAGAAGAAGACGCTCTCAGATGTTATCAAATAGAACATGTTGTTGCTGAACACTTATACTGCACACTACACTGGAAACACTTTTCTTCATCGGGGACATCAGGGTTGAGGAGGAATGAAGTCTAATACAGAGCAGTGGTAAATGTAAAACCTGTTGGATGCTATAAAAAAGACTGAGGCAGAAGTCTTCTAATCTGACTCAGCTTCCACAAGTTTTTTTTAAATTAGTATAAAATTTTATTAATTTTTTTTCAAAATTTTGCACATCGAAAATCTCTCGTCAGCTACGTCCGCTAGGCAGCAAAAAGACTTACTGAATTAGGAGCAGCTTGAAAAACATAACTAAAAACAAGGAACCGCTTTTATGAAAGCAATCAAAATCTTAATTCTGGCTAAATGCTTAAAATAAAGAGTAGTGTGGGTGTAGCCAGTGTGCACAACGACAAAACAGACTTCAAATCCTCTCTACGCGTTTGAGACACAGGCTTTTCTACCTGTTAGCCTCTACCAACTACAACTGGACTTCCAGTGTCTTTACAAAAGGCAGCTACACTGCGCTTTTAAAAATAACTGTTTTCTTGTCTATATTCACAACAATAAAGGGAAGTGGGGAAAAAATAGAGTGGACAAAAACACCCATGAGAGTCACATGCTAATAGAGTTCCATCTGCCATAAAGTATTTGCCCCTTTCTAGATTATAAAGTTGAGGCTTTACACATTTGTTAAAACTGTCACTACAATGTGACGGTATGAGACAGATAATCCGCAAAAAAATAAATAAATATAATAAATAAACCTCCTCTTCCTCTTCCCAACAGTCCTATTGCCATCTGCAGAAATACGCCGCTCAGTCAGACAGAAAATCAGAATCCGTTCACACTCTCCCTCTTGTTCTCTGCTACACTAAAGCTAGTTCACCACAACATAGCCTGCAATGACTGCTAATGCTAGTTAGCATGGCCACCAACGACAGCGGATAAAGAGTTTTCCTGTAATGATAAGTTGTTTCTCCGCCATTAGCACGTTGAACTTGTGGTACACAAGAGTGACTGACAGAGATTAGACCCTCCTCCTGGCTCTGATTGGTTGTTTTTGATCGGGAGCGATGCGTTTCTTCAGATGGCAATAGAAGCGTTGGAAGAAGGCAGAGAATAAATTTTTTTGGCAGATATATATATATTACTGACTTGATATTTTAAGCTCAAGTAAGCTTGAGCTTAAAATAACAACTATCATTCACCATCACAATATCGTGTTGGATTGATGTTAGCTCTACGTCAGATGGACCATATGGGACACCTGGCAATACTTTTACGTTTTTCCGTCACAGGGATCAATAGGATGTGGACTTTTGAGTTCTTTTTGATAAGCAGTGGTTTTCATCTTTCATGCTAGTTTTGCCCACTCTCTTCCTTGCTGAATGATGAACTCTGACCTGTGCTCCCTCTCCAACAGTGTTCGGAAAGAGTCTCATAGACACTTTAACGTATGAGCAGCGCTTCGGGCCTCACACAGTACCAATCCTGGTACAGAAGTGTGCAGAGTTCATCATAGAGCACGGGCTGGAAGAGGAGGGAATCTTCCGCCTTCCCGGTCAGGACAACGCTGTCAGACAGTTTAGAGACGCCTTTGACGCAGGAGAAAGGCCTTCCTTTCCGAGGTAATGTGCTGACGACTCAATGCATATTCACAATGTTGTCAGAACTTCTAGGGATAAAAATGTGGTTGTGACCAAACTACGCTAGAAATTTCTGTAGCATGCCTAAGACTACCCTGCGTAGAAAATCTATGAGAAGAAAGCCACTGCCTTAAAAGGAGACATCAGCATCAACGTTTCATGTAGAAGAGAAAAAAAAAACAAGGAGGAAAGAGAGAGAAGTAGAAAGAGACTGAAAGATTTCGGAGTTCTCTGAGCTGAGGGCGAGACCACATCCTGTTCTAGTCTACAGTGCTGTCAGAGGAGCTTGTGATGTTGAGTCTGTCAGAATGTCCACTTGTCCCCAACGTTCTGCCTGAACTCTCTAGCATGTCAGGGTAAAAAGCTGCAGCCAGGGTCAAAGGCTCTAAAACCACCAGTAAAACAGGTTGAGTCTAAGGGAGCAAAACAGGAGGCGAGAAAATGATGTGGTCTTTACCAGGTTCTATTATTTAACACACTGGCATATTTAGGAAGCAAAGAGGAAGCCAAAATAGATACACAGTGTATAAATACAAAACCCAAAGTACATACACAATTCAGTAAAATGCAAAGTCATCTATAGCAGAAGGTCATTTTACTGCTAAACAATCCCACATCATCATCTGCTGTGTTTTTCAGTGGGTGTGATATCCTGTGCTTGGGTTTCTTTAATCTTGTCACTCACTTTTTAAAAATGAATTTAGATGGAGCTCTGAAGCAGTTCTGGTGCCATATTCTTTTTTTAAAAAGAAGAGTCTCTCTTCCAGAATGTTTCCAAACATGTCCAGCCGTTTTCCAGTTGCTCTGTCAGGAAATTTAACACCGAACTTAACTGACGACTGCAGAGTTTAGGAGACTTTAAGCTGTCTTGTGATCCAATCAGATTAAGTAATAATCTGAAATGACTCCCAATTGTGAACCAAGTTCAAATCGTCTGGAGCAGTGGGTCCCTGTGTGCGCAATTATTGTGCTGCGCTTGTTACGGTCTAATGAACTGGACCCTACGGAAGCAGCTTTGAGTGTCCAAACAAGCACTATAAACATTTTATGCATCACTATTATTACAAACTTTCTATCTTCAACAGTGCGTCTACTCCTCTGTTTAGATGATAATTAGTAGATTAACACAACGTTACATTGTGCATTCTCGTTTGGTTTTCTCTGTGCTGTTATTGCAGGCTTGTCAAGCAAACTGTTTTAGCTCGACCCTGAACAAATTTTGGATTTGGTTCAAATTCTAGACAGTATCAAAAGTATTAAATTATTTGAACCTACCTTGCAACGCCTCTCCAAATCTGTCTCTTGTGGGCGTTCGCTGTAATGAGTAATAATTACAGCAAACGTACAGCGAGTAATATAATGCACTAACTATGCATTATATTACTCGCTGTAATGAGTAATGCAGTAATGACCTGCTTTCAGGTCATTACTGCATTAAGTATTTGAAACCTGGTAGACAATGTGTTTTAGGGGTTTTTTCTGTTACCATGACAATGTTTTGTCATCTACATTTTAGCAACACTACCAATACATCATCATAACAATGCTTGTTTAAAAGTCTCCAAACATATTTATTTAACTTTTGTATGACTAAAAGTCTTGAGAAGGCATTTGAAATCCACATTAGCATAAAATCACCCAGCAATACTTACCCTTTTATAATGCTGGATTGTTTAAATGGACAATAATGAGATCACGCTCACTGAATATTGTTTCCACAGTGACACAGATGTCCACACGGTGGCGTCGCTGCTCAAACTGTACCTGCGTGAGCTGCCTGAACCTGTGGTGCCGTGGTCTCAGTACCAGGACTTCCTGGACTGCACTAACTTGCTGGATACAAGGAGCAAAGAGGTGTGCTGCTACGACGGTGAATGTGTCGGCAAATTCAGCCTTAAATATTTGAAACAAGCTTTGACCTATGGTTGATATGTCCCTGCAGGGCTGGGAGAAGCTGGAGCAACAAGTAGCTCTTCTCCCCAGAGCCAACTACAACATTCTCAGTTATGTCTGTCGGTGAGTAGCAGTAATAATAATGATTAGAAACTTGATTTAAAAAAGGGACAGTGCGCAACTCAAACATAAATGCCACAATTTGAGACGTACCAGATTAAAGCCATAATTCCCATCTGCAATCGTGACCCTCACACCAGACGGGTAAAAACAGCTGCCACGCATAAGTATTCATCCCCGTTGAACTTTTCACATTTTTGTCCAGTTATATGCAAGGTTCATTGATTTCATTGGCATTTTAAGGGATGGGCTCAACCCAACACGGAGCATAATTGTGGTTTCAGCTTCCAGGTTGAACTTTCTAGTGACCTGCATATTGCACATTAAATCTGAGTCAGACTGGGTGGGGAGCATCTGATTCTCAGTTGACTTAAGGTCTGGCTTCATAACCTTACTGTGCGTTAATCTCCTCAGAATTATGCACTACTTTGGGTTTCTCACCTAAAGTCCCGATAAAATATGTTTGTGGTTGTGATATGGTAACGTGATAAAGTTCAGGGGATGTGAATAGTTTTGCTGTGTAATCCAGACATGCTAACGACCAGACACATGCCGTCCTTGTCAGGTTTTTATTTCAGGTGCAGCAACACTCTGATGTGAATAAGATGAATGTGGAGAACCTGGCAACTGTGATGGGAATCAACCTGCTCAAACCTCAGCTAGAAGATCCGATGACCGTTATGAAGGGTGAGAACATCTTAAAACTCACTGGCCTCCCTTACGTTCTCACAGATCTTGTCACTGTAATTCAGCACTGAAATTATTTATTGGTGTTTTGGCTTTAAACTGTTGTGACCTCTACAAATGTTATGCAGAAGCCCTTAAAATAATTCTGACTCTTTGGGAAAACAAAATAAGAAAAAAACAACAACTTTGGTTTCTGTTAACTTGCAACATAAAAACATTACCAGCAGCCACAAGTGAGCTAAGCCGGTTGTGGCTTAGCTCACCCATCTGACTGATATTACATTGTCTTATTATGGAGTGAACTGATTCAGCATATGCATGCTCATCAGTGCGCAATAATGTAAATGGGACTTTTAGATGGAAATCGCTTTAACACAGAAGGTTTATTTCTTTCAATCAAGTTATATTTTGAAATGAATATTGGTTTAGAACACGACTGAACTGTGCTACTTGATTCGTATCAAGTAGGGTTTGAGGGAACCCTGATGGTTCCCTCAAACCATCAGGGGCCACCCATGAACGTTTGGGTTTTAACACAGGCAGTAGATCTAAATTTTTATTTGTTTATTTACAATGCAATACCATTACATTTGACAAATTCAGTAATGTTCAAGTATGGTAAATTGCTTAACATTTCAAATTCAAAAGAAATGGGAAATTTATTTAGCAAAGTGTGAAGTACAATATATATATATATATATATATATATATATATATATATATATATATATATATATATATATATATATATATATATATATATATATATATTTATTTATTTATTTTTAATTGTTGTGTTACCATAGAAACAATCTGGTCCTACAAGTTCAAATTTTCAGCCAAGGCTAACGGTGCGTTCACACCAAACGTGTGTTGAGCATCAGGTGTGTCTGGTTTACATTCAAAGTCTTTGTGGTGGCGCGTCGAGGGCTGTTGTGGCATGTTTCGAGCATCTAGCGTGGCGCGATAGGGTTACTGGTGTGAACGCACTATAATAAACTCCAGTCCCTCCTCAGATTCCACTAAATCTGTCTTTAAACGCTGTTAAAGGTGTTGATACTCCTGACAGCAAGACGGGGCCCCAAGTCTAATTCTGCTCGAGGCCCCATTCAACCTTGCGTCCACCCGGGGAACGACAAAGTTCTCAAAAGTTTGATGAGGAAACACTCAGAAGACAATTTGTTACATTTATCTGATTTTCTTCACAGCAACTCCTCAGATCCAGAACTTGATGAGAGTGATGATCAAGCAGCACGAAACTCTGTTTCCTGTCTCCAAAGACGTTCTTCCAGCTTCCCCTTCAAACAAGGCTGACAGTCAGAAGAATGCCCCTCGGAGCTTTGTGGGCTGGGAATCTGCCGAGGTATGGACTAGACTTGCATAACACAGGTTGCATCATCACCTTCCAACCATCACATTTAAGACACGCAAATCGCTTTCAGCTGTATCTGTTATTGATGCATTTTATTACCGAGGGAATCAGGCTTCTTGCTGCACCTCTTATGCTACCTGCACCCTGAGGGTAGTATCAGTAGATGTTAATTAGTGGGTTGGTTAAGTCTTGTTCTGTTGAATTTGTGATGCTTTGTTGATTCAATAACAAGGAGTGTGGAAAGAAATACTGTTTTTTTGGTGCTTTTCGAGACCAGAACCAAATAAATTCTAATGCTGTTTATGTTTGGATTAAAATAAAGCTCACTGTCCAGCCAACTGTTCATGACGATGAACCACATAAAAATTTCTCCTCCTCTGTTCCAAAATGTCTAATTTATTGACCACATGTGGTTCAAACTAACCTTATCTGTTTTGCTCAGCTGGGAGATGCGTCTATGTCTGAGTCTCCAGAGGAGGAGGACATCGACAGTCCAGGTCCACTAAGAAGTGACTTCCTCCACAAGCCGGTCGTCCAGGACCCGACGTCGCCAGGCGCGGACGACTGGCCCAGCAGTCCCCGCAAGCGCACCCAAACCCTGCCCACCTTCAACTGCCCCCTCACCGGGATGGCAGCCAAGGCGGACGCCCTCAACAGGTGGAGCCGCATCCACGAGAGCGGCGAAGAGAAGAGCGGGACTTTGTCTGAGGACATTTTCAAAATCCTGGACCTGCGGACTTCGGGGTCGTTTTTCGGAGGAACTCAGATGAGCGTCCAGGAGGATGGGAGCAGGTTAACAGAGCGGAGGGGAAGTGACCACACGAGTTCTTCTTCCACCGCCGCCCCCCAGAAACCTGAGAGCAGCCTTCAGCCTGCGCGGGTGCTGACTCACCAAAAGAGCGTGGACAGCCTGATGGCGAACAGAGCAGTGCAGCAGGTCAACAGCAAGCCAGATCAGAAGGAGGACCCTGAACAGCTTGCTAAAACGTAAGTTCAGCCTATAGTTAGAACTTTCTTAATGTAAAACAAGCATTCCCACATGCCTACTTCCCATATGAACAGACTATCTCTCTCTGATTCCTGCAGGATAGAACAGCAGAACAAGGAGCTGAAGGCCGCTGTGGCAGAGCTCCAGGCTGCTCTGGAGGCAGAGCGCCGCCGTGTGGCTGCTCTAGAGATCTGCTTGAAGAATGCTGAACGCAGCAGAGACCAGGCCCAGAAACGCAACGACGAGCTGCAAAGAGACATTCAGCAATTCCTCGTCCGAGAAAAACAAGCTTCAACTTAAAAAAGAAAAAAAGGAGCTTGTCCGATAGTCTGTATTTTCTAAGTCTGATAACATTACCAGAGCTAATTTAATAGCGGCAGTTTGATACTGCTGGAATATTTTATTAGAGATAAGTTATTGGTTCATGTGCTTGTGCTTCTAAGAAAAATCTTATTGTCTTAAGAGGTTTTATACTTGAGAAGATGCATCCTTACCGTTCAGTCACTGTTATCTGGGGCAGCATTGGCACAGAGCGCAGGGGGCAGGAAGAGCCACACCTGGAAGTAATGACTTTAACGCATGACTGGGCAACACGACTCTGAAAGCCATCTAATCAGATTCAACAGGACTGCGTAAAAGCTGCTGTCTATGTCAATATCTGTCTCTTCTTTCGTAAGTTAGTGAAAAGCACAAATTAAAGCTTTTTTAATGAATATGAATATTAGACGTAAGGGAAGGTGTGGATTTATATTTTTTCAATAAATTATGCACAGTTTACATGTCAACTATAAGAGTTCACATCTGCCTGATGAATCTGTTTAACGTGAAATAAAGCTCAGCTCTCCCTGTAGCGTTTTTATTTCATTTGTTGTGTTGCATCTTATCCTAAGCAATAGTTAAGAAAGAGTAGTTTAAAGGTATCAGTCAGGGGAACGATACAAACATTTCCAAAAACCTTGTGCCAGATGTTTTATCATTTAATGAAAGCAAACCTTGAATAATGGGCCACAATTTCTAACAGTGTTTTGTGTGGAAACAATACCACACCTACATGTTGAATAAAACATACTGTGCATTTTTGTGCGTGTTTGTGAATGAAATTATTTGTAAACTGTTCCAAATACCAGTCAGAACTTTAAGGTTGGAGTTTAACTTTACAGAAAACAGCATCAACGCCCAAACTAACTAAGGAATTTGCTTCACAAGACAAAAATGGAATGGCCTAGACAAAGTCCAGAACTAAATGTGACAGTTTTTTTTATGCTTTGATAAAGGTGGCTGTGGACAAGAGACAGATTTGGAGAGGCTTTACAAGGTAGGTTTGAAAAAATATTTCCAAGTAAAGACGGATGGATCCCACCAAACAAGACAGAAAACGAATCAAAATGTACTTCAAGAATTTTATTCCACGTCAGATTAGACTGTTTTGTTTTTAACAACATATGTCACATTAACAGAGGTCTCGTTTTTCATATCACAAAACCTTGTCATTTAAAATGGGACTTCGGCGATCCACTGTAATTTTACCCCAACTTTCATTTCATCACACTGTTTTTGATTTCTAGACGTGTTTATCAGTATTTGTGCTCTGTAGGCATAATTGAACAGCTGTTGTCTGCAAGAAGTAATACATTACTTCATGCTGCAAACTCATTATCAAATGGAAGAACAAAAAAATTGCTCTAACTGTAAACATCGGGGAGATTTCAGCAGCTGCAAACTATGTCTTTCCCCCAGGCACAGTTGGAAAAGTCATAAACAGAGACTGAACACATTAACCACAGACAAGATAGCACTTGAAGGTTTGTGGATATGTAATTAGAAGGCAAGTGGGGCTTAAAATCACTGTTTTTTTTTTTGTTTGTTTGGTTTTTTTTTTACATTATTTTGCTATTCCACTGCCCTAAAACATGAATGGATGTTTTAAAATCTTCAAAAGATAAAACATGCCTATACTATGTTTGCAATAAGCACTGCATTGTTTTTCCAGCTTTATTACTGACTATATGCATGCACCATGATGGTCCATGATGGGCTTTTAACATGTTAACCATGCTATTATTTTAAAAAGATTAACGTGTCAATATTACATAATGCAGATTAATCGCATTACTTAAAAAGAGGGTTACACAGTTCAAAGAATGCGACCAACAATGCAGAGTCGCAAACGCGAGTGAAAAGATGAGAAAGGAGAATCAGACTGGTGAGCTCAGCGGCAAATTTGGTTTCAAAAAACACAGCGGTTACAAACCGCGTCCCGTACACAGAGGCCATAGACCTAGATAAGTCTGTCCCGACTTCGAATCCTGTCCTCGGTTCCTTTCCCACATGTATTTCCCCTCTTCCTGTCAGATTACTGGCAAATAAAATTTTATACTGGCAAAAAAACTTAAAAACAAAAAAAAATAAAAATACTGCAATGGACATTTGGATAAAACCAGGATGGTGTGCAGCTTTCTACTTATTGAAACTGTGAATTTTCTTTCTACCAAAGCACAACCAGTGTCCTCATTTCTAAACTACAATTGAAACAAAATGACTTATTTTAAACATGAAAATCTGGAAAATTTAGATGCTTGGTTTGAGATAATAAAACATTTTTCAAAAACGTGCAATTGTGATTAATCACAGCACTAGTGTGACTGATCTGATTCAATTTTTTAATCAACTGACCACACTACTTTTTATCCAACAGGGCAAACAACTGCAAATCATAAACATCAGGAAACTAAGTAAAAGGACAGTTTAAGGGATCGGCCCTGACATAGTTTCAGTCGCCTCCACAAATCCACACCCCGAGACCAATAATGGAGGCCACATGGAGCCAGGCCAGGCGGAGCTGTGTGTGCAGAAGGACACTGGCGTTATCAAGCCTTCCTAAGCCCATCAGGAAGATGTGATAGTCTGTTGCTGGAGCAGTTCAACAAAGCAGCAGATAACAACACGTCTGTCAACTGTCAGCCTGGCAGACGAGTGGCAGAGGCAGGAAAAGCTCATTCTTTCCCATCTGTGTGACGCACTGAAATCAGAAGTGTATCTTGGGGGTCACACGAAGAAGTTTAGGAATGACGGATAGCTGCATGGTGGAAGAGGGTTCAGGTGACTAACGGGGAAGCTATTCGTTGAGGAACCGGCGGCTGTTAATGCAATTGGAGCAGGACGATGTGAAAGTTTGAGTCAGCGTGCGGGAGAGAGCCCATTTTGGTTCGCTTACAATGCTGGGTGGGCCATAGCAGATTTCACCTTTGACTTGTTGTTGGCGTCCTAATCGGGAGGAATGTCTCGAAGCGTTATAATGAAGCAATTTGGTGGTTCTTGTCCGGTGTTAGAAATAAAACAATGAGACCCGTATTCAGTTGTTTAAAAAGCCTTAAATAAGCATCATCTATAGCAGGAGCATAGGGTCAAACACGAAAATAAATTTGGGTATGTCTGTTCATGCAAGTTTTTTTCTTTTTTTTTGCTCCACTAATCTGGAGGAAATGTCCATAAAATAGTCGAAACACTGAGTTACTTTAAATCAAAACTCAAAACTAAAAACCTACCCATACAGAGATGCTTTTGATCAGTAATAACTGGAACATTGACCAATAATTTGATGTGTATTTACTTGATTTCATGATGATGATGATGATGATGATGATGATGGCATTTGACAATAATGTTTGTTGCTGGTTTTGCAATTGCCTGACTGTATTTTGCTTTTATGATGTAAAGCACTTTGAACTGACTTGTTAATGAAATGTGCTATAAAGATAAACTTGACTATTGGGTAAAAGAAAAAAAAATCCCACAGGAAGTAACAAAATAACAAAATCACATGTGGAATGATCATTGGTATCCATAGCAATCTTTATGGAATAATTGTAACTAAAACAGATTCTTTTTTTATGCTTAATTTCAAAGTTAAGTTGATCATTGTATCTGGGAACTTTTAATAAAATTCTCATGACTTTCTGCTTCCCAGTATTAAAATATAACATGACACAAAGAACCTGAGATGTTATTAATCTCCAGTAAAGAGTTCTGGTCTCCTGAACGTTTCTAGGGTTAAATGGTCTCCGTAACAATCATTGGGTACCTTCTACAACAACTGCTTGTTTGTGAGGGATGTTTCCTAACTGGAACGATGTGGTTTTATCGGATGAGATAAAGATAATTTTTTTTGACAAAAAAAAATCTAGTGAAAAAAGGTAATATGTGGAAAAACTGCACTGTCAGGTGCAGCGAATGAGCTGTGATGCTGTGTTCCTGTCTTACTTTTAAAGACTTTGAGAATGTTGTTGGAGTGCGTGATATCATAAGACTCCTTGAAAAACTAAAACTGGGTCTAGAAAGAAAATTGTCCAATGCACAAAGCCAAAGCAACACATAATACTAATGTATACAAATGTAATCTATGCAAATGTACTTAAATACAAGTTAGTTTTCAAAAACAAACAAACAAAAAAAAGGTAGAATTATGTCATTGCAATAAAAGGCACATTTCATTACCAGGGGTTTTTACAGATTGGTCTTTTTCCCCCTATCTTCAAAGAGGCCACTTGTCCCAAAGAACTATGTTACAAACACAATGTCAAAAGAGAATGGAGCATATCTCAAAGATAGCATAATATGTTTTGTTTATTGTGTAGTGCCGACTCTGAAAAGCAGCTTCACCCAAAGTAAACTCAGAAGCTGTTTGCTGCTATAAAGGCCCTACACCTCATTGCCTTCCTATTTCATTTAGCCTGCCGTTGTCTGATGGAGGCATCAACCGTATCAACAGACCCACAGTGTATTTTGTCAAAAAGAAATGCCCAATGTAGCCTGGAAAGTCACTTCGAGGACTCCACCATTTACAAAGCAAATAAACAAATAAAGACTATCATCCTCGGAACGCCCACCAAAACAAAATAGCTCTTCCACAAGGAAGAGGCTACAGGACAGTGTTTACAAAATCCTCATTAAGGACGCTGTGAGATAACACACAAGCTACTGCATCACACAAAGTTAAAGGGAAGACAGGCACACACACACACACACACCCACACACACACCACAAACAGACCATAAGCACTGTGCAATGCGTAGCCCACCATATCATAGATAAGGGACAGAAACCCAGAGCTGGGAAGAGAGGTGAGCACAGACAGCGTCTGACTGAGGAGAGGACGCAACAGAGATGAGTCGGACAGACAAACACGAGCCTTGGCTACCCTGTCACCGCAACCACCGTCCTGTTGCAAGGAACTTCAAAAGGTGCGCATGAGAATAAACATTGTGACATCTGGAGAGGAGTACCAGGAGAACACAAGCCTATAGAGAAGTTCACGTTGGTCAATGCAAGGGTCAACATTTCTTCAGCTGTTGCCAGGGAACAAGAACTGTCTCAGGTCATAGGTGAACTGATCAGAACTAAATTAAATTTTTGGACAATTACAGCATTGTTTTTTGGCCTTCTTGCTTAAGCTCCTCCACAGGCCATTGGCATAAAATAGGTTGCTGCAGATTTTTTTCTCCCATGGCGAGCATTTGGGTCTCTCAACTGGGAACCATTTGCACATCCAAGACTTTGTTCTTGCTGATTTCTTTCCTGCTGCTCCGGGAGCCTTGCTTTGGAAAGGGCAGCCCCATCTCCAACGCTCATCAGAGGTATCGTCCTGATCCAGGACTGGGGGACGGGCATGGAGGTGTGGTGGATCCATCACCGTTGGATCAGGACAACAGTGCAAAGATGAAAAACCTACTGGAGAGCCTGAAGGAGCAGTTTCTGCGGACGTTCAACCTGTCCGGACTGGGTCCTTCAAACCTGTCTGCTGGAAGCGCACGAGAGGATCCACCCGAGTACATGATGGAGCTTTATAACCGCTTTGCTAATGACCGCACTGCCATGCCCACAGCCAATATTATTCGCAGCTTCAAAAATGAAGGTACGTTTTTGCTCCTGTTTTTGGAACAGTTTAAAATAGGTGAAAGTTCCTTTTCAAAATCTATAACCTAGGGAGAATTCCACAGTGCAAATTAGGGAAAAGGACCTGCTTGTATTTTTGGCATGTGTTTGCTTGCCATACACTTGTTCCCAGATACAATGATCAACTTAACTTTGAAATTAAGCATAAAAAAAATCTGTTTTAGTTACAATTATTCCAAAAAGACTGCTATGGATACTAATTATTATTCCACATGTGATTTAATAATGCTTTTCCTCTAAGCTTGTACAAGTGTTAGCTATACCAGTTGCAGACATTACTTTAACTACAATACCAGCAAATCCTCTTTTAAGAAAAAAAAATTGATGAAAGTTTTGAGTTTTGTTTAGCTTGATACAAGAGTAAGTCAGAGAGTAAATGTATCTTTTGCTTTGGGATGAAATTTGTCTATAATTTCAGCTATACAGAATGTAGCAATACAGAAGGAACAACACAGAGCTTTAACTTCGAATTTGTGTTTTTGTCCAGATTCAAATCCCAGTGTTGTGGGAGAAGGAGGGGTGAGACGCCACCCACTGCTCTTCAACGTGTCAATCCCCCATCATGAACGCATCACGGCAGCTGAACTACGCCTCTACACTCTAGTCCAGACTGACCGGCACCTTTACGCCGGTGTTGACCGCAAGGTCACCATCTATGAACTGACATCGCACGACTGGCTTAACATGACCGATGAAAAGATGACGCGGGGAGATGAGTTTGCAGGGGTGGAGGAGCGAACTGAGTTTTTGGAACTGGCTTCACGCCAGGTGTTTGGGACAGATAATGGTTGGGAAGCTTTTGACCTCACTGCCGCTGTGCAGCGTTGGTGCAAATCTGATGGAGCAACAACACACCGTTTAGAAGTACAGATTTCCAGCATTGCTGATGACGAAAATGTTGAGAGTACGAAAGAGACCAGCAAAGATGAGGCTCCACTTGAAGGTGACATGAGGATTGAAAACAGCCCAGAGGAAAAACATAAACCCCTTCTGATTGTCTTCTCTGATGATCAGAGCAGTGATCACCGTGACGACAGGCGTGAGCTGAATGAGATGATAGACCATGAGACGTCTAGTGCTGTTCTGCAGAATGACTTCGGGAGAGACCTGGGTGGGCTGTGGGGTGAGGACGAGAGTGAGGCTGAAGCAGATGAGGAAGACCTCATCCAGATGCGTTCCAACCTGATCTATGACACAGCGTCCCGCATTCGTCGCAACGCCAAAGGAAACCACTGCAAGAAACAATCTCTGTACGTAGAGTTTAAAGACATTGGCTGGGATAGCTGGATCCTTGCACCCACTGGCTATGACGCCTTTGAATGTGCTGGCGTTTGTTCATACCCATTGACAAAGCACGTCACACCTACCAAACATGCCATAGTCCAGACACTAGTGAATATCCACAGTCCCCAGAAAACAGCACGAGCCTGTTGTGTGCCAACCAAGCTGGATCCCATCTCCTTACTCTACCTGGATGACACAGGTGTGGTCACTTACAAGTACAAGTACGAGGGAATGGTAGTAGCTGAGTGCGGCTGCAGATAGTCCCCTCTTTCAGACATTCAAACTTTCTGTAAAGTCTTACCACAACAGGAAGGATACTAAACACCAGCGGCAAGAAATTGAGCAGAGGTCTTTGAGAACTGAAAGGGACAATGATTGAAATCTCTAAGTTTTTTTTTCTGTGAGACTAGGAGTGCTCATTTAAAACTGATGAACATTTGTGCACTGCAAGTGGACAAACATGTATATTGTACCGTAAAGTAAAGCAAGTACTTCATCTTGTAGAGGAAAGGTATGAACATTAGTCACTATCTGTCACGCACCAGAGTGAAAGTAGAACTGTGCAACAGATCTACAGCCAGTTTGGTATCCAGTGATGGAAAGGTATGCTCTCATACCCACAGTGGTGAAAGAATTTCTCCAAGTACTGAGCCTCTTACAGTTTATGCAGACTGGTGGGAACTAGTGGGTCATTCATCCTCCTTCCTCTTTGTTCCCCTGACATCTGTCTTCCTCTCCACTTATCTCTGGCCTCCCCGTGCAATGCAAACACTAATCAGCACTTCATGTGCCTTGGTGCAAAGAAATGGCCTGCCTCCGGCAACCTGACAAGCCATGAACTCTCCAGGCCCAGCTCCTGCCTTCTGCCACTTCCTGATACGTGAGCTCTGTGCAAGGGTCTGGTTGGTAGTGTTTATCTCAACCTTGCTTTCCACTTCACATGACTATTTTCCACCCCCCAGAGCTACAGTGATAGCAAGGTGTTGGAGGTTGAGAAACATGTACACCGGTTGGGTTTGGGGCAACTTTTGATGTGGCGGGGCCATGGGAGAGTGGAGAAGGGGGCCAAGGGTTCCCTTCTCCACTCTCGGTAACCTTTTCAACTAACTGACCCAAGTTCATGTGGCTCTGGCAGATCTACATCCAAGTAATCCATTACTTCCTTGGACATTTTTTTGGTTAAAAACTAAGTTTGAAGAAAATGTGGCATAGTGGCCAGACTGTCACAATATACAATGCCCTAAACAAATACTTTCATTTGTTATAAGCCATTTGATATGTCTGCTGCTTTTGTCAAATAAAATACTATTTATTGTTCTAATTTATTAATTTCTACAAGAGAGTAAATGATTATATATGTACATTTGTAAGTGAGAGTAGAGAATATTTTATGTTTATGACAATGCAATTGCGGCACAAGTAAAATCTGTTGGGAAGTGATATGGTAACAGTTTGTAAAACAATAAAAAAAAGTACTCAAATCTGCGCTTGTCATGCATGTTAATATTTGGAGCTAGCATTTCTCAGAGAAATTAAGTTTTGATGTTAGCCATGATTGATATATTTTCTTGCATTCACAAACATCACTCAGAGCGGTCTCGAACTGTCAACTGTCTTTGCCATTATATCAAGACGAGGCTGTTGGAGCAGACACAGAAGGCATTGCTGACATTCAGATCATTCATACCACCGATATCAGCTCAAAGGTCATAGTTCATGTGCAACACACTAACAGAGAACCATGGGAAAATAAGCGGAAGCCAATCTAATGAACAAAAATGGGTGGCCTCTTATGTGCACTAACTGGTGCAAATAGTTACACCTCCCAATGCTGTTTGGAATAAGTCACTAAACAGCATGTGGTAATATTTCTGACTGTATCTAAAGAGTACTGACAGAACCTTGCAAGCGTTTTTTGATTGTTTGGGTTTTTTATCTTCACAAACTGGGATAATTGCAACTACCACTGACCTGTTACTAGTCCTTAACTAGTTTTCTTCCAGCATGATGTTGAAACATCCCATGATGGTGTGTGTGTGTGTGTGTGTGTGTGTGTGTGTGTGTGTGTGTGTGTGTGTGTGTGTGTGTGTGTGTGTGTGTGTGTGTGTGTGTGTGACCACCATTCAGCTTTGGCCCCACACGACCAGACTATATTCTCCTAGAATTTCACTGTCTTGTTCAAATCTTCTGCAGCAAACTTTCTTAAGCAGTGAAGTCTTGTGCAATGAGTGTGCATATAAGCAATTGTATTTCAGTGAATTACTATTGCTAGTGTTTTAATTAGAAAAACTGAACTTGCTACTTCTAGAACTTTTTGAAGCTTCATAGAAGAACTTATGATTTATTGGACATCACTTTAAATGAAGGGACACATGGCCATGGATGCTCATGGTAAAATTATGTTCTTTTCTTATCTGGATTATGTCTTCACTGGTGGTCATTTGGGCACTCAAAAGTTTTGATATGTAGCTTTAAAAATTGCCCTAAGTATATTTTTGCAAAACTAAGATTTTTTGGGAGTGTTTTTTTTTGTTTGTTTGTTTTACTCTACATATTAATCATTCAACTTAATGTAATACTGTTGGTAATCAGAAACTTGTTTATGGCCCATCAGTTAATATTAAACTATAGTGAGCTGCACATGGCAACAGGAATGCTTTGTAAATATTGACACATTTTAGTTTGCTTCTTGGCTTTCTATGACCTTTTAAATATTTTCATTTATGTATTCAGTACTTATTTCCTGCGTTAAAAACCCCCAACAAAAAACAGCTACTGTACAGTCTGGTAATTATATAATCTGAATGGAGTCTTCCTACAAGCTGTAATATGGCAAAAGTCCAAAAAGACAAGTGTATGAATGTTTCTGAATGGAAACAGTTGGACACTTAGAGACTTCTAATGTTAGAGCAAAGGCTGTCTTAAAATGGCTAATGACTAAAGGGTCACAACCTTATTGACTGTAACAAGTCAAGAGCTCAGCTATTTTAGGCTCTCTAATTGAATATTTACAGAACTCTAGAAGAAATATGAATCTGGCCTTTGTCTCCTGATTTCAACTGTACAGGGGACATGTTGAAATGGGAAGTTAGCAGCATGTGGTCTGATGATAAGGACGGCTGGAGTGTGACCTGGGTTTTTTCAAGCTCTTGTTTTGAAGGGCCTGCATGTGTCAAAACATTCGAGGCTGTCCGCGTGTTTTTACACGGCAGCTTGCATCCGATCTCATCAACATGACATGCTCAGCAGGAGCGCATAGGACAGCGAGTTAGCAATCCAGACAGAAGCGACTGTGCAGACACTTACAAAGTGTTTTGTAATCCAGAGATTCTCCCCCGGCTGACATCATGATGCCTGCTGCTGGACTTCGACGTGCTTCTCGCTGTGAACGTGTGTTTCTGGTGTGTGCCACCCAAAGCTGCATGACTCGCCCTAAAACTCTGACGTTTGGTCTGTAATAGAGCCTGATTGTTTCCTGCTTTGGGTCCTGTTCTTTATCGTTTCATCTCTCGGCAACTCCACCACCCAAGCAACTCATCTCTCGCTCTGTTCTAGAAACTTTGTTTTTCTTTCTCAGGAAAAGCACTTTTTTTTTCTCAATCCCTGCTCCCTGTTCACATCCAAAATCAACTCCGAATGTTCCAGCAGTTTAACAGTTTCCATTTGTTGTTACGCAATTTAATTTAACTTGTATAAAGCGCTGGTAATGACACACAGATGTTGTGTTTGGTCATGTAAAGTTATACAACACCGAGAGATTTCTCAAGCAAAATAACTTGTTTCTGTTTTTTTTTTACTTTCATTTTGCAGTACAAGTAATCCTTAAATCCATTCCCTGGAGAAACTGAAAACATTGTAATGATTGTATGAAGGATTGTGAGAATTGCCTTTTTAAAGGAGCATTAGAAAAGCCGCAGTTGTGCTAACCTTTTTTTTTTTTTTTTTTTTACAGAATATTAACTACGTACAAATATTGTCTCGAGTACTTTTCAAGTAAGTGTTGAAAGGTTATCGTTCAAAGAATGCATTAAGACTTAAACAAAACTCCAAATATCGAAATATTTCAACAACAATAAGTATAAATGACCGAAAAAAAAATATTAGAAGTTTGCTACTTACGTACTCCCCCACTTACTCAGTTCACCGAGCAAAGAAAATGGCGTCGGCGGGATTCTTCCAGAAGCTGACCTGGTCAAGCAGAAGGTCGTTCGAGGTTACACTGTCTGTGTTGAAAACCATCAACACCCTTAATATTATGTTATCACATTTGTATTGAGTTATTTATTGTGTATACAGCACCAAAGTCTCAACAATGCACTCTAATATGTGCTTAACACTGAAATTTTAACTCTGGCGATGTTGCTGTGCAGTTCATATTTTAGTGTAAATCTAGGTTAGCATGTCTCATAAAACGAAGTTAAGGGTTTGTCTGACACAGACCAAGAAAAAAAAATCGGACATCTATTGTCTTAAAACTAAACGACCGCAATCTCAAAATCTTTACTGCTAATAACTACTACGAAAAAAACCAAGACCAATGCTGACCTAAACAACTCCAGTCTCATAATAAAATCTAATAACAGTCTAATAACAGTGGTGTATGAACATTTAAACTATCGTCACATTAGTACTGGTTGATTATTCACACAGACAGTAATAATCACTTACATTAGAATCGTAGGTAGAAGACGGTGCAGCGCCTATAATCTTCCTGGGACACGCATACTCTGAACTGAACATGTAAAGTACTTCCGGTCAGCGTATCAGTTTAAAACAGAAAAGTTGTGTAAAATTAAATAAAATAAAATAGCATTCAATAAGACAGATTTCCCCACCCCACCCCCGGTTATGCTGATTTACTTTATAAAAGCAAAATGTATCTAAATATGCAACTTGTAACTTTCAAAAAATGTGCTGTTTTTTTTAATGTTACATCATATTACCGTTATGTTTTGACAGTATAATTTAAGACAGATAATGAATGAAAAAAATCAAGCCAAAAAAAATAATTCTCCCAAAGCTTACACTACTAGCTGCAGAAATACACTACTCAGTCAAAAACAACGATTCAGAGCCAAGAGAAGTGTCTTACTTTCAATTATGCTTGTGTACATGCTGCTCAGACCCTCCCCATTGCTCTCTGCTACTTTGCAGCTGGTTCATCACAGCCTGCCAAGAATGCTAAGGCTAGTAAGTATAGTCTCCGATGATGGCAGATAAACGGTTTTCCTGGAACAGTAAGTTGTTTCTCTACCATAAACACATTGAGCAGCATGTACACAAACATAATGGACAACACTAAAACCATCGTCCTGGATCTGATTGGTTGTTTTTGGTTGGGAGTGGTACATTTATTAGATCTTTTCACAGATTATTATTACTTCAAGTCATATTAACAACAGAAAAGTAATAGTGTGTAAAAACCAATTGAACATTGAAATCCTTCAATATTTTCCGGCTGCTTTAAGAAGTAAATTTTGTAACTAAAGCATCTCAGCATCCACATTCCAGCTGTCTCCTCTGATCTTCCTGGTCTGCTGTTCTCAGTTATCCGTTTCTTTTCACTCGGGTGCTTCTCCTACTGCACCTTGGTCCCGTTTCCCAGACCTCTTACCACATGTTTTGAATCTGAATGTTGGCTCCTTTTCAGAAGAGTCGTCATCTCATTTTCTATCCCTTGCAGTGATTTTTTTATTTTGTTTTTGCTCCTCGGCATTAAACTGTGCTTTTTACGTCGCGTTTGTGCATTTTCATCAGGAGACGCTTGGCGTTCTCTGGGTAATTCTGTTTTTAACTGTTTACATGACTCCGTCTTCCTGACTTCAGGCATGACGAATCAGCGTTTTTTTTCTTCCACACAGCATGTATCGTATTTTATTTTCGTAAGGAGGTGCAGAAAGCTTCCACAGCTGAGCTTTTTCCCATCCTCCTACAATGTGAAAACTGTAGGCGTGCCAAAATCATTGTGCAAGAGACAGAAACATCAGGCAATGAACATGTGGTTTTTACTGCAAAGTTAAGTCTTTCATGGAAGTGGTTGGATGTGAAATGAAAGTGGATAGCCACAGGACATCTGAATTATTATTAGAAACTGAAGGGAAAATATGAAACTCAATATTTGACTTGCCTTCACATACTTCAACTATACTCATAATCTGAAAAAATATATTTATTACAGCAAAATAAGGTCAGTCTTAAGACATGTCCTTCTTCCTTTCCCCATTATCCTCCTCTAACATTTTGTAAGCTGAAAGGCAGCGACTGGTTTCCCAATTTGTTTCGACAATAAATTGCTTCATATTCTAAACACAACACAAAGCCCTTAGAGACTGTTTTTTTTCTGGACAAAAATAAACAGTCTCTAAGTTAAATGTTGGGGCTTTTTTGTTTTGTTTTAGAATTATGGCTTAGGCTTCACCTCCTAGTTAGCTTTTAAGAGGCAGTATTACATAAAATCTAATTTTGTGAACTTTACATCACGTTATGTTATTCCATTCATTCAGCTGTGCCAAACACCTGGTTGGACCTGGTGCGCCTTCCAGAATGAAGCTCCTCCCAAAAATCACAGAGCAGACCCCTCTTGTGACTCCCCCTCTCTGCTCCTTCAGACTAGCCAGCATCAATCAGCAAACACCTGGTGAAACTGAGCATCTGCTGAGCTCGTTAGCCATTTCTCAGAGCATCACTGGGAAAAATGTTGTTAAAGGATTAATAGAGGAACCATGTTGTGACAAATTCATGAAGGTGGAGCTTCAGAAAGAGCAGGAGTTTTTAAAGAGACAGAGACCCAATTTCAAGGTGTTAAGTTAGGAAGTGAAATTTCTTTTAAGTCATATTTTGTATAAATAACGTTTTTATAACAACTGACGTTAACAGTATACTGCCCCTTTAAGGGTTTGGGCCTGAACGCAGATATTTTGATGCAGTCTGAACCAGAAAAAGATGTGACAATGTCTTCAGGTGGATCCTTTTCAAGCTTACAGCAACAGTAATAGTTTGATTTTTTTTTTTAATTTATGTTGTATGACTTTATTATGAGGTTTCTTACAGTAAAGAGACATGTGCCACGCTGATGTGAGTTTGTAGGGAAGTGAAGGAACTCCAAGGCTAACAGTGACTCAGAGGCTAACCAAAATCACGCAAACTGAAAATGTTTACAATCAGCTGATTACAAATCCATCGGGATCAAATTCCAATGAAACTTGGAAAAGCAGAAGAATGCACCTCCTTGGATGTCGGCTGCAAAACCAAACTTTAATATTGTAAATTTTAGAAGCTTATTTTAAACGAAGTAAGAGCTGACCCAGAAAATATGCTCTTGATCTTTTAGTATGTTTTTTTTTTCTATTTAGTGGCAGGTTTGGATATGAGCGATGAGGCTCACCATTGTTCTGTCAGGGAGCGGCATGAGAGATCAAAAGGGGAGAAAAATGAGAAATCATCTGTCAGTTAGACAATGAGCAACTTTATGTTGCTTTTGTAAGCGTGTCATCTGTGGGGACTGGGCGCCACCCTGTGTTGTGCAGTTGTGAAAGCACAACAGTGGCTGAAGACAGAATCGGATTTGCCGTTTTCTATGCTGCAATGGATTAAATTTCCAGTTTACACTTTTTATAATTCATCTGGAATCCTGTATGTTTAGTTGTAAATCACTGAAGCAACATAATCTGATCAAACATGAGCTGGATAAATCTACACACGACAAGGTATTTAGATTACAGTCAGAGATCTACAAAACTTTTATTCATTTTGTGAAAATACAAAATAAAAAACAGCATTTTTGGCACTTTTTTACATCCATACAAATTTGGGAGAAAGTGAATAAACATGTAGGAGGAAAAAAGCTGATACTAGCTGCATGGTGAACAACACAAGATGTCTGTTAATCTAAAATGAACACATTTTGGTGAATGATGTCCCATTTCATAGTAAACATTTGAACCACGTGATTGAATTTTAAAAGACAAGAGGTACTGAGAACAGAGGTAGATAAAAAAACACTGATGGGTTTGAACTTTTAGCTGCAGATGATTACAATAAAATATTTTGGATTTTCTTTCTCTTCATAAATACATATATATACATCCTGTGTACTCATCTACTGTGTCAAAAGAACCATTTAAAAATATTGGTGATGTTAAGGAAATGTTTAGCTGCATTTATTCATCTTAGAGATGTTGTATGTCAGTGTTCCCTCTGCCAACAAGCCAAAAGAAACATGCCTTCATATGAGTACACAATGATAACACCCCTCCCCACACACACACGCACGCACACACGCAGACACAAACAGGTATATGGCAAATTCACCATTCACTTCATGACCGTCCTGTCGTGTCTCTTCCTGAAATAGGAACGTGGCTCTATGTATGTCCCAAAGAGATGATCCCAGTGTGTGAAGTAGGGGGCAAAGTTTTTACTCTGCTTCTTGTGATGTGTTTGGTGGAAGGGGGCTCCTCCCATGCAGGGAAGTATTCTGTGCAACGCCCATGGCAGGTTGTATCCACAGTGGTCCTCCACCGCCAGCCAGCTGTTGAGGAAGTGGAAGAGGGCTTCGCTGAGTGGGTGGCAGCCCAGCATCCAGGCGCTGCCCAGGGCCAGCAGCAGGAGCGACAGCAGTTCAGCCGAGCTGGCGTCCTGCGCCGCCAACGCAAAGGGAACGTGGTGCTGGTGGTGCATCTGGTGGACGGCACGATACAGCCAGGGAACCCTAGGTGGGGAAACAAAAACATGTTGGTCTCAGTTTGTTGTCCATTCAACAGTCCACTGTGGAGGTTTGGTCAGAGATCAGAGAGACTTTGACATGTCAAACTCAAGGCCCGGGGGTCAAATCTGGCTCGCCATAGCTTTTTATGTGGCCCGCTAGACTCCATGTTACATCAATAAGTCCATCCAGTTTTTCACAAATTGCAAACTTCACACAAAATCCACAGATTCCCACTTTTTTTCTGATTTTTGCAACAATTTTTTCCTCAAATTTGGCCATAAACATTTGGTCTAAGTGACTGCTGTCTCAGCCGTAGCTGATATCAAGTTATAGTCCGTGACTGATATGGCGATTAATAAAAAGTCATATTTAACATCATACATTAGTGCAAATATGGTAAAAATTCCTCACAGGTATTTCTAATTTAGCACAAACAAACTCTGTGATTTTGATCTCAAACAAAACATTAAAACAATGAAGAAACCCTGAATGGACTGACCAGTGTGAAAAGATGTTCAATATTATTTAACTTTAAGAAACACTTACTGAATGCTGAAACAAACAGCTATTTAATTATATTTAAACTGCTCAGTGGGTTTTATCAATACATCCTGACACAACGGGCCCTTTAAGAACATTCATATTTTTGAAGGGGCCCAAAATGAAAATGAGTTTAAAATCCCTGACATATGTGCTCACAAATAGGGATGCACTTTTTTCACTTTCAACCCCGATATCTGAGGTAAGTAAGTATTGGTGATAGTCACTGCTTTTGAACTGGTCTAACCTGCTGTTATCTAATAACTTTATGGTTCATACATGTTCACAGTAAATACTCAAACATAAAGTAAGGCATGATGTTTAAACCCTTTTATTCACATTTTATGTTTTCCACCATGAAGAATAAGTTCTAGAAAACAAAACCTCCATCGTCTCGTCTGTTTTTTTCCATAATGAAAGCAGCGTGTCGTCAGCGTAACATTATATGAGGTGATAGTTTTGCATTATTTTGCTGTAAAAAGTCTTAAGAGGTTTGATATTCAAACAAATTCTTCACTTGGATGTTATTAATTAGGTTTCAAGTGCAGTTGTAAACAGCCACAGGCTCATTTAAATCTGACACGCTCTCATTTAAATCTTGTAAACAGCTAACCGGAGCAACATTTTGTCATCTGCAAAATATTACAAGTATCAAGAACATCCTGTTATAAAGTGATGCTGTAAAACTGGTTGTTTACATTGACTACACCGTCACTGTTTGCATACTGATCCAAAATCCAAAATAGTGTATCAAGAGTAAAGATAGGCTGTTAGCATCTTTTCACTTGTTTTTTTGTTTTTTTTTCCTTTGCAAGTCCTGTCTTGAAAATTCAGACGTCCCATATGGACAAGCTGGTTGCCTGCATTTGCCAGTTAGAGCAATATTATGAAGCAAGAGGACATTATCTGTTTATTTTTAAATGTAAAATACATTTTGTCCTCAAATTTCTGATAAAATTCCAGTTTTACTTCCAACAAACAACCTAAACATCCATCATTACAAAGTTTTGATCTTTCAACTTGCACACACTGTCATGATGTAACATGTATGTTGACTGTAAGGGGTGGTACTGTGGTGGTTTCCACACAATAAGCTTATCTAGAAATGGTCTTAGATCCCAATCAGAGGTGTGCAGAACCATTAGATGTTAACAGGAACCAAATCATTTTAAGCTTGCCTGGGTTTAATCTGTTTCCTGTTGGAAACTCAAAATCTGATCTTTTTCTGTTCCGCACCGACACGCTTTGATGTGGAAATTATTAGAGCGAAAAGGAGACGTGTAAAAAGCAGCAGATGAAACCTAAAAGAAGCTTAAAGTTAACTTTTTTTATTGAGGAGTGTTGGCTCCTCGTTCAAGCTTTTAGAAATGGGAGCAGATAACAGAAAACGAAACACATTACAGAAAAGTTGCTCTGTTGGGACATAGTTTACTTAGTCATCAGGAAATGAAGTCAGACGCTGCAGTTACTCACTGTGTCAATCAGGATAAACATGATATCAGCTTAAAATGTCTCCTCCATAATCATTTTCTGTTTTTTTTTAAATAATAGAAAGTTCTCTCTAACTGCAGATTTAAAACCCACATAATGGCATAAATATTTAATGATTGCTTACTACAGAAAGGCTTCTGTATGGTACCATTAAATAACATTAATATAAATTGAAGATTTTCTTTTCTCTCAAATATGTACCTGTAGCACTATTTAATTATATTAAATAATCAGCATACATTATATTATCAGGTTAAAGCCTAGTGGATACACTCACTTTATACAGAGTAAGGGAGGTTAGCTCTGTCTCATATTAGTATTTGTGAATTTTCAGTGTCACACTAAGACAGTTCTGGCCTGATGTTGAGAAAATGACTGTTTCATTTCACTACTACAGGCATTTTATAGTTAAAGATAAATGGCTAACTTGTTCAAAAAGTAAAACTAAAGTAGTAAAACTGATATTGGCGGTTTTTGGGAAGCATATTTAGGCTCATTCTGCCCTAACATTCAATGGCAATTAAGAAGTGTGATTAAAATAAATAGGAAGAGCCACAGATAAGACATTACCAACTGTTGCCTCCATCAGTTCACATTGTTTTCCCCAAACCACATCAGAATCATTCCAGATGATTCAGTTTGCTCTGAACGTGCCACAAGTAGCCGTAGGCTATTTTTAAAATCTTATTTCTCACCTGTGCATACAGTAGTGCCATATAAAGAATAATGTGTCGAAGAGCAGGAAGCACGCGACCACCTCCACAGACAGCTGCCAGCAGGACGGGGCCAGCTCCGGTAGGCTCGAGCTGCGCAGCAGCTGGAAGAGCGCCGTGGCGGGCAGCACCGCCGTGATGTACTTGAAGAGGACCCTCCAAAAGCACTCGTACCACTTCCAGAGGGACGGCGGAGGGCCCGAGCCCGCCGCCATCCTCCACGAGCGGACGCGCTGACACACGCCTCCCAGCGCGTCCAGCACGAGGAAAGGTGCGCAGAGCGCGAGGTGCGTGAGGAAGGCGAAGGACGCGGCCAGGTACGGGGAGAGCAGGATCTGCTGCTGCCCGGCTCTCACGCTCTCCCACAGTCCCTGTAAGACAGGCGCGTCCGCATGCCCGAGGTCTGCCACGGATTCGTTCATCACGGTGTGAGAACGGCGTGGGTCACTTTTACATCATATCCGCGCGCTGCTGCCTCTTCCAGCGCCAGAGTGATTACTGGG
Organism: Poecilia mexicana; assembly: GCF_051168715.1. Taxonomy (NCBI): domain Eukaryota; kingdom Metazoa; phylum Chordata; class Actinopteri; order Cyprinodontiformes; family Poeciliidae; genus Poecilia; species Poecilia mexicana. Next base: position 28,289,872 of record NW_028263378.1, on the reverse strand, counting down.
CTCTTCCCTCAGCTCAGCTCAGACTCTATTCCCGGAGTAGGAGGGGCCCCGGATCCGGGCCCACGCTGTACCTGAAAGCAGCACCACCCCAGGCTGGAATTGTAGGGGATTTTTTAATATGGAGGCGCGGCACAGATGGTATCATGTTATGTCATCTGACATCGCCGAAAACTCATCCATTATCTGAATACAGAAAAAAATCCTATTCTTTGGCAAAAGAAACATGCCTTAACGATTTCCCCTTCCTATCAGAGGCCAACAGACATCTGACATGCTCTACTCCACAGATGAAACCAGAAGTTTACATAAAGCAAATAATACTATAAAAAACTTTTTTTTTTTTTAAATGCCACACTGTCTTGAGTTAAATCAGACCAAAAATGCGTCTTTTTATTTACTATATATAAACTTCTGGTTTCAACTGTACTTTCAAACTATAAAATCAGTTCTTGAGAAAAACTCTACAGCTCTAGTGCGGAAAGTACATTGAAAACAGACCCCGATCCGTAATACCGTAATGTGAGACAAAAAAAAATCTACTGAATTGTGCAACTGCTTTCCCTCTATTAGGATATATTTATAAATATATCTTTATAAATATATCTTAATAGAGGCTAATTTTGTTTTAGCCTGTTTGCCTCTACAGGGTTAACTCATGAGAGAGCGCTAACTGACGCTATTTACACCCACCCTTTTCCATAGAACATCTGCACTCAAAACGTCCCCAGCTGTGTTTTTTCTTTCTTCTTTTTTTAGTTCCTTAGAAGTCCTTAGCTTGGAGTTTCTCTGATAGTATGTTGATAACGCTGTCAAAATATGCTGAAAACCTTAAATTAACCCAATGTGTCATTGGATCTTTTAGCAGGATGAGTACAACAGAACGCATGACCAAGCTAACACTGAAATTAATCACATTTCAAGCCTATGAACAAAATGTGTGGGATGAGTTAAAGTGAACTAGACTTTTGTAGGAGTCTAAAAGCTTTTCTACTCACAAAAAATCTGCTTCTGAAAATTGATTTCCCCCCCTCTACTAAACAAATACTCAACTTACAGGTTGTTTTTATTCTCAAATGTAAGATTATGAGACTGAAATATAAGCAAAACTTTATTCATGGAGCACATTTCAAGACATAAAAGTGCCGTCTCTCTTCAGAGTTTCAAGTCATTGGACATATTTTCATACCTGACAGACAACCTGAATAAATATGAAACGTCGTACTTCAGCTGAGTGTCTTTTATGATTGAGGAATTGTGGTCTTTTTGCAGAAGCGTTTCATTAAGCCACGGTAGAAGGGTTTTCAACCATCTGTTTTAAGGATTTTTCAGAGACTTTGACTAGACCATACCAAAACATTTGTTTTTGAGTGTTTGGGTCATTGTCCTGCTGCAAAACCCGAGTCAAATCTGACTGACCTCGTTCAGGAAAGCTTGTTGTCCAGGTCCAAAAATGTTCCATTTTTGTCCCACAGAATATTTTTCCCCAACACTCTTGGGGTCCATCACGATGTGTTTGTGGATCCATTTGGTCAGAAGTGATTATGGCCATAAAACTCTTCTCATGGAAACCAAAAATGGATCCCATGGGAGAGCTTACTCTCGGTACTGAATCCCGAACACTGACCTCAACTCAGAAGGGGCGAGGCATGTGTTGCGTCAGGCGTAATGCCTTTTTCCGTGACCTCCTGGATGAGTCAAGGCGTAGATGTCAGCGGGCCCGCCCAGTTTCACAACTCAAGTTTTTGTTTTCTATTTGTGGATAACGGCTTTCACTGCGGTTCGCTAGAGCAGCAAAACTTTAGAAAACAGCTCTTATTTTTTTTAAAAGCTTTTCAAGACTGATGACCGTCCGTCACTTTATTTCTGTGACACTTCGACATTTCAAAACAATGCAAATTTCAAATGAAAGACAAACGGCTGCTAGTTTCTGTGGATTTTATTGTGTTTCAAACACATGCTTACACTCTTACTATATCAGTAAAAAAAAAAAAAAGAAATATTCTAGATATATTACTGCCCCTTGCCAAGAAGCTTCTTGATGTTATTTCTCGAATAAAACAGCAGATTATTGCCAGAAGACAATATGTTGATTGTACATTCATCACTGAAAGCAGTGCAATAACAATGTTTAGTTGACTCAGTGCTCGTCTCAGTCCACTTGAGACACTGGAATGAATATCAGGGCATAATCCCGTAGCTTTACAGGGCACCGCCCACTAAGAAACACGTAAATCTGGATGGACACACAATAGTTCTATGGAAAAAAAAAACAAAAAACCCTGAATTTCGACAATAACTCAATGCACCATGGAACTAAAACCAATCAAAAAGCAAACACAAAAGAACAGAAGTAAACAGAAGACATCACAGCAAATGGATTTTGTTTTCTCTTTGCTCTGTAACGCAGCATTATGTTAATAATATCTGAAAATTTGGCTTCAAAATGTAACAATTAAAACTGCATTATGTAATAATAAACGCAAGTACAAGGATTTTATTACCTTTTGTGCCGATTATTACTAAATGTGGAGGTAGCTCTTCTTTCTTTTTCGAAACTATGTAATAAACAAACAGAAACTGCTCATGTCATTTGGTTTCCTTTTCAGACCCATAGCCAGAACACTCAGTATCAAGTGTTCAAGGCAAAACGATTGAAAATGCGCTCAAAGATTTCATTACATTTTGTGTCATTATTAATGACACAAAAAATGACGCAAAGGCTGATTTCATTACATTAATTCATATTGTGGAGTTTTTACATAATGCAGCGTTACATGCTCCTTGTAAAGCTTTTAAAAAATGCCTGTAATTTTGTCCACAGTGAAATATTTCTATAGTCTTTGTCCACATTTATATGAGTGTTCCCTCCTTCATCTTCGGACTGATAATGCTGCCAATGATTCCTGTTGAACAATTTCCAACACAACCAGTAAAACATTCATCAAGTGACTGCAGAAAAAAGTCCAGACTCAAGCAGATGTCACCGGTCTAAGTTTGGACATCCAAACTAAAGTAAAAAGCTTATTTTTTGCTTCATAATTTAAGATGCTCTTGGCACAGTCTCCTACGAAGAACGCCATCAACACGTGTTATTCAACAGGAAAAACTGAGAAAAGAAGTAAAGTTTCAGCTTCACAAATCAAAGGAATTATAGATTCACTGCACACACACACACAAAAAAAAACAATCATACAAAAAAAAGCAGTGATTTAAATGAGACAGTGAGCAGCTACTGCAGTACATTCATCAAGCTTGTGCTGTCCGTTGCTGCGTTCAGGGCCCGTATTCGTCAAGCAGGTCAGAAGGAAATCGAGTCCGACTCACTACCGGATGGTGCCTCTTTGAGGCCCACAAGAAAAAACCCCCCAAAAAAACAACACATTTTTCTAATTATGATACAGTTTCCAATAGATCTCACTGAGAGGAACAAGAAGCTTTAAAGCTGTTTTTAATTTTATAAAGGGGAATTTTCTATTTTCTTGCATCTAAACAGACTGAAAGGTCACTACGCTGCTGGTAATTTCGCCAATTCGTTTAATATTCTTCCATTTGTGGTTGTTATGACGGAGGGGGCAGGGGATCTGTCATACCATACGTCTGTAACCACCAATGGGCTGTTTTCTTCCTTGTTTGGCAGCTGATGAGTCAAAGTAATTTATATGAGCTATTCATAGTCTGCTGCTGGGTGGTTAAGTTGGTAACTGCAGAAAAATATCCATATACAAGACGTGGTTCTGGTTTATTTTGGTTTAGTCAGCCATCACAGTCTCTTTCCATGAATTATCTGGCCCCAGAGATCAGTATCAAAAAATAAGGTGTCATAGGCTGGGTCAGTCTTTAGAAAGGGCTTACGAAGGTGGCAGCCCAGGGCCACAAGATTTTTTTTGGGGGGGAGAAGGGGGAAATAATTTTGTTTTTTTATGGGTACTGTGCATATTCATATTAACGTCATGGGCTCATTTCACATGTGGTGTTTTATTAAAATATTATGTTTTAATTAATTTAAACTACACTCAAATATTTGAAAATCATCTTTTTGGGACCAAGATGAAGCCATCTGATAGATGTTTTAAACCAACTAAGTTGTACCTGCAAATATGTGGATCTACTTATTGATGTTCTGTAATTTGCATTAGTAAAATATTTTTTTTATTTTTTTTAAATCTTTTGGTATAGGGCACCAAAACTGGCTCTAGCCCAGGGGTCCATATTCTTCTAAAACCGGCCCTGGTTATAGGCTATAAAACTTTTAGAATAAAAAAAAAACAAACAAAAAACACCTGAGACCTGAGTACGTTTCTGACGTTTTATCTTTATAAATCATGAAAAAGTATGTAAAATAGTTCCAGGACGTGGCTATGAAATAATTAATTTACAGGAACAAATTGGAAGTGGGAATGACTTGTAGTAAAATGCAGTATGAACTGATAAAACAAGATCCTTTAAGGTCACCAAAGGAAAGACGGTTGATGCGGCCAAACGTTTCCTCATAGGTGTAATAAGTGGAGCTTTCGACCACATTGAAAGCCTCAGAGCCTTATCTGACTTAATGAAGGATGACAGACTGTAATTAAGTCTCAACTCAGAGTTACAAACACGCATTTAAAGAGCTGCTGAGTCACAGCGGAGCTTTAATCTGGCCCAGCAGGTGTTTTTCTGGGAACCCATTGTTAAAGAAACATACCCTGATCTCTGTCACATATTCTTTTTAAATCCTCTCTCCTTCAAGGTCACAAAGTATTTCAAGTGTAGCTTTTTCTGGTAAACTTCAAACTTCATATCGTACAATTTTTTTCTGGCATATTATAAAGTTATGGGACGTTTAGACTTTAGGAGGCTTTTTACAAGACCGCTGGAGACGAGTCCTAAAAGATTCCTGTGTTGAAATGAGTCAAGCATCTGCCTTAAAAAGTAAATTGTGGGATAAAGTTCAGCATCTAAATTGTGAGCTATTCAATCTGATGAGTATCTAAAGAAATGGCCCACAGAAACACGTTCTTTAATCCTGTTTTAATTGAGGAGCATGAACTGAAAATCGCATTTTGTCCGGCTCAGACCAACCATGAGACTCAGCTTGGCAGGCTCACAAAGTGGGACCCAGAAAAAAAAAAGAAAAAGCTATTGACTTTGTTAACAGGACACGGCTAGGGCAGAAAGCAGTGATTGTGTAACTGTCGGTTCAACCCTAAGAAGAGAGGCAACAAAAATAAATCTTAAAAGCCATTTGTTTTGGCTGAATGTCAGTCAGAATGACATGGGAGTGCTGAACATAACATCTAACCTACAGTTAAGTTTAAATTTGACCTTTTATCCAGGACAGAGTAGAAAAAACGTTGAATGAATTTTTATTTTACCTTCCAGTAGGATTCCCGGCAGTGATTCTGAATTGTCTGAGAAATACTGGCCCCGGACAGCAGGTTCTGTTGGTAACGGAGAGCGCCTCTGCCACCCGCAAAGAGCCCACCACTCCTGGGTGGTCCTAAGAGTCCAAGTACCTTCTTCATTAATCCAGGTCTATAACCTGATCACTAATAACGTCCAGGGCTGCGGAGGCCTTGATGGAGCTCCCCGTGGAGCCGGAGTCCACAAACATCTGAGGTATGTCGTTGCCAAAGTAGATCTTGCTGTTGGCTGCGATGGCCTTGTACTTCATCAGCTGGAGGTACTCCGGAGTTAACTTCAACTGCAAGACAAGCAGCAGAGTTTACAAAAAAAGGAAGACCAGTCTGGTTCGTGCGGTGCTGGCATTGGTCACACCCAGATGAAATAAACTGTTTGAACTCAATAACAGCAAAGCATTCACTGTACAGGAGGATGAGAAGGAGAAATCATGCACTTTGTACTCTTTTTAGGGGAGATGGGGAGAATTATTTTCTGTTGCAGGCTGAGAACAGATAATCATCATCTGTCTCTATTGACCCAAACTTGACAGTTCCCAGGTGTCAAGTTTGTCAGGAACAGTAAGTAGCCTAATGTTGCTGTTACTTAAAAATGGCTACAGGTCGGCTACACAAACAGACCAAACCAGAATTGTCATTTTATCATAAATCATTTGATGGATAGCAGACAGCTATGGATAGTATCCATCAATAAGTAAGGACTGGGAGTCCTTGGTGTGTTATATGCAGCAAACACTTTCTGCAAGCTACTCAGATTAGTAAGATGCAGTCAAATACTGTACTGTGAAGACATGCATATAATCAGTAACCATGGAGAGAATGCTCCACCATCATATAGGTTACCATATGTACAAAAAAAACATAAGCATATGAACATTTATAAGTTTTTAACTATGCATTCACACCCGCCTCATTTCGTACGCTTTAAACCAACTCTAGTTTGTTTGCCTTAGAAGGCAAACAAACTTGGGTAGATGTGAACGGGTAAAAACCTCGGTCTCTCTTCTATTAAAGTGAACTCAGGCACAGTTTGGATGCTGAGTGGACTGAAGACCGCTCCAAAAGCAGGAAGTGGACAATAGGGCAGGGCATTCTGGGTGAATACAACCAAAACAAACCTGCTGGCAGGATTGAACTCTAGTCTTTTACCAAAGACAAAGGAGAAGTCCTACACTCACTACAATTTGATGCCACTCCATTTTTCTCTTTGGGTTCTTGTGTTGTTTCCTTCAGAGGTTCCTGGTGTAGAGCCACCACAGGTGAGGTTATTCAAAAGGTTTAGTTCATTTGACAGTGCAGCCTGAAAGTAAAGTGCACCGACTGAAAATGTAGCAAATGTTCCAATTGTGGTCACTAATCAAACCAAGTCTACTGAACTATCAGGTATGTAAACACCTTAAGTCTGTCCCAGTTTAAGGGGAAACTGTGTTTATGACATAGTACTATAAATCATGTGACATGAATTCAAACAAAGTCGACAATTTGATCAAATCAACAAACACGTCAGTAGGGAGGAGGTATGGGTTTGTTTCTAAGCCAGCTTTTTCCAACTTTTGTAAATACCACAATCTATAAGCCCCAACTAGGTGTGCTACTTCCACAGACAAACGCATTTGACTTGAATTATCAAACACCCTGGCTTTGTTGGTAAAAACAACTTGGGAAAACAATCGCTGTCCCTCACTTCCAACATCCGCCATGACGCCTCAACAAGAGTAAGTGACATAGTTGCAAAGGGTCAATAAAACTGAGGTAACATTGAGTTTAGTGATATGGTGAATTACCCTGCTGGAGGAAACCATGAGAATACGAGTAGACTAGTCATATAGGAACAGACATGTTGAGCAACAGCAGTCACGTAGGTTGTGGGCCTAAAATTAAGCTACTGCTTTCATGTTGTACATTCACCACATTCTGACTCTACCATCTGAATGCCACCGCTAAAATCCAGACTTGTCAGATTATGCAATGTTTTTCAAATTGTCTAATTAGGATAAGTATTGCTCTTAGCTGTCTCTACTGCTGCTGAAGGCCACCTATTTCAAGTTTCAACATGTGTGTGTAGAGACGGTATTCTGCATACTTGGCTGTAACACACTGTTATTTGAGCCTCGTTTGCTTTTCTTTCATCTCAAGCCAGCATCCCCATCCAGCTCTGACCTCTACCATTGAAGAGGCAACACCAACACAGCTGCTTCTTACTTTTGTTAGGAGCATAAAATGAATCTAACACATGACTGTAGGTAAAAACCCCAGTAGATCCTCATTTTCTGTAAAACTCAGAGCAGCCATCTGGTACCAACCACCATGCCCCATTAAAAGTTATTCAATTTCCCTGTCTTCTGGATTCTAATGCCTGGTTTGTCTTCAGTACATTTAGATGCCTAAAGGCAATTAGCATTCGTCCACAGTTCTTTGGTGGAAGGAAGTGAGAGCGTTGCACAACACAAATAATTATTCATCTGGAATGACTTGGTAAATCATTATACAGCCCTACCAGGTAACAGCCTCTACCCCTCTTAAAATACTTTTGCAAAAGTATTTTTGCAAAATCACATCACATAAGTCACATGATCAACAATTGGATGTTGCCACTGGCAGAAACCACAAATAAGAAGGCGACAGGAAGTAGCTGGAGCAACATGTTTTTTTAATGACTTACCTCGTGAACAAGCTTATACACATATAATTTTAATTGTGTTTCTTATTTAATGGAAACACAGCAAATGCAAAGTTGTTTTTTTGACATTAGTGGAATATCAACAAAGTTTTGTTCACATTTGTAACAGAAACGCAGCAATTGACTCAATCAGGAATGTGTCTTTAATAATAAAAAATTTCCAGCCCAGATATCAAAGTCAGCTTAAATCAGAAGGTATGAGGTAGCAATTATGCTAAACCAAAAAAAGTGGGGGAAAAAAACATTCTAAAAGTTGATGTTTACATACAGTATTTGTTGCAGTATTTTGAAGTATTGTCTGTGAGTTTGTAATGGGGAGCCCTGGCCAGAAGCTAATGCTGATTGCGGGCCTGTGGCATGAAAAAGTTTGGGAGCCCTTGGCTTAACCCAAATAATAAACCAGCCAATCACAATGTAGCAACTAATTGCTATTAGCAACTATGGAGTGAGATCCCGAGGGAGAGAAATAAGCTCCATCAAGAAAGAGACAAAAAGTGTGGGAGTACTTTAAACTAGAGGTGCACCGATTGCAGTTTTCTGGCCGATCGGCGATTACCGATCTTTTAAAAAGCTTAATCTGCCGATTTCGATTTTGGCCGATACCAATTCTTTTAGTCTGAAATGACGCTCAATATAGCAAGAAAGTTGTTGAGTTGGCAACAGTGGGTCACTGTTGTTAACTGTAAACGTGCAGACCTAACATAGAGGGCTGGTCTGTCAGTTAAACCTTTCTCAACAAAGAGCAAAAGAGGGCAGTGGTTGATTATTACACATTTGCTAAGGTAGATAAGATCGGTGGATAAAATCGGCTTCATGTGTAAAAATCGGCTGATCACCGATCTCCCAAAAAAATGAAGGAATCGGCACCGATAGATTGGTGCACCACTGCTTTAAACCAAATAAAAACAAGATTGGAGTTTCACAATAGAACGCCTTCGAACTCCTCAGCAGGAAACATCCATTACATGCATCGAGATTGCACACAGCTGCTAACAACTGGTGTTTTTGTTCCCTTTGCAAAAGACTCAACTTTTATCTGTGATTGTTAGTGTAGAATCTGGCACACACATGTATACAAGGAAATTCATTTTGGCGAGCATTTCATGTACTTGTTTATCAGAAAAAGTAATTATGAAAAAAAAAAGTAATCAAGTAATTGATGGATTACTTGAAGTGCTGTGAATACATTCCGGTTCATCCTGCGACCAATCAAAACAAATATAGAGAAAATTAAAATTTTACCAACTCAACCATAAATCTTTGAAGAAATTATACATCAGCTGAGCTCCTCCCCCTCCTCCTGCTGTCTTGATATTTTACAACTTTTAAGAAAGTTTAATCAGTATCTGATCCGATTCAAATCTCATTCTGCTTACCAGGTGTTTTCTCACAGGTTTTAAAAACAGCAGTTATCAAACCACTGCTGAGCAAAAAAAAAAAAAAAAAAAAAAAAAAAAACCACAATCTGGACAAGTCCCTGTAGCGGAATTACAGACCAATCTATCATGCAAAGCATGTTGCTGCAATGAGCTACACCAATAAACTTGACTTGACACGAATGTTCAGTGTAATTGAAAGCTGCAATGTAGTTATATAAACTAACAATGATTTAGTTTATATAACTACAACCACACTTTGCCAAAAAAAACTCTCCCAAACTTCCCATTTAATCTATGTAAATACATATAAAGTACATCAAATCCAATCATGCAGACATTTTCTAAGTCTTCCTAGAAATAAAACAATGCAAGTTCAGTTTCTAACGCCACTTGGTGTAAAAGCTTTGTCTACAGATCCAAGCTGATTACATCAAATCACTGAACAAGCATGTAGTGACAGTGCATCTTCATTTCCAGCTAACTGAGTCACTGACTGAAGCAATCCCTCATGCTGAGAGCATAGATGTAAGAAAAACTCCCACCAGAACCAGGCAGGCTCAGTGTGAGCGGCCGTCTGGCCATGACCCACTGGGAGGTTGAGAAGCAGAAATGGGACCAAGTCACTGATTTGCGAGAAGGTCTTCCACCCGGGTCAAGTCTCAAGTAAAGACATGCAAGTCTTAAAGGTTTTAATTTAGTATTGAAAATTGCTTGGCCAAATGTGTCTTTTAATCACTGTAACAAAAATGATTATGGGATTATAAGTAAGTAAGTAACTTACTTAACTATTTTTAAAGGTGTTTATTAGGAGTGGGAGTAAATAAGTTCATCTTCATCTCACTCCTTTTTGGGTTAAATGCGTTCTTGTTTATGTCTAAATATAGTATTATTATACATAACATGAACTGGATGACTCAAAGTGTCCTGCATTTACTGTATTTATATTTATTGTAAATGATTGTATATATGTAAATGTATGTATATTTATTTTGTTCCATTTTGGCATTTCATGTGGCTCAAAATGAAGCACTAATAATAATCTGTATACCAGTCAAAAGGAGGAAATTCAGTCATCAGAAAATGAATCATGTGTTTTATAGAAAATGTTAACCTAACAGCCAGTGAGCTGAGAGAAGAAAGAGCTGAACTCATCTAAAACGAGTTTATTGAAAAACTATTTTCTGTACAAGCTAAAAGTTCTCTACATGTTACACAACAGAGAACAAAAATATCTATTTAATCTGCATTATGCAATATCCACGTGCAAAACTTTTTAGATTAATCACGAGTTAGCATTTTAAAGTTGGCTGAACTTCATTGCTCCACTGACTCTAGATACAGTAATCTGTGGAAGAAAAGTTAAAGTAGGAATTTTGTAGCAGAGTATGGGGTTTCCCTCTGAGAACCGGTTAAATCCGGTGGTAGGGACGCCAGGGAAGTCCACCAGCGACCCACTGAGCTTTTATGTTTACAAAATGTTAAGTTACAAAAATTCAGAGGTGCCCCATCAGGGATCATAATTTGGAAATAAATGGCATGTGAGGCAACTATAAATCTAGCTTAATCCGTCTTTACTGTCACTGTTACTGGCATATAAAAAACCCTATGTAATTTAAAACAAAACACAAACAACACTTAGGCTGGTAGGAGGGAAAAGGAAAGCCTGGTGGCCCGCCAGGCTTATAACACACTGGGTCAAACTGTGGACTGAATGTTGGATGAGAATAAAGTGCAGGTGAGAGGTTGTGTCGTCCGGTTACCTTGTTGGCCTCAGCTGCTCTCAGTGCCGTATAAAACTCAGCATCAGCCTTGGCTTTCTGCCTGGCCAGGAAAGCGTCATCTGTCCAGAACAAACACAACAGACCTTTATTGTGCTGTGCTAGCTTTATAGCAAGACAACAAAAATGTCAGCAAGAACCCTGTGCAACCTCATCCCACATAAAAAGAGCCCAAATCCACACCTGAACCTGTTCGGGATCTTTTGTCTGTTGAGAAAATAAGATCCGTGAAATACTATAATCCACTGCTTACATACAGACCTTCAATTTCAGAGATCTTCTTTTCAGTTTCCTTCTCCATGACTTTCTGCCCAAACTTGATTTCTGCAACTTGCGCCACTTTCTCAGCCTCTACAAAACAAAGCGAGAATTAGTCACATTAAACCTGGCGGTGTGGAAAACGCCACAGACGGATCATTATTCTCCAATGTCTCCCTTACCTATGACAGCTTTAATCCTCTCTGTTTCTGCCTCCTTCTCTACAACCTTTTGTGTCTGCTGGGAAATCAGAAGTTTTGTCTTTTCACTCTCCCTTGAAAACAAAAACCACAAGAAACAAAACCCACATTATTGTGTTTCTACCAACAACAGAGGAATGTTATGTACAGCTCTGGAAAAAATTAAGAGACCACTGAGGTTTTAACCTGTTGAAAACTTGATGGTTATTCTACCAAATATTGATTTCTGAACTCTTCCTGAGTTAAAACATTAGCATTGTTGTTTCTAAATGAATGTAAACTTGGTTTCTTTGAATTATTTGAGGTCTGAAAGCGCTGCGTCTTTTTCATGATTTTGACCATTTCTTGTTTCCTGAAAAATAAATACTAAATTTTTGCTTCGAATTTCGAAGCCATGTTGTCAGGCGTTCATAGAATAAAAGATCAATGTTCATTATACTCAAACATATACCTATAAAAAAAATTACATCAGAGAAACTGGTGATTTTACAGTGGTCTCTGATGTTTTTTCTAGAGCTGTAGTTTCCTATGTTTTGGTGTATCGTCATGGAAAACCGGATTCTCAACAAATTTGGGCTTTTACCTTCGACGGCAGGTTAAGAATTCATATCATCAGACTGAACATGTACACTCTGCAGCAGGGGTGCTGCCAGAAATTTTGGGCCCCCTGACAAAAAATTTGTTTGGGCCCCCCTGCGCAGCTGCTGTTACAATTTTTTGAGTCTATTTGACCCATTAAAAGTGTCACAATTTTAAAGGCTTGCATCTACCTTGCTTTCTTTGGTTCAATACTAATAATTAGCACAATATTTACTGCTCATGAATTTTACATCCAACTGTCCACATCCAGTATGCAAGTAGGTTGCTTAAATTTTTTCTATCAGTTTTAGATACTGAAATGTCTCTTCCCATGAGCAACAGTCAAAAGCAACAAACAAACTACACATAAAACAATCCAGACTTCTAAAAATGCTAGTAGTTGCATTTTATTCAAGCTGCAGTACATAACTTTAGTTAAAAAATATGTTTTCTCCATATTTGTTAAAGCTGTCACATGTCGTAGCAGTTTGTTATGAGACAGATAATCTGTGAAAACAATCAATCTCCTACATCTCCTTCCTGAACTACTATTTCTGGTTAAAGTAATGCACCGTTCTGACCAAAACAACCAATCAGAACTAGTAGGACACTCTTAGCGCTGTCAATTAGCCTCATCCACTTACTGCTAAATGTGCTAATGGGGGAGAAACAACTTATCATTACAAGAAACCATTTATCTGCCATCATTGGTAGCTATGCTAACTAAACTGAGCATTTACAGTTTGAATCTGCACAGCTCTGTGCTATGCTAGCTGCAGCATGGCACAAATCGAGGAGGAGGAAGGATGAGCAGCATCACATGAGATTGTGATTGACAGCACTAAAACTCTCCTGCCACTGACTGGTTGTTTCTAGAGAACCATGGGAGAAGGCAGAGGAAATAGATTTTTCACAAATTACCTTTCATACCATACTGTCACAACATAATGACAGTTTCAAAAAATATGTGATTTTTTATTTATATATAAAAGTGACATACTGCAGCTTTAATTTCACTCAGGAGAGGATGGGTCAGGAGGGACGTGGGTTAGAGCTGCTGCTGACTGACTCATCTGTTATTAAGTGGTAAAAGGCACAGGGAACAAGTTAAATATATGAATATGTTGCTAATTTTTTTCCTTAATTCATTAAATGCTAGTGAAATGGAGGCAAACAGTAGTCTGTAACTAAGCTAATTATGCTACATGGTTGATAATCTCACACAGTCTACTCACCTCTCCTGGAGAAAAACTGGGTTATAAATTAACACTCTTGCCTTTTTCTCTCTCTCCCTGTCTCTATTTTGTTTTTGAAAACCTGATTTTATAACTTTTCTTAGCATAGTAATTGCCACAGTTGCCGCTGTATTCAGCTGCAGCTCCTACCGACAGTAGCTGCATACGTCACTCTGAAGCTCTCCAAGCAGGAACGAACCATTTAACACAGATAGGGGGGTTCAGGGCAAAAACGGATGTGTGTTTTTGGTCTGGGAGGGGTAACATTACATTTTTACTGCTAAAACAATCTTTAAAAATACAACATGATTTATTTTTATTTGATTTTTTTATTTTATGTCTATGAACAAAATATAAATAAATTGTGGAGGGCCCCCTGCTGGTCAGGGCCCCTAGAATTCTCATCACTTTTTACCCCTTTACCGTGCCCCTGCTCTGCAGTACTGTGAGTGGCTGTGAGAGCCATTGTTCTAGTTTTATGTAATACAGTTTAAAAGAAGTGCTATGAACTTTCAGAGACGGGAGCAAATAACACAGAGGACATTGGCAGGGTCAGAAAACGTGTTATTAGAAGTGGATCCACGTTCCAAAACCATTTCTCCCTCTAGACAAAAACTAGAGATGGCTCTCATCTTCACAGTAACTCCTTCATGTAGGAAATTAAGTTTCCAAAACAAACTAACAGGCTTATATTGTTGTGAATTGAAGGGAGTGCTTGTTGTTTTGAATTTTGGGTGAGATTTATTATGGAGTTTTGCATTTCCTGTGTTCGTCATGTTTGGCGACATTTTCCTTGTCCTTAACTTCCTCTCACATCTGTATTGCCTTAGTCTCATCAACCACCAGTTTTCACTCCTGTAATCACCACCCTCAGTTTTTATACCCCTCAGTTCAGTCAATCAAAGCCAGATACAACAGTCATCTTTCCATTCTTATGAGTTATTTTACAACAAAAAGTATTTTTAAAACAAAAAGCCCATTCAGTGTACCATCATTCTTCCTGCGTTGTGGTTCTTCACCACTTACACCAAGGACATATAGTGAAGGGTTTTCATTTTGTTGTGGTTTTGTGTAGACAACCAATGTGTAATTATTGCAAAACATACCTCTAACCTAACCTTTGAGCCCAAGCGAAACCCACGTAAACATAAAAAAGTCTTAAGCATGAGCTCCATTCTTCCTATTCGGTATTGTTTTAATGTTTTTGTTGCATACAGGCTGGCCATTATAAATTTTTTTATAAAAGACAAGTACCAGAAAACTAAAATTGTTGTCTATATCTGTTTTAATACGAATGCCTAATCACATTAGTGGAATTTTCAGGCATAAAAGAAACTTATGTGGATAGAGCACCGAGACTGGGTCTAGTCCAAGGGTTTCTCCAAAATCCAGATCTGTATGTTGTTGTCTAGCATTAATAAAAATACTAGAAAACATTTAATATAAAAAATATATTAAAATTGACCCTGAATAAATCCAATAAAATTATAAAAATGGAAGGAGGTGATGGAAATTTGTGAATTTTTTCTTTGTTTTATTTGAAAAAGCCTCCTAGTAAAAAGTTCGGGCTGCTAAATTAAAAGTTATTTTGTGACTAGAGGAAAGGAAAACTCTTCTGTTATTTCTAATATTTTAAATTAGGTATGGATATTGCTCACATTGTATATCGTTACTGTGAAAAAGTTTTGATCATAATAATTTTGATTCATTATGACAACAATAAAGTCAAAGTGGTGTTTGGAAACTTCAAAAACCGACGGAATTATTTTCACTATTTTGTCCGCAGTTTGTTCCATGAGAGCATCAACAAATATTCACAAACTAGTAAATATGATTTACTGAGTGCAGTTCAGTGATAAAAATCACATTTTTATTTAGCTGGTGACATAAACAAAGACTGTTTCAAAGCAGCATGTTTTTATGACCAGTGTTTGTTTGTGGGGCTGTGGCAGCCAAACAGTTACCTAAAAATATTGAGAAATAATGAGTTTTTTTTTGTATCATCACTTATGGTTATTGAAGCTGTCCATCAAAATATTGTAATAAAAGAGAAATAAAATGAAAAAGTTCTGGAAGTGGATTTGAAGATAACTTTTGGTCAAATGGGTCTGAATTTGAGTAGCCATGGTTCTTTCTTGACTTTTTTAAATAAAAGGCAAGTTAGAAATTGGTCAAATCTCTAATGAATCATCTGGATGATGGAAAGAAAAAAAAAAAAAACAAGATTAATTACAAACCTCCCAGGACGAGACAACTGAGTGGTCGATGAAGCCTGCTCACTTCCTCATTAAAAAACAACATGAGGGAGTCTCAGGGTCTGAGACGACTTTTGTTGACAAATGACTTAATGTTGTCTTTGTTGGGAGAGATTCAACAAGAACAGTAGGGGATTTCTGCGTTGATGACCGAGTCCTCAGAGAGCAGCAGGTGGATTTATCTGTGAATAGTGAGGCCAATTCTCTTATGTGCACTGCAAAAACACAAGACCTTACAGAGTATTTTTGGTCTAGTTTCTAGCGTGAACATAACAGTACAGTTAAAATCAGAAAAAACAAACTTACAAGTAACTTTTCAGCAGGAAGTTATTTGTTTTAGGTAAATAATTCCTCAATATTGATGAAGAAGTTCTAGCTCTACTGTCAGATTTTTTCAATAATAAGACATTATTCTTGTTATAAGGGAAACAATCTGCCAGTGGAACTAGTACTTTCCATCAATATTAAGGAATTGACGTAAAACAAGCTCCTACTTAGCTGAAAAGGTACTTATAAGTTAGTTTCACCTTATTTCAAGTGAAGTAAGATATTTGAAGTAGTAGACTAAAGATACCTGAATTTGTATTTTTGAAATGGAGCCACTCAAGTTGTCTAAACAGGGCTTTAATAATATAATTATGATAATAAATACATAAAATATAATCAGTAAAAAAAAAACTAAAATAAATGAAATGCAAATAATGTTTCTATTGTTTCTAAAAGGTAAGAAATGTCTTGTATTTATATTTTTTCCATGGATAAAATGATTTACTGGAATCCAGGCTGAGCCAAACTATAAAACACATGGAGAAGAGAGAATCTGCAGTCTGGTTTGGTGAAGTTCAAAATTTCCCCTCAATAATTTACATTTTTAGACTGAGGAAGCTTTGTGTTTTTGGCCATAACGAGAACAAGGACAAGGATTTATCTGTAAGTCGTCGCCACGTAGAGCAACGACCAGACTCTATAACAGGAACTTTTTTTTGGCAGAGTTAGAGCCATGCCTGGCAGAGAGCATGATATAATGTCCTGTTCTCTAGTTACTGTGTATACCATGGCTGCATTATTCTGGGACCAAATATCATTTTGGTCATATCCAATGGTTTAAAAAAATAAAAAAATAAAATCAGGAACTGGACCAGAAAAAAAAGCAGTAATGAAATGGCCACAAAGTGGGCTGAGAATGGAAGAACTGGGCTAAAAACTACCACTTGATAGGAGTGGTTGTTGTGGACACAGATGTGAACTCCAGTCACAGTATGGTGAAATTTAACGAGTTTCCATCGGAGCAAGTTTGTAAAGAATGAAATTCAAAGCATCAAAACATGTAAAGAGTAACCAGTTCATCAGGAAAGAGCCAGAAATCTGGTTATCATCACTCTTGAATGAGATCCCTGGTCCGTGATGTTCTGGAAGACGTGGGGTCTTGAATGGGGAAACCAAGAAATTGATGTAATCCAAACCTCACTGGGAAGTGGAGTTCTCTGATCCCCTGTGATTTTGTTGAAATCCCTCAACAAAATCACATTCAGTGAGAGAGTGGATGAGTGAGAGAGTAAAGCAGAAAAGTTATCTAACAAGTCTTTGTGCGGCTTAGGTGGGTGGTAAGCTGCAGCGCTGTAATTTGGAATGGCTCCAGGAAGTTTCCAAGCAAGGCATTCAATGGAACCGAAGACATAAACAAAGACGGAAAGGACCGTGACTGGAGACGTGGATATTGGCAGGTGTAAACAAATTCAGTAGAAGTGGAGTCATTCAGTTGTAACAAGTCATTGGGTTGTTCTGAGCACTCAGAGAAAATCTGGGAGATCATGTGTGAGATTTCCTTTGCTCATTAGTCACAGGACGTCAAGCAGTCAAGTGTGTTGATGTTCGGACTGATAGAAGTGCTAGCTGACCTCGCTAGGTGAACTAGAGCACTGCGGTCAGCAGCACTGTCAGTATTTCACAAAGGGCGATGAGTAATGGACCGAAAAGTTTCAACCAGTGAGTATTACTGAGATGGTAATTACATGTCAAGGTGTTGAGGAAGCTGCATTTCAGGGACGCACTTCTGCAATGGTGTCCCCCTTGAGTGAAAACTATTTCACCTCTCATAATGATGACGCACTGAAGGAAGTAGACAGTTTTCTGACGAACTGAAGGAAGAGTCACCTCTCGACTCCAAACCCAGGAACAAGAAATGGCTTGTTTCTGGGAATGGTGGAAAGTTTCTAAAGGGGGCAATATTGGGAAGACAATAGTTGTGCATACCACACACATGAACTCATCTGAAGCTGTATTCTCTGCACACATGACTCACACCAGACCAAGTTAACATGCTGCAAACATAGAAATACTTGGGTTTAGAATTATTGACATGAAGAGTCTGTTCAAACACACACAGAGAAATATTTGTTTCCATGTTGGTGTTCTTATAGGGTTCAGTTGCCAGTAGTCTTGTTTGTATCCTCACCACTCTTGGCAGTATTTTAAATTGTGTTTATAGATTAAATGGTACATGCCATTAAATTTCAAAGCCATGTTTCTGGGATGTAAAACCCACAAACTGCAGTCAATAGATGGATACCTTTGGGATATACTTGTAGCGTTTGGAAAAAAGACTATTACAAAAAAAAACAAAAAAAAACAAAGACGCTACAGAATTAATTACATCAATTATATATCTGACCAAATTCTGTATTTAGTCATTTAATAGGCTGATTTTATTCTGCTTCTTGTTTTATTTCTGAGCAAAGCATGCCTGATTTGTAGGCCGTCACAGAGCTGACATCACAGTCTTTATTTATACCTGACAGACCTTAAAATACTTTGCTTTACTTCAGTTTTGTCGATGCAGGAGATGATGTTTTCCATTTGTGCACGCTTTCTATATAAAATACGTATGAATAGTCGAGTCTTTTAAAACACATCCAAGCTGCACTCACATTCACTATATCTGCAGCTATTTGGAAGAGCTTCATTTTCGGGAAATCTGTGTTTTTCCATGAGCAATCATTTGGTGTTGGGTCATTTTGCATGGGAATGACTTCAAACAGCTTCCTCCCACAATCACATCATCCAGCAGTGGGAGTTAAGATAACCATAATGGCTATTTGGCTAAGAAGAAAAAAACTAGTCAGAAACCATTTCTCACTGAGCAAGAAAAAGAAACCTACATGAGTTCGTAGTTCCTGCGAATGCTCTCAGGAATGTTGGGCTTAGTGACTCGCACAGCCTGATGGAGAGAGAGACAAAAGATTCAGTTTTGAGATGAGAAATAAGCACAACATGTCAGAAAGGACCATAAAAAGAGGTTTAACCAACAGACTTTCTAAAAATAAAAAAATGCAAAAAAAAAAAAAGAAAAAAAGGAGAAAGACCTTGAACAAACCCAGGGACAATGTTTATTTATGTTTTAATCGCTATGTACTCTCCAGAGCATTAACTCCTCAGGAGACTGTAGCTATTATTTCAACTGATTTACGGGAAACAAGGGGAAAAAAACCCAGAGTCGTCTTAGACCCAGTGGAGCATTTCACATTCAATACAAAGTGAGCATTTCTGTGGGTGAAAGTTGGTGAATAGAGCTTTGGGAGAGGGATGGGAGGGACTACAGCTTCAGAAAGTTGTGCAACACTCATTATGATAAGCGATCCAGGAAGGATAGAAGCACTAGGAACGTCTGGAAGCCATAAAATCTCAGCAGAGAAAATATTGGGTTTCTTCCAATAACTTGTAACCTTTTCATTTTGCCCCTGGTTTCCACCAATGCCTGATTTCCCTTAGAAGGAATGAAACATGGCTGCAACTACAACTTTAAAACCAGCATGGAAAGATATTTGTCTGGAGTGAATGGAAATTCCTTTCACATTTTTCGGATGTGAAAATGTGCCTCAGTTTCCTTCCACTTCACAAATAGATCCTGCCTCGTCTCGGTCCATCACCTACAGTCCAGACAAAACCAATTTGATTTTGTGTTGTCAGAGCTCTGAATGTCTTTACACAAGAGCTGCATGGAAATTATAAAGACTAAATTCAAATTCAATTCCAATGAAAAAATACTGTACTGATCCCAAAGGGAAATTAAATGTTATAAGTCATTAATTCAAAGTCTTCAAAGAGTTATTGAGAGTTATTGGTTATAAAGCTGCTTCTCAAACATCGTTCAACAAGAAAGTGATTTTTTTGTCTGTAACCTCTGTTGAAGGATAAAGAGGAGAAAAAAAATCTACATAATTGGACCCACATTTATTTGTTTTTTTTTGTTTTGCCTACCAAGGATAAAAGTAGTGTGAAAATTTAAACATGAAAGGCACAAAGAGTAAAATACTTGATGTTGTTCATCATGGCACAAAAAGAAATAATCACCAGAATCCGTACAAGCTATTGCCATGACATTACGCAATAGTTTATGTATATGAAGAATCGTTTAACCTGAAAATATTTGAATTTGAAAACTAAATTTGAAGCTATATCTTCTATTTGAACACAGCTGAAGCACGAATTGTGTTTTGTTAATGATATTTTCTCTTGTTATATATATATTTGTTATATATAACAAATATATTTTGTTATATATAAGAAATATATTTGTTACCTTGCTGCTGGTAACAAATATATGTGACAATGCCAGGGCGGAAAGACGTCAGCAGAAATCCTAGGTGCCGTCCAAACATGCCCTTGTGGAAAACAGAGAACCTGCTTAATAGTTTGGTCTTTTCTCCAAAACCATTCAAACATTTTAGGAGCCCCCAAATTGTATTTTAAAAACAAGTTCAACAGGAAAAGAAATCTTCTAGCCTAACTCTCAACCTTAAATTCATTAGCTTTGTGTGCATTTCTGTTTTTGATGACATTCCGCAGTAAAGTTACGACATCACTCAGACTTCTGGGTGGTTTTTGGTTATTTCATGCAGATGAAAACATTTCAAGAACCAATACCATGTTTATGAGGAGCTCTTTCAGAACAAACAACCAGAAAGATCATTTTGGCAGAGAAAATACATTAACATTCATGCAGACACAGTCCAAGAGAAACGAGTTCAACTTCAGAGAAATTGGATATAACAGAGCTAATCCCAAGTCTCTTTTTGTTTCAGAGTGTCATATAGCTGCAGGATCTTGTGTCGGTCGATTGACCTCAAAAACTGAGCATTCATCCACACTGATAAGTGGTCTTACTGTACCTGGATTATAAGGCCAGGCGCCATAGATGTTAGATCTTCTTGTAGTGTCAACTTCAGATTTTCATCGATTTGGTCTGTTGGAAAAAGCAGTAAAAAGAAAGAGCCAGAGCTCTGTTCAGTTATGAGAAGTAATATTATATTTTGGCTTCATTTGCACCCAAACTAAACCACTGGTTTCTTAGTTACAACAAAACAAAGTACAACTTGAAGAGAAGAGAGATTCTGCTTTTAGAACGGTGCATTAAAAGTTATTTTGTACAGAATGCCAAACAGTCACATGTTTCTTTACCAGCTATTGTTTTCTTTACCACTTCAGAGTTTTTGCTAACTTTGAAGTTTTAGCACTGTTAGCTTCCCCTAAATTAAAATTTCAGGATGAATTCTCGGGCCCTAATTTACTTGCATGTTTTGTAAACTTTCAGTTGGATAAAGTCCGACGTCTGTGTTGAAGGTTTGGGTCGTCGACTGTTCTTGAAGTACTTAGTCGTTTATATCCGTGCTCTTATTTTGAAGTGGGTGAAGACTGTTCACGCAGCAGTTCTGTTTCTTCTCGTCACATCATCTTTTTTTCCCCAAGAAACTTTCAACATGGTTGTACGTAGAATTTTACCATTAGCTTCCGTTAAATACTACGTTTGTGTTTTAACGTTAGTGGAGCTCATTTTTTATTATTAATGCTTTAGGATTAGCGCAACTAACTTTTTAGCTAACAGTGCCTACCGCTGTGTTTAACCTTAGTTAGCCATATACACTGTGAAAAAACACTTTCAAATGTAAAATATATATATGAATAAGATAAGAAAAAACAAGTGACAGGATTTGATTAATATATACTCAATCTGTAGCACAGCTCTACTCACCAAACAAGCCGATGTAGACTTCTTGTAGTGAGTGAACGCTACAAAACTGGTTGAGCTCGTGATGCACTTTGTTGAAAATCAAAGCTTTGTCATAGTCTGCTGTGAAGTTCCTCACTATGTCGTACACTGCACAGAAGAAAGAAGAGATGGTTTTCACAAACACAGAGGCTTCTGGGTGTGCAACTGAATCCAAAACAATGTCACCAAATACCTGCTGATGGAATGAGGTAGTTCACCACTTCAATGCGGTCAAAGTAAATCATTACTCCTCCACTGGAAGAAAGTACAAAGGGGTTTCACCAAACACTTGAAAAAATTAAAGACTATGTAGCAAGTTGTTGATGTATGAAGTAAAGGTAGGTGCGTAGTGTGGGGGGTGTACAATTACGACACCTGAACAAAGCAATTAATCTACTGAAGATTACCAGAACAGAAAACTCACCTCGTCCCACACGGTACGTTCTTCACCTCATCAGTCTGCAGTGTCGTCTGAAGGTCAAAAATCACATGGTTACAAACTCTGAGTTATATTTCCTCGTGCCCTCCATCTGATTTTTCTACTACAATTGAGGTCAAAAGGTAAATGGACTGAACTTATATAGCGCTTTTCCAGTCATTTTGACCACTCAAAGTGCTCTACAGTGGAGTCACACTCACATTTAAACACCGATACGCAGATCGGTCGACGATTTGAGATCAAGTGCCTTGGCATGAATCAAACCTACAACCTTCTGATCACAAGACAACTACTCTACCCACAGAGTGATAATTTAATTGTAAGGACAATTAAAATGAGATATAAAATGTTTTCCAGTTCCAGTGTTAAATGTTCATTAAAGTTTATTGGTCTTTGAAAGATATTCTTGTGTTTTTTATGCCATTACTGTTATATTACTTGAAAATGATTTCAAAACATTATCGTTTATCGCAGTAACTTCTGGAACAATTTATCGCACAGCAAAATTTGTTATCGTGACAGGCCTACTGCTGTTTACTAAAAAGAAAACAACTCTGCAACACATTCATAGAAAATAAACTAGTGAGAGCCTGAGTAATAGAAAACACAACTAAAAGCAATAGCCTGTTGAACTGGATTCAGAGACTGCTGTAAAACTAAGGAGAGCGAGCCAACAGCTGAAAGATAATAAATTTCCTTCCTGACACAACAGAAAACTGATGCTCTGGTGTCTGGCTCTCTGCAGATTACAGTTCAATGCAGGTTTAGTTCACTGTCCTTCTTACACACATCATTTTTTTCTACCCACGTCTGGGAAAGAAAGCTTCTTTCAGCAGACTCACAGTTCCAGCCAAAAGGTTTGGCAGCAACACACGAGTCACTTTGCTAGCTTTGCAGTTTCTTGTTTTTGCGTTGGCACAAAATCCCCCCTACCTCATTCCAGCTTGATCGTAATACAAACACAGATGAAGCTGCAAAAGAGTTAATCTGAAATCACTCTGGTATTCTGATAAGCAGACTGATTGCTTTTAAGTTGGTATAAATGTGCTTGAATTTATCTTTGTCCTGTTTTGGCAATGATTAGCGCCAAAGTAAAGCGGGCAGCCCTAAAGAACGGCTTTCTAAACGACCAAATATGTAGACATGACACATCCAGTTGGCGCCAACAAGGTCCAGTGTGCTCAAGAAAGTGTGTCCAGAAAGCACCAGCACAGTGTGCGACTGAGAAGTGTACTGTGGCCAGTGTGGTAGAGCTTGCTCAGCAGTCAGTAGGGTGTGAATATACGGATAATTTAACACCTGATAGTCTGGTAAACTCCAAAATTGCAACATTTGTTACATTTTCAATGTTGCATTTTCACACTGCACTGTGTCAGACCAACCAAACCCTTTGAAAACCCTGTGCCCCTTTGTCACCTGTGGTGGCGCTGCACCAAGAACCACTAACGAAAATGACAAAAAAAAAACCTCTGAAGAAGTCACTGAGTGCAACTTCCTTCTTCCTGCTTCAAAAGCCGAGTGGTGTGAGATTTTAGTGGCTGTAGATTTCTCTTGTCGGTGGTAAAAAACCACGAGTCATTTCTCCCACTAGCACTAGAGTCTCGTGTATGTTTTAGATGCATTTACCCAGAATGCACTGCAGTATAATCTGCTTCCTGGTCTTGAGAGAGGTGTCCGGTTCGCTTGGCATTCACATTTGCATTTGAACCGCACCAGAGTTCACCTCAACCAAACCGAGACCTCAGTTTTTAGACGGACCAGAGTATCCTTTTTTTGGTCCGCGTCAGAGATTGATTGTGCATTCACACTTCCCCAAACAAAAAAGACTTTCTAGACTTTGACTAAAGCGGACTAAGCAGGTCTAGTGTGAATGCAGCCTATAAGCCCAGTCATGTGAAAAAATTTGGGCAATGCCCCTATGGTAAGAAAAGCAGTGGAGAAGCATCTCATTCCATTGACCATATAGTTGCAAAAACTGAAATGACGAAAATAAATTTGCTTAATGGAAACAACAATTTTGAAAATAAAAAAAACATGCGTCTTGATAAAAAGTTGTTGCGTTAGGATGAGGTACTTTTCCTGCTGTGTCAAAATTAGTGTATCTCACAAAAATGCGGTGGAAACACTTTTTGCATCGCAGGTCATGTGATCAATAATCGGAAATTTATGACTGGCAGAAAAGACGAAGAAGATGACAGGAAGTGGTAGGAGGACGTGTGCTTTCAGGACTTACAACATGAATAAACTCATTCATGAGTCATTTTAAATGCATTTCTTATTTAATGGATCACCGCAATTGCGAAATTGTGTTTTTTCAACATTAGCAGAATGTCAACAATGTTTTGTGCACATTTGTAATAGAAATACAGCTACTGTTGGCCAGGAACATTATCCAAACAAAAATGAAATTCTGCATGTACAACAAAGTTGGAAAGCAGACAACTGACGCAGAGATGTTTCATCCAATGAATCGTCCTCCTAATTGTTTGGAGCATCTTGGAACTCATTTGTCTAGCTAGGCCAAGGTGTTAGCAACCACATGTGGTGCAACAATAAAATATTGATGCACCATAATATTTCCTTTGTGAGCCTGCTTCGCAACAGAGAGGATGTGTTAATCACAAATGTGGGTGAACTCAAAACATCTTTCAAGAGAAAATTTTCCCAACAAATCCAGGCATGAAGAGGTGACGATTTGTGTTTTGCTTTACTGCATGATAAAAGCAGGGTGAGTAACAAAATAGATAAAGAAGTGGTACCAAGATCAGAACAGAAAACCTTTTCACATATGGCCAGGTACTTAAACAGATCTGGACACCGTTAAGTTCTCAAAAGAGCAGATCAGTCAGTCAACAACAATGCAGTTCAAAGCTTTACATCATAAAAAAACACAAATTCAAAGATAGACGACACCACACAGTAAGCAGTCGTCCACACATTCAACAATGGACAAACAAAACTACAGAGTTTTATTAAACGCATTTCAAGAACAGTGCAAGTACAACAGGGTAACAGAAACCAATAAAAGTCTCTGAAACTTTTCGCAGAAGTGACTCATTCTAAAAACAAACATTAAATACGAAATAAAAAAATCCCCAGTGGAAATGTCTGCTCTGACGTCCAGTCCTGGTGGTTAGCCATTCTTGACTGCCTAGTTATTGAAAATGCATCCATAAACTACGATCCCAAGGGACAAAATTACTGAGGGTGCTTTATAGCTTATGGCTGATGACTAAGCTCCACATCTCACACATCCACTGAACTTCCTGACAGAGAAACAAAAGTCCTTTCAGACCAGATCCATGACAAAGACATCGCACAAGAAGGCCTTAGCCACGTGCAAAGCTTTTCTTGGACACCACAGCTCCCAATTTTCAGTTGGCAGTAACCTGTTGGTTGGTCTGGTTTTCAGTTTTACTTTGATTCATAAACCCAGTGCTTAAATGTCCTGTTCTACATATTAACTCTGGTTTAATGAGAAACAGGTTCTTGGCAGTGAAAATGACTGATTAGTCAAAAAGGCTTTGTATGAAAGGCATCCTTTAGAAAAAAAATGTTTTAATTCAACTGTATTTCTCTCTCTTTATTCAAAAAGTGGCTCTTTTAAATCTAAAATGGCATCATTTTTACATCTACATTAAACATAAACTTATCTTAATTCCAATCTTATGTAAAATAAACTTTTTTTGGAGTTTTATATCATGTTAAATTCTAATTCTCTCATCAAAAACATTCCTGGAGTGTTGATTTGATTCTTTCATGCATGTTTGATAAATCCTTAAATCTCCCATGGCAACCATTCAGGGTTGCCTTGATGGTTCCTCAAACAATGAACTGCCTATTTTCCAAAGCTCTGTCTCACAGAGCAACACTCCCCCACTCTGCTCCTCCAGACTAGCGACAGCAGCAATTAGTAAACACCTGGTGGAGATGCGCGTCTGCTGAGCTCCTAAAAATGGTTGTAAACGGCATCAACAGAAGGCATGGAGAAACATTGTTGTGTCGGAAAGCCTAAGAGGTTCTTAAAGAGACAGAGGCCAATTTCAAGGCATCAGATGCGGCTGTGATGGGGAGTCAAATTTCTTTGAAATTGTTTTTGATACATACAGCATTTTCCTAACAACTGAAGGTAATAGTTACTTGATTGTGCCATAAAATGGACTATGTGTTGGTAAAATATATTTTTAAAAAACCTTTCCCTTTAAGTAAATAACGATCTGGAGTTAAAGAAAATTGTACTTAATGTAGTAAAAACATTGTAAATAAGTGTAAACGTATATCTTATTTCAAGGTATTGAGGTCATTTTTTGACTTAAGCCAAGTTTTCTCAAATACCACTTCAATTTTTTTCCAAGATCTCACTATGCCTCTAAAGGCCTGGACTTTGCACCTTATTTTAAGAAATCTTATAGCTCCACTGACAGATTTGTTTTTTTACATATATAAAAGGAAAAAAAACATCTTGTGTTCTATTTTTGAGAAGGTTACTTTTTGCAGCGCTCCCACCTGATGTGCACTCATAAAAACCTGCAGAGCCGAGGAGTTTGAAAACATAACGTGTTGATAAAAACAACCTGTTAACAAAATGTCAAAATATGAATAAAACGCCGTGTCTGTTTTCAATGAGAACTTCTTTAAATACTATTAAACATCTTTACACCTCGACAGAGGTAAACTGCTGTGATTGTATCGATAAAATAATATTTAAGCACACCATTGTTATCATCTTGAAGTTTCTAGAGTTTAGAGGTTTACATGAAAAGCTTGACGCTTGTGTTTCAAAGCATATCCATATATATCATTTCTCAAGGACCTGTATGACACTGATATGGACTACTTTAATCTTAAAAACAAAAAGGTGAGGATTCTGAGATGCCCCATCTAATTGTACTGACCTGTACAGACTTGTAGGTGGTGATGAACGGGAGCATAAGGTGGAAACCAGGGCCACTGGTGGCAGTGAGAAGAGCCCCTCCCCTGGGATACACAAGAAGGGCGGATTGAGAGCAATATTCAAGTAAGGAAAAAAAAAACAACTACATATTTACAGTTGGATGGAAAGCATTGATAACTTTCAAGGCTGCCGCATTTTGGAGACAGGAACTGCAAAACTACTCGCAGGCGACGCAGTGCTTCACTTCACTTCTATTCTTTTCAGCTGCTCTCTGAATCTGAACTCTGATTGGAGAAAATGTCCCATTAATAATCAAGCAGCTTCACTGTAACTGAGATAAGAGCGACTTCCAAGGCAAACGTTACCAACGTGCGGCAACTTTAATAAGAATCACAAGATAGTGTCAGTTTCTATCAACAGTTCACTGAAGCAAGGGAAAAATAAAGAGGTTTATACATCATAGCACGCTATGGAAACAAATCATGTCAATGCAGGTGGTAATAATTATTTGCCCTAAAAGCAAAGCAGAGTTGGCATGTGCGGAATCTCTTGGCTCTCGCTGTTCGGATTCCTCCCTCTGCTCTCACTTTCTCTGGGCAAAGCAAAATGCGATCCTTTTGGCTCACCTGTAGTACACTCCGGTGTGTCCTTCATCGATTTTATGCACAGAGGCCAACAGCGCCGCTCCGCCGAGAGCAGCTACTATGGAGAAGATGGCCCCCCACTGAGCCATCCCTGCACACACACACACAAACACACAGTGACGGACAGCATGTGAATAAAAGCAGATGGGCCTCTAAGACAATCCTTCAGCATGTGATGCTGAAACTTTCCCATTTAACCAGCTGGCTTTCCAGGGCATTTGCAGGGACTCCAACCCGAGCGCACACTTAAAGAGGATTGAGATTAAAACAACAGAAACGTAACCTTTCTGGACACGAAGGCCAGGAGGACATTTCCTGATCGTTTAGGGCCCCCTCCTGGCAGCTACATTTACTAATTCATCTGTTACTTTTGACAAATCATTTAAAAGCAGCATTAATGGTGTTTAATGCTACTGCATTCATTATGCATTCAGATTAATCACGATAAACTGATTATTGAAATAATTGCCAACTAATTTAATAATTGATTAATTGATGACTGGAGTATACAAGCTAAAAAAAACTTAAAAAATGTCAGAAAGTCATTTAGCCAAAATTGGACAAACAAAATAGGTACATTTTCACTTAAGATTAAAGTGTCTGGAAATACAGACTGGTTCAAGTTTTGTAAAAAAGAAAAAAAAAAAGAAGAAGAAAAAAAACATATTAAGCACCTTTTGCTATCCAATTGTTATTGATTAATAAAGAAAATAACAAAGAGATCAGATTTACACAATACTGATGTTAAGTCAAGCAAAAAGGGCTGAGATTTTCACATGCTGATGTCATTCATTTTTTTAGCTGCATCCTTTGTTCACTAAAAAAAAGCTATTTTGTTGCATTTTAATAAGTGTTTATGTTTGTATTTAAGAAACAAATAAATGCATTATTTGTTTATTTGCATCTTTTGATTTATAATATTATATACAAAGCTGAAATGGCAAATCTACAAAATATGCCCATTTTTAAATTCAATTAATCATCAGAATAACTGATTGATTATTTGACTACTAAAGTAATCATTAGTAGCCCTAATAAGAAGCAATTTAAAAGGTGTTTTCTACGACAAATGAAAACATGTCTGTTCGTTTAGGTCGGCTGTACTGAACAAAGTACAGCCAAGTTGAACTGTTTCATCACTTTGTGGTTTTAAAGTTTGACACTAATTAAACTGCATGGAAGAGATGCTGGTAATCTAGAAAACCGGTAAAATTTACGCTAATGTTTTATGTCCTCTAGAATAAAAGTATGACTGCCTTAGTGGCACTGCTCACCTTTAAGCCAACTGCTTAAAGGTTTAAAATGTTAACTTAATGATATTTTTGACTTTGTTTTAAAACAACAAAAAACTTGCTCTGTCCGTGAAAGGTTGGGAGGCTTAAAGCCTTTCCTCTACCTACATCCCCCAGAATGCTGTGCGGTTCTAGCTTAGAGCGCAGTGAAATTATTGAATCTGTTTGATATATTTTTCTATTCACATTGCTCATGTGTCGATGTCTACCGCTAAGGATTTATTGGCCAGCCCGAGTTTTTAAAGAAGCAACTACAAAGAGGTCAACACTTTATCAAAATATAAGAAATTAGCCACTAACTTGTGAATCTCTACGATCTTTTTCTGTTGTTGCTTATAATCGAAATATTTATCCCAATTCTGTCCAAATAACATAACAATAATAAGAGGGATACAAAGAAACACATTCTGTTCACCAAGGCTGAGCAGAGGGTGGCTGATGAGCAACGCCAGCTTTGGTTAGTAAGGATTTGCAGATGCAATCTGGTGCAGTTTATGGCAGTATAAGGTCTTTATTACAGCAGATGTTTTACAGCAACCTGCGCTGTCCTAACTGTTTAACAAAACAAAAAACAGAAGTTGTTTAGGTCGTTTGTGGTGGGACTTGGTTCTTGAAACGAACTGGTTACGCTTGTTTTGGAGTACAGCTTCAAATCAGGAGTTTAGTCTGAAAAGTTTTACACCGAGTCAAAATTAACACCAGAAGGTAACTTTTGTGAGCCGAAAGGTTGGTCTGACTGTAAAAGTCTAGATAAGAGGCCGGATGTGAACATATAGTCACCTGTTTGGGATTCGTAAGATAAATGAATGAAAATGTCACACATTTACACTGAGCTCAGGATATTAGCTTTCCCTGCTACTAGAGTGAGCAGCATACAGGGCTCGTTTATTGCTGACACACCTGTTGAGATGTTGCACTCATAAATGTGTTGTAAAATGCCACATAAAACCGTGCCAAACGCAACATTAAGACACGTTTCCTTTTACCTCCTGGCTATATTTTAAGAAACCAATGCAATTCCAGCACGTTTCGGTAAAATGAAAAAGTCTCAGTCATAATGAAGAAGTCCGCGGAGAGCCGCAGGTTCGTTAATTTGTCTTACCTGTAATTTTATGTGAAAACACAGCACAGCGGACAACAGGAAGTACCTTCTTCTGTTCTGTTTCACAAAACCTCTCAGGATGTGCAGTGTTGCATTCGCGCCCCCTGCTGGAAGGTCTCCGACTATACCAATGACG
The DNA here is from genome assembly GCF_051168715.1 of Poecilia mexicana. Lineage (NCBI taxonomy): Eukaryota > Metazoa > Chordata > Actinopteri > Cyprinodontiformes > Poeciliidae > Poecilia > Poecilia mexicana. The sequence goes on along the minus strand of NW_028263378.1, from coordinate 28,259,556 downwards.
TCCTGTTTCTGCCTGAGTTCACATCCGCTCGTACTGAGCATGAATGCAGAGATAAAGTGTAACTAAAAACTGTATTCAAGTAAAAGTAAAAAAGTTACTGAAATAGGAATAAATAAAAGGATTTGTTGAAAAAGATGCTTGTTATGATCATAATATCTAATGCAATGCTTAAAAATGGTGCATCAGAAAAAGGCGCAAATTCTGGTATTTTGAAGACCAAAGTGGGGGGAAAAGATTAAAATAAATAACATGTAATATGTAAATAACAAATACATGCAGAAGAAACACTTTTCCAAATAATGTTTTTTCAATGTAAGACTCATGAAACCCTTCATTAAGAGAATGTTCTAGGTTTTCTTGATTTTTTTGAAGAATATGATTTTGTACCATCATCTCTAGAGGTTTCATAGTTGCCCCCAAAACAGTACAAATCTTATTTATTAATTTTTTTTTTTAGCATTTCTCATTCCTTGACTCTGGAAGAAGAGATTATTTTTCTCCACAAAAGACTTATAGAAGATCTGCAGCATCTTGCTGCAAACACCAAGAACCTAATCTTGCTCAAGAAGTACAGTCTGCTTCATCCTGTCTTGTAAACAGCTTTACTGTTTTGTCTCCTGTTCAGTCTGTTGTCCAGGTGTGAACACAAAGGTATTCATATTCCTCAACCATCTCCACTTCTTCTTCCATGATAGAAATAATGTTTTTCTTAACCCTGTTTTTCTTGAAATCTACAATCATGACTGCTGTGTTTGCATTCAAGATAAGACGAGTGCTCCCATATCAGAATCAGAATCAGAATTAGAAGAATTTTATTGCCATTGTCAGAAAGACAACGAAATTGCAGTTCCAGTACATGTCCTACCACAAAGCATATCAGCTCTCTGTCCTGATCTTCTGGACCATTTCTGATGCACCTAGCAATTGCAGAATCATCTGAGTATTTCTGCAGATGACCAGAGTCTGTTTTGTACTGGTAGTTTGAGGCGTACAGAGTAAAAAATGAAATGGTGACAGTACACTGCCCTGTGGCGCTCCTGTGCTGCTGACCACCTGGTTAGGCACATGACCAGCTAGTCTCACAAACTGTGGTCTGTTTGACAGGTTGTCATTGACTGAGACAATTGCTGAGCCCTTCTCCTGTTCATACATTAAACAATGGTAAATGTTGGTAAATGTCTAAATCATTGGCCAGATCATCAGTTATATAATATGCCTGGTATTTAATAGCAGCATGAACTTTAAAGAGACAGTATTATGTATTTTCCAGTCATATAATGTCACTGTATATAGTGCCATTATACAGCACAGTCAAGAAACTGTTCAATTCAGTTGTTATACATATGCTGCACATATCAAATATGATTTACATTTACAAATGTTTATAACAGCATTTGTAATTTAGCACCTTAAAATTGGGCCTCTGTCTCTTTAAAAACTCCTGCTTTTTCTGAAGGAAGTCACCCCAACATGGCTTCTCTATTAACCCTATTAACTCTATTAAAGTTTTTACCAGCATTGCACTGAGAAGTGGCTCATATAATGAGCTCAGCAGATGCTCAGCAGATTAGCTAACTTTAGCAGTGTTTGCCAATTGCTGCTGGCTAGTCTGAAGGACCTGAGTGGGGATTGATTAAAAGCTCAGAAAAGTCCATTTTACATAAAACTGACCCTTTAGGAACAGTACCAGAAAAGGAGGAATCAGGAAATTTCTGATCCTACCTATTTTTATAATCATGATCTTATTCTTCAGTGCACTGTTGTCATGAGTTTGATGCATTATTATTATTATTATTATTATTATTATTATTATTATTATTATTATTACTGTGAGCAGGGCCTCAATACCTGTTGAGGACCAGAACAAGAAAGGACCAACAATAACCAAATCATCTGTGCACATAAGGACACGCTGTCCCACAGATGTCCTTCAATATTGTTTAAATGGCAATAGCGTTGTAAAACGGCGGATGGTCTCCCCTGGATATGTGACATAACAGTGATATCACCATAGCAACATAGGAATGCATTTAAGTCATTGCTAAACATGGAATGTGGTGGCGTCATAGTCATTGACGGGACCCGTCAAATTCAAGACATATCCTAAAGGAACCTGACTGAAGCTCGTTTTTGGAAAGCATTTCAAAATGTTTCCGGCTGCTAGCTCACTACAGAACAAGGCCCTGCTGAGGTCCGAGAAGAATGAGAAACTGCTCATGGAGGAAAACAAAAAATGTAAGAAGGAAATAGCAAGTTTAGTCGAAGACAATCTCAAACTACAAAAAGAGATTAGGCTGTTTAAAGACGGGCTGAAAGAGGAAGGGACTCGCAAGGACAAAATAAAAGAGCTGCAGGAGACCATTTCAGACTTGCAGAACAAAGAAGAAGAAAGGGTGAAAAATCTGAGCAAGATTCAGGAGGAGAACATTGCTCTTCAAAAGGAAGTCAAGACACTCAGTAACAAAAATGCCATTCAGACAATATGGCGAGAGCAGCAAGCGAAAGATCTGGAAGGTTTTGACAAGTTAAAGAAAGAAGCTAAATTAATGGCGTCAGACATAAGCCAGCTAAAGAAGCAAAAGGACGATCTTAAAGAGAGGGAGCAGCAAAACCTAAATAAAATACAGGAACTTCAGAACCTCCTTCAGAGCGAGCAGAGAAAGAGTAAGAATGCCGAGAAGGCATTACGGATTGAAAGGCTTGATCGACAAAATTTGTCTGAAAAGGACAAAGAGATATTGACGACTTTGAACGATAAAGTAGAAGGTTTACAGAGAAAAAACAATGGACTTTTGGATGAACTGAACAAATCCAGAAACCAAGCAAAGTCGCTTAAAAATGACAATGAAATGTTGACGGAAGAGATTCGCAGAGAAAGGATAAGAAACAAAGAGCTGTCAGAGTTACTCGAGGCGAAAACCTCGGAGAGTGACCAACTCCAGACAGAACTGCAGTCCAAAGATGAGCACTTGAGAGGTATGAAAGAAGAAGCCATAAAAGCTCGGAATATCATACATTGGATGGAGCTGGAATTACAGAAACTCTCCCTTCAATCTGAAAAGTATCGGAAGAGAAACAAGCGTGTGGTGTCGACCATAAACGAGCAGATCAAAGGCTTGAAGAAGGAAATGAAAGAAAGGGAAGACAATGAAGCAAAGCTCTCGATGCAAGTGTCAGCTCTCAAGGATCAGATCAAAGATGCCGAGGGCAAACTCTGCGACGTCCAGACGGATCTCAGTGAGTCTGAAAAAGAAAATGCGTCACTGAAGGAGGTCAATAAAGGCTTAGACAGTGACATCACAGCTCGTCAAGCAGAGCTGGCGAACGCCAAATCTGAAAATCAGCTTTTACACAATCAGCTGGAGCAGCTGAGGAAGCAAATGGAAGAGGCAGAAGCGAATAATGAGAAGAAATTGTCTATGCTTGATAGAGAACTGACTATGGTTAGAGACAGCCTGACAGGGACAGAGGAAGAAAGGCAGGGGCTTACTAACAAGCTGGACGAATGTCTGGAGGCTGTTTTCAAGAGCAGCAGAAAACTAAACCAACTGCAGAACCAAAACTCTGAGGCGGAAGAGAAGGCAAAGGAGCTGACCAAGGAAAACAACAATCTTCTTGAGGAGAATAAGAAACTTAAGTTGTTTAAGGCGTATTGGTTGTTTTTGTCCGAAACAATAATGGACAAAATAAATGATTAAGATTCACTTCCTTCTGAAGCCATGTAAGGAAGCGCACCTTTATGTCCTCTACCGCAAAAAAATAAAGCCTTAAGCACATCCATACATCATATCTGTTTATTATATCCATACATCCACACATACATACATGCATATAAGTACATACTTATATACATATAAGTATGTAATTAGTATGTAATGCGATTAAGTCAATTAATCGCATATTGTGCGATTAATTGACTTATTGCAATAAGCCTTATTATATCCTAATAAATCAATTAATTTAATTGATTTAAATTAAATCAATTAAATGTTATATATATATATATATATATATATATATATATATATATATATATATATATATATATATATATATATTTATTTATACACCAAAGTCACAACACCAAATTTTGCTGAATGATAAATTGTCCCAGAAGTTATTGCGATAAATGATACTATTGTTTTATTTTTGTTAAACTTTAAATTCTAATGAACATTTAACACTGGAACTAGAGGATATTTTAAATAAAATAAACAAAACAACAAAAATAACAAATTATGAAGTCTCTGTCCTTAAAATTTTAGAGCTAGAGGATGAATCATGCAGAAGATAAAAATTGCGATAAGCCTCCATACACATATATGGCAATAAATCAATTAATCACATGATCAATTAAAACGAGCTCAGTAATTTCAGTTTGCATGATTTTGTTATTTTAATTATTTTATTTAAAATATCTTCCAGTTCCAGTGTTAAATGTTTGTTAGAATTTAAAGTTTACTAATCTTTGAGAATGTGTTCTTGCATCATTATGCCATTATCATTGTGATTACTTGAGAAAGATCTCGAAACAATAATATTATTTATCACAATAACTTCTGGGACGATTTATCGTTCAGCAAAATTTGCTGTCATGACTCGCCAGTGTATATGTGTGTGCATGTTTGTAAATGTATAGTTTTGCGTATATTTATATACATTTATATGTATGCATCTGTATTTTTTGTATATAAACTTTTTTTGTATATAATTCAGATTTCAAGTTGATTTCAGCTCTGTACTCTTCTCCTGTTTTGTCATCTGTTACTCTTATTTGGTTCTGTCCACTTTCTGCCTTGTGGGACTAATATAGGATAATCTTATTTTATAAACTGATAGTGGACTAATGCAGTTCATTGTGGGATTATCAGTCTTTACTGAATGGCAAATAAGCAGGGCTCCATTGAATACAACTAAAAATAGAGATCAAGGATATAAATACTGCAAAACCATGTTGATACGGACAAAATGTTCCTATGGTTAGTTCAATAACATCAATAAATCTTGATTTTTATTATTGGATTTAATAACGTTAATAGAACTGTCATTGAAGCTGTTACCTTGTTGTTCCCAAGTGATCTGAGGACTTGGCTCTGCTAAAGTTTGATCAATTTAACGTACGAGGCAAAGAGAGCAGACATACACACATGGAGGCTTCGCTTGGCGGACTTGAAACCTAACTGGATCTTTAATGACTGATACATTGCAACCTTGCAACACTCACATATACATTCTTATAGAAAATTAATTCAAACCAATGAGCCACCATCATACATCAGCAGTTTGATAACAGCTACTGGTTCAAACAGAAAAAAAATATTACTTGGAAAGAGATCTTTTGCACATGTATGTTTTAAAACCAAACAAGAAAAGTGGAATGTTGGGTACCCTCAGTATATTCCGATTGCAATAATGAGCAACCTTTTTTTTTTTTTTTTAGATTAACCTTTGTGGTTAATAACAGCTAAAATTGCAGCTTAACTTGTAGCTAGGCGACATTTCCCTGCTTTCCGTCAACTCCGCACAATCAATAGCTATCAGTAGATTTCTACACATACTGCGACTGTCCTCACAGACTAAACCTGCAACATCTACATGATAACTACAACCAAAGGCTAAGAGAAAATGTATAATGATGAAAGAATAAGACGTGCAAGAACATCGATCTACCTATGTTAAGTGCTATACATGAATAACACACTTTACCTTCCAACGTGTATTGTCAGAAAAACTAAAGTGTCACTTATACAGGATCCAAGTGACAGGCCTGCTTTGAGTGAGGAAACATGGTTGAATTCCTGTACAGTGAGGTGAAGTGACAAACTGATAGTGGCGACTTGTGGAGTACAGAAAACCGTGAGAGTGATCGAAAGTAGTGAGTCAAACTGGATGGCTGGGCTGTGTCCGATCTGGATCAAACAGTTGGTGAAAGTAGTTACAGGAGCTCTTTAAACTTACTCGATGAATCACCACAAACATCAAATTCGGTGGCTAGCAGTGGCACTCTTAAGATACCGTGTCTGGGGGTTCGACATTGAAATGGCTCTGAATGATTGTGATGCGGTTCCGTCGACTGCTCCAGTCACACGTGACGACCTGTGGCGCTTCGCCGAGGCCTGACGTGTCTGTGGGACCCGTCTCAGGTCTCTACTTTCTCCTTCTGCTTCTTGCTCTTTTTCAGGAACGATGGCGGCTTGAACTTCTTTTTCTTCTTGGATGGAGACTTGCACGGCGAGCCCTCGGGGGTCCCGCCCTGCGGTTTGACTGGTGGCGTGGCGGGAGTGGAGGAGGTGTCGTTGGTCGAGAGCGCCTTCATCCCTTCCTCCAGTTCTTTAGTCACCTGCTTCTCCTCGTCGCCTCCATTCTGAATGACCGGAGAGTCGTTGTGTACCTCCATCGCTGCAACAGACGGTTGAAATGGGAGCAGAGAAAGCATCAAAGAGTAAGCAAGCGTGTACCAGAGGCTTGGGTTTGGTGCTGCTGCGGGGCTGCATACGGGTAATGTCTGCGGATGAACATGCTCACTTACAGGACGCGGGTTTTCAACTGGTTTCAAAAGCTGCGCTTCCATTACAAAGCTGTCAATATTCTGCTAATGTCGAAAAATATACAATGTTGCACTTTTGTTGTTAAAATTAAGTAAGAAACGCAATTAAAGTTTAAAGTTTGTTCTTGCGACCTTTAAAGGTAACTTTAAAGGTAATATTTAAAGGTAGGTCATCATCCTCCTATCATTTCCTGTCGTCTTTGTCTTTTCCTCATTCACTACTACTAACATCCGGTTGCTTGTTTGACTTGTGTGATGCGAAACAGGTTTTCCATTGCACTAATTTCGATACAGCAGAAAAACCACCTCATTCAAGCACACTTTTTTTCCTCAAAAACACACTATTTATTTTAAAAATTGGAGTGTTTGCATTAGGCAATTTTATTTTTCAGAATTACAATTTGCTCAATTATATGGTTAATGAAGACGCAGCTAGTATTCCGCTAAAATAATTTCGTAATTGCAGTGTTTTCATTAAAGAAGAAATGCAATTAAAATCAAACATAAATAAGTTTATGCACACGATAAGCCACTAAGAAGCATGCTGCCCCATCATGCTCAAACTAGTTCCCGTTTTCTTCTTCGTCTCACACAAGCGGCAACATCCGGTTGTCGATCATGTGGCTCCATGTGACTGAAAAAAGTGTTTCCATTTAAGTTTTGCGGCAAAACTTTTTATCAGAAAACAAGAGTTTTTTCGAGATTGCCACATTTCCATTAAGAAAATTTATTTTCGATATGTCAAATTGCGCAATGATTTGGTCAATGGAAAAGAACGCAACTAGTGTGGAGCAACAGGACCGGACAGCCGCTAAAGGAGAGAACACAGCAGCTGAAATGTGCCAGCGGTCATCCATCATACATTTTTACTAGCTTTATATTTACACATCTGCACATGTCACATGCTTCATACTTTCCTACATATGTTGGATATGCTTAAATTGAATATTTAAAGGTAAAATGTCTCCCTGAACAAATATTACTTATACTAGGAACAACCGACAGCCAAAGTTACTCCTCCAGGCATCCTAACAGGATTTTCTGTTCAGCACAGCTCTATTAGCAGCTTTCAGGAACATGGATGAGGTCAAATCAAAATCAAATGTTCCACATTTGTTGCGTTATAGATGGAAAATTTACCGTACTCTATTTGGATAGAGGTAAACTAGCATCATACACTAAGGTCCAATTCAGAAAGTGTTAAATATAATACATATAATCCTGCAGAAGCTATCTAATTAATAGAGTCCACCTGTATGTAATTTAATCTTAAAAGTAAATACAGCTTTTCTGTTATTTTCTGCTGCTACAGCGCCATCTGCTGGTAAACTCTTGAATACGTAGACAATTTAATAAATTAGAATATGGATTGCCAGATTAAAAATACCAAACGTTAAGAAGATTTTAAACATACTTTACATTAAGTCCACATTTCTGTATTAAAAGTGTATTTTTATTGGTGTGATGTCATATTTTAATCTTAAATGTCATGTTTTCATTAACTGGGGGCTGGAAATCGCCTCGATTGGGGCCATACAGTTTGTTCAAAGGAAAAAATAATTGAAACTGTAAACAAAAACATGAATTTAAAATGTGGTTTTCAAGATTTTTTTTCAGTTTCAACTTTTTATATATATATATATATATATATATATATATATATATATATATATATATATATATAGATATATTTCTTTTTTTTTCAGTTTAACATTTTTCTTCAATTAAGTTTTTTTTTTGTACAAGTCCCCAATTTAGCTCCACAGATAATAACTAAAATAAATGAACTTTTTAATAATATTCTAATTTATCAAACATGACTGTATGCTTCCAAATTTAGTCATTTTTTTGTATGAATAATTAGTATAAAAATAAGTCCTTCACTGATTATTACTCAAATTATTGTTGATTTAGTCCTGGCTGTGTTGCTGCTGTGAGGAACCAGGAAGAGGAGGAACGTTGCTGTCAGAGGCAAGAAGCAGAGCTCAGACATCTGAGTCCATGAGAGAAAACTGAAGCAAGCTGTGTGTCAGAGAAATGGCATGGAAACCAAGCTGGACATTCCACACACACACACACACACACACACACACACACACACACACACACACACACACACACACACACACACACACCCCCACACACACACACACACACACATTTGTGTTGCTATCTTTGTGGGGACTTTCCATTGACTTCCATTCATTTCTACAGCCTAAACCTTACCTTTACCCTTTTCCTAACCCTAACCATCACATACCTAACCCTAACCAAAACTTAATTCATATCTTAGTCCTAAATCTGACCCCTGACCCAAAAACAGGGTTTCCCCTGGTGGGGACCAGGCTCCAGTCCCCACGAGGAGTGATTGGTCCCCACAACGTATGTCAGGAAAATTGTCCCCACAAGGTATTGCAAACAAACGCACGCACACACACACACACACACACACACACACACACACACACACACACACACACACACACACACACACACACACACACACACACATCTGCCAAGCCTCACCTGAGACAGGAGGGAGGCTGACTGCAGGGCCGTTTGTAGGGGAGGTAGCAGGAGGAGACTCCAAACCATTCTCCACCTCCTCCCCTACAGTTACACACACACACACACACACACACACACACACACACGCAGACACACACGCACGCACAGAGACAGACATTGAGGGACAGTGAGCATCGGCTGAGCACAGGGTTAGATTTGTGAAGCAAACAGCTGTGAGAACAAACTACACACAGTTACGACACAGTAACAGATGAACACTTGTTTGTTTCAGCCTTTAAATACACAACAAAGTTTTCATCCTTAGTTCGCAAAATGTTGTTATAAGTTAGATCTAAAAGTGCAGTGGTACTTCAGACCTATCCAGAGATAGAATTTTTAAAAATATTTTTAAATATTTTTTCTATGTTTTTTTGCCTGTTTTGTAAAAAAACAAAAAAGCCAGCAAAGTGAATTTTTGATGTGGGTGTTTCAGCCTTGACCAGGTCAGCAATGAAAGACAACATTGATTTTTATGCATGATTATTTTTATGGCAGTCATAAAAACTAACCAGAAAAAGTACACTCTTAAAAGTGCAATAAAAATTCAACATTTAATTGTTTGCTTTTTTTCCCTCCCAATTTCACTGCATTAAATCTTTTCAACAGCTTCAGGATTTTGGTCCTCCTGATACGGCTTGGGTATTTTTCTAAGAAACATTCAGCTTGATTCTAAACGGTACTATTTAGAGTAAAATAAAAACCAACTTGACATTTTGAGCTCAACTAACTTAAAATTTAAAACAGTGTAAGCAAAGTACTGTGCAACACTACAAATGGTTTTGCAGGTTTAAACATTAAGTTATAGTTCAGCTAATTTGATAGCACAAAACAATGTGTTCATCATTCACACACTGATATCACATGAAGTAGTTCATCTTTTACAAAATGGACTTTAACCTTTTAGGTTAGATAGGAGCAAATCTGGAAACACATTTTTTAAACCAAACTTGACTCTTTCATTTTTTTTTTTCTTCTGGACCTGCAAAATAGTTCAAACAAATATTTATTGATCAGGACCAAAAGATAAATGAGCAAGAAATAGAAAATTTCATAGAGTCCGAATCAGACCTGAGTGGATTTACAACGTCAGCTACGATGGATGTTCAAACCTCAGAAACTAGAATTATTTGGACAGCAGAGTCACATTAGGAGGAAGGAAGACAGAAAAGAACAACATGGAAGAGTCGGTGGCAGAACTGGAGGCCTCTTTGTTTGATTTGATTTGATTTGTGTAAGAAGCCCTTGAAGTTTCAAAGTTTGGATCTCTGGTCCATCCATGTAGGACTGGATGGACTGGAGCTCGTTATGAGTCTTGAAGCTTTGACCGACATGAACGAGTGAGAGGTGAACACATCACCAGTCCATCACAACACAACACAACACAGAGACACATGAGCATGCTCACACTCACACTAATGAAGAGTCTCCATTTAACCTTGCAGACATATTTTTGGTCAGTAGGATTCAGCCAGTCTGTGCTAAGCATAATGTACAAACACAAAATGTCCCAGCTCTACTTCTTTAGCATGGAATACACTTGTTTTACTTTCTTGAACATCTTTTACTGATTTCGATTTTTATTTGGAGAGATCCGATTGTCTTTACTGCTTCCTAAGATCTAGATAAGAAACACCAGGCAGCAGAAAGAAAGACTGAATTTGAGACGATATTTAGTCTTTAGCTGATAAACTTCAGAGAACCAAACTGGATGGATGGATGGATGGATGGATGGATGGATGGATGGCTGGCTGGCTGGCTGGCTGGCTGGCTGGCTGGCTGGCTGGCTGGCTGGCTGGATGGATGGATGGATGGATGGATGGATGGATGGATGGATGGATGGATGGATGGATGGATGGATGGATGGACATAAGGGGTAGTTGGGGGATTTTACTGAATTACAATCAAGATGAGCACAAACAGATTTTTGGCTCTCTAGCGTTAACCCCGTAATGTGTTTGTTCCCCAGAATGCACCTGTACTCATATGGGTTGGCAAAGGAAGTGGTGAAAAAGAGCGTTGTCCAGCCAACTGTAATACATTTGCACTTACCCATGATAGACACAAAAAAGCTAGCTAGATAGCAAGGGTGTATTAGCATCTAGCTACTGGTGGCCTCAACCTCCTGGAGTTACAGAATGCAAAGAAGATATACGTGTGTGTGACTCTGACCTCTGCTTGACAGAAACATCCTACGAGAAAAAAACTACAGGAGTTTAAATAGACCTATGATTTAAGACCTCTGATTAACGTATTTGATCCTCTCACAGTCTGAAGACATGCGGTCTTTTGAACCTCACAAGCTTTTTACTTTGTGCGCGGTCCACCGGGGTTGCACTGACCCCAAGTGCGCTTTCAAAAGGTTTTTTTTGAGCAGCTTGGGGAACCGACAGTCTGACATGACAACCAACCAGGCATTCCTCCTGAGCGTTGCATTGAAACTGTTATTTTGTTATTGCCAACTTATATTTTTATGAATTTAAGACATTTTAAAGCCTTAATTTTAGACACATGATTATAAGACTTTCTTTAGGCTTTCTACTGTGTGGACACTATGATGGATGGATGGATAGATGGATAGATGGGTGGATGAAAACAGAACAAGGAGAGGTGGTACAATGAAAGACATTTATATATGTATAAAAGTGATGGGTTTTGCATATTTCATTGATTTTACAGGACATCGGAAATAAACACCTACAAAAACACGGCACAAGTAAGTTATAGAGAGGCTGTCAGAGAAATTAAGAAACTAAAAATGTGTAACATAAAATTAACAAAAGGAATTATATTTCCTTTGTGATTATTACAAAATAAAATAATCTACTTTCAGTGATCTGCTCTTCCTTTCTATGTTTGTGGTGCAATAAACATTTTCGGTATCATAAATGAGACAATATTCTTATCTAGAGCTGCCATCTGCCAAGTGTGACATAAAAATAATATCCACAATATGCAGGTTAAACTCTCCTTTAAAGGCATAGTTCAGGATTTCTTAAGAGTTGTTAAATATATATAAAGCCAAGTACAAACACTAGCTAAAGTAGTCGTTACCGTCGGTCCCTCCGTCCCGTTTTCGCTCCACCTCCTTGCGGTACTCCTCCAGCTCCTTGTCGGTCAGCTCGTTGAACGGATTGGGTGGTTCTGGTTCTGGTGGAACTTTGGGTGGGCTCACTGGGGTCTGATGGACACACAGAAACACACACACACACACACGCACACACACACACACACACACACACACACACACACACACACACCCCAATAAAATGCATGTTTTCATTCACGGTCAAAGGTTGAGAGGGAATTAGCTTCAAGGTTTCAGGATCAGAACCGGTGGTGCCGGTACCGGAGGGCTGTCGTCTGTTATGACGCTTGCGAGGACTTGCGACTGCGGTCCTGCTGTCTTCATATCCTGACGGTTCTGTTGTCGTATCTGAGTGGAACATGATGGGATCTGTGAATAGGTTTGGTTCGTGGGGTGGGGGGGGTTCGAAGGGAAAAGGACGGAGGACAGACTCGCCTTGTTTCGTGTCTCGATCACCTCCTGAGGGTTGGTGAACAGAGGCACAAACTGGTTTGGGTTCTCTATCTTGATGGCTGTGCTGCCAGCCTGAGTCAGCTCTTCTGTTTTCAACCACTGCAAGAAGAAATGAAGGAAGGGAAGGAAGCGGCGTTTAAGTTACTTAATTTAGAAGAAAAACAAGCAGAGTGAAGAAATGCATAATTAGCCACCTGCTGTGTCTATTTTAATAAAAAAAAAACATAAACAAAGGGGATTTGTGAGCATGTAGCATGTTTGGCCACAAGAGGGCAGAGTTGTATATCTATCCAAGCTGATGGGCTTTCCTCTGCAATGCAGAGAAGAGGGTGAAGAGGATGGGAGGGACTGTGAAGCTCCTCCCACTGATTTGAGACCATCTCTCTTCTTCTTTTTCTATGTAACTGAAACTTTTTTTTTCTACCTGCCGAATCCTGTTCAGGGTCACAGGAAGTGTCACGTTTCCTTCAGAATATCTGAAAACAAAAATAAAAACCTCCTGACTCAGAAAAAGCATGAAAAAAAAAAAGTCAGACAGAAGGTTGTTCACTCCTGGAAGCAGAAAAATCTCAGTGAGTCCACACTGATTATATTCCATATGTGAGAAAGATGCTGAGTCACTATGAGTCACTACTTTATCCTCGCTGCATCATCAAAAAGCATTTACCACTTTTCCCCTTCATTCATTTCACTTTTTATCCCCAGATAGTGATGCTCCTGATCTCACATCCTCTTTTTCCTGTAGGTCACAGTGTTTATGGCCCAGTCAAAGGAAGGGACTTTATAAATGTACTCCTGTAGAATAAAAGCACAGGAATGCATGTGCAGTAAAGTGTGAACATTTTCCCATTTTGTTAGGTTGCAATCACACATTTCCAATGCATTTTATTGCAATATCAGATGACAAATACAAGACAGAACATAACTTTAAAGTAAAAGGAGAATTATACATTTTTCAAACATGACATACAAATAAAAATCCAAACAGAGCGGCGTTTTCTAAGACTTTCTGAGCATGTTGCTACCAGCTTAGCACATCTAAAATAACAACTGAAAAAAATCTTCAAAATATACACAAAATTTTACATGAATTTAGATCTGGACTTTGACTGGGCCATATTAACACATAAACATGCTACTAATTCATATTGTTTCGTATCTCAATAAGTTTTAGCTGCAATATATCTGGTGATACTTGCGGTTTAATTCAGCATAAACAGTTTTAGAAGGAAAAGAGGTGTTAATGTATTAGAATATAAGAATAAACAATTAAGTCGTTTCAATGCCAAACAGCAGACATTTACCAGAAAACACCTTTAAAAGAACATTGTAGTTAAAATGGAAATATATCAAGAAATTACATATTTTTAATTTATTGAAAATCAAATTGCATGTTTTCCTAATACTGACTTCCACTTTGCATGGTTTAACTACTTTCACTACTTTCCTGGTGCTTTGAAGACAGTGAATGTGAAAAAGCTGAAGGAGGTAGGAGTATTTTTGCAAAGCGCTGCATGTTTAAAGCTGATAATTATGCCTTGGAGCTCACAGTGGTGCGCTGGTGTCCCGGGCTCGCCTCCTCCTGGCTGACTTTCTGGTAGGTGTTGGGAGTGTTGAGCCATCGGGTCCTCTCCTGCTGCTGACGCTGGGCAAACGGGTGCTGCCTCAGAGCCGGGTGGACGCCGTCGTCATCAAACTGGTGGAAGACCGTTACGGTCGCCGGCACCTCCACCTCCCTCCGTGTCCGCGTCCGCTCCAGCAACACGGGGAAGCGGTAGGCGTAGCCCGTACGATAGCCCTGAACACAACACCAAAAGGAAAATATTTTAAACGGGCAGTGTTATGCATTGTCCAGGCACATAATGCCATTTTATAGCACAATCAAGCAACTATGTTTCCTTCAGTTGTTGTACATAAAAAGAAAAGACATATATGTCAAATATGACTTCGCCTTGAAATTGGGCCTCCGTCTCTTTAAAAACTCCTACTCTTTCTGAAACTCCGCCTTCAGGAAGTCATTACATCACTCCTCTAAATCCTTTAACAACATTTTTTTGCCAGTGTTGCACTGAGAAGAAGCTTCTATAATAAGATAGCAGGTGTTTGCAAATTGCTGCTGGCTAGTCTGAAGGAGCTGAGTGAGGCAGAAGTTCAGAAACTACAGCTCTGAGGAGCAGCTTTGACCTCGAAGGCGGGGCTAGGCCCAACCAGGCGTTTTGCACAGCTGAAAGGTTGCCACGGGAGATTAAAGGATTTCTCAAACATGCAACAAGACAACACTTCAGGTACGTTTATGAGGAGGGAATAATGATAAAGCTCAAAAAAGTCGATTTTACACAACACTGCCCCTTTCAATTTGAAGTATGCACTGCACGGCTGAACAAATTTCCTAAACTTTTGCTGCAATGTCCATTAGGTTTAATAATGTTGCTCCAACAACAGGATCACCTTTTTATTAAGTCATGCTTGTGGGCAACTAAAACCCTTTTTGAAACTCGTCTGCACTCAGCCTGCTGGCTTTTTGTGGTTTAAGCTTTCAGCCCCTAAAACAGTGTTCTGTGCTACATTAGCCTGCTGCTTCTGCACACTCGACACTTCACACTGCTGTGCTTTAAGGGTTCAATTTGCAAACCGCAAGAAATCTTTTATTCTTTTTTGTTTTGAAGCATCAACAGAAAATGCAGCAAAAGTGCTTTCCACCACACTATAAAATTGATAGCAATGCTTATAGCAAGCAGCTAAATGCTGCCACGATGGCATGACATCATGGAGAGATTTACTAAAATATCCACAGAAACACAAACAGTTAACTGTAGCAAAACTGAAAAATGCCAAATTACCAAAAGTTACATCAAAACAGAGTAAATTTGCTAGCATTAGCCTAGCATGTTAAGCAAACCACACAGAAGGAAAACAACAGCAGTGAAGGGCGACATTTTGTTCACTGAGATATATGATCAGAAATGTATTGGGTAAAGTGCTGTTGGAACATTATTAACCGGGTTCAGCTCATACTTATGCTCAGATTAGCATTAGCTTTGTTAGCCAAAGCAAAATGCTGCTAGCTGCATTGGAACAAAACGCTGGTTGCTGTCAGAAAAAAGAAAAATAGAAGAGGTTGTTGCCTTTAGAGTTACTGTCTACACAACATCACTGATTAAATACAGAGCTCTCTGACTGCCCTTAAAAGCTACTGAGTTTTTTCAAGCGCATCCCTGGTATTGATTTTATTAACTTTAATCAAGTATCTGAATGGGATTTGGCTTCAGTTATTCTGAATAGATTCAAATCTCTCAGAAAAACAAATCCTGATCTGTACATCCCTACGTTTTTTATTTTGTCACATGGCCAGAGGAGTCACAGAATCCTAAAGGTTGTTCTGTATTTTGTGGGAAAAGTTTAAAGCAAAATCCCAGCAGAGAAAATGATTTTACTTTTAAGCAGTTTAGCAGAATAAAAAGCTTCAGGGTGTCAGATTTTAATTCCAGCAAGAGGTCAAAGAGGTAAGCTGGGTGAGTTAATAATGGATTGTTTAAACCCACAGCCGTACTCAGATAGCTTGTGGTTCATCAGACAGAGAAGGTTATAATGTTCAAATCAAATCCAGGTTCTTCGCTGCAGCATCAGCAAAGCACTAAACCTCAAGTTGCCAGGTGAACTAATACAATAAGAAATTAATCGCATGACAAATTCAAATGAGAGCAGCAATTTTCATTCTTATGGTTAATAATTTTTGAAGGGCGATTTTGTCCACAGAGTCATCCGATCCATTTTATTTATGGCTTTGGGTGTGTGTGTTTTCTATTTCCATTTTATTTATTGTTTTTCGTTGTCGTGTCTCATTTTGGATATTTGAAACATCTTCCAGTGACCAATATTAAAGTTTGTCTTTGACAAGGCGAACTTGCATTATTATGCCACTATCAATATTTTACTTTAAAATAGTCTTAAAACAACAATATTATTGTTGATCAAAATAATTTATGGGATAATTTATCTGTTATTATGACAGACCTAGTTTTTTTTTCCTTTATTAAGCAGATAAACCTCGTTGAGATCCAGATCTCATTTACAAGAGGGACCTAAATAAAGTCCTGACGTTATTTAGTTTATCCGTTGCTTACCAGATTATCCAGAGTCCTCATAAGAGCTTCAAACTCATGTTCCCCAGTGCGGCTCTTATGCAGGGGCCCGAAGGTGGAGCCGGCCCAGCTCACGGTGCCGGTTGGGTTGGGTTTATGGATCGCCCGGTCCAACATAATCAGGTTGTGCTCCCCTCCAGAACTACACAAAGCTGACACCTGCCAAAGACAAACAGGCAGAGCTAATCCAGCTGAGACTGATGTCTACAGACAGTTTCTGTAGAAGAAGGCTGGCCTTGGTTAGAAAGAAAGAGCTAACCACATTTTCTGTATGTTGCAGAATCAGCCTGGCATAAAAGTATCTTTTTAATACGTTAAAACTTTGACCATTAAGAGCTTTATCCGTAATGAACCAGCAGGGGTTACATAGACGAGAGGACAACGCAAACCATCACTTATCATGCAGGTAAGGACTGAGATGGGACTCAAAGGAGCATAAAGATTAGGATTGGGCTATAATAACTATGTAAGTTACTGTCAGTCAATGCAACATACGTTAATATTAGGATTGTTTTCACAGACTGGAGCTAAAAATGCCTTCAACTTAACCTTCCTCTCACTTTTCTTCTCCCTCTACTTATGACTCTCCTCTCTAGCTTTACTTTACTCCTGACAGCAGTGCAGCACACAGTAGCCAGCTTTGCAGCCAGACCAGCAGGAAGTGGCAGTGTCGGTTTTTCAAATGAAAGTACATTTTAATGATTCACGACATGAATTAATTTCAAACTCACTTCATTCTGAAGGCGTGGCGGCTTTTATTTGACCTTGACGGTGCGCCACGATCAATTACGTGTTGAGGAAACTCTGGTATGCAGTTTGTCATACAGTAAGTTTAAGTTACTACGGTGTTCATACAAGTATTTCTGAGCCACCTTGCGAGTGGTACCTGGATCTGGCAGGCTGCCTGTATGTGGTAGATGGTGTAGAAGGCCTCCTCCATCGATTCCCCCAGAGCCACGATGCCGTGATTCCTCAGCACCAGAACCTGGCGGAGAGAAAAGCAGCGAGTAGCGGTTCAGGCTTCAATCACTAATCCAGCGTAAGAATACATCACCTCTGCATTCAGCTCTACAGCTCGATGGAGGGGGTGGAACACCAGATCAGTGTCTAATTCAGTCTGGTCTCTTGTGGTGTTGTTCACCTTACAAGTGGGTCCTAAGCTTTTCTGCAACTCCATCCGGTCCTCTTCCTGCTCCACTACGCCGTTGTAGTCGTAGTAGGCCACATCGCCAACCAGCAGAGCCTCATGGGACAGCGGCAGCAGGCCGCTCTTCATCGCAGAAACCTGGAGACGGTAGACTGTCAGCCTCAGAGGGTAATGGACGTTCGCTTTTCCTGAATCCGGTGTCAGGTGTCTATTCTGAGCGAGTCTGCAGAGTAACCGTCACTGACTCACCGCCGCCGTAGCAGGTGTGTGGAGGTGCAGCAGGCAGCGGACGTCGGGTCGGGCAGAGTAGATGGCCGAGTGCAGGCTGAACTTGTCGGTGTCCACCTGGAGGTTGGTGCTGCCCTTCTCCACCACCTCACCCAGAAGATTCACCTTCACCTGTTACAAATGCAACACAGCACCATCAAAGTTACGGAAGCCATAGGAAACCTTCGGAGACACGTTTCAGCTCAAGTGAAATTTCACACTTTGATTTTATTGATTGTGTTTTATGGAGTGATTTTACAACTCTATGTTCTTATTTTGATTTTCTGCAAGTCTGAAATTTTTGCTATTCTAATTCCAGTGCTCTTGATTTTGGTAAATTTTAGAGTGCAAAAATTGGTCTAACTTTCTTTGTATAATTTTCTTATGTCAGTGAAAAGTTAGCCTAGTGTAAACCAGCTCCTTGTTCTACGCTTCACTCCGTCCAGAGGGTCTGGACCCTCAGCCGTTGAGAAACTATCGCTTCCTGAAGGCGTAGACCGTGTCGATGTTTAAATTATCGCCCAGTCACTAACGTTTGTCCGTGACGTTAGAAATGCGCCAGTTTGACGCAATGAAGTTTACTGGAAATTGCCTGCGATGTAAACAACCATCCTCCACTGCAAAGAGAGAAGTGTGTTCACTCTTCCACTGCTAAAACTACAGTCTACAATGTTAGAACAGCGCAGAAAATCAACATCATCATTCTTAACTTCTGTTTGCTGATCGGCCCGGTTGAAAGTCTACATGAGGAATCAAGTGGAATATCGTAGGAAGGCAACGGCCATTCTAGGACAAAGTGTCTTTAGCTGAAGAATATTAAACAGCAATGGTTTAGATTGACCAATTTGCAGAATTTCTATTTCAGGTTTTTATATTAATATTCAACACTTTTATTCTATCAACAACAAGGCATTTTCTGTGGTGTTCAGCAGTAAACTCTGGACTCACCAGACTGGATCCGGTCACCTCACTGTAGGCCAGGCCTTCTGGAAGCACCAGGAAGTGTTCCTGCTCTTTACTCACACGTAGCTGCCAGAAAGGAGGACACACCAGTTAGAGCACCAGACAAGACAGACATTACTGGCTATCGACACACAGATAAATGGCCTCTCCTCTTAGCACAATCGTCCTAAAACCAATAAAAGCAGGAATGGAGCTGGTTTCCAAACCAACCGTGAGAAGCGTGTGGCTGATCTGGGCCCAGCCGTAGAGGTCGAAGAGTCGGTGGGTGCTGGCCAGTTTGCAGCGCATCAGCCGCTCCCCCTTCACCAAACTGCCAGGCTCCCAGCCATGCAGGTCGTTGATGGGGGTCACCATCATCATGTCTGCCAAGAAGAAGCAAGAGGAAAATAATGAAAGCCTCTTGGTCAGCCAACGAAAGTTTGTAAAAGTGTAAATCCTATTAATTTGTTACAAATGCACAAAATACAATGATGTGACTTTTTTTAATTTGGTGGGTTGATTTGATTTAGCAAATGTGCTGAACAGTTTTCATAAAATTAGCTCTTAGCAAAAAGAAGTATTGATTCAGAATGCAAGTAGATAAACTAAAAAAAATCCACTTTAATGCAAATATTGATGAACACTGGATGAGGCACAGCTAAGTACTTTCTGAGGTTTATACAGACATATTATGGAATATGGAAAAAACATATTTTTGTAAAAGTTACATTCTGCAGCTTTTAAAGAAACATCCCTGTGCATCAAACTGCTGTGTATTAATATTTTCACACTAACATCTGGAGTGTTTGTTAGTCTGTCCAAAGCACAAAGTTCTACTCAAATCTCCTATACTCTGAATCAAACTCCATATTTTGTGATATTAGGACAGAAAAGACTATTTTTGCCTGGCATCACACATAGATATAATTACGGTATTTTTATGTAAAAACCATCTCTGCTGTAGTTTTTTATCAGCCTGCTGAACAGGTTTTGTTTACCTCTCTGGTGTGTTTGCAAGATAAAGACTGGCCGACGTCCAGAAAATCCTGATATATACAATTACATCTAAAAAAAGCAACAGTTACATTCATTTTAAGATTTATTTTAAGAAGTCCAGCATTAAGAAATAGTTATTTTTAACAAACTACTTGTGGGCTCCTCAATTTCTTAATATGGGACTTCTTTCTCCCACAGAAAATCAAAATAAAAGTCAGGTTTTCCTACTATAATAAAACACATGTAACTTAAGTTTTTTTTTTTAAACACATCAAGATTGCCAACTACTTTGTAGAGAGGAGCTTTATTCAGCCCATTTCCCTGCTGCTCTACTAAGTCGTCGCGTTTGGAGCTCAAAGGCGCTCTCTGAAAAGGAACTGATTTTCTTCCAGCCATGTTTTAAGCTGTGGTCGACCCATAAGGTCTCCCGTTTCCTCCTATAGGAAGCTCAACACACACAAATTATAGGAAACACATGAGCAGGTGAGGTATAATGTTTGATTTTAGTACATTTTTCAGGGTGGATTGACTTTGTGCATTCTCTGCATTTTTATTTTGCTGTTTTTATCATACGATGCGTTTTTGTTTTTCTTTCTGAGACAATTCATGAAATCTGTGTCAATTTCACACACTGTCCTCTCTGAGGTGTTGCACATTAATCCCGTTTCACATTTTAATTCCACTTTATTCTGTTCTGGGTTTATTTACTTGTTTTGATTCATGGTAAACTTTCATAAAACACATAAAAAAAAAGAGAGAGAGGATTTACTGCAAAACATACTGGAAGGTGAGACAGGCAGGGCGGCTGGTGAGCCGTGAGAGGCCATGAAATCGGCGAGCTGCCTCAGGGCCCACAGATTGGATGAGCTGCCGCCCTTCTTCATCTGTTCCTGGATCAGCACATCCAGCTCCTCTCTGAAGGACTGCCAGCAGACACATCAAGTTAACAGACGAGATCTGAACCACAGTAATACACACACACACACATATATATATATATATATATATATATATATATATATATATATATATATATATATATGCTTCCTTGAACAGGTTAGGATATGTTTATTACTTTTTTTTACACAAAATCATTCTTGGACAATGAGATTGTTTTCCACTTTGAGCTCTCTTAGGGCCTTTTGTCACTTTAAATCCAAATAAGCCACTGCTAGGCACGCCGTCCATTTTACATTTGCATATGAAAATGGTTGAAACAAATGTGTAATTATACAACCGTACATCTTTGAAAAGCAGAAGCAGAACCTCCTGCACAATCAACAAGAATGCAGCAAGTTGTTCTGAATGGTAAGTCAACAAAAAAAAAAAAAGTATTTTACCAGCAGCCATTGTACAGTGCACATAGCGGTAAAATCAGCTGACCAAACGAGATGGAGTTACATACCAGATATTTTTTTAAATGGCTTGTTTTCCAGACACCAAAAAACATTAAATTATTGACAAAAAACTGCAATAATTTAATGTTTTTAGTCGTCTTTTTAGTCTCTTTGGCTGTTTTTAGAAGCAGTAAAAACCCAAATGGAAGTTGAAAAATGTGCTAAATGTGAATTTTTCATAAGACATCCCCTTTAAAGGAAAGCCTCTGCAAATTCACCTCAAGGTGATCATCTAATTTCATCAGCAACATGTTGCGTCACTGCTGACATTAGCAGACTCAACCAGGCCTGGCTTTTTACTCCAATTACATCCCCTCTGCTAAAGAGGCAATTCAGAGATTTATTGTGAGGGCATGATCACATTTAGAGAGATTAGAGTTAAGAAAAAGGCAATAAAAAAACTAAAACACAAGAGTACCAAGTTCTGCAGAAACAAGCAGCCTTCTCACCGGACTCTGAAGGAGGCTGGAGATCCGTTTCTTGTGTCCAGAGACGGGGGTGGAGTGCTGGGGAGACTGGAGGCTCTCGGGGACCCCATCGCTGGGGCTGCGCTGCACCGGAGTGCCCTTTGGGGTGGGAGACTTACTCATCTTCTGTGTTTTATAGTGGGTGTGTTATAGCCTGGTGGAGACCTGCCAAAAAAAATAAAGCTACATTATGCATTAGAAATGTGATGTATATATATATATATATATATATATATATATATATTTTTTTTTTTTTTGCCCATTTTTATTGTCCAAGTAGCCCACACCCAGTCAGATGCAGTGGAGAGCAGCATTACTCCAAAACATACATTTCAGTCTTTGATCTGTTTGTGTGTTTAAAGAGTTGTGGAGAAGACCAGCTTTACCAACTGGGACAAGCAACTTCATAGCATGATGCTGCCACCACCATGCATCACCGTGGAGGTGGTATGTTCCCATATGATCTGCAGTGTTATGTTTTAAAGCAGGTAAATATTTTAAAGGGAAGGAGTTTAATTTGTGTCTCATGGTTTTCATCAGTGGATTCTTCCTACATGCTTTGTTTAAAACTTCACTAAGAATTATTATGGGTTGTTCTTAATAAGCAGAGGGACTCCATTAAAATTTCTGAATTGGTTAACTGCAGAGTCTTTAATTGAAAACCATATACTGACAAAATAAGCAACATTTTCAGTTAAAAGCCCCTTTTGCTGTTAAATTATTGAATAAATAGAAATCTTAGCTCAAGAATAAAGAATTTATTGTTTTTAATTTGTTATTTAGGTTATTCAACCATCGGTTTGGTGCAAAGTGTTTTTCTACCCATTCAACTTTCAAGTGTTTCAGGAACTCCAGATAAATTTATTTAAGACGCTGACAATGGCGTCTGAGTAGACTAAAGGTGCTACTTTAGTCTCGAATATGCTCGCTGATTTGCTAACTCCTTTTAGCACAACTTGAACACATTCATAGTCTTTCCCATCAGATTGATTTTTGAAGCAAAAATTACCCCCAATACACCAAGAGAAGCAGCTTTGTCATTCAGTGTTTTCGTTAGCAGACAGGTTGTGCGTTGGATTTAGGGGCGTATCAGAAATTTGCAAATATAAAGGTTCCAGTCGTAACCTTTGTAAATGAAAAAAACAAACAGATAAATGACATAAAACAAACATTAATGCATTAAGATACACATAACTAATAAAAATCAAGACTTTTAACAATGATGCTCCTTGTCCTCTTCAATAAAGACCAAATTTCTGAGCTGCTAGCTAATAGTCGACTCTCCCACCTAATTTGCATATCTGCATTTTGTCCAGAGTTACATTGGTGCTGCTGCTTTACTGATTCAACCTCTGTACTCCTTGGTCTCCATGACAATGTTCGTTCTCTAATTTTCTAAAACAAATTACACACCTGGCCCTCTGAAACCAATGTGTTGTTTTTACTTTGGATTTTTATCTGTAAAACATCTTCAGTTATGAACTACCTCTCTAGATGCATTGACTTTTGTGGTTATAACGTGATAAAAAATATTTAAGGATCTGTCTGTATAGGTCCATTAATCTGCGACAAATGAGAAGCTATCTTAAATATGCTAATCCTAATCTCTTTACCTCACTAATGAAGAAACAGATTAAGTCTTTTCAAGTAATTTCTCTTAAAAGATCAAGAGAATCCAACATGCACATCAACTTCAAAAGAATTAAAATCCATAAATAAATAAATAAAAATTCAACAAGCGTTATCAATAATTCATAAAACATAAACCATTCAATCAAAGTCCTGTAGATCAACTATAAATACCTGACTTGAAGAGTCTCATTTCCTGCTTGCAAGCAGAAAGTGAACATCAAGTTCTCATTTCCTTATAACTTTTAAATGGAGGCATTAAGTGAATACTATACCATTACATTAAGGATGCTGTATTCCTCTGGGTCCCGACCGCAGGAAACGCAGCTCAGGCGGAAAATGCACGCATAAGCACTTGGATCTCACATGCAGAGAGCGAGAGAGCACCACTGAGAGGGAATGATACAGCTCTGTTGTTGAGGAAAGAGTAAAGAGTTACAGTAAGGATCTGGAGCGGAGAGCCAGCCGGCCGGCCCCTCCCTGGTACACACCGACCGAGCTGCAGGGACCAGATAACGGCCTGAACACACCACGCCCTCCGCTGCATCCCGCTAACCGACTGACTCACTTGATTTGTGAGAGCTCTGTAAAAGCTCCGCCGACACGCGCTCTCAGGTTACAGCCCCTCGATTTTTCGAAACGGATCCGCGCGGACGTTTGTTAGAGCTCGCGACAGGAAACATCAGGTTTCACTGAGCCTCCGGATTAAAACACGCGCTCCAAACCAACGGGATTAGCCTTCGAGTAAGTAAATATTACATAATCGGGACACAATAGCGGTTAAATATGGAATAGAGATCCTGAGTTGTAGCTTAAATATAGAAATAATAGAATATTCTATTTCGACAAACAAAACAAAAACCGAAGAAATATTGTTTTAAAAGCAGCTGGAATAAAAAGTAATTAATAACAACCCAGAATAAAAAAAAAGCCAAAAACGAACAAAAATGTATAAGAAACAATCAAAATTGCGAGTTATTCGAAATTAGCATATATTTCTTTTACTCTAACACGTATGAGCGTATGAGCGCGCTTTTACGAGTTTTTTTGTGTGGGTTCAGAAACTGACAGTCTGACGGGACAATCTCCACAGTCCGACCGTGACATTTGCCGCGCTCCTCCTGAGTTGCACTAAAACTGAGGGAGGGCGAATGCGGGAGGTCAGGGCCATCACTAGGTCTTAATGACAAGGGGGCTTATGCCCCAGGGGGGAAACAGGATGTGAGCAAATGTAGCAGCCTTACCAAATTTCACAAACTGAAACAAGAAAGAAAAAGTTAAATTCCACTTTTAAAATAGTGTTCAGGGTAACAGAAAACTTTTCTACCACAATATACGACTAAAAACAGTTAATCAACATCATAAAATGGTGTCCCAGCAAACGTTGCTAAGATAATTATAATTTTTTTGTGGCTCCACGCCTAAAATTGTTAGGTACCCTTTGAAGAACGTTTTGTGCAAACTTTCATGCTTGTATTACCTTCTGAGCAATTCTGCCCATAATATCATATGAAGTAAAGGGAAACTGACAGATTTATGATCATATTTGAGATAAAATTTCCACTTTTTGTTATTTATTTAAACTCATATTCTGGCCACATTATATTGAATTTGTGGTCAGTTTAAAAAAACAAACGGCAAAATACCAAATTATTGTGGTGTGTGCGGGGTGTGTGTGTCTTGAAAATATCTTAGGGAGGCTTCAGCCCCCATAAAACAGGCCTTTGGGGACACACTGTAAGAGGTTATTCCAATGTATAATTTCACATCTTTGTTAAATCTTTTGTTTTTTGTACTAACAATAATATTTAAAGTTGGTTAACTTTAAACCATTCAGAAATATTAAATAAATGATTGCACTGAAAAAAGAGGAGCTCCAAAAAAAAGCTAAATTGTTACATGTCATCAAATTAAATTTGTCAAACTTAATTATTTACATTTATTTAACATGACAACTTAATTTGATTGGTTGTAACAAATGAAATCCATTTCTGAAAGTTTGATCACCTGTTTTTTCCCTATGTGTAATACTAAAAGTATCATCTGCGAACATAAGAGCCAGTGCTCTTTCACAAACAGTTTTTAAGTCATTGATGCAGATTAGAAATAAAAGAGGGCCCCAAAATGAAATGACATTATTTTTTAAATGTTTGAAAATAATTGTATGAATATGTTAATTGTTTAACAGCAGAATGTTTCTAAATCTGCATCTCTTGTTCTGCTTCAGACAATAGATGTTGGTTTAGATATCAGGGGGAAGGAGGATGCAGCAGACAGTCACTGCCTCCCCCTCCTGCAGGGAGGGTCCTAGTGACTCAGGCTGGTGCTGCTGGTCTCCTCTTTAGTCGGCCTGATGCCTGACGACGCTGCATCATCACATTACTTTGTTCCATGGACGCTTTCCTTTAAAACAGCTGGCCGCCCCGCTGAGTACATGAACGGGAGATTTTAATGTCGCTGAAAATATTCAGTCGTTTACCTTTACATGAGTTTTTATTCAACCCTGTTAAGCCTCACTTAGTGCTCATGTCTGAGTGAGAGCTGGCACTCACAGATGGGAGTTTCATTAAGCAGCTTTGGGTTAGTTTTTTTTTTACTGGTTAATGGATTTATGGTTGACAGTAAAAAAAAGAAAAGAAAAGAAAAAAAAGGTTTTTCTGTCTGTTGACATGAAACTTTTTACTTTTATTTTTGTAAGACAGTGACTAGTGTTTCAGAAGCGTCCAGCGGCTGCAGGTTTGTGTTGAAGGAGAAACTGATTAGAGAACCACCTTGAGTGTGATGGCTGAAACTCAAATACTGTTGGGTGTTCCCCAAACACACATCAAAACTAGTTTTGGAATCGATAAAGATAAGACTGAGGTTTTGGAAAGACCAGGACCTCAATTTTAGAAAACGTATGGACTAAAAGCTGAATCTGTGCCAGTAAGCCAAGAGATAGAGTGGACAAATATGCAGCCATGTTCATCCACTGACATTACTGATGTCCCGTCTGTGACTTACATCAATCCTGACTTGAAGAGGCAGAATTCTGTGTTTTCCAGATGCATATTACTGTTTTATAACCATGTTACCTTCAGTTGTTATGAAAATACAGTATATATTAAATATGACTTAAAAGAAATTTGACTTCATAACTTAATGCCTTGATGTTGGGGCTCTGCCTCTTTAAGAAGCTCCTGCTCTTTCTGAAACTCCACCTTCAGGAAGTCAACAACATGGCTCCTCTATTAACCCTTTAACAATGTTTTTACCAGGGTTTAACTGAGAAGTAACTACTATAATGAGCTCAGCAGATACAGTTCCACCAAGTGTTTGCTAATTGCTGCTGGCTAGTCTGGAGGAGCTGAATGGGGGGAGTTGCAGAGGAGGGCTGCTCTGTGAGGTGGAAGCTCAGAAGCTTGGAACCTGCAGCTTAGAGGAGGATTTGCATCTCAAAGGCGGAGCTAGATCCACTCAGGAGTTTTCCACAGCTGAGTGGTTGCCATGGGAGATTAAAGGATCTCTTAAACATGCATGAAAGAATCAAGGCAACACTCCAGACATGTTTTTGACAACTTGTAGAGATATAAAATTTGACTTAGTACAATACATGATGAATTTAAACTTATGCAATCAATTTCAGTTTTAAGAATCATTGTTCACTCCCTCAATGAATGAATGTAAACTTTAAACCATAATTTTTTTTTTTAAGTTGAAACTCAGTCTTAAGGAGGTCAGTGGGAGTAATCACTGAAATGTCTCTTGGCTAAGACGAGATCTGGTCAATGATTTTAGATCCAAAAATGAAACTTCTGAGAAAACCAGAGGCATCAGATTTCTTCACAGTTCTGACTCCAGAGATCTGGCGCTGGAGTCAATCGAAGTGGCTCAAACGCATCATGTTAGTAGTAGATCTGCTCTGCCTCACACACACACACAAACACACACACACACACACACACACACACACACACACACACACACCCTCCGAGAGGGAGAGATTCCCCTTGCAGAGATGATCATCTTGTAGCAGCCTGGCCCCGGGTCCGGCTGCCAGTCAGAACGCATTGTTCACTAAGCTACAGCTGACAGAAGGTCATGGCTCCCCGCTGACTGTCCTCTGGGGTCTGTCTTCATCTGTTTGACTGGCAGGAAGCTGCAGGGATTCACACAGTCTCTGCCAGCACAGACACACAGCCAGGCTCCGTGCATATCAGCACAGGTTGCTACACACTTTTAAAAAAGACAAGAAATATCACCCTAATTCTAAATGCGATGCAAACATGTATGGCTTAGTTATTGCTATCATAATCTAGTGTATGAAATTCGCTAGCATAGCGTTCCTTCAGTTTGAACTCTTGTTAATGAGACACCAGAGTTGCTCTCCCTCCACTTCCTTGTAATCACCGCCAGCCTTTTTTGAAACTAATTTTTTGACATTCAGTCATGTCAAAAACTTCAGATATCCACGTTTTAAAAATACAATTAGCAAGCCATACGCCACATATACCTGTTATGCAGGCTCTCTCAGTCTTGACTAGAAAGATTAACTGATTAATCAGCAATAAACCAGCTTGTGATATTTCAGTTTCCTATTAAGAGCAGAAAAGCTCTTATGATAATTTGTTGAATAAGTGTTTGAAAACTATTAAGAAATTTAGTATTTATTCTAAATCTTTGTTTCTATGGAGCTCCCAGACATCCAGTATTAGACATCAAGTTTCATCACCATTTATCACTATTGTGACAATAAAAGTTACAATAACAAATATTCATTACTTTATTTGCATAACTGTATGACTGTGAGCCACAGCAATCATAGACCCCCAAACATAAATACTGCTCTTGAAAAGCATTCCAATTTGTATAATGCTTCTAAAGGTCATCAGTCACATACAGTGTATTTTGTATCACTAAGCTGCATTTTCAGGTTGTGAAGTTTCAAGCAGGCTGAAGTGAAGTACACGTATTAAATACAGAATGTATTTTTGATGGGGGACTGATGAAACTTCCAGTACAAAATGTGAAAAAGTCAACCAAACAGTGTGATATATAAACAGACTTAAAATGAAAAGAGACATTACAGAAATCAAATGAAGTGGAACCCATAGTGAAGTGGATGAGTCAATAAAAAGATAGTTTTTTTCTTAGTGACAGGAGATAGTTACAGAATTTGACTGTCACAAACGAACAGTTTTAGTGTAACACAGCTTCACTTAGCTGTATGGAACATCATATGTTCTTCCAGTTCTTTTGGAGTCATAACATTTCATTTCTGATATACCCTGGCTTGTTATGTCAAATACAAACTACGGTGGTTGTTGCGAAGTAAAGTCAAAGAGCGCAGTCTATCTTGATATCGCGAGTAAAAGGCTAATAAAACAAAAGGAAATCCAGGATGTGATCAGCTCTGCGCTTTGTTTAGTGCGCCCAGGCTCTGCAACCCGAGTGTTACAGTACTGTTGTTTCTCTTCCTCCTGTCCACATCACGACAGCGGCCCGCGCGCAGCATGGCTGCCTAGCAACACTCGCGAGCGCTGCAGCATCAGCACCAGCAGGACCAGTGAATAATGGCTCCCAGCCTGAGGGCAGGCAGAGGCGAGCAGCAGCAGCTCGACACTCTACCAACCTAAGCTAAACGCAAAAGCCTCTTTCTGTCAGCTAAAAGGCTCGCGCGGCTCCCATAGCGACTCCGCATCGAGTCGCAAAGGCTGCTGGGCCACAGAAACCAGCAGCACCGTGTTTACTGTGCTAATCTGTAGGCGGCCACAGCATCACACCTAATAATTTCCCCACCATTTATGGTGTAGTTCAAAACACATTTTAAAGTCAATAGAAAGTCGCGCGACATAAACCAATGCGCGCGAGAAGACGGCGTTCTCTTTTGTCATGGTTTCTATTTTAGTGCAGCTATTGGAAGAGAAAAGGAGAGCAGCACCCAGTGAACAGAGGACTGCATCTCCTCAGACATGTTCTGTATAAAGCTAACAGGATGGAGTACAACGCCCAGTCCTTTCATCTTTAATGTAAAACAAACAAAAAAAACCAGCAGCGTCAACTCACCTCACGATAGCGTCCGATGTGAGGCACACCCACGGCCTAAAGGTGGCTCTTAGAGGCGCAGATTTAGTCAGTAATATAGCCAATATGTTTCAGCAGCGCTCCTATATGAGGAAGCTCCGGGGCCTCAGCTGATCCCAGGTCATTAGACCTTGGTGTGTTTTTTTTTTCTTTCCACCGCTCGGTTCGCCTGGACCGTCCCACTGCCACGCCTTTCTTGTCTGACACCCAAACGCACCGAGCCAGCCAGTCAGTCCGCTGCGGAGGGAAGCTTGGCACCGTGCTTCATTATTGTGTGATAAAGCTGTGGCCCACGCACAATCCTGCTGGATTTATGGCGCTGCCTTCTAAAACGTGAAGCTGCTCAGAACCACATCATCGATCAACAATAGATTGTTTTAGTGTCAAACAGGCGCCATCTTCTGTTACAAAGACGAAATGTATAGAAATTGGGGGAAAGAAATTGCAAATATACTTTTCACAAAGCTACCTGCCCCACCCCCTCAAATGTAATACTCTAATCATGTTATGTTTTCAATAGCTGAGTGCAAAATAAAAGCAGGGCTGTGGTATGAAAATAATACCTCAGCCTCAGCTGAGTGAAAAATCATAATTAAAGCTGGGAAGTGGTGTCATATAAAATTAACCTTTATTTAATGCTTTATAACACTTATAATAGCTAGAATGTTATTCTCTCATTAAAGTATACTTGGAGTCTTGCTTTGAATCTCATGCATGTTTGAGAAACCCTCAACCATTCAGGGATGTCTAAATGCTTGCTCTCACAAAGTCCCGCCCATTTCCACAAAGCCCCTCCCCCTATTTTCTCAGTACAACGCAAAACTTTAAAGGGTTAACAGAGGAGCCATGTTGTAATAACTTCCTGAAGGTGGAGTTTCAGAAAGAGCAGGAGTTTTTAAACACCTCAATTTAGAGGTAGTAAAATACAAAGTCAATTTTCTTTGTCATATTTCATATTCAGCATATTAGTAACAGCTGAAGGTAAGAAAGTTAACAGATTGTGCCATAAAATGGCACTATGTGAGTGGAAAACAATGCTACCCATTTAAGGTGTGTTCTGTCAAGCTAGCCAGGTTACTATGTGCCTGTATCTAAGGAGTGGCTTTGACTGGTCCCTCTGCAGGTCTGATTGGGGAGGTGCTGCACAGATGTTAGTCCTTCTGGAAGGATCTTCTCCCCAGAGAGTTCAGGTTTGCACCCATCTCACTCACAAATACCTTTCTCCCCCTTCGCAGATGGCAGCCCATCTCCAGGAAGAGTTCTGCTGGTACCAAACAACTTCCACTTACAGAAGATGGAGGCCATCGTGCTCACTGGGGCATTCAAAGCTGATTTTTTTTTTGCACCCTTCCCCAGATTTGTGCCTTAAGACAATTCTGCCTTATAAGTCTACAGAGTTCATTTGGTTTAATGTTTTGTTTTTGTTTATATAGACAGGTTCCTGGCTTTCCAAATCCTGCACATTCAATTTAACTTGTCAAGTGGAGAGAGACTTTAAAGATTATAACTGGAAACAGGATACAACCGAGCTCAATTTTGAGCTCAATAGAAAAGGCTTTTCTCTGCTTCACACACTGAGCAGCCATGCTGAGCTCGTCTTCAACGAAAATGTTGTTGCAGCTCTTTTACACACGAAATGTCCCGAGTTTGTCCCAGAAAAATACAGGGTATGTCTTTCATTAATCCCAAACTAGAGCATGGTTAAGTAAGCTGCACTCATTCTAAGTTTGTCATTAAAAAAAACAAAAAAACAGCAGTGTTCAGGTCAAAGTGTAAGAAAGTGAGCTGAACTCATGAAGTATCAGAGGTCAACTACGTCACAGTTTTAATGACAACCAGCCTCACTGTAATGTAGTCATTGCACTTAGATTTTTTTTGTAAATATATTATTCCACTGAAATGACTAAGTGTTATATAATGCAGTATGTCATGCACAGTAATTTAGGTTTTGATAATTTTACAATTCCTGTGGTAATTTTTAATAAAAAGTCAACATTGCAATTCTTGTTCTCATCTTTACTTATCCAGTTTAGACCAATGAAGGCAATGGCTCATCCAGGAAGTAAAACATTGATATTTCTTGACCTTTACTACAACGTAAATGTTCTCCATCCAGTGGGCTCAAACAGAAAACAAAAGTTACATTTACAATGAAATTTAGATTTGAACAAAAAAAATTAAATAAAACCAAAGAAAAAAAGGTTTCTTCTCAATGATTTCTTCACAACAGCTCCTGAAAACAACAGAGATATTAGATTTCTATCCAATCAGTTTAGTTATAGTGACTACCTTAGAATATGTTTATTTTCTTGAGATTCAGGAAAGCTTTGCTAAAAATAGCAAAGTGTTTAACGCAGAAATCACAAATGTCCACATTTTAAAGGGATTTTAAAAGACTGGCCAACACTGAGTCATACATCATAAAATACATACTTTTAATGCTTTCCTCAATAAATATAAACATTGTAAATGAGAACTAGCAATTGTCTTATTTGATTGATTAAAGGTGATTTAATTAAAATGTGATGATAATAAATTAGAATATTAGTTCTAATCAGACAAGGCTCATCAGAAACATTTAAAGAATGGGACGTCATTTTGTCATTTGCGATTCCACTCACGCTAGTCTGTGGCAGCAGTTAAAGTTCACCGCCACAAGAGGGCAGCAGAGGAACGCATTTAAATTCAGTAGAAAAAGAGCTTCACTGTGGTACTAATATTTTTAGGAAAGAAGAAAAGTGGAAGAAGTTTGCTTATCCAATATGTTTTTGACCACATACAAGAGGAACACAGTCTGTGCTAGATCTATTAAACTGTTTTTTTCTTAATGTTTAAACAAATGCCAAAAATCTTCAAAAAGTTTTGTTTAAATCACTATTTTTTATAAGAGCACATTATAAAAAATCTTAATAAGGTGTTCTGATTTTGCAGTAAAAAATTAACTTAATCCCAGATTTTAAAACAATTGCTTAAAAGTGTGGGCTTTCACATATTTTGCAATCTCAAAGTGTTTTTATAAGCTAAAATTTGGAATTTCAGTCACTATTGATCAAGTTCAAATCTATATATTGATGAGACTGATATAATAATAACATACATATTAAAAATAGGAGATAATTCCAACCTGTCAGATGTTTTACTGCCGGTTCAACCAATCTGATCAAAGTGCCCATCAAGGGTGAGACATCTGTTAAATAAAGCAGACAGAAAAAGAGGTCAAGTTTACACATTTTTTAGAAGATAACACACAAAGAAAACCAAATAAAAATCACTTTCAATAATTAATATTTGAAGCTGAAACATCCTCATCTGGATCAAGGCTCTTATGTCAATGTGCCATTTTGTTGTCTGGTGAAAAACACAAACTTGCATTAAAACCTAAAAATCTGGGTGCAAGATCAATTCTGTTAGAACAATGGTACAAGTTTGTCCTCTGTAGGGGTAAAAAAAAAAAAATCATGGTTTGATACAAACCTCTTCACCTTAAATTATCCAATCAGACGATGAAGCACTTGTGAAGATAGTGCGACTGTTTTTCAGATGTCAGACAATCAAACGCTTTGTGCTGATTGCCAGTCGTAATTGTAGTGCATTTCTGCCAGATCACTTTTGGAATCAAACATATGTGATTGCCCATTGTTGGCAGAGTTAATCTCTGGAGAATCGTAAACGAAGGCTGCACGTCTTTGTTTGAAAGACTGCACGGTTTTTTTTTTGGTTTTTTTGCCTTCACACGGTTGTGTTTAGATAATTTCTGATTACTAAATCATGCATTTATTCAATTTGTTTTCAGAAATATTTGTTACAAACTGAAAAATTAGACAGTTTCACAAACATTCTTTAATTGCTTTTGTAGTTTGACAAACTCCAGTGGTGTAAATGTGTTATTGGAGGAAAACTAAAGAAACAAATGCCCAGAGGATCCCTTTGTCAAACACATCTAATTTTCCTTCAAGATTCGTCTGTCAGACAATGTGGTATGCTTCCTAAATAAGCCTTACATCTGCAGTGAGCTGCAAGACCTGCTGAACAAGAACAATTCAGCCTTTCAAGGGAGAAAATTAGGTGTTGAGGACGGAACCAACCTTATATTCCAAGTGAGAAACAGCAGAGACATTTACAGATGGAAGCTACGAGTTTAGGATTGTGTTTGACGAGTTTAAAGCTGCAGTATGCAACTTTTATTTAAAAAATAAATAAAATAGATGTCTTACATATTTGTTAAAATTGTCACCATGTGGTGATCTGCCTCTCCTGGTGCTCCTACTGTCATTGGCAGAAATACACCACTGTCAAAAACAACCAATCACAGGCAGGAGGAGGGTCTTGGCACTGTCAATCCTGCTTGTGCACGAGCTGCTCTCACCCTCCCCTTTGCTCTCTGCTCTCCTACAAGTTCCCCACAACAGACTCTGCAATGAATGCTAAGGCTAGTTAGCATGGCCACATTTGATGGTAAATAAACTGTTTTTCCTGGAACGGTAAGTTGTTTCCCTTCCATTAGGACATTTAGCAGCGCTTCCACAAGTATGATTGACAGCGCTAAGACCCTCCTCGTGGTTCTGACTGGTTAGTTTTGACTGGAAGTAAAACATTTCTGCAGGAACACAGGGAGGAGTTTGATCTTTTCACAGATTATCTGTCTTACATTATACTATCACAGCAAACTGGTAGACATATTCAAGTCTGTACTTAGAGACTTGAACATCACTAAATCAAACTAATCTCTTTGGGTCAAGTAGTAACGTCTGCATTTGTTTACGTATTAACTTAAATGCAGTCGCCATTAGACAACAGGCAGCACATTGTGTTTACAAAAGTAAACATGTAAACACAGATTCAACATGTTTTTAATGCATGTTGAGCCAATAAAACTATAACTAGACTCATTATCTGGGTAAGCCACATGAGCCATTACATATAGTAGACATCAACACTTTTGGCTTCCTACAACACAAAACTAACTAGTTCAATGCGATAGTGAGATGAAACAGTAGCTTTATTGAAATAAACCTAATAAAAAAAACAAAAAAAATGAAAAGGAGGATGTGATTTGTGTCAGATTTAAGGACATATGTGAAGATGGACTGCAAACAACTTGAGTGACAAAATAGATTTGTGTTGATTGACTAAGAAAAAAACAAAGTGAGCTATTCTTTTCACTGCAGTGTAAACGTGACTTAAGTTTTAAACTTCTCAGCCTCAAATGTGTTTTCTTTCAGAATAAAATAAGACTAAAAAATGTTTTACTAACAGAGATCTAAAAAATAAATGTACAAACACAAATGTGCTGATATTGTTTTATTACTGATCTAAAATCTCAGAGTTTTCCATCTGTTAAACTTTAAATACATTTACTTAAAGTTTTATTTAAAGCCTTTTATAAACAAAGCAATAAAGACTTAAAGTTATACTGAATAAAACTGACCAATTACATACAGTGTAATATTTTAAACAGGTAGTTTTTGACTCTGAATCAGCGTCTTCATTATGTGGTGGGAGTAAACTCCAGTCTTGGGAAAGTTGTGCTCCCCACGGCGCAGAGGGTACAGAGAGGAGGATGACCTGAGGGGGAAGTGGCCATGTAGAGCTCTTCACTTTAGAAACCAGTTTTTCCCTTGAGTCAAGCTTTGCTGTATTTTTTTCCCCCAAGTTTTAAGTTTTTCTTCTGCAGCAGTTCTTCAGACACAAACCATTGCTGAAACTCAAAGGCAGAGGACAGACTGAGGTCATTCTGGACACTTTTGTCCTCCACTTGCCTGTTAATTTCTTTAATATGCCTTCTGAGCTGGAATGATGACTGGACAGTATATTAGTAAAAAACAAACGACTTAAAATACAGAGGAAGGTAAAAAAAAAAAGGAAAAAAAAGGAAAAACACCATTTGGCATGTGTGTTGAACAGTACTGGATATTTTCTGTACAAATACGAGTAGCGTTAAACCTCCTGACATTTGTTGTTGCTCTAAACCAGGGGTCACCAACTCCAGTCCTCCAGGGCTACCATCCTGCAACTTTTAGATTCACCTCTGCTCCAAAATGTCTGAGTTCCCTCACCATCATTCATTCCTCTCTGCAATAGGGTGGAAACGAGCAGTTTATTTGATCCAGGTGTGTTTGAGCAGAGACACATCTAAAAGTTACAGGATGGTAGCCCTCGAGGACTGGAGTTGGTGACCCCTGCTCTAAACTTTGAAATTTAACTAAATTTTGAATGACAAACTTTTTTTTTTTTTAGTAAAAACCCGTATTTGTTTTCTCCAATAATGTGCATGACAAATATGTCTTGTAAGCACGAAAAAATTAAGATTTTTTTTCTTTTTTAAACTTGGCCAAATAAAACGGTCACACACTGGCTAACACTCCTGAGAGGAGAAAACAAAGGAGGGGAAAAAAAGTTTTAAACTTTTACAGTTTTGTAATGCAATCATAGCATTTCTATATTTATTAGTTTGTTTTTCTTTACTAAAATGCTTTGCAGAAGATTTTATAACTCTTTCATTTCAGATTCCCTAAACGAGTTGATACGGGGAGAATAAACTCTTCCTGAAGCAGCTTCTTTGATTCAGGGGAAAAAAAGACTATGGCACCATAACCAACACATTAGAGTCGTTAGGATGAGCCACATCAGTCTTTAGCACAGAGACATTTATAGTCTCTGTTTTTATGACAAGCACTGATTATATGAAATAGAGATTGAAACTCAAAGTCTACCATGTTTTATGCAAACAAAGCAGATATTTTAGAGGTAATTCTAATAGAACTAGACATCATGAGATCCAAGATTATTCAGAAGACATGGCATAGTGCTAATTGTCCAGGTGTGATTTTGCTGACGTACATTACTTTATCCTAGAGGATTATTCCCAGACCCCAAGTATTGAATAAAAGTAATGTGAACTTATTTTCATTTAGAACATGCAGGAAATAATTCAGCTTTGATATTTGTGGCCATTGCTTTGAATTAGTTGTATAGGTTGACGAGGAATCAATCTTTTTCATTTCTTTCTCTTTTTTCCCCGTTTTAAATGTGAAACATTTCACAAGCAACAGGAAACTAACTCAAACTTACCGAAAGGAGAATCTCCTGGTTTTTCAGTTCAGAATACAATGAATGAGGAAAAATAATATTTGTAAAACTGAATAAATACCGGCGCTTGATCAGGAGCAACTTGGATGATGAGCTGGTATGCAGGCATCACACAGTTTTGCAACACCAGCCTGGGCATTTCACCGTCCTCTGGCGCTGGTTCTGGAGGCAAAGTGAAGCCGTCTTCCAGGTGGTCGTCTATGTTCAGCAGCTTTCAGAGGGAAAACCCCAAAATAAAAACATTAAAGGTAGGACTTCTTTCTGCTCTAAAAGTTGGCAATGCCTCTCAATTAGGAAAAAAATGAAGTATGCCTTTAAAGACAAGCATAGCATCTAATGGGGATTGAGATCTAGGCTTTGACTAGACCATTTTTCAGCTAATATATATCATCAGTCAGTTTGGTGTGGACAATTCAATCAGTATTAAAAATAGGACTTTATAGAGAGATTTTCGTGCAAAATGCAGCTGAAGTTGAAGCTGAAGATCAAACATTTTGTAAACCATCCAACAGTCACACAAAACTCCTAAGCAAATAAAAAAAGGACAGCTAAACTAAAATGCCACAGAAAAAACAAAAGCTTACATATATACGTCAATTAGTTAGAGATGGATAAAGTGTGAACTATATGTATATTTTTTTTCTTAGTAAAAATGTGATCTATGCTTTGGCTATAGGTTTAGGTCTAAATGAGAAAACCTTTTTGGTCGTCTTTAGACAGTCCTGCCAGTGAGCAGACAAAATAATGATAAAACACTTTGCCAGCTAATCAGTTTTTTTTGTTTTGTTTTTTTAAGCAGAGTGCTTCTGCTGTTTTTTCCTAATACTGTGCATATTTGATACTTTTGGTTGTTTTGCTGTAAAGTCAAATCCATTTGTGTTATTTTGATTGTCATAAATTGGGGTAAAAGTAAACATAATTGCAATGCAAACAGGTGATGAAGTAAATAATGCTGCCTGTATAGTGCAGGTAGCCATTCAGTCTGCCTGCACTAAACAGCTCAAGTGACAAAGTTTCAAACTGCTTCCTGACTTCCTGTCACCTTGGCAGGTCAATGAAGCAGCAACCTGATTAGTGAGCATCGACACCGAGTTGACTGGGGATTTGAAAACTGTGTTAGAAAGACAATGTCCACTCAGCTTGGCTTTACATCAAACAATGATGTCCTGAACAACTTGTAGTTGATAGCTGTAGCTATGAATAGCTTTGTGAAGCTACATCAGAGTCGCAATGCAACGATTAGCAGAGGAAAGTATCACATGAAGAACTGCATTTTAACTTCCTCAATTATTTTACAGCTCCAGGTGGTTTTAGGAGATCCACCAGTGCTAGCAAAGCACAGCCACCATTAATGAGGTCTGCTAGATACCCTGAGATTATTATTTTTATTTTTTTATTTTTTATGTAAGCCTCAAACTTCTCAAAACCTCCTAAAGAAATCACAATTGACCGCTAGTTCTCTCTCTCCAAAGTTGTGGGTGGAGTAGTTGAGTGAATACAAAACGTATGTCCACTTTCTGGCTTATTCTGAGCTTAATGTGTACTTTGCAACGCAGAACAATTTGTCTCAATATTATTACAAAAGAAAGTTAAAAAACTGAAGTATTTTTTTACTTGTTCAGAGTTCAAAATGTCAAAGATGGATAGGTTAGGGTTTTAACAGTAGAGAATCAGACTAAATATTTATTTGCAGCAGATTGCTAAGATGTTTAAACAAAGTATCATTCCAATTTTTTTTCTCCATCTATAAAAAGGCAGTTATTGCAGTAACAAGCAGCTACAAATGGTTTGTAGTGTTAAAGTTCAAGTCGACTTTAAACTACCTGGTAGGAGTGCAAAATAAAAACAAAACACTCACATCATCCATTCTCCATAAGTCACTGCCCAGCCCTTCAGTCTGACTGAAAGTGATTGCATTCTTTAGGAAATCAGTCCCCATGCCATCATTCTAGGGGAAAAAGAAAAAAAAAAAAAAAAAAAGAAGAAACCATTTCAAAGCCAATCACAGTACCGTCCTTGGAGACAACAGATGTATGTTGTATTAAATCTGTGAATCAAATACCCACATTTTCAGTATCACGCAAAACGGCAAGCAGCAGGCGGATGTATTCAGTGGCGGCTTTGAGTGTGTCCACTTTGCTCGGCTTGCGGTCAGGCCGCATCAGTGGAACCATGCGCTTCAAACGGGAGAACATGGCATTCAGGTTCCTGATCTGCACGGAAACAAAGAGGACAATGTCATGACAAGAGGCAGCATGGCAAGAATAATGGCAACTCTGAATATTCCTGCTGGATGAGAAGCAGCAACATTTTTCAGTTTCATAACTTCAAATTAGCTACAGAGCAGGTCATTGTAAATAGGGCAGAAGTAAATGATCAAATTAAACAGCATTAAGTTTGATGCCAACTTATTTTTTTAAGTCTCAAAAAGACATTCCAATAATGTGTTTTTCAGAGGTTTACATATATTCACTCATAAAAGGAACTTTTAAACTGTGGAATGACAACAGAATATTCATCCGTCCATCCGTCTATTTTCTTACACCCTTGACCTCATGGACTCATGTATTCTAGTGAACAATGATTGCTACTGCTGCAGATGAGATCCGGTTCCAGTGGTGAAAACAACATGAAGCAGGTTCCCCACCATCACTGAACCTGATAAATCATCCATCCATCAATCCCTGAAACATCAACTCCATCTGAGAGCCTCTTTCAGGTGCAGGGATCATTGATACAAAAAAACTCCCAGTAAGTCTGACAGCAGAGCATGCAGAAATGCTGACATTCCTCCACTCCAATGTTTAAGTGGGTTTGTGTGTTCGAGAAGTTATTGTGTTTGAATAGTTTAGTTATGAAAGGCTACATCTGCACTTATACTACTTTTAAGCAATGTTGTAGTTTCAACTAAAAACAGATGTCTTGTCATTAAGATTTGTTTAAGTATTGTTTCAAAAAGTGAAGAATGTAACATGGCTTCATTTAATTTGTTGAATGTGCTGGACTTTATTTCCTTTAACATACTTTTAATTGAGATTTCATGTCATACTGTAAATCTGTTCACATTTCAAGTATTTTTGTTACAGAGTTGTGCTCCATACGATGCTTTAAAGAAAAAATAACATTGCAATATTAAAATTTTGTATTACTTTGGTGAAAATATTTTTAATTCGTGCTACACTTACATTGGATTAAACTAAAAAAAAATTGTTAGATTAATCCATAATCATTAGGTGTACCTCTAATTTATGCAAATATTACTTTCAAATAATGTCAGGAATAATTCAATTTTAAACTTAGCTGGATTTAATCTTCAGTTCAGAAACTTCTGAAAGCACAGTATAGCCAATAATGAGCATCACTTGGGTTATTAGAACAATTTAAAATAAAAGTATTCTCAACTCACGTTTCTCTGTGATTTATATGCTACAAGTCAGAGGTACAGCTCAACAAATTTGAATATCGTTGTCAGCTCCAAGTCCAAAAATGTTTTAATTGCCTCTGCTACACAATCTTGTGTGTATTTCTTTCCACCACTTCTCTTTCCATAAAATATTCCAGTAATAAAAAGTCAGCAATCTTCCCCCAGAGTTGTGGAGGATAAGCTGCAACATGTTCATAACTTTAGTAAAAATAGCTCCTAACTGAAGCTTTCTGATAAAGTGAACTTTATATTGTCGTTGGGCGTCCATGAAAGAAATACACTTGTTATAATCAAACTTCTGTTATTTTTTTTAATTCGACTTAAATTCACCAACCGAGATTCACACAGTATACAGTAGTTTAGCATTACCCACCCTGAGACGCTCCTTGGCGTTGACCAGCTCTCTCTTCTTCACGGTTTCGCTGAAGTCCTCGGCCACATAGTACAGCCCGTCTCTGCTTCGTTTGAACTTCTCGATGCTGCAGTAGAGGGGCAGCGCGGACTCCCCGGTGAGCCGCTTCAGAATGTCACTCATTTGTTCTGGTTCTGGAACCTTCATTGTAGCAGCTCTCGTTCACTTAAGAGAAAAAACAAAACACACGTCCTCTTTTCACTTTATTTCAGTCGGCGCACGTGAGTATGCCCCGAGTTTGACATCCGGGAGAGCAGAGGAACACACCTGGACTTCCCGTTGTGTTAATTAGCCTCGCGCCAACTGTAGCGGATCTTACCTGAATGACGCCCTCAATGTAGGTGAGTTCACCTCTGCCATTTTCTGTTTGAATTTTAAGATGCGCTTAACAAAACGTCACTAATTGTACTAGATGTATGGATGTTTAGTTGTTACAAAACCACGCGTCAAAATTTTTATTAACTAATCTGCACACCACACATTACATTTCCACAACAGAATAGCACGAGTACATTTGGAAACTAAGTGCTTTTTTCCTTAAATTATTTTCCACAAACGTCAACGTCCCATAGAAGACAATTTATAAATAATCTTTTTGTAAAAGTTTTGTTTGTCTTAGTTTAATAACCTAAAAAAAGACATAAAGTGGTGGTTCTTTAACATTGATGATTTTCACATTCTCACAAATTTTATTAAGTTGTGAAGTTGTCCTTCTAAAAGTGTTTTTTAACATTGTGGCTCGAAACAAGTTTTAATGATTTTCTTTTCTTTTTAGTTACATGTAAATATGATAAACTCCAACAACTTTACAATGTCAAATAAATTATGCCATCCATTGCTTGAATTATACTATTAAAGTTTATATATTTTAATATGACTATATATATATATATATATATATATATATATATATATATATATATATATATATATATATATATATATATTAGGACTATTTCATTAGTCAAATAATTAGAGTTGATTTACATAACCAGCTAATATTAATGTTAAGCAGCAGCATCTAAATTCTTGTTTTTTTATTTTACCTTGTGAACCACATTTAGTGAAGTCTAATAACATTTTTTTTTTATTCAAAAATCTAAATGGCCACCCGTGTCTTGAATGGAATGAGAATAATGAGTTATATTTTGGATCCAGTGTTTAGTGTAAGCTACCCAATCTTTCTCATAACAGGATTTTATTATTTTTATTATTTTGTCTGTATATTTTTCATAGACGTTCTCATGTTTTAACTGAACCCTTTAATTGATTTTATTTCTTTTTACCAAAACAGGATTGATCTGCATGTATGAATCTCAGGCTGTCTAGAAAAATATATCTTTTTCTATAATTCTGCAGCTTTTCTAGTATTAAGCAGTTGAATCAAAAGATCTAGTCACTGGTTTAGCAGTCCAACAGCAGGGTCTCCTTGATAATCCATAACAAAACGGGGCTTTTGCCGCCTAATTTACACAGTTGTGTGTAACTGTAACTTGCTGCCACCTGCTTTGGCGGAGTTCCATGTTTGCACCCAGTGTGAACCAACGCTTCACCAGCAAAAGAAATGTGTTTGCCTTCAAACCCTTTCAATGAGGTGATTAAGGAAGGTGAATAAACCATTTCAAAGCTCGAAGGATTAAACATTTTTTGCTTGAAATCCCACAGAACTAGACAGAAGAGTTATTCAGAAGTTGAGTCTGTGTCCCCATCATACGTTAAAAATATTTC
Source organism: Poecilia mexicana (assembly GCF_051168715.1). NCBI lineage: Eukaryota > Metazoa > Chordata > Actinopteri > Cyprinodontiformes > Poeciliidae > Poecilia > Poecilia mexicana. The sequence goes on along the minus strand of NW_028263378.1, from coordinate 28,217,200 downwards.
CCCTCGTTTAGATTTTTGGTTTTCTTTTGTCAAAATGAACTTGTTTTTTTAATAGATAAGATGGATTTTAATATCAGACAGAGAGAACCTCAGTGAATACAAAATGTCTTTTGTTTATTCTAAGGTGCAGAAACATCTTTAGTTACTAACCATCAATGGTTTAGTAAGTAATAAGTCATCCAAATGGCTTGGAAGGTTTTTTATTAAGAATATTTGCTACCATACTGTTGGCTGGAGGTTCTCCAGAGGACTGATAGGAAGAGGAGTGGATTAATTGAGTGCTTAAAAAAGGAAAAGAACTGGTTCTCAATTGGACTTTGGTCATTACCTTCCTTCGCAATTCAAATTTTGCTTCACAGCTCAGTCTAGACTTTCTCCCATTGACTTGGATTCCTCTGGTTGAATTTCAGCGAACAGAAAGAGAAGTGGTGAACGATGATGTTGATTTTCTGCACTGCTTAGAATTGTAAACTTTGAATTTGACCAGGTAGAAGTTAGGAGGGAGAACCGTGGAGATGAAGAGAATCCAGGATGTAGAAGAAGAGTTAAGTTCCAGACATGGAAACCTAACCAAGGATGAAGCAAAGCGAATGCTAGTGAAACAAAACACTCTGGGATCAGAAAGCAGCCTCAAGAGGTCAGTAACTACATGTGATAAAGAGAATCACAACAGGATCCAGTTTACTACTATAGAGTGGACAGAAGACTGGAAATCATCCGGGTTCTTTGCCACTGCCATATAGCAGCTTTTGATGAGCTCAGACAAGCAGCAAGTGGAGTCAGTCAGCTTTTTCTGCAAGAGAGGACAACACACACATACACACACACACACACCTCAGGCAGATATGGCATACATGGTCAAGCTCCTTTGTATAAATCTAAATTATTAAAGCCTCATGCTCAACCTCGAGCTCACAGGTCCTCAAACCAAAATCTACTCCAGGTCCCCAGGACTAGGTATAAAGCTCCAAGGATTACTCTTTCCACACTGCTGCACTTCAACTTTGAGAGTCTGGACCCATTTTAAAAAGCAGATGAAATCATTTTTTATTTAAATTTACTTTTCCTTTGCATTTCATTATATGTGCCATTTAATTTCTTCTCTATCTACTAATTAAATTCTCTTTCTTATAAGTTTCACCAGTGAAAGAAATTAACTTTACTGCGTACTTCTGTAATGTGCAAGTAGGTGAACGGTTTTACACGTAACGGTTTCAAAGAATTCCTGGAAAGGACGCTGAAGCTAACGCAGCCCATCAACGCAGTGATTTATTATTTATCGATCCGTGCACACTTCTGAATGTGATTTGTGATGTGAAAGTGCTTTGAAAAGCGGATAAGACAAGTAAATGATAAATAACAACAGAGCATTTATTTGTTGAGACACAACAAAGCATTTCAATACCATTCTAACAGAGTATGTTAATTTAATCACCATAGGTGAAAAATAGCGGGATTGTTTCACATACAGCCACATTCCTCCTGCTTCGTCAGATCATAGAGTCTTCAAAACCACTGCCATGAACTGGTTACTGAGCTTATAGATTCAAAAGATTTAATGAATTTGGAAATGGAATATTGATTTATTCATTATGCTCAAATCTTTGCGTAGATGGAATCTATGAAGGACTGCTTATATATTCAACCATAATGAAGGCTCTAGAATTAGATGAAGGCTATTGTATAAGCGGAGCAGGTCTTTTTAGGTCGATCACTTCAACTGGAGCAAAATCCTCTTTAGACGGACAATAATGAACTGACTGTGTGTAAGCTTTATGTACAGTCATGTTTTTTTCTGTAATTATTTGAAGAAATAAGCAATTATAGCCTTAAATAATCGCATAATCACAGAAGGTGTTTGTGGACAACAACGGTCAATGAACGAGTTAAGTAAAGCAGAAAGTGAAACGGAAAGAAACTGTTTCTGTTGTGAAGGGTAACCTGGAAGCTGAACAAAACACAGACAGGAGAATGGGACTGTTGTTGAATTATGACTAAATGGAAAAAAAGTACAAAAAAATAGGACAAATTAGACTAGAAAACACAACAGGATAATGGAAAGAGATGGAAATAAACAGACTGAGTCAGAAGAGAACAGTGAGATAAAGTATCATGTATTATGCATTTTCCAGCCACATAAAATCATCTTATAGCAGAATAAAGTAACTATGTAACCTTCAGTTGTTATAAAAATGTTGTATATATCAAAGACTTAAAAGAAATTTGACTTTCTAATTGAAAACCTTAAAATTGGGCCTCTGTCTCTTTAAGAAGCTCCTGCTCTTTCTGAAACTCTGTCTTCAGGAAGTTGTCACAACTTCACTCCTCTACTAACCCTTTAACAGCATTTTTAACCAGCATTTTACTGCGAAGGAGCTCGTATAATGAGCTCAGCTGATATGTTTGCTAATTGTTGCTGGCTAGTCTGAAGGAGCCGTGGGTGAGCTCGGCGTGGAAACTGTCATGGGAGATCCAGTGTTTCTCAAACAGCATGCATGAAAGAATCAAGGCAACACTCCAGGTATTTATTTGATCCGGATCTGATATATTAACAAGATATGAAGCTCAAATAAGTTTATTATTACACAACACTGCCATCTAAATATGCTGAGGTGGGAGTGAAAATGACAAAGGGACCAGATGAGCGGATGCAGCTGGGGAAAGGAGAAGGCAGGCATAAATGAGGAGACATTTAACAGCTGGGAAGGGAAGAAACGTGGAAGGCTGAGGTGAAAAAAAAAACAGGATAAAGGAAAAAGAAACCCGAATAGCAACATTAAGAAATAATAATCTTAACTGTGTAAATCCAAAACACAAACGAGAACTAGACTGACACGAGGAATAAACCAACATGGCAAGACACAAGAACACAACAATAAAAAAAAAGATCAAAAGGGAAAACAAATGAAAGGATCATAGCAATTTCTTTTTCTCAGATAAAGTGCACTGAGGTTAATGGAGAAAACAAAACAGAAAAAGTCAAAGCCACTCTGAAATAAGACAAAGCAGATTTCATGGTCAGCATCAACCTGCCCGAGACTTTCTGGTTGGCTTTTTCTTCCCCATCCAGACTGCTGGTTCGTTTTTAAATTATGTGTCTAGTGTTTGTAGTCCATATAACTCTCGAATAAGAATAAAAAAAGGAGACATACTTTTGTTTGACAGGAGTGCAGTACCATTCATACTCATCCACAATATTACTTTGTTGCATTCAGTGGTCCTCGTAGTTCAATATAACTTTAATATTATTTTGGTAAGAATAATGAAAATACTGATCACAGTGAATGCAGTTCAATAAAGCGGAGCACATCTGCGACCTGAACATATAAGATGGAATCCATGTTTCTGCTGAAACAAAGTGAAAGTACAGCACCTTGTAAAAAAGGCACTGCCCTTTGAACTTTTCACATTCTGTAGATTATTGTGGTAGCTAATCTACCACAGTGATAGTAGATTATCAAACACCTGCCCTACTGATCGCCTGTCACAGTTGGTGTGCTGGGCGCCATTATCCCTCTATGGCATGACTTTTTGTTTTTTTGGGGAAAAAATATTTTCCTGCATTCTTTGGGAGCTTGTTGGTCCCTAATTACATATCAATCATAAAATCGGACCCTGACACCTCCCGGAACCGGATTTGGGTTTGTTGCCTCAGGGCAACATTGTGCTACAAGGGGTCTAAAATGCCAAGTTTTCTACAGTGATTATGAGAAATGAAATACAAATCAAACAAAAACTATATTCATAAAAAAACCTTTTTTTTGACAAAAATAAATCAGACATGGTTCCAACTCACCAAATATAAAATAAACAACTAACTTTCATTAATGAATGGTACATTTGCACAAATTACTAAAACGAGCATTTATGTGTTTGTACATGTGTATGTTTGGCAGAGTTAGAATCACTAAGGATGTTGAAATTAGTCTTTTTCCCTATTATATGTTAAACATCAGGAAGGAATTGCTTGCTGATGTGAAAAAAAGTGTGTATCACATTTTTGGCACTTGATTATTGGCGTACCTGGGAATCACCATCTGTTTATCTGATTATCTATGGGTTGTAGTGACCAGATTCTCATCAGTGACAGACTTAGGGCTGCAGGTTCTTTTTATAAGAGTTTGTAGATCTGATTTTTTGTTAGAATTTGAGCCAAGCAAAGGACAACATTTCCATCAGCTCCCATATCTGGTAGATTTGGTGGTGGTACGGCTCGCCCTGTGTAGATTTTCAAGTTGTAAGGAACACCATCTGCACCAGCCATATGTAGTACCCTGCAGACCCGTATATTTGGGTTTAACAGGTATTGCTTCAGTCTTTGCCTGCCTTGGAATAAGTACATTTGTTCATTGATGACCAGCTCTTCACCCTTTGGGACTGAAGTCAGTTTTGAGGATAAACAAACAATGAAATAATGGTTGTACAGTGGATCCTCATGTTTTCATTGGGAATGACCCCAGCTTATGAGCCATGCACATTTTGTCCATGAAATGATCTTGCATCTATCTCCTGTTGCTGTTAGTCAATAATAAAGTAAAAAAATTAGCTGTGATAATTATTTTGTAATCAATTGAATATCATCACATTAGAATAAAATGGTCTGAGCAAAAGGGCCCTAAATGCGCAATTTTGCCCTGAGGCAACAAACAAAAAAACACAGTTTTAGCATATAAATTATAAAAAAAATTGTCTTGAAATGATCTATAATGCTTCTTTACATACTCACAGATATGAAAATATTTTTAGTTAGAGTGACCCAAATTTAAACATGAAGAAAAGTGATGTATAACTTACAATTAGGAGGCAAGGTGTAGCATGCACCTCCGCTTCATAAAAACGACTGCTCCTCTTCTAAATAAAAGGTCACATGACCCTCAATACCTCTTTTATTTGGACAAAAATATGTCTGGAGGTATTTTAAATCATTCCCCCCAAAAAGTAAAATAAAGGAGCAACGTGAGCTACAGAAATGTGGTTTGTTGCCTGAGGGCAACGCCATGCCATGAGGGTTATTATTATTTTTAACTGAACCGACTGATATTATAGACATGCTGAGGTTGTCAGAGTCAAGCTAGCACAGCTGACCTACTTCCCTCTCCCTTGCTATTCTTTTTAATTAAAACTTTTTCCTGACCTTGTTATCCAGCTGTCGTAGTGCTGACAATTAGCAAAGCATTGTGCATTTAAATTGTCCAATTGTACATTTAAAATTTTGCGCGTTATGTTGACAACTTGATGGCTAAAACCTGTGGTAGTCATCGATGGTGAGCAGCTTTTTACCCTCCAACAGGGAGTTGGGATCTTGCGCATGTGATGTCTCGCTGCATTGTGTCTGTTGAAAGTGTCTAGACAGACAGGTCAGTGAATTGTAATGTGTCAAAATGATGGATGAGTTTCCAAATTTTTCATCATCGGTATATTCGGTTAAACTAAGTGACCACTGAGTAAAAGTTAAAAATACTGCCATCTGCAGGTGAGAGTTAGTAGACATATGAATCAAATGTCTGATAATTTTTGTGGAAAGTTCCCAGTAAACTCACAATTATGTGTTAGCATGAAAAGATTTGGGGTTCTGCTGATTTTGCAGTTATCTGTTGATTTTACACAGACACAAACATACATATGTATATAAATACACCTTCATTTCTGTTACATATGATTCATTCTCAATTCCAGTTTATGAAATCTTAAAAATTAAGATTAGAAGATTACACTGCAATTGAAAATTAGCAGTTTCAAAACTGAAATGTTAAATTTTTTATGGAGTGCCACACGGGAAATAAAGACATTTTATCCTGTTTTCTGTGTTTCTTCTCTGATTCGTCCTCCCCCTCTGCTTATCATTGGTCTCACCTGTGACTGATTGCTGTCATCTGTGCATCTGCCTGTATAAAATCTTGATGCCAAAGATTTTATACAACCAGTGTGGCACAATATTTTCACGCACAAGTAGGCATGCATTAAAAAAAATGAACGCAGCATGAAAGTTTGTGTGCAAACTTTTTACTTGTCATTGAAGTTCAGATCAACTCCTAACAAGTCAGGTTGTGATACTGTGACATATTGTGTCTGGGTAAACCTCAGAAAGTATGTTGTTGTGCCCCTGCTGATAAAATAGACCTAGCATGGTCAACAGTGTGTCAAGGGGATAAATACCACATAACAGAAAAACTCAGCTAAAAAAACAGAAACTGCTTTTCCATTACAAACATCCGCAAAACATTTGTCAGTATTCCGCTAATGTTGAACTAACACAATTTAGCAATTGCAATGTTTCCATAAAAAAAGCAATTAAAATCACCTGTGCATACATTAAGGCAATAGGAGATGAAAGAACACTCCGTACCATCATCCATCTTGTCTTTTTGTAAGTCATGTGACTCGTGTGATGCAAGAAACACTGTTTTGCAAAATACTTTAATTTTGACACCGCTGAAAAGCCTAGCAACAAAATGTTTTACCAAAAAAACACATTTCATTTAAATTGGCATGTTTGTTTTTGTAATTCCAATTAGTGCGACATTATGGTCATTGGAAAAGCAGCTAATGAGAACATTTCAACATCTTCCTAAAATAATGGTCTCTGTCATTTTTTGACAAGTGATTTAAAAAATTTCCTCTCCAAAATCTGTTTTTGGCAACAAAAAAAAACAAAAAAAAAACCAAAACAAAAAAAAAACCTTTTTGGCAAAAAATTACTTTTCCCCCATTGATTTTCCAAATTCAGTGATTTTAGCTGGTTGAACTTCGTCATTTTTGACTGCCTGTGACAGCTGCAACAGGTGGCGCAATCAAGACTGTCAAGAACCCACAAGCTAACAATCAATCAAGTTTATTTGTATGGCACATTTTAACAACACAGCAGTTCAAAATGCTTTACCCTGTGAAAACATAAAAAACATCATAAACAGATTATATAATCAATAGCTGTGAGACCCAATAACAGACATTACGTTTTGCCAAGTGCAGTGATTAAAATAATCAATACAGATCAAACACGTTGGCCAACGTTCCATTTATTACTAATTCTAACAGAATCTTCCTGAGTTGTAGATTTACTTTTTGTATTTGTGCCGTTGATATCAGTGTGAATGTTTTCTGACCAAACTGGAGTTAGATTTTAGGAAGGTGATTTTATTTTTGCTTTCTTACCGTAAGTTGTTACATAATGGTTGTAGGAGATTAGCTTACACCACTAAAGCTGGATAGGAACAGTGTATATCGACAGTCTCCAAATCTCCCTTGCCAGAAAATGAAGGCCCTGCTATTTCAAAGGATTACACAGTTACTGATGATATCAATTTTCCACATAACCACACATGTTCTCTGAGCTCCTGGTCTGAGTTTCATGTCAGTAGGAGAATTTTGGGGGGTTGAAAAGAGAAGTGGGTGCAAATCTCGGCAGCCTCCAAATCTACATTGTCAAGATGAATGCTCAGCTTTCTGAAAAGAATGTAGAGTTATGTGTGAAATAACATTTTCCACAAAATGACACATCCTCTCTGCTACTCATATGACTTTTATACCCATCTCATTTATTTCAGGATTAATGGAGATGGGACTCTACAGTGAGATTGAATAATAGGTATATTGAGAGCTTTTCAAGGGCGTCACGTATAAACAACCACAATGGTGTTATTTTTTTGTACTCTGATGATTAATACACTGCATTTGCATAATGAACTTCATAAAAAGCTTGCAGTTCTGTGCAGCAGTCAGAATTTCTTTCACAGTCCATGTATTCAACATATTCTTTATTATTAATTTATCTGTTTATCCATTTTTGGTTCTACACATAACCTAATTGTGTACTTTACCATCAACAACAAATGTCAATGCATTCTCACTTAGATTCTGTCCTATTTGCATTAATAATCTTCAGCAATTGCTGAGCAGACGAGGCCATCGGGAAATGTCCTGGTGTTCCTTCACATGGTCATGATTTGCTTATCAGTCAGTTTAGACTACTGAGGGCAACACTAAGCTCTGCATAGAACGAGCCTCAGAGTTACAGAGGGAAAGCAGAAGGAACTGCGTGTTGCAGGTGCCAGTTCAAGTTCCCTCCACGCGGGAAATCCTTACAATTGCAACTTCAGACGGACTTGGCTGACAGGTGGAGTATTTCATTCATCCCTGAGCCAGCAGTACGTGACGACCTTGTTCGTATGTTGCCCCATTTTATGAAAATATCCTCCACTCTGGCTGAACCGGCAAATCAAATTGTAATTGGAGCAATTGTACTCATCTTGAAATAAGGGAGCTGTCATTCAATAAATTAAAATTTTATAAATATTTTTGTAGCCACTTTCTTTTTTGGGTCACTAATGTGTAGTTCAGCGCCAACGTTCCTCGTATTGTAGACCACGTCTCTGTGATCGTTACACAGCAGTGGTGTAACGATCACATTTAACTTAAACTCTACCAGATGCATTTCAAGGTCATCTATCAACAGCTGCTTTCTAAGGGGTTCTTTTTCAAGCACACATCTCAATCAATCTCAAGGAAGAAAATATCAGACAAGTTTTTTATTTAAAAAAAAAAGAATTTTGTTGTGCTCTCTTGTAATACAAATAAAAGCATTCTGATTTATTTTACCAACAGACAGTAAAATTGATCTTAGGAATGGATTTATGCTGCTTGGTCAGTGCCTTCCTATGCAATACAGCTCGCTTCACAGCTCAGCCTGGGCCTTTAGCCAACGTGAGCATCTAATTTATGAGCCTTTATGGAAAAAGCTAATAATGTTCTAATGTGAGTAAAAATAAGTGACACACTCTTTGACCATTTACTTTTTAATGAACCCAATTATTTCTATCCTATCATACAAATTGGAATGTGTTGGCAAATTAAAATGGCCAGCGAGGTGATTTCATTTCAACGATATAATTGAAATTCCTTATTTGTTTTAAAATGCCTAACTTTGGTAATGAGATGTCGTCTAAATTATTTAGCAAGCAGTTGCTGTGCAGCAGTCAAAACCTGAAAGACAAAATGTCCCTTCATAAGACACGTGGACACGTGGACATGAGGTATAAATATATTTAATAATGGGTTCTCTATACAATTCTAATTCTTCAACTAGATTTCTGCAACAATTTTATGTTTTCTACTCTTAATTAGTCTCATTAATAGAAATCTGAATGTTAGTCAATTTTGTTGAAAATACCGTTCAAGTTTGTGTTACTGTAAAATCAATTAAAGCTTTAACCCTCTACGGTATGCATACTGATGCAAGTTGGAGAAAAAATTTTTGCATTGTTTTTTGTCTTAAAATAGACCAAGTATTTTTTTTTTATTAGTTTTTTGTTGACGTTGCCATTTGGCAACACTGTATCATAGTGTAAATTAATGAAAACAAGACCGTTTGATATATTACTGCAAAAGTTTTTAACAACTTGTGTTATAAGACTATACAGTCCCCAGTAGCATCATTTAAAAGATATAAATAAATTGAAATATATTTTTTGAACATTTAATTGGAAGTTTTATTTTGAGTAACTTATTTCATTTGATTGTCTTGGTGGCATCTTCGCCCTACAGTTTGTGGAAATTGATGAAGCAGTTCCTCTCAGCTGTGAGGCCCGTACAGCCTTCATATTTGCATCAGCCCTTTGTTGCCATGACAGCAGGCCAATGATCAGTGCTGTCCCAACACACAGCTGCTGGTGGAACTGGTGCAGTGGTTTTGTTCTAATTGTTGGGAAGCTCGTCCCCTTTTCTTCTTTCGCTCCATGCAAAGGCAGCTTGCAACCTCACTTTTGAACTGGAGCAGGCTGCGGACCTCTCTTTTTGGGATCCTGCAGTACAAAAGCCAAGCATTGACGAGGGTGAAATCCATCATGTGGAACACAATCCTGTGGTACCACTTCTTGGACCTCAGTTTTGTTCGGTAAAGAGCAATGAGTGAATCTAGGAGATCCACTCCTCCCATGCTTTTGTAATCTGGACAAAACTTGGGCATGTAACCTCCACTGCTCTATTTTGTTTCTTGTCCCATCTTTGGACGGATACTGTGGGATTAGCTGAGACATAGGTTGGAAGAAGTGTGACAGCATGATTGTCATACCATTTCACAGCCCTGAGCTGGACTCCATCATGCTCAGTTGCTTTTTCCTCATATGCCTCCTTACTTTTCTTTTTCACTGCCAGATCTGCAGGTTTTACACTGAAAATTTGTGCTATTGAATTAGGCATAAAAATTCCTCCATACTTTCTGTTTGAAAAACCATCCTTCCACCATAAATGACACATTTTCTCACCTGCAGTGATTGTGCATTTGGAGGAAAGCAGACAAATCGCTTAAAAATATGAGGCTGGGACAGTAAATGTAATGATCTGATGGTATGGCACACTTTGTTGATGTGTCGTGTCATAATCAAGTGATCACCTCTGCAGAGCTCCATTTCACCTGTAGCCAGACACAGGGATTTGAACGTGGCAATGCCCAAGTGGCCGTATTGCAATACCTCTTGCGATCTTCGTTTTAAGCTGTACTTTTAGTACGCAAACACCTCTTTAAATGTGGGCAGTTTAAAGTTGGAGGCGCTAACATTAATTTTAGATTCCCTCTTACAAGTGTCTTGTAAAATTCACGTTTTCACCAAAGCTGACTATTGCCAAATTTAAGCTTGAGGTTGACCTTAAAAAAGTTCATGTTCCTCATGACATAAAGCTGGTTTCTCAATATTCACAATTCATATTGAACTATGACAACATAGCATAATTTTATTTATTCTGCTTTCATATTTGTACTGTTGTATGTTTGGTAGTTTTAGTTTCATTTATTTTTTTCTCAGGTGGTTCAGTTGTATTAGCATAGCAATTTCAATTATACGGTTGAATACTTTGTTAAATTCCTTACGTAACACTTCACTGTTCAGACAACGCCAGTGGTGGACTTATACCTTCATCTGTTTTAAAACCTAAGCTTTATGTCACTACAATTTACCTGTTCATCATGCCAAGCACTTTGAATTATTTTGCTACCGAAATTAACTTTGCATACTTGTAAGTAGTTATGTTGAAAATCATTGAGTGTTGCATAACCATCAGAAAGATGTGTTCAAAGCGAGAAGTATGAGGGTAAGGCAGACATTCTGAATATACATTTATTGGAGACCATGTTTAAGCACAAAACATTGTAGAACTGCAGACAACCGTTCCATTCGTATGTTTGGGTAAAATTAATGCCAATACAGCAGACAGTGGTGGCGACTGCGGTAGGAGTTTGTCCAGCAATACTGCAATTGGTGGGTTGCTGGTTCGATCCCGTATGGATTTTGTCCGTCGTTGTTGTCACACTGCTGAGAGGTGTGCACCACCTTGCCACAGCAGCTCTTTTCTTTGTTTCATTGGTGAAAGGAAAGACTGAATTTAGTGTGACACCTACAGGTCCTCTGGACTTGATAAAGCGCTATACAAGTACAGGCCCAAAGCCTCAAAAGTGTCAAAAGCCCCTCCCTCATCAGGCAACACACCTCTGTTGTCATCAGCTGTCAAAAAAATAGTCTGCACACACGTGTAAGAAAAAAAAAAAGTTAAGAGTATCTAAATGGTGAATAACAAATTGATTTGTTGTAAAACGTGGTGTAGTTTGCCCATAACGCGCTTATTTTTTATTACTTAAAATGTAAAATTTCTGATGTCGCATTCGCCCTATGTGTTATTCCAAATTCCACAACACTTGATGCCAATGATTAAAAACATAAACATGAGATTAAAAAACAAATCTGGGCTATTAAATTCATGAGTAAACTAAGAACTCAGCGAGAAGCATTACCGTTAGCGTTAGCCTACGGTGAGTTAAATTAGCTGCATGATGATGATCAACAGCAGCATGAGCTCCATGTTATAAGTAAAAGTTACAGCCTCAGTGAGAGCAAGCCTGGCCATTGTGAGTGGTGACATCAAGTTTTAGAATGGTGGTCTGTCTGTTTTAGGAAAGGCAGCAGTGAACAAAGCTGTTAGCGTTGGCTACGCTTCCAAACACTGAATTAACATCAACAACCTGCTCGTCTGACTCGGCATTTCTCTCTTCACAGTGGAGAATGGTTGTTTACAGCAGGCAAGCTTCATACCATTCAACTAGCGCATTACATACGTCACAGCAAACGTTCCGGATTGGGTAAGGTTTAAAACCTCAACAGAGTCCAGGAAACAATCTTTTTCCAATAGCTGAGGGCTCAGACTTTCTGTACGAAGCAAAGCGTAGTCCAACGGGTTGCTTTTTACCAGGCAGAGTGAGAGCAGTTCTTTGGGGGGGTTTATATATATCTTTTTTTGATTTCAATGCTCTGCATACTGCAGTAAGTATCTTTGTTCTATTTAATTTAAAATTGTATTTATTTAATCAGCAAACAAATAAAATACAACAGAGACTACAAGAAAATTCTCATTGCTCACTTTGTTTTCGTCGTGTTGTGGCGGCACTGTGCAGCATGACTGGGGAAGATCAATTGTTCTCCTTTGTTTTTGGATTATCCTTGCTTGTCGCTCTTAAGTTAATGTTCACAGTTCAGTGTTTTTCACTGTTAGTGCGTTGTCTTATTTTTTTATGGTTCTAAGGAGGCGGACAACACAGACAGTGTTTTGAGAAAACAATATATTCTAACAGGCTAAGCTGCAACATAACTCCAAGCTGAGGTATTTAACTCAAAAATAAATATGTTTAAAGAAAATTAACAAAGCACTTGACATTTACACTTCTCATATTTTCAATATAAGAAAATTAAGGCATATCACAACCATTACTGTAATTTGATGGTTTGATTTGAATTTTTGTGTATATATTCATTCTTATGGAATGTTTTCCCATATTTCCTTGTTGATTTCCACATGCCGAGACCCAACTTTGGTTATATCTTCTCAAGGATACCACAAAACATCTTCTCATGCTGGTCAGAAAAGGCGGTTCTTTCCAATTTTGTGCATGGGCTCCAACATCACATGTGTTTCACTAACTTCTAGAATGGTACCTGGGTACACGACGTTGTCATATTCCAAGATACACCACTTTGCGGTGAGGCATCAGAAATAATTATTAAAACAATGATTATTGTTTTAATCATTGCTTGCTTATATAGTCAAGAAAATCTGCTTAAAAAGGTATAAGCCACCACATAAGTTATTATTCCAATGTATTATACATGTTTTTTTTAGACTGAAACTTACCGAAATACCATGTTGAATCAAAAGAAAAACAAAGCGGAACCAAAACGCCGACAGCGTTTCACCAGGAGACCTACAGTGAGGAGCTCCGCCCCCTCACTCCTCAGAGTGTGGGGGAAAAGATGGCAGCCACGCCTTCATTCACTCTGGCAATTTATTCACTCTGGCAATTTATTCATGTTTCCAGGTCTTCCATCCAGAGGAAAGGCAGACCGGAGACATAACGCTCAAACGTCATTTGTTGCAATTGTTTCCATTCATTTGAAACGTGTAACGCCCACAACATCTTGACTCTCCCACTGAATAAACTGCCTCTTAGTCGTCATTTGTTTTGTGTGTCAAGCGCTGAATAGAAAAAAATTCCTCTTTTTCCGGTATTGTGTACATGAGGGATGGACTGTTTTGAGATGGTCAAGGATTGGTGAAAGATGAGCAGCAGGTCCTTTCACTTTTGAAGATGAAATGGAGCAGAAACACTTGTGGTCCTCTTCTCCACTGGTGTACTACACCTGTGTGTAATGTCGCCTGCTGTTGTGAAGAGGCAAAATTCACTGCCTGTATCTCGGATGCATATTTGCAGGCATAGTTACAGGGATACTTTATAATTCTACCAGACACAACTTATAAAACGATTTGATTAGACTTCTCTGATTTTGAACTTTTGCACTTTTCTCTAGTGTTTTGTACAAGAGCGTGATGGTAGTTAAGAGTTTTCCTGACCTTAGAGACTTAAAAAAAAAATTGACCAACTAATTAATTTTTTACTTTTTGGAGAAAGTCCATCTTTCTCCAGTCTCTCATACTGCTTCCGATATTCGTATCTGTGTTTTCAGTATCTTTTCCATCTTCTCAATCTTCCTATGCAGCTTCATGGTCCTATGTTGTATTCTCCTTTTCTCTGAGTTTTTCATGAAATTGGAAAGGAAATAATTTACAATAAAATACCAATTGTTCCCTTTCAAGAAAATGATGAATTTGCAATTAAAAAATTACATTAAGTGTTTTCTGGTCTAAAGTATAACTGGAAAGTATGATTGAATAGTTTTAGTTTAACCTGATACAGTACAGTAGCTCCTGGTAAACAAAACACATCTGTCCCATTAGCTCTAGGTTGCAGCACACTAAAAAGAAAATAGTTGATCCAACTTAATTGAATTGCTTCTATTGGCAACAAGCAATTCAATTAAGTTGGATCAACGTAATTTTGTAGTTTAACTTGACAAACTTAGGTCAGTTTAACTCAATTTATTTATTTTATTTCATATAAAAATTTTTATCCGTCTTACTTAAATTTATAGAAAGTCAACTCAAAAATTTAAGTTGTTCTAACTTAAAAAACAAAACTATCCCAAAGTCTTATAATACTGCTTAAATATAAATCATTTTTAAAGTATGTTTTAGCTTTTAAAATAGGAGTAAAATTCCTTTACGCTACTCAAAAATTCAACTTGGTTATAATAACAAATCTACATTGCACACATGGAACATTTTAAATTTTATTGAGAAAGCACAAACTTACAGATTTTTCACAACACATTATGCACTGAACACACTACACAGATCTTTTGAAACTTCATAAGAGATTTTGCTTTTCTGCTTAATTGGGTTTGCTTTGGAGTAAGCCCAACTTGGGGCAACCAGGTCCAGTTCTGGAGAGCTACCATCCTGCAACTTTCAGATGAATCCAATCTCCAACACACCAGAATCAAATGAACTGCTCATTACTATGCCTCTGCTCAGCTGAGTGTTTGCTGGTGTATGAATTCAGGTCCATCTGAAAGTTGCACATTGATGGCTCTCCAGGACAAACCTTGCACATCCCTGTGTGAGCTTGTAGAATCCAGAAGTATTCCTCTGAAAAAAAATAAGGTTTTTCAGATTTAACACAAGTCCTCCTAAAAAAAGGGAAATCAACAATCTCAATCCATAACCTGTTTTTACATAAAATGTAACTATTTTTAACATCTTCAAGAACAAACTGAAAACGAGCAATAACATCCACATCCTTTCAAACAAGGATGTGGGGTGATGGCTGCCGCGTTTAAACCATGTCCGATACTTCAGTTAACTGACATCAGAACAGAATAATAAACATTAAGCACTGCACAAATGTGGTGATCCAAATTGAAAAAATGAAAGAATGCTGTGAACAATACTACAGGAGTCTACTAATGCTGTGGCTTTAAAATGCACAGTGTCCCAAAAGAAATTCAAACAGTCCACTCCCTTGAGGTTAAGCTTCCAAAACATGGCACTCATGTTCAAACAAAGACAGAAAATAATCTGTCCTTTTGCACAACATGCCATTGTCTTTACTGTGAGGTGTGAAGTCTTCCAAACAAATTCTGAACTTTGGGAGACATCTTGTGTTGGTCAAGTTGCATGAACATTTTTTGAAACACTTCAAAGGCTTTGGATAAGCCAGGTTAAGGGCGTATATCAAACCCAGAAGCAGGGCACATGCTGAGGCAACTGAAGTCAGGTCATGCAACACCTCCACTCCCTCAATGCCAATGTTTCCTCTGGGGGTTCTTTCAATCCCTCTCCCTCCTTCCAAATCACAAACACTGGCAAGGCGAGTTGTTTGAGTTCCATCTGGGCATCATCTCCGCTGCTGCCCTGTAGTGAGATAAACAATATGTTAAACTTGAAGACCGTAACTAATCTCTCAATACAACATTTGAAAAATAAAAGCCTTATAAATGCAAGCATCAAGTTTAAGAGTATAAGTGTACAGCTTGTGAATTGAAGAGTATCGTTTATGGCATCTGAAATATCCTTGATAAATTTTCCAAGTTCAAAGTTGCATTACAGATTGAATAACTCAAAGGGTGATTTTTAATGTTTTTGAAAAGATAATGCATGGATGTAACTTTATGTGTTTTGTCATATTGCAGGCTTTAGCTTAAAAAACAAATTCATAGATTATACATCAAAGCAGAATAGTAATCCAGCCAATGGTCATCTTAGGTTGGAAATCAACACAAAATGCATATTTCTGTTGCTCACATTTTGGAGCTCGTATGAAAATAGTGTGACTAAAACATTCTTAACTTGTTTGGTATATTGGTGAATAGATGAAGTTGATAGTGAAGTTATATAATGGTCTCTGCTGAACAGCAAAGCACACCACTGCTGGATTTAAGCAGGACATAATCATGTTAAATTTACAATTCTGTCACCAAATCTGCCTGCTGTATTAAAACAGATGTTTACATATTAGCCAGGCCAGAAATAATTTAAAAAGGTACTAGCAACTGACATTGAACTTTTCAATTTTCCTGAATGGGATACCTTAAAAAAAAAAAAACCTTACACAGTATTTCTTAAGGTCTTCTGCATCCTCTCCAAGAAAGGTGATGAGCCCTTTCAGGACACATTCCCTTCGAATCCCAATGTCCTCCACCTGGAGAAAAGTTATTGTTATCAATATTCCATATCTCTGAAAAGATTCTTAATGTAACCAAGAAATCATTACTGATATAAATTTGTTATAAAAGTATTACTGATTGCACTTTAAAAATGAGGTAACTTTATGTTATTAAAGGTAAAGTTTAAACAGTAATGATTTCCTGGTTAATGTCAAGTTGTCATAACAAAGACATTTTGAATAATGTCAACTTTGTATTAAAAGTGTCATAATTTACCGAATGACGTTTTATGACAACAGTCATAAATATTCATGAAGGCTTATTCATGTTCATGACAGGTGTTATGTCATGTTTATGAAAGTGTCATGACAGTCTTATTCAACCCCCTTCAAATAAAGTGTTACTAGAAAAAAAGTTACTCTTGGTGTTAACACTTTTCAAATGGAGATAATTTCCCAGAGAAGGGTAGACATACCTTTGAGATTGCTCCCAGCTGTGTCTCGTGTTCCCTTATTAGCCCTTGTGTATTTAATCCCACAAGGGGGATTAAATACCCCTTGTGGGATATTTAATCCCACAAGGGATTGTGGGATTAAATATCCCACAATCCCTTGTATGTATGTACATACCATACATACATGGTATGTATACATACATACCATGTATGTATGGTATGTATACCATACATACATGGTATGTATGGTATACATACCATGTATACCATACATACATGGTATGTATGTCTCTCATACATACCATGTATGAGAGACATGGTATGTCTCTCATACCATGAGAGACATACCATGTCTCTCATGGTATGTGACCATGAGAGACATGGTCACATACCATGTCTCTCATGGTATGTGACGATGACAAGGACCCCGTTGGGTCCTTGTCATCGTCACATGTCTCTTGTTCCTGTGTTGTGCCAGTGCTACCAGTGTCTGAGTTCCTAGCCTCATTGCTCACCTGTGCTGCCTGGATTTTTGTACACTTTCATCAACATTAAAACCATCAGTATTGCGTATATCTGGGTCCACCGTGCCTCTATCCTCACCAACACCAACCCCATTTCATGACAGAAACACATGGTAACAGAGTTGACAAAATATTCTCTTACACATACTTTTTAGAGATAAAAGATGTTTTTAAATAAAATTTTCTTTTGGAAATTTTAAATATTCCAAGATGGTGGAAGAAAACCGTGACCAACTCGGAGAAGAAGTTGTTTATTGAGCTGCATAAAGCACTTTTAAATGTAATTACATCAATGTTATGAATTGTGACATTGGTATACATACAAATAAGCAAGAAACTTTGAAGATTTGCGTCTTTGAAGTGAACAGATTCTGAAGGTTGCATATATGCTGGCTGCTCTACAAACCAACTTGAATGTAACTTTTAACAACTTTCAGTCATAAATATTCATGTTAAAAATTCAAGTTAGTTTGCAGAGGAGTTTCTGTTTTCCATAGGTTTAAATTGCTTTACCTCGGCCTTGATAAAACTTTAGCTTCTTGCATTTTTTTCTTTTACAGTTCCTGCCTGTCACTGCCGTACAGACATTTCTCAAGAAAAACATTTTCATGTTTCAATGTCTTCTGGCAGCAATTTAACTTTTAAATAAACCCTGATTAGCTTTACATGCATACCTACTGTTGGGCTGCCAGCAAATTTGTTAGCTAAGAAATCAATTTGCTAGCTGAGCCTGAATTTAGTTTTCCAACAAGAGACAGTTTGGTTTTAATTGCTTCGGTCCTGTTTTAGTAAGATACTCTATTCTAATTAAAAGCTGTAGATTTTTTTATTATTTATTTTGCATTTCTTCTTATAGTTTTATCTCTGGTTTTGATTTATTTTTGCCAGCCTAACCTAAGATGTACAGGTAATTATAATTTCCAACATCATTTCCTGTTTGTTTGTGGCTGTAAACAAACCAGAATCGTTATAGATATTCCAATAACTGACTTTTGTTGTTTTTCTGAGCAAAATACCTTGTGGGGGGGAAAAAATATTCTGACAAATTCAGCGTTTAAGACTCAGGAAGGGGCTTCAGTAATTATTACAGCTACACTGAATATAAAAACAACATCCTAATTATATCAACAGTTTCTAATAGAAGCCAAAACAAAAGCAATGAAGACGCCATTGCAGGATAAAACGAGTGGTGGACGTAATCTCAGTGACATGTTAATCCTCTTTCACTAAGTCTTTCTCATTCTCACTGTTCATCACATTCAGCAACATGGCTACAGGCTGGAACCACAGGCTTAAGTTTAATATAATCTTTGTTTAAACAAGCATAAAAGATAATAGGCAACATGTTTTCATATAAGTAATAGCATTAATAGCAAAAACAAAGTTGAGGGAAATATGCTCAAATGTCCCAGCCCTTTGTGTTGATGATTGAAGAAACATGTGGATATATGTGACTCAATATACTCTGTGAAATAGTACGTTGAATAAGTTATCGGTAGTAGGTGCACTGAATGGAAACTCATGCAGTTTAGTTAAAGCTCATGAAATGTCCATTGCTAATTTATTTTGCTAGTTAACATGTCTTGTTCTCAGTCAGTCCAATGAAACGCATTTCACTGGGGTAAATTCAGGAACCTCAGCGGTTCCTCAAGTTTCTCAACACTTAAGATTGAAATTGCTGTCATTTACTAGTGGTGTTTAGCTTGTTTTCCTTTGCCTTCATCTGTATTCAGGTCCTGTGATACTCAGTTTTTCTCTCTTGTTCTTTATTGCTGTTTAGGTCTTGCCACATTTGTTTACTTTCTAGCAAATCTGTTTTTTGTGGATTCTCTCATGAACATATTGGGAATCGTTTTTGATTTATAGACCATTTTGTGTTTTAGTTGCATTTCTTCTGTGTTCTCTACCCTCATTCTCCCTGGCGTCTTTTCCCTCCCAGCTACTTTGCATTCTCCTGATTATGCACACCTGGTTTCCACATCACTAATCACACTTCCTCAGTAATTAGGCTCTGTGGTTTCCATTGTTCACTGTCGATTCCCTCCATTGTGTTCCACCTGGTTCCATGTCCCGTTCTCCTTCTGACATCATTCTAAGTTTTTTTGTTCCATTTTTCTTTAGTAAACTCTTATTTACATTTCCCTGCTTCCTGTCTACCTGCTGTTGAGTCCACCTACAGACAATCAATATGACAGCCGTACATGTCAACTGATTACTGTTCGTTTGCACTTCTCATGAGGTACACATGAAGTCATGTAGTACTGCATGCATTTAGAGTTACAAGTTTCCAACTTGCAGCTGAAATACAGTAAAATAGTAAATGGCCTGTATTTGTATAGCGCTTTATCAAGTCCAGAGGACCCCAAAGCACTTCACTTCACACTACATTCAGTTATTCACCTGCTGTTGTTGGTAAGCTACTGGATAATGGTCACCATGACAAAGGCGAGCCGTGCACCATTTAAGTGACAGAGGTGGACGGAGCAAAGTGGCAACCCATCAATTGCAAGATGAATTCCAAGACAAACTATCATGACAATCATGACCCTTGAAGGGTCTTTCCAACACCATCAACACTTCTGACCAACACTAGCAGGCAAGGTGGGTGAAGTGTGTTGCCCAAGGACACGATGACGGAGGCAGGCTGACTGGGAGTTGAACCAGCAACTTACCGCTGTCGCCACCATCAAGTTGTAAATTGACCAGATCGCCCCACGGAATGAAAATGTTAAATTTCTGAAAGTTGCAATATAAATTTTTGTGACAAATTTGGTGTAAAAGTGTTTCTTTGCAGAACATATTTTTTAATAAGCTTTGTAAATGTACAAAACAAAGATGTTCATTTATCGTCTCCATCCTAAAATAATGATCCAACTCATTTTTTGACCAAAAGTGATTTTGGCAAAAAAAAAAAAAAAAAAAAAGACATACGTCATTATTTTAGGAAGGGGACATCTGCTTTGCCAAAAGATGCTAAATCATTTTACATTGTGCTAACAGGAAAACAGCAGGCTGGAAACTCATAAAATATTCCCATGTAAACAAAGGTAAGCAGAAGGCAGAGGATCATCATCAGGAAGGGAGTCTGAGGTTGAAGTTGAAATGTGCTTCAATTTCTACTTTGAGGAGATGATTTGACAGTCAACGTTCAAGTACCAGGATTCCTTTAGCAACCAGGCGACAGATTCCTGCCACAAGATTTGGACTTGGCACCCTCTTGGTTGCTTACATCACTGTGGAAGACCACACTCTGAAAAAGAAAACCAGAAGATGCTGTTATGACCTGTGGCAAGGTACAACCACGAGACATGGACTCTGACTGGTGATATCAAGAGATTGAGGGCATTCAAGACGGAGTGCTACAGCCAGGCACTGAGGATCAGCTGGACTGACCGCAGAACAAACGAGTCAGACCTTTGGAGACGCAGAAACTGCATCAGGGCCTGGAACCTCTGTGACCCACATCCTTCAGGCCAGGATGGAGGGAAGCGTTCAATGGAAAGACAAAGATAGTGTTGATGCTGACGGACGACATCAGAGACCCGACGGTTGGCAAACACTAGATCAGTCTATCAGATGCAAGTAGCAACATGTTTAAATAAGACGTAAAATGAAAATGCTAGATTGAGCTGGTATAGGGATGTAGAAAATGGAGCTGAGAGTTGCACAATATATCCAACATTATCCACAACAGACTGTGCAATGTAAGTCTGAATTTCAACATCAAAGGGACTCCAGTGCAACTTCGAACTAAAAAACAACAGACTTTCAAGCATGAATAGAACACAACCTTTGCAACACCTGCCTGGGAATTACAAGGAGAAAATATCTTCTATGGATTTTGTGTTGCCTGTATAGCAGCGTCTAATGTGAAGGCAACTTGGTAACAAAAAAAAAAGAAAAAAAGAAAGTATTTCAAGAGTTTGTTTTCACACTGCTGTTTAGACAAAGTCATATTTTAGGGGATAGGTTGTTGAATGTGAGATTTTCCTTCTGTGGCTTTTATTTTGTGGTCAGAGCATTTATCTAATTCAAGCAAGAGAGAGAAAAAAGGCTTTTTCTTAACAAGAAGTGTTTTGCACATTAGGATGACAAGCACAGCTGACAGGCAATTTCTGCTTGACCTTATCCTTTAAGAAGGAACAACATTGGCTTCTGGACACATTATTTTTCTGCTGCATTGCACAGGTTTGAGAAGTGCCACCTATAATACTGAAAAGACTGTAAGGTCCTCTGGCCACTCACTAAAAGACAAATCAAATGTGACTTTGATGCCACCAAATATAATTTGTAGACATCCAGGGCCATATTTGTATTGATTTTTTTTTTTTTTTTTTTTTAAAGTAAGATCTTTGCAAAACAATTGCTTTGAGTTGGTCTGGGTTGTGATTCTGTTTCCAAAAGTTGGCAGACACACATAACAAAAACAAAAGGATTAAACCACGGTGTGCAGATTTCATATAATTTTGTGCCGTTCATCTTTGCTAAAGGAACTGGCTCCAGCCATTTCATAGTGATAGCCTTTTGAAGAATGTAAGAGGGTGAAAACGGGTTTTTATCAGTAAAGAAAAAATAACCTTTTGTTTAAAAGGATCTCCCATACTGCACAAATGGTCTATTAAAACTTCTGCGTTTTTGGGTGATCTCTGAACTGATTAGCTTAGATAGAGCTACAATTGTTCCATCAGTTAGAAGAACCGTTAAAGCTGCAGTATGTAACTTTTATAAATATGTTTCTTGCATGTCATGACAGAATAACATGAGACAGATAATGTGTGAAAAGTGAAGCTCCTCTGCCTCCTCCCTGTGGTTCTACTAATATCTGCAGAAGTACGCCACTCAGTCTGAAATAACCAATCAGAGCCAGGAGGATGGTCTTAGTGCTGTCAGTCAACCTTGTGTACGTGCTGCTCACATCCTCCCCCTTGATCTCTGCTACACTTCAGCCAGTTCACCAAAACGGAGTCTGTTGTGAATGCTACGGCTAGTCAGCATAGCCACCGATGACGGCGGATACAGTCATGGTAAATTTTAACTCCACAATTGTAGATAGAAAACAAAGGAAGAGCACATTTCAAAATGTCAAAAATTTTCAACTTTTTAAACTCAGAAATTTCTTTTTTTTTTTCTTCCAAGAAAATGTCTGAGAACAATCTCAATTTTAGTTTTTTTTTCTAACAAATTTTTAAGCTCAGAAATGTCCTTTTTTTGGCAAAAAAAAAAAAAAGAAACACTTTTATAAAAGTTACACACACATACTTCAGCCTTAAAGGGAAGGTTTTTGATCAGGTTGAATACAGAATCTGGCACAGTTTACTGGGCTGAATTGATTTAGTCCACACAGAAAAGAGTTCACACAGATATCGCACACAGTCATTATCTCATTTGTAGAGCCATGAAAAGTATTTACCCTCCTTGTAGATTTCTTCTACTTTAATTTTCTTCCCTCACACGAAGATATTTAAGTTCAAAGGGGATTTTAATATCAGACAAACAGAAACTGATTAAAGTCAAAAAGTAGTTTTCAAATGACACATGAATCATGGTTTCGCCAATGACAGCTGTCCTCACCCAGAGTAGCAAACTCGTGCCCCACCATGCTTATGTCTGCAAACATGTAACAAACAGTAACAGAAAGTCATCTAAGGAACCGAAATCTAAATGCCTGATAAAATAAGTAAACACAAAGGTAAGATCTAAGCAAGAAAATTAACAAAAGAGAACATGAACAAAAACAAATTCGTAGTCGAACACCAAAATTTAAGGAAATGCATAAAGAGATGTAATACGAAACTCAGAACTGAATCTAAGACCGATCACAATTAAAAAACGGAAATGATAAAAAATGGAAACGGGTTCAATCGCCTGCAGATCATGACAAGCAATTAGTTTTAGTCGTATAACTCGTGACCTCATGGACCAGTGGTGTTTATTCTCCTGGAGAAATGTTGGTAGCCCAGCAACATTTTGAAATATTCAGCCCCGCTCCATGTTTTGTCCGTTTGTAGACAATAGTTCTCACTGTGGTTCACCCAAAGCCTTAGAAATGACCTTGTAACACTTATGCATACTGACAAATGTCAACCAGTTTGTTTCTAGTATGTTCTGGAATGTCGCTAATATTTGCGAGGGACTGGATATTTGATGTGGAAGGCCGACCGCTTTTACGAAACAAAACTTTCCCACCCCAGGAACAGTGTGAACAGTCCAGTTTTTAATGGTTTCACCAGCTATAGCCTCTTACTGAAAAATTCATTAAGCCGTTGCTGAGAAAGTCTTACTGAAATATAAACATTGTTACCAATATAAGCATTGTTTACATGCGACATCGCTTCATTGTCACTTGGAATTATCTGATGTACAGAGTTCACAGTCAACGCCATAACTGCAAGGTCTCCCAATATTTATATGAGTTGTTTTTGGTCTTTAGCAAAGTTTCGATTCATTTTTGTTTTATCTCCCCAAACTATTCAATTTCACTTATAGGCTAACCTTGCAAACTTAAGTTGTGTTGTCATATTCAGAAAGAAGAGGATTTCTCCTGGCAGCGTTTCCATCAACAGAATACTAGTTACATATTTTCTTATTACACTGCAGTGAAATGTAATATTTACCATGTTCTGTGATGCCTGTTGAACCTGAGATGTATCTCTCCATCCACTCCTTCCCAGACTAATGGGCAACAATAATTGCTTCTCTGTGGTCACTGCTGATTTCTTCTCCTCCTTGGCGTTGCTGTAGCTGTAATCTTAATACTCCAGAACACAGCTGCCAAACTCCCTCTGACAGGTGGTTACTCTTGTGGAAGATTGGTTAAACTGCATTTGATTCATGGCACTGGTCTCCTATTTTTCCCACTTAAATCCAATTTTTCACATAGCTTTTTCTTCTGTTCTTGTTTTATAAATTTTAAAAAAGTAACTATGTGAAATCTCAGTTGTGCACCTGATAAAAGATCAAAATTTTTTTTACGCAATGATGTGTGGAGTCTTTTTTATTAGATTGGTCTTGTTTATGTTTTAATTTATTTCAGTCCTTCTGTAATTCTAGTTTATTGTGTCTAATTATTCTTTGTTACTCTAGTTTAATTATGTTTCATGGGTCTATTTCTTCTTCTTCTCTTTCTTATGGCGGTTGGCAATTATGTGCATTTTCACCACCTTCCAGATTGGAGTATAGATCAGATGCTTTCACTATAATCTTCCCAAAACACCCATTCTTCTTAAAAAAACAAAAAACAAAACAAAACAAAAAACAAACTAAAAATACTGCTAAAAACTTAATCCACAGATGATCTTTAAAACAATTCCCTTATTTACTTTTATTCCTATCTAAATTTCTAATTAACACCTCTTATTACACTCTAAAATATATATGTTGTACTGTTTCTATTTGTTCCTAATAATTACAACAACCTGTATTATTTTAAGAGTACTATTTAATCCTGTGTCCACATTTTATTCTGGATATAATATCTTCCTTTTTATTCTATTACATTTTCTAAATTCCCCACCTTTTTTGGATACTATAATAAAACCTAATACTACCTCCTCTATCCCATTGTTCCTGGCATTTCTTCTTAATATACATTTTTATAATATATATTTTTATCTCAGTTTTACTTATTTTAATATTTAAATCATCAATATTCTTTTTTGCAGCACTTTTAGCAAAACTATCAGCCAACTCACATGGGGTCTATTATTTATTTTCTAGTCCCCTGTACTACTTTTTCTCTCTTTCTCTCAAAGTCTGCCTTACAAATCACAACTGGGGGTTTTCTGAGTTACTCCTACTTTCCAAAGTAGTGAGGGAAGTCTCACTTTGGAGGTCGTTCCAGATGATTTTTGAGACTTGGAAGTAGAATTCCAACTACTAGGGGAACACAGCATGTCAGATGTGCAGCAGCCATGTTTGATTTTGAGTCTGGGTTGGTGAGAAACCTATTGGGACTTCCTTCTTTTTTTGTGCAAATGTGAACCGCTGAGTATAAGGAAGGATGTTTATATGTAGCATACATATAAACATCCTTCAACTTAACACATAATGATAATCAGTTAAAAACAGCAGAAAGGTATGACCGTCATAGCCTACTGAAATATTAAAATAACTAATCATAATAGTGAATGGAAAACTTATTAAAAACTTATTAACCTAGTGTTATTTATTTGAAAAAGGCTGAAAACCAATATCTCATGTGATGGTTCAAAATATTACGGATATACACAAAGGTGATTTGAGGGGAAGATGCCGCAACAGAACACGTCGCTCCTCGTTAACAGCCAATCGGCGCCTTTACTTTTGAATGACGTCACCTCACCACCCAGTTCACGGAAGCTGGAAGTTTCTTGTTTCCTACAGTCCGCCCCTTTTCTTATTTAACCATACTACAAAGAAGCACTTTTTGGAACCAAGGGAAAACAGAGCACGGTTTAGCTATCGTTACTCAAATTAGAAGTCTTTTTGTGTGTGTGTGTGTGTGAAAAAACCTTTTCGCGGTTGTGTACGGAAGGCGGCGGGGGCAGGACGCAAAGTTTACACATCACTCCATCTGAAGATGTTGGCCTCAAATCTCTCCGCTGAACTCCATGATGACCAGGCACAAAAAGTAAGTACCGACATAGAATAATGAATCCACGATGTGAGTGTTTGCGGGGACTGGAGGTGAAATTAGGACGCTGTAACTTGAGAATTCGCTTCCTGCTGCTGGGCGGTTGAAGTAGGTCAAAAAGGTCGGTTTCGCTATAATCCAAATGTTTGTTGACATAACCTCAGTAACATCTGTAACAGGAAGTCATAAGAGCAGCAACACGGAGAACGGGACAACTCTTAAAGTTTAATACTTAAAGCTACGTCACTATTTTATTTTTTAATTAAATATCAATTGTTTTGTAATAGGCCAAAAGTGATTCATGCCCTACGTAGATTTTCATGTAAAGTTGCTAATTTTTGATAGGAAAGGACACTTACAACTCTATTGAGACAATACAGCGGTGTACAAGGAGTAGTATTTGTATATATAAAAAAAACAAAACAGTATTTTAACAAATATTACATGCTAATTTATGTATACCTTTCTCAATAATGAGTGGGAAAACATTTCTGTGGTGTTTTTATTATTTTTTTGGTGATGATATCCAAGTCTTTGAGGCTGATAGGCCTCTTGCCATCACCCTAATCTTTTGTTTCCTCCTTAGATTGAAGTCAGCCTTGCACCACTCTACAACCCTAAAACTACTTTTAGTCAGAAGAGATGTGTTCAGTTAAAAGATTACTATCCTAAATCTTTCAGGTATATAAAAAATCAGGAGAGAAACATTATTAGCTTGTGCTGCTACAAGTAGTTAGCTTTTTCAGCAACTACATTATTCAGCAAACCTCACTGGCCTTTGAACTTGGAGCTGGATCATGGCTAAGTTAGATTTGATGTCATTCCCAGATCTAAGCTCTCATTTAATGTGGAACATATTATACATCAGAGGAAGCCAGCAGTGCTTCTGGTTTACTTTCGCAAGCCAAATTTAAGGACAAACTCAGAGGATTAACTATGGCCTTGGGCAGTCCAGCAAATGATTTTTCCAGCCACATGTTACAACTTTTTGTTTTTTAGCAGAACCGTCCTTCAATCTTGACCAACTCTCACTAAAGTTGGCTAGTTTTTCCGCTACAGTGACAATGGAGAACGACAAGTTCACATAAGCATTTTTCAAGAGCATTAAGTTGTATAGCTTTGTGTAAACATTCTTGGTATGAATGAAAATAAGCTGGAGTGCAAATCCAGCTTCCAGTAGTAGTAAACCAGCCCCAAAGGCAATGGAGACGTTTACAGCAGCAGAAATGCCGTCCTTCATGGCACGTGCAGAAGAGCATGTCAGCGTTCCTCTACAGGTGCGCAGTTACTGTGCATCCAGGTACAACTTGTACACACATGCTGTCTATATATATAAAAATGATTCCGCAGTAATGATATTTTATTGTTTCAGAATGATTTCCTTAGTTGAATCTCCAGTGTGCTCTGCACTTGCTACTTTTTGAAATGTTTGAAGATAAAATCAAATTGTTGACATTCTCTGTTGGGTAAAGTGGATAAAAAAATTATTAATTTATGTTTTTCTTTTGATGAAAATATACCAAAATTGTTTCAGAAAAAGTGTGACTCTGTATAGGACCAACACATAATGTGTCTTAATGCAAAAAAGTAAAATCAATCCAATCATGGTGGTTACAGCTAAATATCATTTGGCTACTAGAATAGAGATCCGGTTTCTGCTTTTGGTGTGATAAATCTGTCATTCTGTCACAACCTAAGTGGGTTAAATCAATTTTATTACTAGATTGGATCTAATATACTCTTTTGACAGCAGGCATTATGACTTGTCACAGAATAACAAGCAATATGAAGCTCAGAATGTCAAATGACATCTCTCTTTTTTTTTTTTTTTTTTCTTCATCAAAAGTTCTTGTAGGATTGTTCAGTTCCAGGGACCCCCTGCCATGAATATTTCAGAAAGCTTGCAGGTTCCAGCTCGTGTTATTTAAATGAACGGTCAGCTCTGTTGGGCTGACATTAAGCTCGGCCGCAGCTCAAGTATGACTCATTCATTTTAATCAGGTGTGTTTGTGGCGGGGTACATCTAAAAGCTTGACGGCAGCCGCTCCCCCCCTGGGGCCGAGAAACTGCGAAAGACTGCAGTGAGCCGTGACATACGAGCTGCGGGAACTCCTCTACATTATTAATACGCTTGTGACTTTTTAGCTGCTGTGACATGCCAGAATATGAAATATAAAAGTTCTGGTTTTGATTATTCAGCTACATGTACTGCAGCTCGTGGTGCCATTAAGGCATAAAGAACATAAAGCGTTTCCACAGCAAACTACAATTTCTCTGCTTCCCTCGAGTTCAGACAATGCCATTATTTTTCAAGTGATTGTAAACCTGAACTAGTCGATGGTTTGACACGACTGAGAGTCAGATTGGGTATCAAAAGATAGTTGGTTGACGTATTCTCATTTATCCAGGCCGATTCGATTGTTCAACTAAGTAAATTTCAGAAACTCCTCATCAAAGTCTTCATATGGAAAAGAAACCGACAAGCAGTAACATTTCACACTGGTGGGTAATGTAGTTGTAATTATTCCTGTCGCCATAACAAATTTTGCTGGATGATAAATTGTCCCAGAAGTTATTTCGATAAACGATAACATTGTTGTTTTGAGACCATTTTAACTAATGATAATGATGTCGCTGGTGTAACTTTTAAGGAGTTATTGTGTAAATTAGCTTATTCATCTGTGACTTTTAATTTTATTTCTTATTTATTGGAAACACCGCAATTGTGAAATTGTATTTTGTTGACGTAGCTGTATATAGACAAAGATTTGTGCACATTTGAAATGGAAATGCAGCTTATAAAATGAATCCTTGACCCAAATTAAGGCTTTCTACAGATGCTCACTGCAGCCCAGTAATGATATGATACCACAGAGTGAAGAGCTGAAAGAACAATAAGCATCTTCAAAGGCCATGCTCTTTCTACGAAGGAGGAGAACAACTTCCTGAAAGTTTAGTCTGCAAAACATTTTATTGAAATCAAGTAATGAGCAGAAATGGCAGCTGCCACATTGTAGCCGAGAGGCTGGTGGAGTATTTTAGCCTGCTGTTTCTGCAAACACTTGATGTGTTTTAGAGAATAAATGAAAAAAATAAAATAAAATAAAAGCTTTCTAAAACTCAGTAAAAAAAACCATGTGTTGGATTAATGAAAGCAATGCAGAAACTCTGGGAGATGAACTATTGACAAAGTTTTAATAACGTCCCTAATGTCATTAACAGTTTATTGTAACACTAATCAAAAGTTTTAGCTTAAAGTTCATATCCTTGTGCTGGAATGACCTTGGACTGTTTCTTCACTTTCCTAATAAACCAGTCAGCTAATATGCAGTTTTATTTTAGATTTTTAAATTAAAAAAAAGATACATAATCAGATTAACCCCAGTCACCTTATTTATTTAGGAGTACTCGGGCCATGCTAAGGAAAAATATAATAATAAAATTACGAGAATAAAGTCATATCTTGACTTTATTCTCATAGTCTTATTTCTTTGTTCTTGCTTTTATTTTTTAATTCATTTTTCTAAGCATGGCCCTTATATCTGTTGTAATTTATCGATTTAAACTGTTGTAATGGAATTTGTCAACATGATTACCAAAACTTTTTCTATGAGAATGTCTGCTTCAATAAAAGTTGGAATTTATAATAACATATCAAAAAAGAGTGTGCAGACTAAAACACAACAGTTGGTGCTGGATTTATGAATTTCAACAATTTGTTGGATTTAATTATTTTTCTTAAGTTTGTTGAAAGATGGTTATAAAGTGCTGACTCTGGTTGCCATGGGATCCATCTCTGCACTCAGGAATGTAGTTCTCTTACCTTCAGGAAGATGACGTGACCTTTCTGCACAACGTCATGACTTCACATCACGTCTTGTCCGTCAACACCTTAATGTCAACAACACACACACAAAGAAACATAAGGTGCTTCTTTTATGTTTGTTGCATCTGACAACTTCAAATACAGAGCTTACCCATGATGCCATTCAGACGCGTGTCGTCTGTCAGAGCATTTTCCGTGCAGACCTTGTAATTGGCAACACTCGTGCAATCTGCTGCATTTCACAGGAGGTATCACAGCCTTCAGATCTTGGTTGTCCATCATTATGATTAATTTTCACACTTTGATCTTTTTATTTCTTGTTTTTTTGTGTGTGTGTTTTTTTTTCGTGGATGCTTTCGGCTCCCTTCTGCTGTTTTACTTTGGATTAAACACACAGATTAAACACAGCATGTGCTACTTCTAATGTCTGATGCTTTACTACATGCCACGCTGACATGCCTCGCCGTCCTCAGCAGCACCATGTTTACTGCGGGTCACTTCCTGTTCCTGGGAATCACCTGCTTTTCGAAGCTAGACGGTTTTCACAGACACAGACACTGTTAGGATTAAGGTCCAGCAGAGGCTCTAGTTTCATATTTACTCAAGTTAAACATTGTCTGCCTCTTTTGGAAAAACACTGTATATACATCTTTACAACAAAATAGCATTTTTATTTGCGGTAAAAGTTTAAATTGAACCAATTGCTTGTAATCAATCTATGTATTGACAATATGAGCACACCTGATAAATTAGTGAATAAGTAGACAAATGAGCTCAGTAACAAAGATATCTATTGTTTTTAGTCTGTTTTGATTATTCAGACACCAGATTGCTTAATATAATAGCTCTTATCTTCACATAGTTTATAAGTTGCGGCTCAAGCAGAAGCTTCGCTGCTGGCTCAGCTCGTTCTCATTCAATGCTTGTTTGTTGTCAAACACTTAAAGCAATTAAAAAAAAAAAGTCTTAAAGAAGCCATTTAAAAAAATAACTGACTTCTGCTGTCTTGTCTCATTTTGTCATAGTTATGAGCTGTAACGTACAGCGTTTGTTTCAACACTTCAGATTTCTTCAGCCCTCCTCACACAAACCATCCAGGCTTTTCCAACTTAGGATTTTTCCTACTATTTTACTTTTTAGATTTTTATGAGGATTTTCTGAACTGCAGAGTCTGTCAGCAGGCAATCAGTGGGCATTTCTTTTCCTCATTCCTATTAAGTTGTCAGATATAGAAGTAGAACAAACCAAACATGTTTTAACTGCAGCAGAAAGGATTCCCTGTAACGTGACAACAACAGAAACCCGGCTGCCATTAAAAGCTCCTTGCCGGTATGACTAAGAAAGGATTTCCGTCAGAATGCAGATTTCTTTTTTTTTTATTCTTATTTTAAGCATCATCATCATGTTTCAGTGTTTATGTGATTTTTATTTGTTCCATTACCACCAGATGACCGCCTGTTTGGGTAAGCACAGGAATTACAGGGTACACAGGTGCTCATTTTTGTGTTCTCCGTTCGCAATGGGAACTTTTCATGATTGAATTCGGTAAATTCTAGGATTTAACCAGAAATCTTGCTGTGAGGCAAAACCTGTTGCATGGATGTGCCGACACAGACGGTGCTCAAAATATATATTTTTTGTGTTTCATTCAGTAGAACTGAGTGAAAGTTTTTGTTGAAAATGTTTCATGGAAGCGATATTAACCCACCTGAGTGTCCGTGTTACACTCTCTGGTGCCGCTTTGTTGTGTTTTTGCTTTAAAAATGAGCTTTGCGAGCCAGTGATGGCGCTAAAAATACTAGTGCCCTGAAATTATCAGAAAAAGGAAAAAAAGTGCCTAAAGAACAAAACATTATGTTTTCTGTGTCACCATAGAAATTCCCCCCTCTGGCTCTGCCTCGTCTTGCATAATAACTTCGTCTTTAGCTCCACTAACCTAACAGGCTTCTCTGCTGATGCCACTCATCTACTTATTGACATTACATCACTACTGATATGACCATCTACCCAATAAAAACTTGATCATACAGCTAAACTGCTTGCTAATCTTTGATGTTTGCTTTTACCAAGCATGATAAATGAAGGATGCAGGACCACATTATTTTGAATTAAGAAGGGATGGAGGCTATTTACTACAGGTGATGCAGGTGGACATGACTTATCATCTGCTAATACGTGTATGTGAGAATGAAGGTTCTGATTTTCATCACCATTTTGTGATGCAGAGTATATTGGCATTATCTTTTTAAAGGGGGACAGTAATATGTAATTTCCAGGCACATAATGCCATTCTCTTATAGCTCAATCAAGTAACAAGTTGTTATAAAAATACTATATGTATCAAATATGTATTGAAGGATTTGACTTTGATATTTAATGCTTGAAATTGGGCCTCCGTCTCTTTAAAAAGTCCTGCTCTTTCTGAAGCTCCGCCTTCAGGAAGTCATCACAACATGGCTCCTCTATTAACCCTTTAAAAACGTTTTTACCAGCGTTGCACTGAAAAATCTCACATAATGAGTTCCGCTGATGCCGGCTCTACCAGGTGTTTGCTCACTACTGCTGCCGCTGGTTTGAAGGAGCCGAGTGGTGGAGGAGGGCTGCTCTGTGAGAAAGAGGCTGAGAGGCTTGGAAAGTGAAGGTCTGACGAGGAGCTTCGTCTCGAAGGCGGTGCCAGGTCTGCTCAGGCGTTTTGCACAGAATGAAGTAAACCCCTTTAAGATATCAGTATTTAGCCCAGTCCAGTTTTGTAGTTAATTAGGTTTGATCAGCTAAACTATTCCCAGGTAGGAGAATCTTATTGTTTTTAAAGTGTTTTGGAGGGAACACATTAGTAGATTACACCTGACCAGAAGGAAAGTATATTTTCTTTTCAGAATATTGAGTCTTATTAGTTTTCACAAGTCTAATTACATACAATTACTTCTTTAGTTTAGATTTTTGAATTCTTTTTTTGATGCTTTTAGAAATGATTTTGAGAAATAAACTGACAGAATGAAAGCCATCGTTGTAACTTTCTTAATGCAGCTCTCATTTATTGTAATTATATTGCAAACCTGAAGGAAACTTCTAGAAAAGTTACACAGGTTCCCTGCATTAATGTGAGGATCTTATTCTCTGAAGAGAAAAGCAAATTGTTTTGCCACACTTCCACCTTTTAAAAGAAATAGAAGGGTTTTTTTTATCCCCCTAAAAAAAGGTAATTATGCAGAATAGTTTGTGGCCTTTAGGTTATGAGGCAGGGTAAACTGTGGCTGTGTTGACATTTTGCAGCATAAGCAGTTGCAATTAGTGCTACGGACTACTATTGGACTCTGTGGGCAGGTGAAGTTAAACCCAAAAACTTAATGTAGCATCAAATTATTACAACAGCAAACATGATTCACTAGTGCGTCTTGTGCTTGCCGCAAACAGTTACATATTTTTTTGTTTCCGATTTAGTTGACTGGAATTCTGCTTGTTGCAATAAGAAAATGCCGAAGTAGCACCCGTTCGTTTCTATTGTTGATTTCAGGTTTAGAGATGGATCATACAGATTCACGTACACCAGGGGTGTCCAAAGTCGGTCCTCGAGGGCCGGCATCCTGCATGTTTTAATTCTCTCCCTGGTTTAGCACACCTGCATCAAATGATGGCTCGTTAGAAGGCCTAAGGAGAACACTGACTTGCTGAAGAGGTTGTTACTACCACTAGGGAGAGATCTAAAACATGCAGGATGCCGGCCCTCGAGGACCGACTTTGGACACCTTTGACGTACACCAAGCTTACTTGCAGGTCTAAGGATGTTTTCACACCTGATAGTCCAGTAGACTCTGTTTGATTGAGAACCAAGATTGCAACATTTTTTCCATTTTCCATTTGAAAAACATGTTAACCCTCCTCGTCTGTGGTGGCGCTGCACCAAGAACCACTGAAGGAAACATCATATAAACATCCGAAGAAGACAAGAGCGCAACTTCCTTCTTTACAAAATATAAACAAAAATGGAATAGTGTCAGATTTTAGTGACTGTAGGATTTCTCTTTTGTCTTAGGCAAAAGATCACAAGCCATTTCTTCCTCTAGGGCTGGACTCTCACATTTGTTTTGGTTGCAATTACCCAGAATGCCCTGTGCTATAGTTCGCTTTTGGCTTTTGAAGTGGTCTTCGATTATCTGGTATTGACATAGTGAACCTCGGTCTCAGTTCACTACAGCCGAACCGAGACTGAGGTTTTCAGACAGACTAGCGTTCGCATTTGTGATCCTTATAAGAATTGGATTGCGAATTTCCAAATCCCCAAACGAACTGGAATTTGATTAAAGAGGACGAAACTTGGCCTTAATCTGTCTTCTGAACAGAGGTAAAACAGGAAGACTTATATTCCTGCAAGTCCTAAAGAACAGAGTTTATAGGAGCATGGCATGCTATAAACAAAGATGCCACAAAAAATAAATGTCTCTGCTAAACGCTTATTTACTTTCTCCTAATAACCAAAGTGACTACAATTGGCAGGACATACCAATCCCAGTCGTCCAGCCTGCTCAGTTATTCCGACTTTGTGGCTCCTATTTGGCCACACGTGTTCAAACTAAAGCATTAAACTCATTTTAAAGGCAGTCTTGGAAAAAGATCCTGACTGTGGTCCTCCCCACTTCAATCTTCGAAGCACAAAGCCAGAGTTCAGCTTTGTGCACAGGTGGGCTGCATTCCTCTGGCGCCACAGTTCCCCGGCGATCTAACTCTTCAGCTACAGATAAAAATGTATTTTGCTACTTTTTTCACAGCGGTGCATTGACTGTCCTTGTTCTTACTCTTTTTAGGTGGACAAATACCTGCACCAGTTCCATCTATCAGACAAGACTTTGATGGAGTTGTCTATGAGATTTCGGCGAGAGATGGACAAAGGCTTATGCAGGGACACAAATCCCACAGCTGCCGTCAAGATGCTGCCAACGTATGTGCTTTCTACTCCTGATGGAACAGGTAATTCTTTCTTTTTCTCCCCCCCCCCTTCAAATCTGTTTTTGAAAATTGCTCCTCTAAACACAAGCTGAGTCCTTATCCAACTCTAAGCAGTTCTTTTGGAGAGAGCTGGCAGCCCACAATAACACCAAATCTATTCAAAATGCCCAGAATAAAAGAAGGCTGTTGAAAGATTTTCTTTTTTCTCTTTTGCCAAAAAAATAATTTTTTAAGATCTTTAGTCTGAAGAAGAGATGCGACAGTTTGAGCAATCAAATGTTCCTTTCATTGATTTATTATGGAGCTCAAAGTATACAAAGTGTGAATAACAATTTCAAGGCCCTTTTAATTTTTTTCTATTTTATGATTAGCTTTTTTTTCTTCCTTTGTTTAGTTTGTTCATTGTAGTTGAGTGTTTTTTTTTCTTGAGAAGATGGTTTTCACACCACCACTTATCTCTAAATTGTTTGATTAAAGGGATTTAAGCTTGAGAGATGAACCATAACAGGCATCTTCAAATGATTATGAGCCTTGGATCTGTGTTACCAGGAGCCAGCCTATAAAGTGTTTATTCATAACCATTAAACTTTGTCACATCTTTCACATTACAACCAAAAACGGTAACAAATTGTCCTGGACAACAAATCGTCCCAGTAATTATTGCGATTGATGACAGTGTTGTTGTTTTGAGGTAGTACATTGATAATGGCATAATAATGCAAATTTGCTCTTTCAAAGAACAATAAACTCTAATTTTGTAACCCAGAAACTGCAAGATATTGTAAATATCCAAAGATGAAACACAACACCCAGAAGCGAAACCATAAATTAAATGGTTTTTCACATGTCTGTAAACAAAATTTCCCTTTAAAATTAATCATCAGAATGAAAATAATCAAGCTAATTCTAATTCATAATGCAGTTAACTGATTTATTGCTTACGGTGGCAGGCTTAGTATTGCATAATTATGACAAGAAGGGTTAAGAACGCATTTCCTTGCACATTAATCAACATGTACTAAAAAGAAATACCTGAAATGTTTGGTGTGACGTGACTCCAACAAAATCCAATGAATCTAATTGTCTTCAACAGTCACCCAGCTGGTAAATGGAGCAATTATGTGTTTGTAAATGGCAAAAATGGGTATGAAATGTGGCTGTTCTGTGAAAACCTTGAAGGTTTGATGCATAGCATCAGCCAACAAACCACTTCATTTCTGACTGGTCGGCTGGGTTTTACATTTTCATGGGTCTTTACAAGGTAGTGAAAAGGTTAAACAAAGGTCAGCTTAGGAAACATCCCAAGCTTTATTTGGTCCGTCCAAAGAGAACGTCAGGGCCATGGCACAAATCTGGCCTTT
The DNA here is from genome assembly GCF_051168715.1 of Poecilia mexicana. NCBI lineage: Eukaryota > Metazoa > Chordata > Actinopteri > Cyprinodontiformes > Poeciliidae > Poecilia > Poecilia mexicana. Next base: position 28,180,942 of record NW_028263378.1, on the reverse strand, counting down.
TATATAAAAAGTTTCTTGTTGATGGAGGTCAGAAGAAATGCCACCAGCTATGCAGAGGTCACAACGTTTTTGTGACCTCTGCACCTCTGTAGGAGAAGGTCATGGTAAAACTAAACATGGTGCAAGTAAAAATACTGTCAGAAAAGTAACTCCACAAATCCCAATAAACTCATCATCCGCAGCCGCAGTTCTTTTCCCCTGAAGTTCAGTATGAACTTTTTATGAGTTGTGGATGTGAAGCCCCTCGCCTGCTGCTTCTGTGCTCCTCTAGACTAGCGGCAGCGTTGCTTCCATTGTGTGATTCTGCTGATTGGAGCCAACGGGTTCCTGCTGTGCTCAGCCTCTCAACCCTCTCCGATTGCTTTGTGTGTTCTGGAGTTTGCCTGAAAGTTTTGGGAACATTTTCACCTTGAAAGACCAGTTGCTGCTGATTATCTGCTGCATTTGATGTAATTAAGGAATAATATGTTGGACAGTAGTGGTGAGTGTGTTTTTTTTTTATAGACAGTAGAGCTGGGTGATATATTGATTTAACAGATTACTTGAATTTTTGCTTTTTGAAGATTAAATTTTTGGAAAATCGGGGTTTCTCTCCCCACCAATACATGCCTCGTTTTTCCTTAAGGATGTGAGCGAAAACCAGGAAGTTCTTTTCAGACCAAGTCAGCGATAAAGCCGAAGAGACGCACACTAAAACATTTAAGCAGGAAAACCTACTGAGGAAATGAAGCCAATCTTTTAATAACAGCAACTGTTGCATATTTTCTGCATAGTTTAGGGCTATTGACATTTTCTGACGTTTTGATTTTATTGTGTTGCAGCAGTGGTTAGCAGAGATGTGACTGGAGGTTTGGTGAGATTTCATTAATCGACTCAACCATTGTACAAAAGTGAAGTGAACTGAAAATGGTCCAGGATGTTACTTAGGAAGTCCTGAATGATGTTCATTCATTTAGGTTCATTCTGCTGAGAATAAAGGAGCTGAAAACCTGTCAGTCCGAGAGGCTTGAAATTAGGGTAAAAGTTTCTTTTCTTTTCTTTTTTTTTTCTTTTTTTCTTTTACCATGACAAGGAATAATAATAAAATTTGCCATGACAGGTCAGATGATTGAGTTTCTAACTGACTTGAGATTATTTAAATTTGTGGTTTGCATTTTAAAAAGCAGCAGTGCCAAATTTAAAATACGTTTAGAAACCCAACAAAGACATGGAAGTTGGTTCTTATTTCTTTCAGATTAAGGGTTTTAAAGACATCAAGTGACTTCATTCTTCCCTTCGTTCATCTTTTTTTTTTTTTTTTTCATTTTGACATTCGACCTGCTTGACTTTATCTTTATTTGCTAGTTTCAGCCTGAATCATTGCTTTCGGATCAGAACGCAGCTGGCATACATTTTGGTGTTTTTAAGAAAAAGAGACTGAAGTATGCTGCATCCTTATTGTTCCGACCACAAATACAAACCGTAGAGACTTTCTAGCAGCCTAACGCTGCATTTCAAATGCTCACTCTCTACATCACTGTGTAGTTGGCATATTAAAACATACCTTGGGTTTAGGACTGCAAAGATTAGTTGATGTAATTGACTGATGGGTAATTGCTTTGCTGCAAGCCAGGAGTCAGGAAGCAGGTATGGTGCCTTGCAGAAGCATTCATTATTCTTGAACTTTTCCTTATTGTGTCACATCACAGCCACAGACTTAAGGTTTTATTTGAATTTTAAGAAAAACACCAACACAAAGTAAAGCATAGCTCTGAAGTCCAAGGAAAGTTAAACATGGTTTGAAGAGTGTTGCATGTACTAGTACCTGTATACACGCCTCTTTACTCTGATAAATTAAATCCAGTGCAGCTGGTGACCTTTGGAAGTCCTCTAACTAGTAAGCAGAAGAGTACCCTCAGAAATGCCTGCAGCTTTTAAGAACGGTGGTTCCACCAAGGTGAAAGACTAAAGATAAATGCTTCCTTCTCTTTTCAAGTTTTTGGTTGCTAAAGTGAAAACAGACAAAATGTTTCTTTTCTTTTTTTTTTCAACTTTTATCTTTTCAAGAATCGTTTTGACAAAATGATTCTTGGAAATGACAAACTAAACTGGATGTTTGAAAATTGAATATTTTCTGTGGTTTCCACATTTTTTTATCCACGTTTGTCCACATATTCACATATTTTTGTGGATAATGTGGACATTGTTTTTTTAACACTTTATTTTATTCCTCCTGAAGTTTTATACATTTATGCTCAGTGTTTGTGCATTGTGAGCTTGTGAGCCCAATGTCAAAGGTCTTGTTGGTTTTATCCTGGCCAGTAAAGCTGCCAATGAAATGCTCTCAGGTTGTTGTTATGAGGTGGTACAAATTATTTTGCAATTTTGTCCCCTTTCTTTAGTTTGAAGATTTACTAAAATACAATCAATATTTTGCAAGCAGAGAAGCTGCTGTGAAAAAAATGTACTTGCAGACATATGAGATATTTATTACAAATCCATGTTAAATAGCTGGACAAAAAGTCCATAAGTCCAATTAATTTGTGTTAAGATTTAATTATTTTTGTCTTATTGTTTAGCAATGGTTTTATCAGATGGGTGAATGAAAAAAGCAAAAAAATAAAAATAAAATAAAAATGTATAGATGATTAAAATTGAAGGTGACAAAACTAAGAGTATCTAATGAAAAAAAAAATTAATATTTTATGAGAAATATCATCTTGAGTGCTGAATGTAATTTTCTTTATGTTGACAGAACAAGGCGAGTTCCTGGCTCTCGACCTCGGCGGATCCAACTTCCGAATCCTGCTGGTCAAAGTGAAGGGCAACGGCGACCAGAAGGTGGAGATGGAAAGCCAGATATATGACATTCCTGACCTCGTCATGAGGGGCAGCGGCTCTGATGTAAGTCCTTCTCTCTCCCCCTCCCCATGTTGTCCAGGAAAACCAGATTTATTTATTTTTTTGTCACTGACCAGCTCTTTCCTGACCTGTTTTGGTTATTTTGCCTGTCATGTCTGCTGAGCTCTGCTCGGCTCCTCATGCTGGGGTTGCATGTTGGCCTCTGTGATGATAATTAGCTGTTGTTGTGACAGGTGGTCACCGCCATGTCTATTGGCTGCCATGCACCAAACTTCCCCAAACAAAAGACAACATGTCGATGTCATGTAGACTCAAAAAAACAAAACAATTCCATACAGAAATTATCAGATGGTGTTAATTTTCTTCTCTAAATACATTCGTGACATGTTGATTTACTGTTTCTCTCTGTTGTCTTTCTTTTTTTTTTTTTTTTGCCATAATTTGCTACGCTGAGTAGCCTATCAAAGCAAACCCTCTCACTGACAGACCCAGCGGGAGGAAAAAACCCCCAGCTGAAATGTAAAAAAATGTTGACAGCTTCGTGTTTAACCATTCCTCGGTGTAGCAGCAACTCGGAGTAACGATTATACCACTGTAACGTTGCAATCCCTGAATGAGTTTTGTAAATTTAATGATTTCAACAGGCTCTTGAAGAGACGCCTTTTAGTCGGTGTTGCCATTTGCGTTGTTAATGAGGGTTTCATTTAGATCTGTCTGTGAAGGAAGCAGAGAAATAATAAAAGTGTCCCTTTTTTGTTGCCGTCCAAGTCGACGTCAGACATTTCGGTGACTTGTCCCGTTTCTCCGCTGGAAAAAAGGTTGTTAAAGGGTTAATAGAGGAGCCATGTTGTGATGACTTCCTGAAGAGGGAGTTTCATAAAGAGCTTCTTAAAGAGACACAGGCCCAATACCAACGCAGTAAATCAGGGAGTAAAATTTCTTTTAAGTCGTAGTTGATATCATTACAACTGAAGATAACATAGTTACTTGATTATGCTGTAAAATGTCACTGTGTGCCTGAAAAGCACACAATACTTCCCCTTTAAAGTACAGTTTGTGATCTTTAAAACTGTTGTTTACATAAAGAAACCTTTTTTTATTAACCCATAAATATTACAAATGTCTCTTACATCGTTTATTGTCTCTTCTCGATTCAATCTGATTTGTTTTGACCTTAGGTCTGAATACAAATGCACTTGACCTTTTTTATTTGTATAAATTGGAAAAACCATCTCTCCTTTTGATTCCATTTCACCGCTAATTTGTGAGTCCGCTCTGTAAAATCCCAATAGATGTATGGACGGCCAGCTTGCTATCTTAAGATGTTCTTTAAGAGCAACTGAGGGGGGCTAATTGAAGAAGAACGGGGTTACCATAATCCCTAATATGTTTAGGGGGCTTTAGCCCTCAAACGCACAGCGAAATAATGATGTTTGAGCCGACCTGTTGACGTCTGGAGGGATTCTCAGGAGCAGCGTCTTCCTCAGGCCGCCTGCAGCAGTTTGTTTCTCTCAGTTAACCCGGACGCCCACAGTCTCTTTCATAACCTCGACCTACAAGCGGTGAAAGAAATCTGTTTTTGCTTCCATTAATGCGCCGTGTACACAAACATTATTGTGTTTCACCGCCAGAAGCGGTCATTTCGTAAGCTCCCACCTCCTTTTCAAGCCGAGGTTAAAAGTGAGGGGGGTGACTGTGCCTCAGAAACACTCTTAGGATGTATTAGTATTGTTGGCAAACGAACAGAAAGGGACCACTTTATTTCCGCCGTCGCTCGTTAACAAATCCCAACAGCTTGCAGATTTCCGTGGCAGCTGAAGAGTTGACAGAGTTACATTGTTGCGCTGTTGGTGTCAGAATATTTCCAGGCACAGACTGTGCAGGACGGTGTACGTACATAACGTGCTTTTTGCTGTTTCTGTGAAAGAACGAGCGTTAGAGCGGCGAAAGAATCCAACGCTTTCAAACGCCAGTAAATTAATTGTAATGTTTAAGCTGGATGGTTTAAAATCTGTTGTTGCTCATTTCCACGAGCTTTGAAGTGATATTTTCAGTAACTTTCACATACATTTTTGAATATTTTTTTTTACCAAGTCGTTTCAACAAGGAGATTTTCTTTTCATCTTGTTTTCCTTCTTCCAAGATTAATAATAATAATAATAAAAGGAAGACAGAATGGCTAAAATATAGACACAATATGCAGGAGGATGTGTAATTGCTAAACAAATTAGTTGATATATTAATTAAATTAAAAACCCACTCTTAATTTGTCTGCTTGTTATGAACAGTTTCTAGATTCTTTTTAAAAGACACAAGAAGGTTTGACTCATGAGAAATAAAAGGCTACATAATGTTTACGTCTGACATGTTATACATCCAGTCGTATTTATTTCAACTCTAAATGAGATTATGGCGTTCCACAAAGGCAGTGTTGTACAGAAGAGCACGTGATTTAAGTGACAGCTTAATTAGGAAAACGGGGGACTTTCCAACATTAAATGTTTCCCTTTTGCTGTTCTTATACACTCTACTTATTCTGTTAGCTTAGAAAACATTTATTGCAAAGCCAATTGAAGCAGACAGGCAGTTAAAGTCGTACATGCCGTCCTGAAAAGCGCTGCCGCTAATTGAAACGTAAGTCGGTACGTTTTGTTGAACTCATCCTGACGGTTTCTTTGCCTTCGTTTTAGTCGCAGGGGGAAATAAAGCTGCTGCTGCTGCTGCTGCTGCTGCTGCTGTCATCATGTTAGGTTATGTAGAGCCAAAGTTACTTGGATGAAAGTAAATTTAATTTTCTTCTCAAACTTTCACACAGCGATGAACTTTATTAGAGTCTGCGGGTTGTCTTCACTGTATAAACCAATAGTAGTTGAGTAAACATCTGCCGTTCAGTTTGACACTAATTGAAACTTTGTTATGGATTTTCAGCACAGACTTGGTCCACAAGGAATATAAATAGTTTAGATGAAAGTTTTAATTTTCCTTCTTGCTGTGAAGTCCTACATTTAGAGAGTGTATTCAGTGCACAGCAATATCAATGAAAGAATAGAAATGGTGTTTGCGTTTACCACTGGGTGTCTTTGTAACATGTACACAATGCCCATTATGTACCGCGAACAACACTGTTGCTATGGATTTTACAAGAAAGTATATTGAGAAGATTTTCTCAAATGTTTGTCTTGGAGATGAAATACGACTTCTGTACTCTGCTGTTTAAATTAATCAGAGATCTGAGGAACTTTTTATTAGGATTTCATGTCTCCATTTTAAATATAAACATAATGTGTTCCAAAAACCGTATACTTAGACACTTTAGACAACGTGCCATTCAAGGAGACGGCTATGTGTTGCTCTGTGATAGGCAGGACATAAGGAAATCAAATGGCCACTAGCCTAAACTTGTCCATATCTACAATAAGAGATGCAATAAAAACTTCCAGGCGCCTTGAACTGACTTTGTAAAGTCACAGCGCACGGTGAGGAGGATGGTGTAGCAGGTAAAAAAACGTCTCCAAATCTCACTGTTGGCATATCAGGGACTCTAGGTCTCCATGACAACACAGTTAAACAATATTTACATGCCAACCAGAGGTTTGAGAGGAATTTCACAAAAGCTCTTTTTTTCTTTTTTTTTTTTTTAAGTACAACTGCAAAGTGACTTTCTCTGAAACTGAGTACTTCATGAAAGCTGAGGGCGAGCCTTCAGGTGGAAAACCTTGTTTTTCTTGTAAGGTGGGAAATTTGTTAGTGAATGCTCCTCTAAAGTCTAGGGGTTTTCAAGCAAATCAAAACCGCTGCCCCCTCAACTACATTACTGCTATTATTTCTGTAACATACCTGGAATATTTTGATTCTGATTCTACATTTTATTTCTGTCATGTTCTGCAAACACGCGCAACTTGTCTGCAGAAAGATGGACCGGCCTTTAAGCTCACTAGTTGCTACGGCTGCTAGTCGTAGCAACTAGCTGTTTTCACCTTACCTAGCATGTTGTCGGCGTACTGCAGCGTGATGAAATTAGTTATGCTACCAAAGGGACATTAGTGACCTCATAATGAGGAGGAGAAAACTCTCAAAGACATGTTTAGTGCACAATATAACTAGGTGGATAATATGAAGACGGGGATAAACTGGTGTTATTTTCATCAATATGAAGACAAAAACCCACTTTGGTTCAATCAGAAATACAACCAGCAGGTTTACATCTGTTGTAAACCCGTTGATCAATTTTCAAAATACTTTAAATCAAGAAGTGTTTTTTGGATGGCGAATTAAATATAAAGACTAACTGACAGCTTGTTAAATATGAATAGATATGAAGACAAATATCAAATGTTCAGACCTAAAGACCAACGGTGGATGACCTGCGGTGACGCAGGGATCGATGTACACCAGATGTCATTGATTTCATAAGAAAATGTTTATTTCAGTCGTTGGCAGACATGACATCAATGCTTGTTTATTTTTATGGTCGTCTCAGTCCACAGACCTTGATCGGATGGAAAACGTACGGGGTGTTCTGAGAAGAGAGGGGCAGCACTGTGTGTGGGAGTATGTTAATGCAGCTAGAGCTGAGTTTATACATCAATCTGTAGTCGGCGATGTTGTCTCAGATCTGTTATTGCTCGTCTTGCTGTCTACAAACAAGCAGGCAAAAAGTGGTGAGGATCCTTTATTATTCAGCATTTGAATCCAATATTTATTTCCAATATTTTAAACTCTTAATTTTTTAAAATGTTTTCTTGTACTTTTACTTTTAAGTAGTTTGCAGTATAGCTCTTCCATCATGGGAAAATGTCTCTAAAACTTTATTTTCTGTCAGCCTCCAGGTCAGCTGCTCAGGCAGCATGGAGAAGCCCTACAGCTGGGGACACTACATTAATCTCACAGCCCCCTCAGACTTTGGAAAGACTTGGAGTTCACACGAACAGATTGGTTTCAACAGGCTTTTGTTTTACCACCGAAACACTGCGAATCAGACATTTAATAACGGCACCTGCTGAGGGATCACAGACTGCTGGATTTGTCAAACCAGAGCAGCGGTTAGTTGGCACAGATGCCAGCTGGCGCTAATGGAAGTGATTTCCCTTAAAAAAAAAAAAAAGGATGGGATGAAAGTACTTATCCAAATTATTCCCCTCATAAATTTAATCTTATTTCTCCTGAGTTTAAAATGACTTTTAGTATTGGCTTCATTCTAAACATTAGAACGGCAACTCATGATTCATTTAGTTTTTGGTTATTCTGACGATGAATCAATAAATCAGTGAATCGGATAAATAACTGCCACATTCTGTAGAGTTTTCATTTAACCCTTTAAACCTTTTTGCACAATTTTAGACTTTAAAAGATTAAAATAAACACATAATTTGTCTGCAATACTAAATAACAAAATAAACATTTTATTGCCTGAAATGCAGCAAAATAACATTATTTTATTATTATTATCATCGATGGTATCCAGGAATCAGTCCTTAGCCAATAATAATAATAATAATTCTTACATCATTAATAATCAGATTGAAAAAACTGCTTAATTGAAGATTTTATTTTTGGGAAATGTAAACCGAGTGAAGCTAAAAGTATGTAGAACAACACATTTACAGACAAATTCAAACCGTCATTTCTATAGTTTAGATGTCTGAAACCAGTCGTGAGCGGTTTTAACCACTTCTGTGTTCATTTATTTGCTTACCTTCTTTTAGGACTTCAGGATTGCTGTTTGTGCGAGCGGACTAAAGCTGCTGAGATGATGTCAGGCTGTCTTTGTGCTCCTTGTTCTGTTGACGAGGAGTCACCTGGTACCTGTACATCTGGAATCTTAATACTTCTCCTTGGTGACATTCTGCTAACGTTTGCATCATTAAAGCATCCGCCTGTGCAAATGAAACGGTCCCAGGCGTCCTTACAGTCTAATACAAAGGCTGGAGCGGTGACTTTGATAGCTACAGCCCTGTTCAGAGTGTTCTGCTCTTGCCTAATGAGAACAACCTTTTCTCTCTCATAGTTATTTGACCACATCGCCGACTGTCTGGCTGATTTTCTGGAGAAGATGGGGATAAAGGATAAAAAGCTTCCTCTGGGTTTCACCTTCTCATTTCCCTGCCTGCAGACCAAATTGGATGAGGTGAGCAATTTTGCACTCCTTTTACCGCTTTAAGTGATCATCACGCCCCACGTATCATTTCAGTTATGCCTAAAAGTCTGAGTCACATTTATTTCTTTAGATCTCGCTTCAAAGGAGCCAGACTTTCCCTCAGTTTTAAAGTGTTCTTCTCTGCTTTCTGAAAGTCTCTAGAAGTCAGCTGCTATTTTTTTTAATATATATATTATTATTGGTCTTCACATATAGCTGCTTTCTGTGGAGGCTTTTGAAGCCACTTAAGCACAAAGTGCATCTGAATCCAACAGGTAATCCAGCTGAACAAACAACTTAAAGTCACCTTTAAGGCTTTGAACATACATTTTCAGTAAAGTGAATCAAACTTGCTTTAGATGTACAATAGTTTGTTGCACCATGTCATGGTTTTTATTTGATTTGTTGTTTTCCTGTAAATTTATGATTTTTTTTTTTATTTGACCTTTTATTGAGAGATTAAGATTATAGTTAATTAAAACTAACAAAAACATTAAGAAAACAAATAAAAACATTAATTAATGGGGAAAAACTATAACTAACTAGAACTATGTTGTGTTTATAAAACTAGTTGAAACATACTGAGAATATGGATATAATACCCTTCGTTTGTGTCTTTGTGAATCTATTTATTAGCCTTTTGAACTGATGTGAAATAAATATATATATATTTTATTTTTCCCCAAATCACACAAGCAGTTTATGTCGTCTGTCAAAATAAAACTAAACTATAATGGGGAAAAAAAAACCTTTGCAGTGTAAAGTGTGTATGGGGAGTGAGAGTGTCTTTGTGTCTGGATCTTTTCCGGCGGAGCCGTTTGGCTCTCCGCTGTAGCTCCCCACGGTGTCCACAGTCGGTCCTCACGGGCTGAAGTCCTGCATGTTTCGGTTCTCTGCCTGGTTCAACCCGCATGAATCGAATGATGGCTTGTTTCTAACACTGACATGCCGAAGCAATAGTTACTACCAGGGTGCAGGACACCAACTCTTTACTTAGGAGACCTCTGGCCTGGAGGCTCTGCACAGTGGCTGCTGGGTTGTTCCCCTGGGGTTTTCCTCTGCTCCTCTCTAGGTGGGGATGAGGGGTAAGGGGTACAGTTTTCTGATCTCCTCCATGCCTCCCTGAGGTCCTAGGGGACAAGTCTCTATGGCTCCTCACACTACTACTTAACATTCTTATGTAGAAACCTTATGTGTGTGTAAGCAGCACACATGGACTCAAGTATTTTGATGGACTCTATCTTAACCTGTTGTTGCCACTAAATAAATCTTGCATTTGACGATGTTAAATGTCACAATAACAAAATTTTGCTGGACAATAAAGTATTCCAGTAATTATTGCAATAAATTATGATATTGTTGTTTTCTGGCTTTTAAAAAAAATGATAGTTGTGTGTTTTATTTTCTCTGGCTCGTCAGCAGGCTCTGGGTTGAGCTGCAGGTACTTATGGCTGCGGTAGTGGAACCTCGGTGTGTCCAAACTAGGGCTGTTGTAAACGAATATTTTAGTAATCGAGTAATCTATCGATTATTCTTACGATTAATCGAGTAATCGGATAAAAAAAATTATAAAATGAAATATTGGTAAATCTGGCATAATACCGGTGTTACTATCAGATATCAATCAATATCAGTCCAATTTTTCATATTTGAGCATCCCTAACAGTTGCTTTTTTGTAGTTTAGAAAACTAACCTGTAACAATAATAGCTCACTTTCTAAGTTAACCAGAAGAAAAGTTATAGAAAAATCTGAAATTATATTGAATGTAATAACAAAGAGGCAGGCTCACAAATATGCTTATAAAAAATGTCTACAATCCAGCTTTTAGTTTATATATTCATCTTCAGTGAGTTTAATAGATTAATTAAACTCACCTTGCCACCTAACCTGTCACGCTTTGGTTTTGAAAATACGGGAAATGCCGCCTGGAGTGGGAGGAGAGGGCGAATGAACGAACATGGGGTGGAGGGGAGGAAATAGACCAGCGGACTGACGAACCGTTAGACCGGGGGACGAACACGGGGGGAAGCAATACGGGATATTTACGACACCTTCACTGGTCACACTCAGAAACTCATCTACCAGCCATGTCCGATGCGCTCCGCCACCCGTTTCTTCAGACCGGGATATGAAATTTATTGTGCGGTTCGTCGGTAAAGCTACATTTACACGGTAAACATCAGCTACTCAGCCGCCCGCCCTGTTCAGGCTATCCGCTCACCTCAGCGCTCTTCCCGCCGTTCGCTTTCAACCAGCAGCCCCGGAGGAGAAATGCTGCCGTACTCCAGGCATTCCCCAGTCATTTTAAGGATGCTTATTGGTTCCCCAAAAACGATAAAAAGTCGGGCATTATCATCAATCAATAAAATCCCCACGGGCCAATCTTGAAGATTGGACTTTATGCCGCTGAGACTTAGCTTTTGTCAACAACTCAGAGGCGGAAGTGAGAGCTCCGCGCAACGCAAATGAAGTCCCGGCCGGAACACGGTGCGCTAACTAATAAAACATAAATTAACGAAGCTTCGAGGCAGGTAAATTTTCCTCGAGGAATTTTAGTAATCGAGGTACTCGAATCATTCGAGGAATCGTTTCAGCCCTAGTCCAAACCTCTGTTCATTGTTGACGAACCTGAAGTGCTTCCATGCTTTTGCCCACTTCAGCTTTTTGAAAACTGGAAAACTCGCTCAGAAGTCATCAGAAGCTCCATCTGCTTTGTTGTTGCTCGCATAAAGGCACACACTCACAGACAGATGGACACGCACACACACACACACACACACACATGCACACACTTCCGCAGGGAGGTGACTCTCTGCACATAGTAATTTGGAGAAAGTTTTTCATTTTTGACAATAATTTTTAAAGAAAATAAAACATAAAATAGTTTTTTGTCTAAAAGTATTGATGGGTTATTATAGACCCGGGATTTTAAAAGTGTAGGAGACCTGGCCTCCCCTTAGAGAGCAAATTGACAGCCACCCACACCCACACTACATTATTGCTATTATTTCTGTAAACTTTTTGTTGTACCTGTACTGATGTTCCACTCATAAATGTCTCTTTTAATGTTGTGGGATCATGCCAAGAACAATCTTGTGTTTTTTTTTCCTCCTTTAGTCAAGTCTTTAGCAAAAACAACAAAAAACATTTATCCAAAATGGGAACTCAAGGCGTCCAAGATCTGGAGATAAAAAGTTTGCCACTCTTGGCAGGCGTTCCAAAAAAACCTGACTTATCAATAAGGTCAACAAAAAGTGCAGTCAGCACTTAGCAAATCAGATTCATAGTTACTAGAGACATTTCAAACTTCCATCTTTCATAGGTTTAGACTTATAAAGTTTTACATCATTCACAAATTATCTCTTTCAATTACTCATTTACCACATGTTGCACACCAAACATTGTCATTGAATAAAAATATGTTCAATAATCATAGCGTAAACTGAAAATAAGCTCAGGCATCATAAGCACTTTGCTAACAATGCCACAAGCATTAGCATTTCTAACGATGTCATAAAAATAAATAAATGGATCAATGGTGGTTTAGTCAAACTGTTAGGGTCCCTTAAGAGATTTAGTGAAAATAATCAGGAGTCCCATTTCATGATCTAAAATAGTTTTATCTGAACTAAAAACACCATAATCCACTATGGACAAGTGGTAAAATAGACCAACCTTGACCTTAAATGGGATCATGGCAGTAGAATTAACAACACTCAACAAAAGGATCCAAACAACCAGCGTGTCAACCAACCCACCGCTGAATTTGGTGCCTCTACGTCAAGTTTTCATCGAGTTTTGGAGTGGAAGAGGCAGACGGCTCCAGCCATGGACAGCCAGTGTTTGTGAAGTTGGATTTGGTGAAGTTGACTAAATGTCTGCAGTTATTATTTTTTGTTTCCTGTGCCCCGCCTTTATTCACACTTGGAGAAGCTCTTTTGTAGGTCACATCTAGCACATTGACATACCGTATGTAGAGTTTTCCATACAGAATGTGATGCTTAAAGCAGAAACGACATGTCACTTTTTTCTCTGACGCTGTCAGAGCCTCAGTGCTGCTCCAAACAGAGCCTGGCTTGGAGCAGCACTGAGCTTCTGCTGCCTGCCAGCAGCGACTTCCTCATCGAGACTGTAGGACTTCATTTTGACATCCTCAGGAACAAAAAAAACATAAAAGGTTGAATTTACTCTTTAATATGAGATGACTCCTTTCACTGCAGAGTGCTCCTTCCAGGACCTGTCAGAACCTCCCCACAGAGCCCGGCTGTGCTCGTTGTCACCTTTTTAAAATTTTATGTCTGTTGCTGTTATTTGCATCAGTCGGTGAGGGTCTTCATCACACCTCACTGCGCCCCCAACCCACACACACACACGCACACGCACACACACACACACACCCTCTCTCATCTTCACAGGCGCACACGTCAAGCTTTGTGAGAGATGAACCCCCTTTCAAACCAAAGAGCTGAATGCTCCAAAGTAACTGTCTTGATACATAAAGCAAAAATCAAAGCACTAATTAATTATTCATCAACTTTTCTTTAATTTCTTTTTTTTTTTGACAATGATTTTTTTTTTATAATTTTTTTTTTTTTTTTTAAGTTTGGTCTTGAGAACAAGCCCATTTCCTGTTCTGGTTTATTTTGAAGTTTTTCTCTCCCTTTTCTTTTCGCCCTCCAGTCCTCAACAAGTAGACTTCATCTTGATGTGGGAGGAAATCAGGCAGGTTACTAGAGCTGTGAGGGTGTTTTCACCTTTCTTTCCTTGAGGAGCCTTTAGATTTTTTTTGTCCCACCCACAAGTGTGTGATTGATGTTTTGATACTTTTGAAGAAAAATGGCAACACAGAATGCTCCTGGAATAGTTTTCCTTCAGACTGCAGCCCAGGCTCCCTGCTGCAGGGATGATGACTGGCTGGGTGTGGTGACCTGTCTGCTGGCACCTCTTATCGTTTTGAGAGGGATGTGAAGGGGTTGTAGTGGGCTACTACTATTACTACAGTTTCTCTTGTTGGGGTAGTTACGTTGTGGCGGGTTTGTCCCTGATTGCACTGATGTGAAATTTATCCTCCGTTTCTGTGCACTCTTGGATGCAGGAATATACAAACACACTCACAGCTAATATCAGTGGAACCAGACAAAATCCTGCAGTTATCAAGCTTCAGATGGTTATTCACGTCTCAGCAGACAATTCATTTTCCAGCAAGTCAAAATAAAATAAAATTAGAAACCGTTTTCAGTGACTAAAAGACAAACAACTTCCAGCAGCGTTTCAGCACAAATGTGGACAAAACTGTGTTGATATTTTGCTGATGCTGAAAAAACACAATTGTCGGCGGCCATTTTACAGAAGAAGAAGAGCGATGGATTCAACACGTTCAAGTAACACATAACTTTTTATGAACTGTGTGATGCAGTGAGAGCTCTGGTGGAGCCGGCTTCTCACTGTTCAAAAACAAATGAAACCATCATCCTCCTGTCATCTTCTTTGTCGTTTTTGCCAGTAGTAACATCCAGCTGTTGATCATGTGACTCGTGTGATGTGAAAAAGTGTTTCCATTGCGTTTTTACAAAATAAATCTACCTCATGTTTCACTCAAAAAAACACCTCATTCTAGCGCAAAAAACTTTGTTAAAAAACAAGAGTTCTTTTGAAATCGTCATGTTTCCTTTTAAATTTATTTTTGCAAATTCATTTTGCACATTTATATGGTCAGAAAATGGCTAGTGACAGATGAAATGGAATTAGCTTCATCTAAGGTGTGATGGTTGTACAGGAAAAGTATTTTTCTGCATTTGCTACTGGTATGTCTAAGGATGAATGAGACGCAACAGCTTCTTTAGGTCCCATTTAACTATTATTATTATTATTATTATTATTATTAGTATTATTATTATTGCCATAATTGCTGTCATTACAGTTAAATGGCTTCTCTTCTTCCTTTTGACCCTTTTCCTCTGTCCCTTGCATTCAGTTTATTATTGATTTTTCCTCCTGTGGCCTGTCCAGTCTGATGCGTAGCCTCCGTATGGCGTCATTCTGTCATTAATTTAATAAAGTCAACGTACAACAAGGACATGCCTTGTTTTCCTCCTTTTCTAGAACAAATCTGCTCCAGAATCTGCCATCTGTACTACAAGGCAACCAGACCCTCCATCCTGTTGCTTTCCCAGACCATATGTGGCACAGCTTTTGAGCCATGAAGTTCTCTAATCTCTGATGAGCTCTTCTTCTTCTTCGTATTATTATTATTATTATTATTATTATTTCTTCTTTCCTCGCAGTTATCCTCCTCTCATTCGGTTAGAAACTGTTTCAATATAGTTTTTCCTTGAAATCTGACTCGTTAGACAGATGCACTTTTCAAACTCAAATTTGTGTTGTGACTGGGAATCCTTTGGTCTAGAAACCGTCGTCTTCTCTAATGCATTTAAATGTTTTCTGCACTGAAGTCTGATTGTTGCTGCATCTCATTCTGCAAACCTGACAGCTCATTGAAAACATCTTTCTAATTCATGGACAAAGTGTGAAGAGGAATTCTGGGAATTTTGCTTTGAAAACCAAGTTTTTTAAATCCACTGACACTTTGATGGTGAACACAAAAAGTTCTTGAACATTTTCAAACTTTACAACCCCAAAACTCTGTATTTTATAGAGATTGTATTTAACAGATCACCACAAAGGTGTGGAATATTTCCAAGTAGAAGGTTTAAAATGTTTTTTGTAAAGTTGTAAAGAGTTGACTTTTTCTTGGGTGGTTTTCTACACGCTTAGCACAACTAGAAACTCAAATGTTTGACCCTTTTCCTTTTCAGAATAGCTTGGGTTGGTAGCGTCTCTGAAGATAATCTCAGTGATGTTCAGTTTTTCTTTTTCACATATTGTTTATTTCATGTTATACTGCCACAACATGTCGGCAGTTTTAACAAATCAGCAAAAAAA
This sequence comes from Poecilia mexicana, assembly GCF_051168715.1. Taxonomy (NCBI): domain Eukaryota; kingdom Metazoa; phylum Chordata; class Actinopteri; order Cyprinodontiformes; family Poeciliidae; genus Poecilia; species Poecilia mexicana. The sequence continues at coordinate 28,165,021 of NW_028263378.1, read as the reverse complement.
TATTTTGTTTATAAAGCTTATATATTGCAACTTTAAGCTGCTAAGTAATTTCTACTTGGCACAAATGCTTGTTTTGAATTTCAGACTGAAACAACAAAGATGGACACAGTATTTCAGTCTATTCTTTGTCATATAAACTTATCTTATTTCAGATTTGAAGGCCAGAAGTTGGAAGTCAGGATGAATGAGAAGAAAATAGTCACCTGTTGTTTCCTGTAAACGCAGATCAAATTGTAAGAGTAAAAAATAAAATAAAAAAATAGGTGCACAGGAAATGATGAAGTCATAGCCAGCTGGTGTGCAACTCAATGTCTTCGAAACCATTAATATGAAGAAAAATAAGGGACAATTTTTCTATCCAAATTCAAAATTGAATTTCCGGCTCTTTGTTGGGGCCCCGATCACATTCTAAGTCTGATGTGCCACATTTTCCTCAAAATGCCAACGTCAGACTCAAATAGTTCTCCAGTGAGCCAGAACTCCATCGTCTGACTTGTTATGGCAGCTGTACATGAATGTGGTGCAGTTGCTACATTTTGTCAGGTTCTAATTACATTTATTGCAGCTTTCGGTGTTCCAGAGTACGACGGCTCCACGACTTGTCTGCGAACTCTGAGCCCCTCTTTGTTTTATGGAACAAAAAGCAGCTGTAAAGTGATTCCTGAGAGTAAACATGTTTACTATTAAAATAAGTCGAGATAAGCCTAAACAAACTGTGGTGGTAGAAAACTTGATGTTGTGGTGCGTTTCTAATTTTGTCATTTTCTTTATATTTATCTTCGGCTGTCCTGCTGTCTGCAAAGCAAGTTTGCCCCTCAAGGACAATAAAGTTAATCTGAAAGCATGAAAGGTTTGACGAAGCAAACCTGAAATGAGTCCTGACTCTTCTTTGTCTTTATCTTTTTTTTTTTTATTTTCAGAGCGTTCTGATTTCTTGGACCAAAGGCTTCAGGCTGAGTGGAGTGGAAGGGAACGATGTGGTCAGCCTTCTGAGGAAGTCCATCAAAAAACGAGGGGTAAAAGAAAACAACACCTTTGGACACAAAACTGTTATTCCCAGACATGGGAGCGTTTCTCCAAAACGTCTGTGGGGTTTTGGGGGAATTGTAGTCGACCATTTTTACAGAACAGCTCTGGATTCAACACGAACGACTCACAGCTTTTTATGAACTGTGTGATTGTGTGAGGGCTTGGTGCCAGCTGCACATTACCCAAAGCAAAATACAAGCAAGCATGTCCAGTCATAAGAGGGTGTTGCTCAACATTCTAGTTGCCCTCCCCTTAAAGTTTTTGGTTGAATTGTTTGGGTTAGAGGTCACATTATGTAAAGATTTAAAATGTAGACATTCCTTTAAGTGTTTGAAAGTCACAAGAGCAGACTTTTTCCAGGAGTTTGTTGGTTTTCTACATCCTCTGGAGAATCTGCTGCAGATCAGCACATTCACTCTTCTTTTGAACTTTGAACATCCAGAACACATAAAGTGAAATCGAAGCGATCCAACTGCATACTAAATGTTTGAGCTCTGAGAACCTCGGGGCACGAGTCATGTTCAACCAGAGCCATTCTGTTTGTTCTGGGCCTGTGCTGCCATCAGAACCGACAGATGTATGTTACAGGCACGTAGTCCAGACTAAAAACGTTTCAGAGAGATCAAAAACGTCTGCGTTGCGGATTGAGGACACAGGACCCTCTCGTTTTGCCAGCCAAAAATGGTTCTGAAATGAGACGGAGCACAATTATACAGAAACGCTTGTTTATTGTGCAGGTTGCAAACTGGAGATTTAGTTTGAATATTGAGAAATAGTTGGGGTAGATGGAAGAAGGCAGTCACCGCAGGAGTGAAATGGCTTTAGATTTTGTTTTTGACTTTAAATGTTCTGTGCAAGTGAAGCAGAGCTGCTGGCAGAAGTGAGTGTGTCTCAGCACGCCTCCTGTTCAGGTGGCTGATGACCAGCCAGACGCCTGCTGGGAACTTTAACACTCAGTCAGCAATCAATGATGCCCAACATCTGAATGTCAAATTTACATCAAATGTGGAAAATAAAATCTGGAAGAAAAGAAAAATCCTAAAAGCCAAAGCGGCAGTATGTAACTTTTATAAAAAATAAATGTTTTTTGCATATTTTATAAAACTGTCACTGTGTTGTGCCGGTATGCTTTGAAACACATGATCTGATCTGTGAAAAGATCAGTCTGAGCTAATATTGTCACCTGAGGAAATGAACAAAACCAACCAACCATACACAGGAGGCGGGTCTTGGTGCTGTCAATCAACCTTGTGAATGCGCTGCTAAATGTGCTAATGATGGAGAAACAATTAACTGTTACAGGAAAACCGTTTATCCGCCATCATCTGCTGGCGGGGAGAAACTGTATTGTAGCAGAGAGCAAGAGCGCACACGGGCATGATTGACAGCATTAAAGCCCGCCTCCCAGCTCTGATTTCTTGTTTCTAATTACCCCTGGGAAAAGGCACAGGAGTTAGATTTTTGCTTTTCTTTTCACCACAGATCATCTGATTCATACCATACATGACACGGGGACAGTTCAGGCAAAAATGTAATGAATAAATAAAAGAATAAATATCATCCAGCAACAACTGGTCGTTGATTACAGAGATAACAGCAAATGTGGGCTTTTTGCCCCAACCCCATCCATCCCCACGTTGCTGCAAATAATAATAAATATATATATATATATATATATATATATATATATATTATAAAAGATGCATCCAGCTGCTTAAGGTCGAAGCATTGTTTGAATTACCGTATTTTCCGCACTATAAGGCGCACCTAAAAACCTTCAATTTCCTCAAAAGCCGACAGTGCGCCTTATAATCCGGTGCACCTTATATATGGACCAACATTGAGCCACAACAGGTCTAGCAACGGACCTTATCACAGGGGCCGCGTTTCATTGGCTAATGCCCATTTCATGTCACAGCGCAGCTACTACGTGCGTGACCGTCTCACAAACACAAGCTACAGTAGTAAACACATAATGTACATTGTGGACTAGCAGACCGGCAGAAAGTTTTTGCGTCAGGACTCGAAAAAGAATGGTTCTCCACTGTCAGTGGGGCATCTGTACAGGCGATGTCAGGCATCCTGATCGTATTTGTGGAACTAAAATTCACAGATTTCCAAAATCTGAAACGGGATGCCTAGCTTGGATCAAAGCTTGTTCACGACCGCATTTGCAGCTCAACCGTCAGGATCAATAAGAACAAAGGAGTGTGTGCTGGTGTAAATATTATTGATTTGTGTTTAGTGAATGAAAAAAAGAAAGTCAATAATAAACACATCCATTATGAAAACCTTTTGGCCAAGTACAGCATAATGGCAGTACCGATACAACTCCTACACCTTGAAGCCTGTCTGTTACACAGTCTTACGTTAGCTGAACAGATAAATAAAATGTGTACCGTATCTGACATACATTAAAGATTTTATTTTACCTGAAAAGGCTTTTTACTAAACTGTAATCGTGTTAGCCACGCTAGCACCGAGTATCAGGCCTAAGCACACTCAAACATTTGCCAACAACAGAAATCACTGATTTCAAAAGTAACCCTCAAAACCATGAATGCCGACTTACACACCCTTGCAAGAACAACAGGCATCAGTGATCTTGTCCACAGCTATATTTATGCTGAGGGTGTGAGGATCTGCTGTTTTCCTCATTGACCGGTAGCATTTAGCTGCGACGCGCACAATGTTGGAGGCATCCCGTGGCTCAAACACCTTTATGTCGTCCAAAAAAGATGACATGAACTTGTTGGTTCCCCTGTCCATTGTCGTGGCTGATATTTTGTGAAAATCCGGCAGAAATGCTATGCTAATTAACTCAGATCGAAATGAAAGACGTCATGTTTACACAGACATGCAGTAGGCTGCTTACGTAGTTGGTCCACTACGGTAAGCAGCCGCCAACTTCTTTTTCCCCCGTAGAAAAAGTGCACGGTACATACTGGGATAGTTGTCAGAACGCTGGTTTGTTAATAAAGTTTGATAATACATTTAAAGCCAGGGGGGAGGGGCAGGGGAAGAGAGAGAGACTGCGGCGGCAGCGTTGGTTGGTCTGTGTTACCCAGAAAGCAGTTGGGCACAATATCGCAACACCGTGAGTGAAACAACGACTGGGCCAGCCTACTATATAAAGTACTCGGGGACCACTACTTTATAAATGTGGATGTGTAATGATAGAGTATGAAGCGTCTATTCTATGCACCTTATACTGCGGTGCGCCTAATATATGAAAAAAGTCCTAAAATAGGCCATTCATTGAAGGTGCGCCTTATAGTGCGGAAAATACGGTAAATGTTCTGACATCCTCGCAGTTTTCGTTGTTTCTAATCAAGGTGTGTCTACATTTTTAATTTCATTCTCCAGAACCTCCAGCTTTAGCTCGTAAACAAACTTTCATTGCAGGACTTCGACACTGACATCATGGCAGTGATCAGCGACACGGTGGGGACCATGATGACCTGCGGCTTTGACGACCGTCACTGTGAAATTGGCCTTATAGTGGGTAAGTGCAATCTGACTGTGATTATAGGTAAAGTGAAGATGAAGGCCCTTCGACGTTCTGAGTTATGAAAGCAGCAATCGGGGAGGGGAAGAAAACCAAGTAGGCAATTTGCCAAGGAAAGAAAATCATTCTGAGGCGTTTAGGTCACTCTGGCTTCAAGTGTTCTGTTTGTATTGACTTCAAAATATCAGCATTTAGCAAGATTATAGATAATCTGCCGAGGCTATTCAGAGAAACTTGAGGGTGAAGGCTGAAATAAACCCAGGTCGTAACCCGGCCTGCCGCGGCCATTTATGTTTCTTCAACACTTTAACGTTGATTTAGCGCGCACACACACACACACACACATACACACAGTGTTTGTCATTCAATCATGTTTTCTGCTGCATTTCTAAACATAACATCCAGATTGTTAAAAGCAGAAGGGAAGAAGGTTGAACTCGTATTTACATTCGCTCTTTCATGAATTTAATTGCATTTGCATGTTTTGCTGATCTGTTTACGCTTAACAACATGTTTTTTTCCTTCTTTTCTAAAGAAATGCAACAAATAATGAAAAGGACTGAAAATATTCAAAAGCTCTTTTTATGGCTTTTAAACATCTTATAACTAATTGTTAACCCACATTATGATAGAAATTGCGATCCAATTTGTAAATTAATTTACTACATGAAACATTTGGGTGCTTGCGACTGCTCTTAGATGTTTGGAGAAAAAACCCAACAGATTTTTAGTGGAAAACGTTGCTGTTTGAATCGTTTCTTCTGGTTAATTTTCACACTTTTCTGATGCTTGCATGAAAAACCAAGTTCCTGATGGAACTTGTGTTGCGTGTTTGTGGCTATTTATTTAACTGCACCATGTATGTACGTGTTACCATTTCGAGGGTTTCCAAACTTTTTGTTACTTGGGCCAAAACTGTTGAGTCAGAAGTACTCGTGACAAAAAAGTAAAAATAAAACTAAAATCAAGTAAATAGTTTAATTTATGTTTTGTTTGTTTTTCTTTTTTTGTCTTTGTAAGGGATGGTATTTGTTGCAGATGCAAAATTTAACAAGGATTGTGCACATTTGCTGTATTAAAAGAAAGTCATGTAGTTTTCAGTTTCCTTTGGGCTCACAAGGTTTCCCCCAGTGTATCATAAGCCTGGCAGACCACCAGGCTTTACTTGTGCCCCCGCCAGGCTAAACCTTGCTTATTTTTTAAAGTCTTTTTAAAATGTTTGCATTTTTAAAGACTTTATAGTTGGTGTTCAGGTATTAATCTTGCAATCTTTCGACAGCACATAATTATCAAGTGATATTTTCAAATTTCTTGTCAACTTTAAACATTTTTTAACTCAAAAACGCGATGGGCTGCTGGATGAATGACTGGCCTAGCACCAACCACCGGCTTAGCAAGTTTTCTGGGGTAAATCTTGGCTCAGTTGAACAACAGGACTTGGATCACATTAAAAAAAAAATGGTTGCTATATTTAGCCAAATGTAACAAATGAAAAAAACAAGCAGATTTGGGTGCAGCAAAGACGGCCTTTCGGTAAACGTGCCTGGATAAACATGGCTCTACTCATTATACAAGCTCTGTTGTAAAAAGACGAATACTTTGCCATACTAAACATTTTCCATTGTAAGAAAATATCGATAATTTTACCCTGATTAAAAATGAAAAGTCTCCATCTGCACGAACCACCCGCTCCAGACGGATCAAACTTAAATCAATGTTGAACTGCAGTTGAGACAAAATCAATCCAAATGTCACAAATCTGCTTGTTTCCACCAGGCTAAAGAAATGAAATCCTGGATTGATTCCATGTCTCTTCTGCCAACCCAGCAGGCAATCAGTCCCGCTCTCATCAGTCCCCATTTCTAGTTAACTTGGCTAATGTGATGGAAAAAGGCAGACGGTGCTCACATCATTAAAGTTGTTCTTTCCAATTTTGGAATATTTGTTTGAAAATGACACGAACAAGGTCACGGCGAAGTGCATATTGTACTTGGACGACAAAGGTTCCTGTGAACAGCGCTTGTTAATTGAGGGGACGCCTGCAGGCCAGGAACAGCTGCACATCACTGCTGATTCTGAAGTTTCTGCCGTTGAGTTTTAACTCTGCCTAATGCCCCACTCTGAGGGCATTCAGGGAACGAGCTGCTACATATAGGAACATGCTAATGTAGAGGTATATTTCCATAATGAAATCAATAAAAAGTATTTTTTCTCCCTGTATGGCTCTTACTCTTTCTGTCTTTTGCAACGCTCCGGGATATTTAAATTTACCCAAAGTGTCATTTCACTTTGTTGCATTTTATGTGCTACATATTAGAGATTTACTAGCTGAAGAGGGGTCTCTGTGCTGCATCATATTTGAGCTTCAAGAAAAACAGGAAGTTATGGAAGCTCAGTCGAAATGCTTTGTTTAGTTTGTGTGTATTGTTTGGGGTCCCACTGCTGGTTTTGTCAGAAACTATTATTTCTTACCCTGTGTTTTGTTCCCCCCTCTGAATAAATGAACTTAAAATAAAGTTTGGATTTTTCAAATGGACAAAACCTAAAATAATAAGACGTTTTACACATCTTGGGTGGAGGTGCTGTCTGTTATGTCATAAAACACAACATGCGAGTCACTCCTAACCTGCCAGCTCTAACTCCATAACAACACTAGCAGATGAATGTCGAACGTATATCGAGCCCAACACTGGGACAAAACTCAAACTCTGTATTTGATGTTCCTCTGATCAGTTTAATATAAAGTCAATTTAAGCAAAGACGAAACTTATCTCAATATGTCCAGATGTAAATAATGGTCCACAAAGTAGAGCTTCAACCACGTCAGACGTATTTACAGGGCAGTAATCTGTAGATGCTGTTTAGAACTGTATTATGTTTGTTAATCAGCCATCGTCACGGTAACACCATTTCTCTCCAGGAACGGGCACTAATGCGTGTTACATGGAGCAGATGAGGAACCTCCAGCTGATGGACGGCGATGAGGGGCAGATGTGTGTGAACACAGAGTGGGGAGCGTTTGGAGACGACGGCGCCCTGGAAGACCTGCGCACCGACATCGACCGGGAAATCGACGCTGGCTCGCTGAACCCTGGCAAGCAGCTGTGAGTGTCACTGAATTCATCACGGCAGTAGCTGCAGAATAAATATGCATAATCAGAAATCTTCATCTCCACACCGTTTTGTATATGTAGATTAATAATTTATGTTCTACAGGATTTTATTTTATTTTTTTAGAGCGTTACAGAAACAGTCTGGATTGTTTTTCCCTTTTCGACTTCGCTTTAGCTCTAAGTACTGACTAACCTTCTCACGGTCCTCATCTGTAACATCATTGACTGCTGAGATCAAAGCGTCAATCACAGTTACTGTCTTGTACGTTTGCGTTTGGGATGTTGGTCACTCAGTTATTGAGTTTCATGTGTTGTAGACTTCAGGCTTGGTGCCTTGCAACAGTCTTTATGTTGTCATGATCAGGCCCGTATCCCTCCACCAGCTGCATATAATGCATGACAGAACATGGCCTTCAAACTTCCTGAGTTACAATCTGAACTTCCTCCTCTTTCAAGACCTAAAGCACTTGGTTACAAATTCATCCCAGCAGGGGGGGCATTAACTAAAACGATGCTGCAGGCTTCATCCTGGATGGTGCCTCTGACGTTCATTAATCCTCAGTAATCCTCATTGCAAGTAAACCAAGTCAAGTTGAGATAAGATTTGACTTGAGGGGCCAGTGGGAACGTTTCAATCTCCAGACGCCTTAACTCCAGAACCACCAAGTGAGTTTATTTTGATTTGGGCTTAATCCCATTTCCTCTCAACACTGTAGGGCAGGGGTCTTCAACTCCACAGCCGGTGTCCTGCAACTTTTGGTTGTGTACCTGAATCAAATGGCTGAGTTACCTCTTCAGCAATGCAGTCAGGTTCTCCAGAGTCAAGCTAATGACCTGATTATTTGACTGGTGTGTTGAAGCAGACGCATCTGAAGGCTGCAGGATCCCAGCCCTCAAGGGGCGGACCCTCGCTGTAGAGAGTCCCTGACCCTTAGAGAGGACCAGTGTTTCCCAGCTGTTCTTCTTAAAGTGGTGGTGTTATTTATTTGCTGGGCACAGCAGTCATAGCATTAAGAAGTTGTCTTGGCATGCTGTTTGAAGCAGCCAATCAGACGTCAGGGTTTGTTGCATGTTATTGTTTGCATCCAGAAATTTCTCACATTTGCTCAACCGTAATTTAACTTGAATTGAAAATGATGCATAAAAACCATTTAGAACAACTCAGAACTACTCACTCTTCTTTTCTCGCTCGCTGTGTCGGCTATGCCTCACACAAGCTCATCACCGTAGCAACTGACTGACAACAATGCCACTAACGTGTCAGGATTCAACAACTAAAAACACTCAAACATTTCCCACACAGACCAGAACATTAAGTCCGTTACAGTTTTATGTTTCCAGGCTTGATGTTTATTATGCGACTATTAACATGTGATAGCTTTGGTCAATTAGATTGGTTGATTAGCTAATTTACACACCTGCTCTGCTGATGATCTGTCAGAGTTGGTGTGTGGATCGCCTTTTTTATTTTCTAATTAAACTGAAACACACATCACCTCTACATCTTTAAGTTGTCAAAGTCAAGATAGCATAACTGACCTATTTCCCCTGCTATTTTCTTTTTTAATTAAAACTTTTTCCTGACCTTGTTATGTAGTCATAGTGTTGACAATTAGTAGCAAAGCACTACAGTCCTATTTTCGTTTTACATATCACACATACATTTATGTTGACAACTTGACAGCTAACACCAGTGGTGGTCATTATGAGCGAGCAGCTTGTTGCCCTCCAGTAGGAAGCCGCGAGGCGGGATTTATGTGGTGATGTCACGCCGCCCACATCCCGCCCATCAGGTTTAAATTAATTCATGATGCACTTCAGCACAGGAGTATAAAATAATTTTCGAACCATGAAATGGTTATAGCCGTTTTAAAAAATGAAATCGGTACCTTTAATTGACTCCTATAATGAAAACAAGTTTTTTCTGTTTAATTCCAGTTTAAAAAAATTAATAGCACATCCAAGCAACTATTTCACGAGATATTTATTGTATTTATCCTGTCCATAAAACACAATGCTTGTTAGAATACTAGCAATAAAAAAATTCTGTTAAAGTACATTAAGAATTTTTTTTTTTTTAAATGTGATCAGTTTTTAATTAATTGCAATTAAATATTTTGTTGGTCCTTTTAGTTATTTTTGGCAGAATTTGTTTCTAGTTTTCTTTTTGCCTTCAGTCTGAAATGAGAAAGTGTAAAACTGCTTTATTCTTCTGATATAAAACATGCTGCAGTTGTGAAGCCTCCAAAATCTGATCACATTTACTGTAGCTGGATACATTCTGCTTATCTATTTATACCTCAGCTGGGAGGGTTTTATTTATTTTTTTAACTGTCAATTTGATAACGGCCTCCCACTTTACCTGTAGGCACTTATAAGCAAACAGTGAATACGGCACTTATACGCTCTATTAGTTTATTCCTTGTGGAAGAAAATTGCAAGGAGGGTAGCCTTGATAAGAGTGGGTTTTAAAACGCAGTCAGTTCAATTTAATATGCTCATCGGAGCGTTTTCAGGCTGTTCAGACTTTCAAATACTGACAAGAAGAAATGTTAGATGCAACAAATAAACAAACCTTCGCCTGGTGGATTGAAACCAATCCAACTCTGCCTCCTTGTTCTACTTGGAAGCAACTTGAAGTTTGTATTTTTATTTATTTTTCCATTATGCTGGGCAGCATATCTCTGCATGAAATATTCTAAACATTCACTGTCAGTCACAAACGACAACGGAGTCATCCACACTTGCTATATTCAGCATTAAATTACCATAGAACTTGCTCATTTTGTCTTGATACAACCACAAAGCTCACTTTTTGTTTGTGTTTTTGCAACCAGAACTCTGAAAGGTGTGATAGGAATTTTCCTTCAGTCGCTCTGAGTTGATGCATTGCAGCAAAGTATAACAAAACAATGAAGTGAATAGAATATAAATTTCCATTATTGTCCCTCAGTGGAGAAATTCACATGTGGTAACATCAAGTTAAAGGCAAATGGAACTACAAATTAGGTTAAAAAAATATCAAAACAGAGAAACAATAATAAGACTGTAAAGTAAGGACACATTTATAACCAGTATGCCAGTCAAACCTGAATTGTCTTTCACTCATCTCGTAGCTGGATATCTGGAAAAACAAATACATTTTTATGCGTTTTGGCCTTTCATCTACACACAAACTCTGTTTAATACCACTGAAAACAATTATTCATAAAAACTACAACTAAAGTGGATATTTAAGAAAACTTCATATTTGTGTTTTCGTGAGTAGACGGCAAAGTGGAGATTTAGGGCATTGTTTTGCATTTAAACAACTTTATATTCTAATATACTATTTTAAAGTAGTTCTAGCTATATATCTGACCACACAAACAAACCTCCTGGCGCTATGTTTAATTCGTAACAGGAAGTAGTATCAATCTGATCGACTGACATTGATCTTTAGCTTGGAGCTACACTGCCCCCTAGGGGTTTGGCATGTTTAAAACAGTGCTTAGAGCATTTTGGTGCAGGTTTCATGTGGATGAAACCAATCCAGTGTGCACAATATGTATATTTTTAGTTTTTATAAAGACCTGGCTATGTGTGGACAATGAGCAAGTGTTTATTCATAAATGTGGGGGACGTTCCATTTCGCTCTTTCTGCTGTAATTCCTTGTGCTGCCTTTTCTAAACAAGACCCTTCGCCCCAAAGCACGTGGGTTCAAGTTTTGCGAGCCTGCACTGCAATTAAATTTGAAAGTCATATTCAGCTCTCACATTTTCTGTGAACGTCTTCTCTATAATTATGTATTTTAAAATCAGAATGGCTTAAAAAAAAGGTCGATTGGAGCTGTCCTTAAGAAATGCAGAAACATGCAGCTTTAATGCCTATTTAGTTATCTTTACTGGAAATGGAGCTGATGATTTGCCAGACTGTCGATCACGAGGTGGATGTGAAGACTTGTGCGCCGTCCACAATAAGCACTTGTGAGTCTATACAGCATTCCTTAAATCAAGCAAGAGTTATAATTGATAATTTTATTCGCAAAGAAATGTCACCCAGATGGTATTTTTGTGTTCTCGCATCTTAATTTATTCTCTCATCTTATTAAAAAAATCTCCCAGACAGATGTCTATCAGCATATCAGCATGTGTCATCACTAAAACATTTCTGATTCTAAATGTGAATTACCTTGCAGAGGCTGCCTTTTGGAAATTAAAGTGCAAGTGGAGAATATATTGAGAAGTTCTGGCATCTTGAATTCGATCCATTTAGTTCAGACCAGATGTTTGCATACACCTGACAAATAAGCCACAAACACTTTTTTTTTCTCAGTGTCTGAAGTTAAAACCGATCCAACTTCTTTTTTTTTGTTTTAGCTCAGTGAGAATTACCAAAATTATTTCTGTTTGCTAGATGCCAGAAAACTTAACGAGGACGTTTGTACATCAGGGATAACTATCTTTTAAAATGTATGACTTGGGTCAAACCTTTTGAATGTCCTCCAACAAGTGAGAAAAAACAAGTTTGTATCTTTGTATTCAGTGTATGTAAATATCTGGTATGTGGTGTGTTTTTTGTCTGTACCTTTCTCAGGTTTGAGAAGATGATAAGCGGGCTGTACATGGGGGAGCTGGTGCGTCTCATCTTGGTGAAGATGGCCAGAAAGCAGCTGCTGTTCCAGGGACAGACCACGCCACAGCTTCTTACCTCTGGATGCTTCAGCACCAACTACATCTACGCCATTGAGAGCGACAAGTTAGTATTTGTGCGATGTTCTCATAAATGATGTCCAAATAAAACAGCCCTAAAGTATACAGTATGAAGGAATCGGTTCAATGGCTCTCGACAGTTTCAAGCTATTCATTCAACAACATCACAAACCTAGACAAGCTTGTGATGTTGTGTTATAGCTTCATGTAATTTTAGGTATTTTTCTAATGAATTTTTAAATATTTCTCATACATAAAAGATGAAAGACAATGCTGTTTGTTATTGCTGTTGTACCATGCAACAAAATGCAATAGTCAAAAAAAGTTCACAATTAAGGTTAATGGACTATCATCTATTATAAATGCTTGTGTTTAAAATCCGTCTGCCAGTTTAGTTTTATTGGATCGGAGGATAAACATAATGTGGCGAAACTGCGGAGAAAGTAGGTGGTTACATGTCTGTCATCTCCATGAATCACAGACACTCAACTTTCTTTTTTGCTCGATCGTTTTACCTTCCTTTACTGCATCACCAGTATTTTTTTTTTCCCCGAATAGATAAAGACAAAATGTCCCAAAAAGGAGGATTAGTGGCCGGGTGTTTCTGGCCAAACTTTGATCTGAAAGCAGCTGGAGACTCTTTAATCCCATCCGTCTAATCCTGCTCTGTACTTTCTCTGGTGTCTGCAGAACAAAAAGATGGCACTGGGATTAAACAGAATTTATGATAGGCAGAGGAAAAAAATACCTTTTTATACTTCCCAACTTTAATGCTAAGCTAGTTTATATTCTAGCTGCCTTATTGTTCTTTTTTGTAGCATATGTGTAGTTAAGTCTTACCAATGCAAGCATGTGGAACAAAGTGTTTTTGAATGCTGATGATGGGGTCAATCAGTGACCATCTCCCTGTCTCCAAAACAAGCGTACACTATGGATGGGTCAGAGTTGGACTGAGAGAGAGATCACATATTTTCTCGTCAAGTTTGTGTTTCATAAATAGCAAACTTTGCCAATGTCAGGCCCTGTTTTGTGCCTATCCAGGCTTTATAAGTGACACCTGACTTCTGTCAGGGAGGAATGGGACAAAACTACAGCAAACTGCAGTCGTATTCAACAAAACATATGTTCCTATGAGCCTTGTTAGTCGTCCCCAAAGGAGAGAGCCTTTAGAAAAGAACTTTTATTAAAGATTTTTATTAAAGATTCTTTTGAGACATTTCTCTTTTTGAAAAATATTTTTAATGTAATATTTTAATTTTAAAAGCTGTGTTTCAGTTTCATCAACTACAAGCAGAAAATAATCATAAATAACAGAAACAATGATTTTAAAATATTTTTTATTCACCAGTTAGTGGATACAAAACAAATATTTCAGTCTAACAGACAGAACAAGACTAACAAACATAAGTATTAATGTATAAAGTATCAAATAACCAGTTCGATATGACAATAAATAACAAAAAAATAAAACAATCTTTGCATAATTATTTCATTTTACATTTTTCACATTGTGATAAAAAGTTCCTCAAATAAATTGACTTTTCAGAAACATTCTACTTGGTTGAATGGGCCTGTACTGTCTGACGTTTGTGGAAGTTCAAAGGCAATGCTTCCAAACTCTGAGGAAATGTGTGTAAACTTCTGATTTGAAGACATTAATAAACAAATCTGATATTATTTAACTTATTATTGAAGAATTTAGCAAACATAAATAATTTGGGCAATTCAGACTGAGCTAAACCAAGAGAAGTTTGGTCTAATTTAAGTTAAGAGAGTGAGAGAAAAAAGGTGCTTGCAAGCTTATAGTTTCATCTGCAAATAATTAAACGTGTGAAATTAATTATAATTAACGAGAAACTGTGCTGACAATACAAACCATTTGCAGTAGTTCTTATTTTTAATGTACCATCATTCACGGAGCAAAAAACCCAGACTAATCTACCCGTGATGCTGTGTGCAAACAACCTGAGGTCAATGCAACAGTTTGGTATGCACAGAGAAAAACACGCGCAACGGTGAGAAACATCCAGCTAAGTGAAGAATGCTTCCCAGGAGGCCGACGTGTCGTTATCCAGGGCTGCTATAAATAGGAGAGTTAATGAGAGCAAATGCAGAAGGCGGTGGCGGAGCTCCATTCTTGTGACTGATAAAAAAGCAAAGATCAAACTGCGGCTTTCTGATGAGAAGAAAAGAACGTGCTGGAGGTCTGGAACGCCTCGTCTTTAAAGCAAACGACACTGACGAGAACGCTTGGCTTCGGAAGGCACTCCGTAACCGAAGACAGAAGTTTAATGATGTTGGATCAACTTTGAAGTGGTGTGTGTTTGTGTACCAGGTTTTCATATCCTTATGGGATACAATGTGGGGTTGTGGGGACCATATTGCTCCTTGTGGGGACATTTTCTTGGTCCCCATGAAGGAAATTGTTGTTTTTGGGTTAGTAGTTAGGTATGTTATGGTTAGGTTTAGGGTAAAGGTTAAGGTAAAGGTTAGGTATGTGATGGATCAGGGTTATGGTTAGGCTGTAAGGGTTAGGCTGTGGAAATTAATGGAAGTCGATGTGAAGTCCCCGCAAGTGATGAAAACATGACTGTGTGTGAGTGTGTCGCTGTCTGATCCCAGGTGTTTTGAGCTTAAGATTTCTGTGCAGCTGTACTTCAAAGGACACTTACTCACGTGACGGTTTACTGTAAAGTGTTTGAAAGAAGTTTGAGGATGAGATGGATCCACTGCGGCTCTGTCTGGAGTAATCTGGTTGTTGTTGTGGTTCGTAAAGATGAAGAGCTGAGCTGAACCTTCATCGACTTCCTGACCTTCACCAGCGGCCAGCAGATGTAGATTACCTGTACGTCAACAAGTGTTAGCCTATGTGGTTTAGGCGTCTGATCAGGATGCCTGCTGAAAACTTCAGGCAGCTGTCGCTAATTCAGGAATAACACCAGGAAACTGTATAGAGTTGTGAGTTTCATTTTGTAATCTGTTGTCGCATGTTGGAGTGTCCAGGGTCAGAACACCATCACCGCCTATTGATCTACAATCGGTTTATAAGTGAGTGTGTGTTAAATACTGCTAAATCTAGAAACATTTAACAGTATTATTAAATTTAATAAAGTTAGAAACCTATAAAATCAAAATGACAGCTGCAACAAATTTACATAAAAATATATAACGTATTAGTCATTCATGTCTTTTGGTTTCAGAGTCTTTGCAACATTTTATGTAGATGCACATGTTTCTAATTATTCTTTTTACTTATTGTTCCTAATGCTTTTCAATAAATCCCATCACATATGTGGCATTAAGCAACATTATATGCCTCTTCAGGTCATTTTAACTGAAGAAGCTGGTTAAATGTTTGGTCCTACTTACCAGTAATTGCATCTGTTCTAATTCTTCAGGATTGCTAAAATGCTAATTTGATGCACTACAAGTATAATGGGACGTTAATGGTGTTTAAGCATAAATAAGTAAGCTTCTAGGTAGTGGTGGGACTCGATTACAAGATTTGGACTTGTTAATTGCAGTGTCTGTAATTAATTGCATTTTAAGCAAACCATATATCGACAACATAATCAACATTTTAAATTCAAAAACCCTGTTTTGATGCTTATTTATTGAGGAACTAGACCTATTAGCTCAACATTAAAAATATTTATTGTTTTTAATTAGTTTTTTTTCATTGTTTTTGTTTTGTTTTTTAGATTATTCAACTGTGAAATTGATGCAAAGTGATTTCAAGTGATTCAGAAACTTATTTGAAAAAACACTTTTTTAGAAATCTGAACTGTGCACGGCGACTTTAGCATTAGATGACTGAGATGTGATTTTAGTCTTGAATAGCTTCACTGACAGGCTAACTCATTTTAGCATCAGTTTGTTTTCTGAAGCAGGAATTAAACCCTGATGAGCCGAGAGGAGCGACCTTGTCATCAATTGCTGTTTAAGGATGTTGCTTGCACGTCCGATTTACGGGCGTACTGGAAACATTGGATTACAAAGGTTCCGGCAGGAACTTTTGTCTGAAAAAAAAATGTATCAATACAAAAATGCATTAAAATTTCAACATGTTAAATCTAAGAAATTAATCAAAATGAACATGCTAGAGTCCAGGCCCTACTTACAAGTGAAGTTCTTATCTCCCTGAATTCCTGTCCTTGCCTGTGGAATCTGATCAGAAATAAACTGAACGTCTCATTCTTCGCCTGCAGAGATGAAGAAGGCCTGGCTAGCGCCGAGAAGGCGCTCCGCAGCCTGGGCCTGGACCCGTCTGCTGAAGACTGCGCCGCCACTCGGAGGATTTGCCAGATCGTTTCAACCCGGGCTGCACATCTGTGCGCCTCTACCCTGGCGGCGGTGATGCGACAGATCCGGGACAACAAAGCGGCCGAAAAGCTGCGCATCACCATTGGAGTGGACGGCTCAGTCTACAAGGGTCATCCAGAGTGAGTGACCCAGAACATCAACGTGTGTCTGTGTGTCTCACTCCTTTAATGAGGAGTCCAGATTATAAACAGAAACTCTGAGCTGGGAGGAGTGGTTCGGTGTGCCCCTCCACGCCCCTGAGTGTATTTGAGCTAAAGTGGATTGAATTGTTCCAACAAGAACACGTAATCTCTGCGTTTATTGTTTAAGCTCTCTTTACATAATTAGAGCTTGTTCACACAGAGGGGATTAGTTCTCCCTTGTCATCACTGTTTGCCTGACTGACTTGGAGTTGGAGCTTACAAAGTTGTTTATTTGCCTGCTACTCTTCCCAATGTCTCAAAGATATTTGTCCAGCCTGGTGATCATGTAGTAAAACATAGCAGGACTCCAGTCCCTGGCAGGGGCTTCGTCATTTTCTCTGTTAGATACTCGGGATGGAGCCAAAGACTTAGTTGGGCTGAATGTCATCCTTCTTTTCTGGTGAATTTAAACTGCCGGCTTTGGGCCAGTCGACTGAACACGACCTAATTATCCTCCCTGATACCCTCTCATTAAAATTCACCTTGCTCCATATCTTTTCGGAGAGCCTGACGGGACAAAAGTGTCCTTCACTATGCAAGTAGACATATTTATACGTACACAGTTGTGAATATAAGTATGGATTATTCATACTCGCAACACACTTGTATTATTTAATCATTTATTCCGGTTTTCTATTTAATTAGATTTTCTCTGGGTAGTTTACTTGCTCCGTTCTGGCTTAAAATAATTAGAGATGAAACTCTTTAGTACAAGTTGTGAGGGTTTTTAAATGTCTTGAGTCACCAGCACAGTTTGCTTTATCCTCTGCGCTGTTTTGTTCATTGAGGGAAAGTTAGCTAGCATGAAAGTTCACCGAGAAACAGCACAATGTTGATTAAAATCATTTTTTCTTTTGGAAAACAGATTTTCCAGGAAGCTCAACAAAATGGTGCGGCGCCTCGTGCCAGACTGCGACGTGCGCTTCCTGCAGTCGCAGCACGGCAGCGGGAAAGGCGCGGCCATGGTGACGGCGGTGGCCTACCGACTCGCCACCCAGCACGCCGAGCGGCAGCGCATCCTCGACACCCTGCGACTGAGCCGCGAGCAGCTGCTGGAGGTGAAGCGGAGGCTGACGGAGGAGATGGCACGGGGTCTGTCCAAGCAGACGCACGACCAGACCAGCGTCAAGATGCTGCCGACCTACGTCAGGTCCACCCCGGACGGAACAGGTGAGGGGGAAGACAAGATGTCCGCTGCCTCTTACTCCGATATGACCTTGCTCCTGTTAGATGTGGATTGTTTTTATTTTTATGTTTTTGCTCTATTTTATTTTTTTTGTAGAACAAGGAGATTTCTTGGCTTTGGATCTTGGCGGGTCCAGTTTCCGTGTTCTTCTCGTTCGGCTGAAAAATGAGAAGAAGCAGAAAGTGGATATGCACCAGAAGATCTATAGTATCGATCAGGACACGCTGCAGGGCACGGGGGAGGAGGTATTATGTGGTGTGGGAATAAAACAGCTGAAAATCATTTTAGGTTTTTGGTTTTTCAAGTTTCAGTTCACACTGAAAAAACCACAATAACACAAATCCTCTTTTTATGTTTTTTGTGGGTTTTCATGTGAATAAATCACAACACCAGAGGAGAATATCTAAAAACCATGACAACTTGAAAGCCCGCTCCAAAAATACTAACTTCCCATTTTCATATTTCAAACACCAAAAATGCCCCAATATGCATTGATACAAACAAAGGAAATACAAACAGCACCAGCACAGAAGCTAATATCTACAGCAGGGGTGTCCATACTTTTTGTTACATGGGACAAACTAAGAAAACTAAAATAAAGCAAATAGTCATCAAACTTATTTATTTTTCTACAAAATGGATTCTATTAATCACAGATCCAAAATGTTAAAATAATTTTGCACGTTTGCTGTCGGAGTCTCATTTTCAGTTTCTTTTGGACTTGATTGAGCAGATTTATTCTAAAAACAGGACCTGGGCTGCTTTCTGTCAAGATGTTTAATAGTTTAATAAATCAAAGTAAATCTCAGTAAAGTCGTCTTTTCGGTAAAAGTTTCTGGTTAAACATGGATCTCAATTATTTAAAAAGACGAATATTTAGTCATATTTTAACATTTTCCATTTTAGGAAAATTAAGTGGGTTAATCATTTTGGTCTGACTGACATAAATACTCAACATCAGGTCAGATTATTGCCGTCGTTCTTGAACTGCAGTCGAGGTGTTTCACCTTAAAAAGCTGCATATTCCAGCAGTGGCTCAGCTTTAGGGATATTCGTCCTGTGTTGGTGGTAAAGTGTAATGCTAACGCTAGCACCGCCTCTGTCAGTCTGCCCCAGGGCAGCTGGGGCTGCAATGCAGCTTCCCGCCATCAGTGTGTGTGATGTGCAGAGCAGCGGTTCTCGCCTAAGGCAGCCTTTCTTCTTCTGCTATTGAAAAGCTCTGCTGGTGTGCAATAGTATTCTCCCATGGTGTAAGTTTTCAGCTCAGTGATTTTTGCTTACGCAGCAAATTAAAGCTTTCTTTATTGGCTATTATTTTTATTTTTTTTTTACTTAATGCTTTCTGAGGCTGAATGTTCTTGTAATTATTTTTAATTTCCCTTTGTTTTTATCTGTGCCCCAGCTCTTCAACCACATTGTGTACTGCATTGCTGACTTCCTGGACTACAGGGGGATGAGTGGAGCGTCCTTACCTCTGGGGTTCACGTTCTCTTTCCCATGTGATCAAACCAAGCTGGATGAGGTAACGTTCTGTCTGCCGGTCTGAATCCTTAGGCTGACATAGAGCATCAGGACCATGCTAAGAAAATTATAAATACATTTAAAAAATACGAGAATAAATCACTTTAATTAAGTCAAGTAAAATTGACTTAATTAATTGAATTGAACTAAGTCAATTAACATTTATTTAATTCAAGTAAATTTTATGACTTAAATTAAATCATAAAATTATGAGACTAAAGTTGCAATAATAAGAGAATAAAGTTGTAATTATTCTCATATTATGACTTCATTCTCTTAGGTTGTACTAATACGATAATAAAGTCATGCAAGATAAAGTCGCGTTAAGATGACATGACATTGCTAATATTTTCACTATTCTCAAAATAGTTTATTCTTGTACTATTTCAGCTTTATGGTCATAATTTTATGTTTTTACTTTCTCTCTGCTTGGCCCTTTTTCTCCGTCCTACTAACCAGACTGTGTGCATAAAGTCCGGTTAACTTTGTGCGCACTTTGAACTGTTTCCTAAAGTTTTAGTTGTGTGACATCAAGCAGGGAGAGGCTGCCTCTGCTGAAGGTTTGAAATGAAGATTTATTCATATTTTTCATTAAACAGATTGATTGTTTCAAATTGCTTTAAAAAAACACAACACTTTTTTCTGTTCATCACAAAGCCACGCTCCTGTGGGTCAGAGGTCAGTCTGAAAAGATGTGTGTTTCATGCTACCTCCGTCCGCTGGGCCTCAGTTTCCACTACAACATATTCCAGTCCAGCATTCATCGCGGCTGGAAGCCTGAACAATCAGTAAACTGTGGGGAGGATCATTTAGCTGGTGACGATATTTAGAATCAACACACAACGCGACCAAAGATTTTTATAGTTTTTTCACTGCTTCCAAACATTATGTGTAAAATAAGCTGTCATTCATTCAGGGTTTAAATAAAACCCCTAATTGGGTGTTTTGGTGGAGTGATTGTATAAATTGAGGACAATTTACCGCAAGAGAGTTAAATAAAACTTAAACGATTTAAAGAAGCTGAGGATTTTTTTTTTTTTTTTTTGGAAACTCTCATCAGAAAGTCTCCAAGTTTTCCATTTAAGTCGACATGAAACATTTTCTTTTTTTTTTTTTTTTTTTTTTTTTTTTTTTGAACATTCTTTAAACATGAAACATTTTCAATAGTTTTTGTTAGCTAAGAGCAACCTGTCTAGATACAGAGGCTGTATGCTGGAGATGAAAACAAGCTGCGTTTTTCTCTGTTTTTAAGGACACTGTGTGGCTTTGATGTTTCTCTCCTGTCAGAACAAGGACTTGTCCGCAGTCATAATCAGGCCAGAACATTTGATGGGGATTTAAAAGCTCTTTAGCCCGATCCTTGAACTTTGACTTGAAAATCAGTTCCCAGCTCAGATGCTAATCAGACAAGCTGCTCTCTGCAAATCAAGCTAATTAATACCTGAAACACAGATGTCCGTCGTGTAGCCGTCAGTCGATCAGACTCGGAAAAACTAGATTGTGTCACAACGTGACCTTCGGATGGAAAAGGTTCAGCTTGACATTTTGTCTGTTTTATGACAGGAAAGGAAATATTGTAACTAACTTAATTCTGTTTGGAAAAAAGCTTAAATACTCAAATAGGTGTTTCGCTATGTTTTACTTGAACAAATGGTTTTAATTTAAAATGGCAAACTTTGGTTTTGTTTTGTTTTTCCATTCCACCAACCACAACTTTGATTTTATCGGTGTGACCTGGTCAGAATTATTGTTTACTACATAAGACTGAACTTTTTTTATCTTATAAAAAATAAAAATTCACACCATTACAAAGTATGTGCTTCAAATTCTGAGAAGATTTTCTTTAAATAAGAGAATCACTTTACCTCTGACTTCACATCTGTCACAGAATAATATTTTTTGTTGTTTGTGAATGAAGTGACACAGTGAAATATCCGATCATGTTGTTTATCTCTTGGACGATTTTATTAGCTGAAAAGTCGTAGTGTGTAGCAGGTTTTGTGAAAAAACTTATTACTGAATCACAATTGCATCACATTTCAAAATTATTCCAAGACTGTAGGTTTGGTTCACAATACAAGCGTTTCATATCAGTCGATATTGATAATTGTTGATATGCTTTTTGTTCTAAATATCCAAAATCCTACCAAACTGGCGCCGTTTGGTAGGATTCCCTCTTGGGTTCTTGTACTCATTTTCTCCCTTCACTTTACCCCGCTCTGTTTTTTTTTCTTCTTTTTTTAAGCAGTTATGCAGTAAAACATAAAACTGCTCCCACATGCTGAGGCGAGTTGTGTGTATTCTGTGAACCGAGCAGACCGCGTGTGCACGGCATGAACGGTTGAGATTTAATTTGTCACAATCATTCATTTTATCCTTCAGACCCTCTATTTTTTTTTTCTCCTCTCTCGGTTTTTCGCGGTTTGGTTACCGCAAAAGACTTTGCCTCGTAAAGTTTGATGAACGTAAAGGTTCATCGAACTCGATTTCCTTCGTTTGTTTTGACTCATTTTCCTCTGAGCAAACGTTTTGAATGTCAGAGCTTGTGGCCCGCCAGACGACGTCTGTCCTGTCCTACAGAAGGAGCTGGAGACCAAACGGCTAATGTCTAAATGTGTTTACAACTCCAGCCGCTCCAAGCACACAACTCTTGAGAGAGCGCTGGCAGAGGAAAGTAGGCCTTGTCATCTTAGAGGATGCGTGGCTTGAAAGTTTTTGTAGCATACACACACGCACACACAGAGAGACACACACACTCTGTGAAATGTAGACGGATGATCTGACAAATTTGTTCTGGTTTTGAAACAAATTTCAAATATTTCAGTGGGAGGTTTTCAGCTTCTTCTCTGATTGGAGTCAGTTGAGTCTCTAAACAGATTTCCATCACTATCAATATTTAGTACAATAAGTATTGTTTCATTACAGTTGCAAATGAAAGGTGTAATAGTTCGGGTTCTTCTTCGTCTTTCTGGAAACCGAAAATGAATGTATATAATATTCAAAATGAGTTTTTACTGAATCACTTGGTTTCTCAACAACATCTGATGTTTCGTGAGTTCCTGGGATTGGTGTAAAGTTTTCCTCAATGAAACCTGACATGTAAATTATCCCCGTGGATCATTTCAACATGGTGCCAAACCCTCACCGTCCTTTCTGCAGGGAATCCTTCTGAAGTGGACGAAGGGCTTCAAAGCCAGCGGCTGTGAGGGGAAAGACGTCGTGAAGCTGCTGAAGGAGGCGGTCCAGCGCAAGCAGGTCAGTGCACGTTTTGAATGAACTTGCAAAAAAAAAATGTTTCAGTCTGTTTTCAGAGAGTATTCTGCTTGCAATGGCCTTCCATCTACACACACGGTTTCTAAGTGTGTACCGAGCGATCAGTCAGAAACTCTCTGTGTGCCAACTACTTCTGTTTGAGGGAGGCGGTGTCATTTGTAGAAGTGCTGCATCCGGAGTCGGATTGCTAACGCAGCCTGCTCCTCCCACGTAGCATGTTTGTGTTAATCCAGCTTTCACAGCAACCTTCACTGGACACGAGTACATAGGCTGCATCCAGTCCGACCACATCTTGAAGGATGAAAGGAGCTGTTGCAAGATGCTTTAAGAGCAGAGAGACGGATATCTTCTTTTTGTAGGAGAAGGTTTAGCTGTTAGTTGAGTGGCTTTTAGACAAGAGAAACAGTTCAACATATAAACTCTGAGGCAGTAGTAAAATATAAAGGGTTAACACTAGAGTTCATACAGTAAGTCACCAGCTGCGTTTCCATACCAAATGTATGTTAACCTTCATTGATATCCTGCTAATGTCGAAAAAACACAATTTCGCAATTGCGGTGTTTCCATTAAATGAGAAACATGGTGGAAAGTTTGTTTGTTTTTTTGTTTTGGAAAAAAAAAGTGTTCCCATCGCATTTTTGCAAGATAAGCTCATTTTGATGAGGCCAAAAAGCAAAAATAAAAAACAGAGGTCAGTTTAAGCTGCTGTCATAATTACTTCCACTCACCTTTCAGGAACCTTATCTCAGTTTACAGAAATGTCATTTTTGGCTACTTTTTGCCCGTGTGTCTCTTCTAGTTGAGGGTTTTCTAGCCATTTGTTTAGGTCATTTGTTTTTGTCACACTTGCAGCAGTGGTGCTTCTCTCCTATGGTTTAATTGGACCCTTCAGCATCGGAGGGGCCCACGGGCGGTTTTGACTACTGGCCTTTAAGTCGCAATAATTCGAGGAGTGGAATTTGAATAAGCTTTTTGTTTCCTCGAACCTCCAGGGAGGATTTGTTAGATTCACAGCGAGAAAGGCGGCAGCGAAAGACACACATTTTAATTTTCCCTGAATGTGTTTAACTCACTCTGATCAAACCAAACGACGTGCTTGAATTTCTTCTTTTCTTCAACAACTTAAATCTGATCATTTTGTGGAAGCAAACAAGCCCCTTTATCTTCCATCTTGGAAAGCAACTATGTGGCTTCCTGGAAACGGTCACGCAAATTCAGATTTCTGCTCGTTACTGGTCCAGTTTTTAAACTACTTCCTTGTTTACAAGGTCTTTGCTGTGGAAACAGTGCACCCGGACGCTTGCGCAATAGTTCTCAAGGAAAACTTGGACTTTATTTCAATAAATTTACCTTTTACTACAGCGGACAGTTTGATCTAATCACAGTTTCGAAGTGGTTTTACAAAAAGCAAGAAAGAGTTCAGTCTAAAATATTGCTGAAGGCGTTCACATGGACAAGGTTTAAGATTGATCTTTATTTCTGCAGGTAAGCACAGAGCTCTGCTGTCCTAACATTGACCTGGAGAATATTAGCTGGTCACTATATACTGAAGAGTTTAAGGGTTACGAGTGATTCTTTATTTTTTTGCTTTTAAAGTGTTGGTACAGCATCTAAGAAGGAGTGAGCGTACAGAGAAATGTTTCCATGCCTCTTAGTTCCAGCAGTCAGCATCTAAAGAGTGTGAAATTACAACAGAGGCCCTGGCTAATTCCTGGTTAGGATACAGAACACTGATCAAGGTGGAAAAAAGTGTCAAACTTGTTCTTCTTTTATTTTTTTAATGTGGCCTTCAATCCAATCTGTTTCAGCTTTTCTGACCTTACTTTTTTACGTACGGGTGTTTTACTGAAGCAGGTCTCAGTTAGATACTTAAAATTAAGCCGTGATCAAAATGTGATGAGTGGAAGAAAAGCTTCAGGTTTATGCAAGATCATTTGAGATGTGGGGAGGAAAACAGAAGAGAGAGAGAAGAAACAGCAAGACACAGAAAGAGAGTTAGCAAAAGGACCTTTTAGTAAGTAACCCTGCTGTTATTGTTTACCACTTCAAAACTTTGTTTATGCATATTTGATGTGAGTGTTTCCAGTAGGCTGCTACATGCTGACGAAGGTAACTAACCCTCTTGAACTTTTTTTTGTAAGCCTTTACCAGCTTTTCACATGAAGAGACTGAAATGTTTGCCTAATTCTTCTTTTGCTCTTGCTTTAAGTCTCACATCTTGATCTGGACTTTGACTGGACCAGATGAAACTGATCTATTTGACTGTTTCCCGGAGGCAGCTGGTTGGGCTGTATTGGGTTTCAGGTTAAGAGGGTTGAACTTGAACATTGTGTGAAGTTTTTATTTGAAAGAAGAGAAAAAAAAAACAGAACTTTACATTAATGATCTGCTGTGTGTTGGTCTATCAGAGACGATGTAAAGCTGTCTTTGAGTAACTTTTATAAAAGTATGTTTTTTTTTTTTTGTTTTTTGTTTTTTTTTACATATTTGTTCAAACTATTTATCCGCCGTCATTGGTGGCCGTACTTATTCGCCTGTATGCTCGCGGCGGGCTCTGTTGTGGGGAAGGAGCTGTAGCACAGCAGAGATGGACTGTGTGACCAGCGTGTTCATAAGCGTGATTGACAGCGCTAAGTCTCTCCTCCTACTGACTCTGATTGGTTGTTTCTGACTGGGAGTGGTTTATTTCTGAAGACCGAGGAGCTCTAATTTTTTGACAAATTATCTGACATATTACACTGTCAAAACAGTGACAGTTTGAACAAACATATAAAAAAATAAATATATATATATATATATATAACCTGTATTTTACTTTTTTCCCTCCCAAGTTCTCATTTTGTTGTTTGTGTTATTTTTGTTTCTTTCTTACAGAATTCCACGCTGACACTTGAACATTTTATTATTCCTTTTTTTTCTCCAGATTTTTAAATTTTTTTATTATTTTAACTGTTAGTTGAGTTTGTGTTTCTTCCACATCCAGAAATTCGACCTAAGCTTTGTGGCAGTGGTGAACGACACAGTGGGCACCATGATGACCTGTGCCTATCAGGACCCCAAATGTGAGCTGGGCCTTATTGTAGGTAAGTCTGTCTGTTCCTGTTCTTTCCTGCTTGATTTCAAATAATAATAGTAATAACAGTAGTAATAATAATAATAGCAATAATAAAGTGCTCACTGTGGCCAACGTGTTTCTAAATGCAAAGCTTTACTGTAATCAGGATTGTTTTTTTACACCAGGCACAGGGACCAACGCCTGCTACATGGAGGAAATGCACAACATCGAAACGGTGGAGGGAAATGAAGGCCGCATGTGTGTCAATGTGGAGTGGGGAGCATTCGGCGAAAACGGTGAACTGGACGACTTTTGCACAGAGTTTGATCATGCTGTCGACGAAGCCTCCAATTTCCCTGGGAAGCAGAGGTACATGAAAATCAGGAATCAGAGCAAACATGAGAAGAAAAAGTGTAAGACATGATCAGACTTAAAATACCTTTCACTGATCTCGTTGATTTTATTTTTTATCAAATTCTAGGTTTTATGTCACTTAGTGCACTTGAAATAAGAGGTAAAGACATTGTTGGTAAGATTTTGTTTTTGCACTGTCTTTAATACACTTCAAATAAGACAAAACTAACTTACAAGTAACTTTTCAGCAGGATTTGCAAACAAAACAGATTTTGTGTTTTTGCAGTGAAATATGTATTTTTTACAAACTGGTAAGGAAGTGCTGCATACAGTTAATTAATTGAGACAAACGATGCGTTTGTTCATTGAACACTCAGGGTTGTGCAATTAATCAGATTTGCAGTCAGATTTTAATTGTGTCTCCAAGCCACCGCAAAAGCAGCGCACTTAGCCCTTCCGCTGCATTTGAAGACCAACCTAACAAATACCTCAGAGGTGTAGTTTGAAAATTCAGAGGGAAAAAAACAAAGCAGGACAGAGAAGAGGAAACACAGCAGAGCACACTAGAAACATAGATTCAGCTGTAAAAGCACACCTTCCTCCTTCATTTCTACAATATAATAATTAAAATAATTGTTTTTATACAACTGAATTACCTCAGTCACTTAAATAACATATTTGTATTTAACTGTTTTGTAGCAATCCGTTTTCATTTTGACATTGAAGAGTTTTTTCAGATTTTATTTATTTATTTTAGTTTGGTTTGTAAAAGCAATAAAGACGGTAAAACATTAAACACGATAGATAATTATTATAGACCCTGGATGTGTTTAATTGTAATATAACAAAATAAAAATCCTACTTTAGGTCAAACTATCCTGTTTACTACTTACATTCGTTTGAACCCGTTTAATATTTTTGTGTCGTTTTTAACAGTGAAGCTTCTTCGCTCTTCAGCTGCTGCTGCGTTCGGTTCACATGCCTGAATTTGAAAACTGAACATCTCTGTGCTGCTCCATAATCACACCTTAAACTTGCATCTGCAATAAGTGAATCTGCCATGTCATCCAAAAAAAAAAAAAAGAAAAAAAAAAAAAGCTGTGCAGACAGTGGGAAAAATGGCTGTGAAGAAAAATGTCTGACTGCACATAATAATGTTGTGCAGGCGTGAAATCCTCTTGTTATGTCTTTTTTTTTTCTTTTGAAGATATGAGAAGATGATCAGTGGGATGTACCTGGGAGAGATAGTGAGGCATGTGCTGATGGATTTCACCACCAAGGGTCTGCTGTTCAGGGGCAAACTGTCGGAGCGCCTGAAGACCAGGGGCATCTTTGAGACCAAGTTCCTGTCACAGATTGAAAGGTGAAGTATCCAAACAAAACAACCGAGTCAAGAAGGCCCCACCACGTCACTCAAACCGGCTCTCGTTGACGTACAATGATGCGTCGTCCTTCACTTTTCGACGAATTGTTTCACGCGGAGCTCGGTGCGACGTGTCGCGCGATCGGTCAGAAGTTTGTTCGTTCTTGTTTTCATACGTGAATAAATGCCCTGACAGCAGTGTTGATATTTTTGCTTCAACTGACACCATGAGGAATTATGGACATTTGCGTGATTCTTCACTATATTGTTAAAAGCAGCAAACTGGCTTCTAGTTTAATATAAATACACAAGCAAATGTTTATGTGAGCGTTCAAATAAAACAGCCATATTGTTAATGCAAAAAAAACCAAAACAATAATATGAACAATGTACTTTTATTTAGCCAGACTTCATCCAGTATTAATAGGAGGTGTACTTTAAAAGGTTAACTTTTTGACCATGCAGCAGAAACGCTGGACAAAAAACAGAACTTTCTTCCTTCATCTGTTTTAAATGTCACAATTGCTAGAGCTTTTAAAAGAGCCCTTTTTAATGAATTTATTATATAGAGTATTATAATTGCACATCTATCAATAATGTGAATTTATTTCAACAAAAAGTGCTAACACTAGTTAAGAAGAGACATAACCCAGAACACACATTGTGGTTGAAGATTCTTGGTTTTTTTTCTGCTTAGTTCAATTAAATCACTTTATTTTCCAGAGATAGACGTCAATACGAGATGGAATGAAACTGTGTCACAAACTAGACATAAAGTCCACAAGAGACCAGCATTCAGTGACGTGTCCCGTGTTTTGTCAGCCGGGTATCCGTGTTTCCAGCTGGCGTCTGCAGAGGAGAGCGATGTGATGTGAGACAGGCTCCACGTGTGGGAGGGAAACCAACACCGAAGACATAAACACACTCGGCTCCCTTTAAAATTTCAGTCACACTTGACAGATTTTTTGGACACTGGTGTGACCGCCACGGTCACACTCATGAGCTCTGTGGGCATGTGTCAAAATTAACGCACAAGATTTTATTTGGTTAGGTCCTATAGGATACGTTCGCGATTCAATTGTAGTTTCATATATTTAAAAAAAAGAGATAATTTAAGGGACATGGAGTTTGATTAGCGATTCATCTCTCCGGCAGGACTTAGGATTTAGTGGAAGACGTTCCTTGTAGTCCGTCGTTGGGTTAAAAGGCGAAGAAGATGACAGGAAGTGGCAGGACGACGGCGCTGCATGTATTTCAGCGAGTTATCGTGTGAACAAACCTATTCATGTGTGATTTTTACTCGTGCTTCTTATTTAAAGGAAACACCGCAATTGCAAAATTGTGTCTTTTTTCTTCGGTTTTTGATGAATATCGACAAAGGTTTGCGTTCATTTGTACTGTAAATGCAGCTGCTGCTAACGGCAGCCCGTACTCACGGCTCCTAAAAAGGGCCAGCTGTCGGAGCCTGACGTCTTCCTCCTCCGTTATCAGCCGTGCTCTTTGTGTCGGCGGCCCCAGAGCCTCAAAGAGAGAATATACCAACCCAGGTGCCATCAATCAATAACAAAAGCCTTCCTCTGAATCATCCTTCCCCCCAGGGGCCATGGTCTGGCATGGAGCTTAAATCTGAAGGCCGAGGATTGACATTTTATTTTTCTTTTGTTATACAGTAATCAGACTAGCAGTTATCACCTTCTGACTAACCTTCATGCTGACGGAGTTACAGCCTCTTTAAGCCTCACACAGATCCAACGTGTTGCTTCTGACGTCAACACTCTATTTTTAATTCCCATTTAAGGCGTTTATTTATGCATTTGCTTCATTTCACGTCTGTTTTACATGAAGTGAAGCTGCCGACTGATCACACAAGTTAGCTAATCGCTGTGCAATTTAGCCTGTTTGATTCCAGCTTGAACCGGTTTGTTGGAGAACAAACATGACAAAGACCGAGGAGCGCAGCAGACGCTTCGTAAATTGTAGAGAAGTAAGGTCAGGTTATATCAAATTATCCCAAACTTTCAACATTGGTCAACAAAGTTGTAGTTGAAAGAAATCACGCTCGCAGTTTGTCAACAAACCATGTTGGAGATTGGAGAGAAGGTGCTTTGGTCAGATGAGACCAAAATGGAAGGAAATGCAGAAAGGCAACTTGGTGGTGGCAGTTTCATACTGTGGGGATTCGTTTCCTCACTAGAGATGGAGAAGCTGGTTTGAGTTGAGGGAAGATGGATTCAGAGGAGGGAGAACTCCAACACCGTATTTATTTTTATTTAACCTTTAATTATCCAAGCAAGTTGATTGAGAACAAATTCTCATTTTCAACAACGAGCTGTTCAGGAAACATTACGACTTCATGCAGCAGCGCATCATATGGGGGGAAACAGAAGAACATCATAAAACAAAAAGAAAAAAGAATAAAAATACAGCCTTGCTTATAATTCACACACACGTCAATAGTTTTTTAAAAGCAGCCATGTTGATGATGCATTGTGATTTTTACTGAGTTGATATTGTAGTGAGCGTACTGAGCTTTAGTGTTTTTTTATTTTGTTTGTTGTTTCAGTCATTAGGTGCAGAAAAATGAAAAGCAAAAAAAAACAACAAAAAAAAACATAAAAGCAAGGGGACTTGATTTGACCGTAAAAGTTTTAATGTTGGGGCAAAAGTTGCAACAGCTGCTGAATTACATGCAACCAGAGTTACACCAGAATGCTTTAGATCAAATGTATCCATCTCTTATAATAGCCCAAAGTTCACAGATCAATCTACTTGAGAATCACTAACAAGATGCCTGTTCAGACACCTTCCGTCTTATCAGTCATATTTTTAAATTCTAAAACCAGAAAAAGTGGGAGAACAATTTCCAATTGTTTTGCTCTACATTTTAATAACAAATCTTGAGGGGGGGAGGGAAAGAGCACCTGGAGCTAAAACGAACAGAGTTGTCCAGCACAGGTCCCTGAACTGTCCCTGTTCCCACAGCGACCGGCTGGCCATGCGTCAGGTCCGCTCCATCCTGCAGCACCTGGGCCTCACCGGCTCCACGTGTGACGACAGCGTCCTGGTGAAGGAGGTGTGCAGCGTCGTGGGTCGCCGCGCGGCGCAGCTCTGCGGCGCCGGTTTGGCCGCTCTCGTTGACAAGATCCGGCAGAACCGCAACCTGAACCAAATGTCCATCACAGTGGGAGTGGACGGTACCCTTTATAAGACCCATCCTCAGTAAGGAACATTTTAATTTATTGAAGTTCGTCACATTGGTTTCACCTACGCTGTGTTCCCAATTGTTAAGCAAGTTCTAATTTGAAGGATTAGTCTTTTCTGTTAATTTAATGTGTTTTAAACCTCAAACATGAGTCTTTAAAGGGGCGGCGTTTTGTATTCTCCAAGCACATACTGCCATTTTAATAGCACAATCTGGTAACTTCTACCTTGAGTTGTTATAAAAGTGCTGTATAAGTCACATGTAACATAAAATAAATTTGACTTTGTAATTTAACGCCGTGAAATTGGATCTTTGTCTCAAGAAAAACTTATATTCTTTCTAAAACTCCGCCTTCGGGAAGTCATCACAATGTGGCTCCTCTATTAACCCTTTAAGATCATTTTTACCAGCATCTCACTAAGCATTTCACCTATAATGAGCTCAGCAGATGCTCATTTCCACCTGCTGTTTGCTAATTACTTCTGGCTAGTCTGAAGGAGCTGAGTGGGTTAATAACATTACGACTTGACGTAAAGCTGAAAAAAAGTAGATATTACATAAGACTGCCCGTCCCATCCTGTTTTAATCAATCGGCAGCCCTAACAAAACCATTTAGAGTTCATTTATTAACTGTTTTTTTAACCAATTAATTAATCATGATTAATTCACAGCAGCCTCTTGACTAATCAGATTCAAATTTCTAATCATTATTCAGCGGCCCGACTGAGAAGTCTTAATTTTTGTGTTCTGCTCTCTGCTCCCTCCTTGTTCTCTGAAGTTTCTCGAGGATCATGCAGGAGACCCTGCAGGACCTGGCCCCGCAGTGCGAGGTGACGTTCCTCAAGTCGGAGGATGGCAGCGGGAAAGGAGCGGCGCTCATCACGGCCGTGGCCTGCAGGTTGAAGAGCGAGCAGTCGCTGTGAAACCTGCGAAAACTTCTCCCTGTGGGTCAACACGCTCACTGTGTTCAGTCGGTTGTCATTCTTTTAACGTTTTGTTTCGACGTGAGCGCGTTCACACAAGGATGTCCGCTTAACGGCGCGAGGCGAAGCTGTGACGGAGGTTCGGTCGGGTGCGAACTGAGCTCAGAAATCACAGTTCTGCTGGTAATGAACCCACACCTTCAGTGAGACCCGACTGTTACGAGCTCCTTGCTTTTCGTTTTTACACTCCGTCGTTGTCTTTTACTTTTATATTAGTTCTGTTTTTAAGTCAAGTCTGTGAAAAATAAAACTTTTTAGCACATTTATTGTCTGGCAAGTTTAGAAAAGCACATTCCTGAACCAAAGAGAAGCAAACCAGTACATTCAGCAGGTAAATGAAGCAATAGTTTCTTTCCTTTTTTACATTTTATTTAAGTTTTAAAGCAATTTTACTTTGTTACAGGAAACTTCAGAAAAAATGCAATATTGTGATGAAATGTTTTTAAAATGTAAACACTAGTCCATGCATCAGAAACATAAAGATGTTTTAGAAATTGCAGAGGCTCCGTATAACTGGAGGTATAAATAATTCAAACTGTGCAGTTCTGATTGCAGCAAGCTTATTATGATGTGCTGTGAAAAATATCAACTCCAAATAAAGTGAGAAATTACCAGGGTCTATTTTTTTATTATTATTTATCAATAAAACCAAGATTACTCCAACATGGACTCATTTTATTACTGGGGTGTTGAGAATAAAGAGGACAATCTGCACCTCCATAATTGGACCAATCAGTTTAATTTGTAGTTTTTCTCCTCACAAAGCATATTTTCATTGGCTTTTTTTTTTTTTTTTTTTTTACAAAATCATTACCTTACAATGGAAAACTACCCTGAATACACATAATCAGACAGCTCTGAAAATACTGTAACATGTGATCTTCATTTTCACTGTTTTTCATCCAACCAAACCCAATAAATACTTGGCTATGTTGTTTTTGATTATTTTTTGTGTGTGTATGTTTATCTATCACTGTGGAGACCAAGCAGCAGATCACTGCCTGGTCTTTTGTTATTTTTAGAGTTGGGTATGTACAAACCAACAAACATCAGCTGTTGGCCCGGCTTTTCAAACTTTCTCAGATCAACAAGCTCACAGCAAAGTACTAAAAATGTCCATCAAAAGCCTCCGTAGAGCGGGAGACGTTACAGCACATCACAGAGCCTGTGGGGGGAAATGAAAAGTTTTACATCAAATCCCTGACCATCGCTACCTTTTTTTTTTTTTTCTTCGTCTGCTTTCAATCCCAGATGCAATTGCGGAAATATATTTTTGTAGACCGGCTGGAGGTTCTGACCCGTATTTTTCCTTCTTTCTTTGAGTTAAAAAAAAAAAAAACATTTTCGAATTTTTGCATTTCACCCATTCCTGGTAAGTCCTTGCTATGAAATATTGAACAAAAAATAGATCTAACATTCAGGAGGATCGAGGCAAAGAAACACAAGTGGACTGCGAGTGATCATGTTTTAGTCTGCGATCAAAGTTACACGATGTCTGGAAAATATTCAAAGCCTTCGCTAATTAATGATTCAGAGGCCGTGTTTTCTTCCTAGAGATGCTTTCTAAAAGGGACAAAACGGGTTTCAGATTCTCGTTGAACAAAAACAGTGTGGGGTGGTGGGGCTCTCTTTAATGTCTTCTGAACCTGCACTTTTTTTGTAAACCTCTGTAAAGAGCAGAAAAGCAAAAAAAAAGCCAAGCGTCTCTAAGTGCTATGTGCTCCGGAGAGATGCATCGTGCTTTTTCTTTTTTTTCTTTTTTTGTTTTTTTTTAAAAGAAATATGGCCGCGCTTTATATGCTCTGCTTAAGAGGGTTAGTATTCTCCCCTCAGCTAACAACTGTCAACTGTGCATTTGCATAAATATGCAGCCCAATTAGTGTTAATGTACTCAGCTTTTGAGCTCCTTGTCACTGCGCAGACCTCCGTAATGAGCCTCTGGTCCTTTTGAATGATATTTGCCACACAAGAATGGCGACGGACGATTAAATTACTGAGATGCCTCTCATGAATGCGGCCCCGAGCCGCCGAGTTACTTCGGACACGTCGCCGTCTGCGAGCGCAAAACTAAACGGGAAATGCGGACAATTTTTTGGCATTCCGTGAAAATCATTTTGAAAACGTCATTTTTAATTAGCGACCGGGGCTTTCAGCTGCGTAGCTCTGAGCCAACCGCAGCTATGGGCGGCTGATAAATACTCGGAGACTTATTACACCAAATCTAGGACGAATATAGGCAGATGATATTTAGGGGGAAATTTAGTTTAGTTTTTGAATGTTGCTCCAGCTTAAAGTAGAACCTCTTATTTAATTTTTTTTTCTATTCAAATAGTCGAGTGTCTCGCACTTCAGGAGGTATACAAAACATGGCTGCCAAATGTCATATTTTATATGCCGTATAGCCAGTGTTTGATTATGTCCAGTTACAGTGGAAGCCCTAGAGAGTTAGTTTGTCTTAAAGGTCAGACTGACATTACAAATGACAAACAGTGACTGGACTGAAAAGGTGCTTTTCAACCTTTATACTTTCATGTATAATTTTCCTTTTCACGTCTCACAAAATGTTATATTTTCATTTCATATTACTAAAATAGAGTTACATTTAGTCCCAATGCTGAGCAATTTAAAAATCACCCCCTTGGAATTAATAAGGACATTCTTAACCTATTTCTGCCTGCTGCTGTGAGGACAAACGACCCGACGAATGAACACGTTTGTAAATTCTATGGTAGAAAGTGGTTTAGTTCATTTTTACAGCACCGAGAAATGCCAGATATTACCTCCCTATTAAACGACCAAGTCTAAATAAAATATTTCAGCCCTAAACAAGTTTTCTGAATTGTGGACTAGCATTAGAAGTTGGGGACAACTGATGTTGTATATTAGTGTAGAATCATGATCATGTTCATCTTAGCCTGGTAAAAACCAGCTCTTTGGTCTACGCTTCACTTCGTCCAGAGGGTCTGAACACTCTGCTATTGAGAAACGATTGCTTCCTGAAGGCATGCCGAGGTTTTGAATTTCACTCAACCGCTAACGTTTGCCTGTGACATATGTAACGCACCAATGCCAATCTGAACAAGGCGCGTGGTCAGGGGAGATTCTAGGATCTGGCTTTTAGGGGTGCTTAGCCCCCAGCAGGGCTAAGACCCTTGAGAAGATAGTTGTTTGTGCAGTTTTCTAACTCTAACTGCTTATTTACATACATTCACAAACAAAATAAAGAGACATGTCAGTAATTCATAGAATAAACGACACTTAAAAAAATAATTAAACAAAAACAGAGCAATGTTTCATCATTTGATATTGTGAACCAAAGAGCCACTACAACGTCACAACTGACCAACACTTGCTACCCAACCAATCAGTGACTAGCACATAGCTCAAATTTTGTAGGTTGAACAAAAACAACTGGGCAAATAAAATACATTAAATAAATGGAGTGTTTTATCCATAAATAAAAAAAAATAGTAATAATTTAAATTAACTACTTCTAGGATGCAACATCGAGATACAGCACCCTTGAATAGGGTTGCTTTAGACCAGGTTTAGAATCACCACTGGTCTAAAGTACTCCACAGTTTGTAAAAGTAATAAACTAAACTGTATAAAGCAACTGTTAGAAATTTTGGAGTACTCAATATTTTAGACCAACAAAAAAAAATTCTAACAGTGAGTTCTAGATATGCACAGTGTTGCTAAGTAAACTAACAGGAGTTTCTCTCTATGTTGCCTCATTATTAAAAGTATAAAGCTGAATATTGGTCTAAAGTAATAAGTACTCCATAATTTATAAAAGTATCCTTATAAAAGTAAGGATACTTTTATATAATACTTTTATAAATTTATATGGAGCACTTATTACTTTAGAGAATAAGTAGGATGAAATGACTCTTCTGATATTATTTGAATAAACATGCAGAAAACATTCATACGGTGAGCCAAAAAGACATCAAGCTGTTTATCAAACACAAAACATTTATGCACAATGTTGAGTGCTAAAAAATAAAAACACTGAAAAAAGCTAAACACTGATTTTCAGCCACAGATTAGATGAGAAGACAACAATGTCTACCACAGAACTTTGGCCAGTGTCCTGGTACCAAGAGCACCTATGAACTCCCTCATGTTTGAACATGGTGTACATTATGGATAATCCATGACGACAGAACACTGAGTGGTGTTCTGCCCAATAACATAACACCACTTGGCACTCTCCAGCATCCCTCCAATGACTCCAAAAAGGTGGCCAATCTGAACTGCTGTTTGTCACCTAAGTACAAACAACAGTCAGAACCCGTCCCTCTACAAGTAGGTGAAAAGATTCACTGGTGTGAATCCCAACATACAAGCACCAAAATGGGAGGCAAAAAGTATGCTCACTCCTTCTCTGCACCTCTCACCATGGTCAAATCAACAGAGCCTGATCCAAAGTCCCCAGGTTCCACTTCCTCAGTGGAAGATGTGATGGTGGGATTAGGATGCAATGGTGAGATTGAGGAGATCTTTGAACTACTCTGCCCGATCCAAGATTCTCCATGGCCTCTGTGAACTTCACCCACATCTGAGTTTGTGCCTCAGCGAAAACCTGAGCTGCATGCCACTTGGACTGCCAGTACCCATTAGCTGCTTCTAGGGTGTCACAGTCCAAAAAGACCCAATAGATCTCTGTCTTCAGCTTGACAGCATCCCAAAACAGGCACTTAAAAATTTGTGGCTACAACTCCTGCACAATGTAAGAAGGGACATGTCCCACTCTGTGCGGGCTATGTTCCACCCACTTCCTCCAAAATGTGTCTGAAGCACTATCTTTGTTGTTGATCGGTGGTCACTTTGAGCCCTACACTGTATTCCTCCTGTCCTTCTCTGGCTTTTTCGTAGATGTAGATGTACCATTGCTGCAAATGTCAGCTCCACAGTCGATATTTGCTAGTGACACCCGCTCATCC
Organism: Poecilia mexicana; assembly: GCF_051168715.1. Lineage (NCBI taxonomy): Eukaryota > Metazoa > Chordata > Actinopteri > Cyprinodontiformes > Poeciliidae > Poecilia > Poecilia mexicana. The sequence continues at coordinate 28,128,288 of NW_028263378.1, read as the reverse complement.
TCTGCCGTAAACACCTGTTCTCCACACATCAGATATGTATAAAGACTGCTGGATCAGAAGTAGTTGCCTGTCTCCAGCAAAAGACGGAGGACAAATGATATGACTGAGTACCACTTTTTACAGGAACTTCAAGTGCTGGATCAGGTATCACAGGATGTCTGATATTGTCTTGTCTGGCCATGGCAGTATCAGGGTCATCACATCAGTGTCATTGAAAAAGGAATCGCTGGTGTCTCTGCAAAAAGTTCTGTAGCATCCCGGTCGAAAAGATGTTCTCTTTAACTGATGGTTCACTCCTCTTTATTTAACAGCCTTTATGTGTGAACACACCGTAAGAGCTACAAATGCACAAACAAAACACTATTAGCAGCTCTTAGAGGTTCTAACCTTTTCTTTTAACTCAAAAAACCTACTTTATGCAACAACATTACATCTACATCACGTGTATTTAATTAACCTACATTTCTATACTACAAATTAACCAAAATGTATTTCAACTGTTTTAACAGTTTGACAGTTAATCAAACATTAACATCGTTTTATATCAAAATACAAAAATTATGTTCAATAAATACAATATTCTCGATAAAACACCCACCTTGTTCCCTCATCAACCGAGTGCTATTTAACTAATTGCTTGGATCTTAGTTGAACCACCCTTTAGTTGTCTTCACTGAACTGCGACTTGTATGTTTGCTCATTCTCTGCACTATATCTTAAACAGACAACAGTCAGATACTGTCAGATGTTTGTATAGATTGCTTAGCAACTCTGACTTCCAAAAAAAAAAAAAAAAAACTCTTTTCAAATCAAAACGTCAGTTAAAAAACAACAACAAACAACTCCCAGCTAAATGAGGAAACACTAAAAGAAAATTCAATTACATATATATGAATCAGCAAAAGCTTTACAAGTTCAGACATCTCCTCAGGAAACTGAACCACAAACCTTCTGACAGTAGTCAAGTTCATAATGCTTTGTGTTGTGGCATTCATCCAGCAGTTAAAAATGGAGCTGGAAAATTTGCAAAAGTACATGGCTGAGTCAAGATTTACGTCCATACCGTCGAAATCATCAGTGTCATTCTGATTTCCATCTTCTGAGTTTTCTTCTTCTGAAGACGATTCCTCTGATGTAGAAAACTCACAGATTTCTCCAAAATGTGTCCACATATTGTCAGCATTTGTGCTTCCAGGACGAACTTCCTCATCCTTAGAGGAAGCATCCATGTCTTTGGCGTCCATGTTCTCGAAATGGTTAGGGTCAATTTGAATGTTATCTTTTGAGCTTTCTTCTTCTGAAGACCATTCTTCTGATGAAGAATACTCAGAAACTTCATCAAAATGTGAAACAACATTCTCAGCATTTGTGCTTCCAGAGCAAGCTTCCAAGTGCAGCACAATTTTGTTTTCAGGAACACAGACGCTTTCCAAAGCAACAGTGTGTTCAGATGTCTTGACTGTTAAATCTGTATTGATGGTAATTTCCTCAACTTTAGAGGACGTTTCCATGTCCTTCTGATATTCAGGAAAAATGTCAAAACAAAAGTACTTCCATCTCTTATCCTCTTCGCATTCTCCTAAAATTCCATCGTCTTTTACGTTGTCTTTGCCGACAATGTCAAAACCAAAGTACTTAATAAATCTTTCATCTTCAGATGAGCTCTCTGCTGAAACGTCATCATCTTTAATCCTATATCCTAGCAACTTCTCTACTCCCTTCGTGATAAGATACTCAAGGCCCCAACCGATAGCAAGAATCATTTTGACTGCAATTGAGATGGTTTCTAAACTCACCGTTCAAAATCGTCTCTCTCTCTCTCTAAGTGTTGTACCTCCAGCGAAGTTGAAAAGCAAACTGAGAATTCTTGTATTCCAAATGATAATAATAATCTTTTGAACCTTTATGACATCATCGATGAGAACATGACATGATGATGTCAAACAACCTGTGTCAGGTTCTTGTTTGTTTTAGTTGCTATGGAAATACAAGGAGTTATTATGTATCAGGTAAGACTACTGTCAATTAAAAATGCATGCGTAGACATCTATATCGCTGAACGTAAGTCAATAAATGTGCATAAATTTAAGTTTGTATTTGTTCTGTTTTCCAACTCATACATAGATGTGAAAATCAAAGATTTTACTTATGAAAATACCCATAAACAAATAAATTAATAAAAATATGTTTGATAGGTTAAATATAGAGAGTAAGTAGTTTAAAATGTTGAACCCACAAGTAAAGTTTTGTATGATTATTGAAGTAACAGCAAAAAAAATGCAACAAGCAGTCAGCTGCTTCGAACGGGTGCCATTGTAATAGAACAAGAAAGAGAAAAAAAACTTGTCTAACGTGGAGGCCAGTTTCTCCTGAAATACGCCTCACTTTGCACTATGAGCAGCTAAAGCAACTGTCACAGTGAGTTTTTTGACAGTTGCCTTCACCACCAAGGTAACCATAAAGCTTGGTGGTGGTAGCATTATTCTGTGGGGTAGTTATCTGCCTGGTGATGTTAATACAATATTTGGAACCGTGACCAACACGGACCGAACAACTCCGTTCACTTCCTCTGCTGCCATCGCTAAAACTGCAGGCAGACTACAATTCTAAAACAGCGCAGCGCAGAAAACTGACGTCATCGTTCACTATTTCTCCTTCTGTTTGCTGATTGGTCAGTCAAAACTTGACCGCAGACAATCTGAGTGAAAGGGAGAAAGCCCAGACAAGCGATAATTATTATTACTATTATTTTTTTTAGGGGAATTTCACAGGAAAGCAACGGCAAGGTGATGTTCATCTTAATCCAGTGACTCTGGTTCTGCCCTCAGGTCGTTACAGGTAGGACATGAATTATTCCAATCAGCTGTTTACACCTCAGAAGCTTCCCATTGACATAAAGTGTAAAAGCGATAAAATATTCTGCTTGACATATAATAACTTATCTGTGCTTGAGTTCTTTTTTTTTTTTTTTTTTTTTTTTTTTACAAACGCAAGTCTCATTGTGTCATATTATTTTTCTTACTTTGATACCGTCTCATGAGTCATGATTTTCCGTCATCCCTGACGAGTCGAGGTCAGCTTGTAATATGTTTAGAGACAAAGCAAGAGGAGACCAACTCATTTCCATGGGAACAAGAAAAACAAGGGAAAACTCAAGGACCCTTAAAAAAAAAAAGAGACCATGGTGGATCTTTTAAAGTTGTCCTGTTCTGGGTCCTGCCTTTCACTGACACTGAGGTGCTGAGTGTCACTCTGCCTTAATTACGCACCTACATTCCTCCATACATCTACCATCTGTGATGCAGCCGAGAGATTCTTTGAGTGAAATGTATCCTCGCAACCAGAGCAAATTATTTTCCAGCAGGCTAATGAGAACGTTGCACTGGTTCGAAAGGTCTGATTCACCACATGAGGACAGGGAAAACAAGCTAAAGGAGCAATTTATCTAGAACTACAGATGAAAAGCTCCGTCAGAAAGAGATACGAGGAACGTATCACATTTTCGTCACAAATGTGAGCAAAACTTTTTTGCTAATGTTAAAAAAAAGACACAATTTCACAGTTTTGGTGATTCCATTAAATAAGAAAGATAAATTAAAATCACAAGTGAATTTGATAAGTCTTTAAGTAACACGCTGCACCATCGTCCTACTTCCTGTCATATTCTTCTCCTATTCCGCCAGTTGTAACCTTGATCGTGCAATGCGAGAAAAGTGTTTCCAATGTAAACATTGGAAATATACTAATTTGCCAAAAAAAAAAAAAAAACACCTCATCTGGTACTAAAACTTTTTATCAAAATTTATTTATTTATTTATTTATTTATTTTCAAAATTGCTGTGCAATTAAGCAAGTTTATCTTCATAATTCCAATTTGTTAAATTTTAGGGCCAATGAAAACGTGGCTACTGATTGCTTCTTGATTGGCTGTTGTGGCCAAGATGCAAACACAGCAAAAACAATCATACTGGTGAAATTTACAGCTCCTTCTCAACAACCTTTTTAGCTAAAAGTGAATGTTTGCGCCCTTCTGATTCTGAGGAGGCCTGAAAAAACCCATCTGCTGGATGGATTGTTTCAGAAATATATGATGGTTCCTTCTGACTTCACCAATCATCCTTTTAATATCTTCAAATGTTTGCACAGTAAACTGAAAAATGATTTTGCCATGAAAGTGAAAAACTGCAGGGTTTTTTATTTCCATTTCCATTCCAAGCTACCACTCAGTCATTTCTGAGAAAGTCGGGGAACTGCGACGTGTTCTTGTCGTGCTTGGCGTCTTGATCAATTTAAATTGTATGAAAGCAGATATGCTTATGCGACAAGGATGACGAACTTTAAAAGAATGTTAATCCTGAATTGAATTAGTATGCAGCACTGTGCTGCTCCGTCAGGCGGTACAGTGCAGCTGCATCGCCTGACTTAATGTTATGTAGATTAACTGGCAACAGACTGAATCTTTTCAGAGCTACAGCTGGAGAGCAGCTCACTGCTTTATTAAGGGAAACACATCTCCAGATCAGGAAATCCAGACAATAAAGTGATGATTTGTAGATTTGGCTTTTAACTTTTATTTCATTACAGCCATTATGAGGCTAACATGTTCCATATTTTGTTGTGCCAGCTCAGCATCTTGTTGCAGCTCCTGTTCTTCAGTGTCAAAATAACAGAAAAATAATGAATGGAACTTGTTTTTGTAATGGGATTTATGCTGAGATTAAGGATTATTAAAGATGTTAGTGTGTTTTTTCTTGTTGCAAACACACTTCTGGTATAAAGACAGTAATGATTTAAGGAAAAAAAGATTTCTATTTGCCAAGTGTCAGATTATTTTATTAGTAAATGAATTCAGAAGCATTTTTCCTCTGATTTTAGTAGAACTACATTTTAATCTCTGTGACTTTGTTCAGACATTTTGGGCGTTCTTCAAGAAGTTCCTCACAATTGTTCATTAGAATTTTAGCCGATTCTTGTGTCTGTCATCCATTTTGTGAAGTTCACCAGTTACTCTATGCTGCCACCCCGTACTTTACGGCTGTGATGACGTTCCCAAAATGTCGTTAAAACCAAACATTGAATTTCAGCTTCATCAGAATATGTACAGACACGGAGTTGCAATCAGGGGCCACAAATGGCCCCCTAGCCCCCTTGGGACACCACTATTACAGAGCAATAGCTTCTTGCTCACTGAGTTCCCTGGACTTGTTTCACCTCAGATAGCAGCACACTCCTCCTGGCTTCAGCCAACCACTTTTAAAAGATCATTTGCTTTTGCTCTGAGGCAGATCCACTCAGTTTGCTCCAAAACACGTTCCTGTCTGGGACCCTGAACCTCGTCTCCTTCCTGAGCTATGCAGACCACCAGGACATTCCCGTTCAGTCCCAGAGAGCTTGGCTTTTGGTCATCTTTTTCTTTTCTTTTTTTTAAATTGGAGCACTCTGGAAAAAACTTGAGTGCCAAGTCGCCTCATCTAATCCACATTTTCACTTTGGGGAGTCCATCCCAGACACGTCCGGCCCAAGGGAGTTTCCACTGGCAGCTGAAACAACATACTTCTAAGCGGAGCTCTGGATGCAGGTCTGTCGATGTAACACGTCTGTCTCAAAGTATCTCTGATAGAGTTTGGGAGGTTTCGTCACCCGTGGTGCCTTTTTCCATAAGTCTGTGTTATCTCAGACTTTCAGACCGGTGAGGGGAAAACTTTTGAAAGCATGCTCCGGCGGAAAGCGGAGAACACCTCTGGTCGCGAAGTATTGACATATGTAATTCATAGATTGGAGACCATCTGGCTTGTTATGAACAGCGATGGCGCGCGGGCACGGCAAGCGCAATCTGCATGACTAACCTGAACATCTGTGAAGGCGTCATTATTGCTGAAAGATATATATCTTTGTCCCTTCAAGCCACTACACATGGTTTGAAGGGACATACTGCATGCTGGCACAGACATGGCCTTGTTTATTTATGCAGATCCAAACATATATGCATCTGGCTGCTGTTGCAGTTGCCTGACTCAAAAAGGAGAAAGGTGCTGGAGCTAAGCCCACCTGTGTGCGATCCAGGTGGGAAACCTTTTAGTGCACAATGCAGAAGGAACCGCAATCATGTTAGGGGTGTGTTGTTGCCAGAAATATTGGTTTTTAAATTTATTTCTGAACATATTTTGCACTTTATATAGCATCCAGATTTTGATTTAATAAAAAAAAAAAAAAAGAAGAAGAAAAGTGGTCGTGTGTGTGGGGAAGATTAGGTTTTTGTCACTTTGAATGGAATAGGATGAATTCAAAGTCATCTGGGTAATATGAAACAGCTAACAGGGGTTCTGTTGTAGAACTGGACGATGTGGTATCAGTATCCTGTCGATATTTATATCAACAGGTTATGATGAAATATCTGTTGATCAAATTACATCTGTCTGTTGATATTGATAAACTATCGCGATATGTATTGTTATTGATCTATTGTCCAGTCTTGAGACTTGTAGCAATCACTTCCTTCAACCTGTCTGTGACATCGGGATGTAGGAGACGGGTGTATTTATGATTTAGTTAAACAAACTACATGTGAAGCACCAGTGGGTGTTCTCACACCTGATAGTCTGGCAGACTTGGTTCAACTTGGGACCAGAATTGCAATATTCATTAGATTTTCATCCGGTGTGGTTCACTTTCACATTGCTTTAGCACAAACCAACCTGTTCCCTCTCCTTGCCTGTGGGGGCGCTGCACCAAGAACCACTGAAGTAAATGATATAAAAACCTCTGAAGAAGACACAGCGCAACTTTCTTCTACGCAAAATGTAAAAAAATAAATAAATAAAAGCCACAGCGTCAGGTTTTAGTGGTTGTAGGCCACGCCCCTCAGTAGAATGTGTGCATTTTTTTCTGCTTAAAAATCTTAAATAAAAATTTAATAAAAAAAAATCAGTCAAAGTGAATATCGCTGGTTTATTAGAGGTTGCAGCTTGTCAAACATTTGTTCATAGATGCATTTGTCATTAAAGCAAATAAATAAATCAATAAATAAATTTATAAATAAAAAGACCTCAAACATGAACAAAAAGAGGTTGTTGTCGTCAGAAACTCAGCAACACAAGTAACACTAAGAATAGCATGTGGGTTTGAATCGTTTGAGACAAATACGAAGAGCAGCTGCAAGCTTCACAACACAGGTTTCACAACACAAGAAAGCTCAGAGAACCACAGCACACACTGTTTAAAGTTTGCATTGCAAGCCACAGACACGGACTGAAACGTTTGCTTTTCCTGAGTTTTCATCAGGGAACACTGACTCACCGGAGGGGAAAAATAAATCATACGGGCCTTTTTTTTTTTTCTCTCTCTCCTTTTTTTTTCTTCTTTCTTTTTGACATCTGTAATACATTCACAAAAAAGTTCAACAGTGATAACAAAACCGAAGCCCACTGTGGCTTAAACATTCTTTGTCTTTAACACTGGAGTAAGTAACACGTTGATTTAAAAATACAGACAGACGTTTTGTCACATTGTGCGGACAGTGAGCTGACTCGAACAATGACGATGGCACAGGTCTGCTCCATGCTTTGATAGAAAATTATTCTGCTAATGAAGACACAGACGTGACCTGGAAATATTAACACCACATTTAGTCACCATTCGACAACAAACTGCACCACTGCGAACCAACAAAATCACCATTTTGACCTCAACATTACTGAGACTTGCAAATGTTTTCCCATCCCTACGACTTTTCCACGTTTTGTCACATGACGACTTCGATGCGCCTCACTGGAATTGTACAGGACAGAACCAAAAATCAAAGAATTGACATTATTGTCCAGGGAAACAGAAAAGAATCATGTTTTTTTTTTCACAACTAAAAATCTAAAATATTTTGCAGTCTTTTTTATAGTCATTCCTCTTTACTCTTCCACCCCTGAATAGGTTTCGTTAAAGAACATTAGTGAACAAGCAGCATCGTGAGGAACAGGGAGCTAATTTTGCTGATATTTCACATCGTGTGTCACACACTGCACTGGTCTTTCCCTCCTAAATCACATAGAAACGCATAAACATAAACTGCTTTCTTGCATGTTAGCTTATTTCATCCGAGAAATGCCAACTGTACAGCGGCAGAGTTCTTGTGACAAATGTTCCTTTGAGAGGATCGACATATTAGATGGATGTTAAAAGTCTGATTTGTTCCTGACCTGTTAAAGTAATTTATTGGATAAACTAAACTTGTGTAAAATTTTACTTCAATTTTCCAGAGCTAATGGTCAAATCGCTGTTGTTTTGCAATTTTATATGAATAAGTGAGTCTAATTTATGCTTAGTCTATCTCCCAAAAAATAAAAAAAAATATAAAAACTTAAATATAATAAATAAATGATTAAGAGAAAAAATGAAAGAGCATAACCACAACAAATAATCACAATCAAGCCTTTAAAAGATGACTCTCTAATGTGACTTTTAGTCTGTTACGTTTACGTTCCAGTCGTCTGTTTCGAACACCTTGCATTTGTCTCTTTGCACAATTTGGGGAAAAAAAGCAATAAGGTTTAATGGTTGACATTTCTTCACTCAGAACTTTTACATATTGTGCTTATCCACCTTATTCACTTTTACAATCATCTTTATGATAAAAACATAGAACTAGAAACATACAATTTTTACAGTAATCACATCTGCTCAGAGTTTGCAATAAAGGTAATGTCATCATGCTTCACATTTGTTCAGTTTTGTGTTTTGTTTTGTTTTTTCAATGCACTTTATCCCTGTTCATTTTGGGAACACAACAAGGCACAGCCAGATTACCAAAGCATTTATAATTAAGAATCTGGCTTTAAGTTTATGGCTAACCAACACTAAGCCACATCAACACATGACTAACTTCTTAACACCACACAGGCCTTTTGGCTGTTCACCCTTATAGATACTGGCAACGGGTTTAACCCTGTGTCACGATTTGGGAAAACCACTTTGAGGTGCATAGTTAATGTTGGGTTCTGTGAGAAAGGCTGGGGGTTCACATGATGATAAGAGGAACTCTATCTAAAGGTGAGTTGAGGTCGGTAGTTTTCCATTCATCACATTGACTGAAGGGTTTCTTACTTCTACTGCACTCAGCTTTATGGGCATGTTGATGTCCTAATTTAATGTCTATTTTCACTCTGCCTGTGCTAATGCAAACATGTACTACTCACAAAAAGTTAGGGATACCTGACTTTTGAGTAAAATGCATAGAAACCATAAAAAGCCCATGTTCCTATGATGTTATAAAAGTATGGCATAAATGGAGACGCATTTATGCCATAAATGCGTCACATAAAAAATATTATGTGGCATAATATTTTTTGCCACAACAAAAAATATTATGGATTTGATGCTCTGGAGCATTATTTCCAGATTGGCAGCAATGTCTCATGATGTTCACAAGTTGACTTATTGTCTGTTCAGGCAAGGCATCCTACTCTTCTTGAAGCATGGCCTTCAAGTCATTGAGGTTCTGGGGTAGAGAGTTATGATCGTCTACATGATGACTCAGGTCTGAGAAAGTGCAGACCGCTTAATTTGAGGTACTCCAGTCCCCCATAGGCGTCCCTAATGATGTAACCTCAATGAGCTGGAGCGTTGTGGTCCATGAAGAGGAAATTAGGCCTGTGTTGTTCATGCGGGGGTACGATGACCAGATTTATAGTGCTATTCAGGTAGTATGGGCTTGTCACTGTTACTTTGACAGAATGTGGGGTAGTTCTGTATTGACTAGACACACCTGCCCGCTTTGTACCAACACCATCACCAAAGGCTCATCTGCCAAAAACAGTGGCTGATCCTTAGCACTCTCATTGACAAGTCCAGCATCATTGGCGCCCATAATTTCTGCTCAACATAAATCGACTTTCATCAGAGAGCAATACTGAGGCCAGTGTCAACTCTCTGGCCCATGCTAGTTGATGACGGCTGTGCCTGGTGGTCTGGTACCCATGCAGGTGCATCTAGCACACAGATGTAAACAGTTTCGAATACTGTTGACCAGTTGTTAGGTGACGGGTTGGTCTTAAGATGTTAAAATGTGAATAGTATGATAAGGAGGACTCTTTAAATACCAATTCTGATCGAACTAGGAAATGTATTGGTTGATCAATGGATCAAACACCTGTTGTGAATTTTGTTGTTCGGCTGTTTGTTAAAGAACATCAAGTTGTGCAAAAGGTAGAGAAACGTTGAACAGTTGGACATGGGACATCAGTTGTTTAGAGAAGGTCACGTTAAGGTCACCTGTAAAGGTTGTTGTGAATCTTAGATTCAAATTTCACCCGAAAGCAGAACATTTCTAACATTTTGTGAGCAGCGTATATTGGATTTACCCAAATGTCATGTCGATTGTCTATAGTGCTGGTACATCCACACTGTGCTGATCCATTTTGTCTGCTAAGACTTTGTGCACAGCTGAGAAATTCCCCTGCAAGTCTGCAGCGATGCTTCCAGTCTGAGCTGAGCAGTTTCAGACAGCCTGGATGTTCTGCCGCCGTCATCAAGGGAACCAACCTCGACTTCTTGAAAGCTGGGTTCAGCGAACTGAAGTAAAATAGAAGCTGACAACCTCCATGGAAAGGTTTTACACTTTAGAGTTCTTGTTCAGCTGGAATTCAGCCCAAAACCAAAACATGTGACACCGTTCCAACCGTTTACCATGACTTCAAGCAGCCCTGTCAGTTAACTGGGAGGATTTTTTTTATTTTTATTTATTTATTTTTGGCTCTTGTAAATTCTGCTGTGAAAGTGTGAGTTTCCTGGTGTGCCGGGCTGTGGTTGTTTACATCTTCACCGCAAGAGCTATCTTGGTGCAAATTTGTCAACTGAAACATAAATACAGTCTAAATCCATCCAGGTTCTAAGAAAAATATTCTTAAGCAGCAAGTAATCATGATTATCAGTTTAGACTGCCTTTTAGTGTGCTTAGTGTAATAAAGTTGCACGTGAATAAGCGCGAGTTATTCATCATTAATCAATATGAAGCGATCTAATTTTAAACAGCAATTTGCATATTATCCAAATGTACAGTTAGTTTATTCATGCATCAGAAGACATTTCCATTAGAACAAGCAATAACATTAAATTAGGCAACACCTGGTAAACTGTATTGTTTAAATGTCTTATAAATTGAACTTTATGTTGGCTTCAGCTCATATTTTCACTCTCTTACTGCAATACTTGGTTCATTTTTTTTTTTTACTTTGGTTTCTTTTGACAAATTTTCTGTCACGTGTCCAAGAACTTTTTTAGGTTTTTAGTTCTCGCACCTTAAATCTTTGCAAAGTTTATGTGACTGCTAGTTTAGAGAGATTTCTTTTTCCATACTTGGGCAAAATAGGGTTCAACTTAATCCTTTTCTCTGCTGATTCTCACGCGAAACAGCAGGATGAAAAGTCAAATTAAGAACAATGTCACTGAATCTTTATTCTCCTTCATTTTAACATATTTTTCCCATCACCAATGCAGTTCCAGTGCCAAACCGGAGCTGGCTCTAACAATCTGTATGGGTTTGGTTTTCCACAAACAGACCACGGCATAGTTAAATCACTCAAAATGTTTCTACCAGTCAATAGATTTCACCTCTGCTGTGCTATGACTTTGTCAAGAAACCGCAAATCATTGTTTATTTTGCAAAATAAACAAATTTTGATACGGCCAAAGAAAACCCAAAATCTGCAATTGAAAAATTAGTTTTCTCGTAATTGTCGTGTTTCGATTAAGCTAATTTATTTTCGTAATGTCAAATCGTGCAATTATCTGGTCAATGGAATTGCAGCTGCTGATGATCCACCACTGTTTAGTATTTTGTGGGAGTTTTGGTACGGTGTGAAATTTACAGTAATCTGTTACAGACTGATGACATTACTTTCTTTCTTCATTTCTTTGTTTTTCTTTCTTTCTTGACTTGTTTCTTTCCTTCTTTCTGTCTTTCGACCATCTAGGGCAGGAGTGTTGGTTGGTCCTCGAGGGCCGGCATCCTGCACGTTTCAGTTCTCTCCCTGGTTTTATACACCTGCATCAAATGATGGCTCGTTAGAAGGCCTAAGCAGAACACTGACTTGCTGAGGAGGTTGTTACCACCACCAGGGAGAGAACTAAAACATGCAGGATGCCGGCCCTCGAGGACCAACTTTGGACACCCCTGACTAGGGATTAAAGTACGATACTCTACACACGCACAAGCTGTGACCACTGCCCCCCAGTGGTCAAATAAATATTAGCTAACTTATTCAACTGAAAGGGTGAACTCTGAGAGCAGCTGGCTCTAAAGGCAGTCACTGCATCCAGACTGCAACAACATGTCAACGTTCGTGGCACAGATTCTTACATGTATTCATACTGCAGATCACTTACTCCAGTTTAGCACTGAATTACTTGTAGAAAACTTCAGAAAGGACAGCAGTAACAATAGAATGGTATTTATTAAACCTAAAGCAATGTTTTTTATTTAAATGAGATTAAGTTTATTTTGGGATTGAAGCTTTGTTTAAGTCAGAACAGCTCAGCGTTACAGTGGAGGCTTAGGTAACTACATTATGTAAAGTTCTTATGAATAACAAGGATTTTCTGATTCATTTTCAACGGAAATTTTTTTTATTATTACTTCAAAAATTTAAGTTGGTGGTGCTAAATTAGCTTGATGATTGAGTTTATATACAAATTACCCTGGTGTGAGTTGAGGTAGTAGGCTAACAGGTTTTTCTCTTTTTTTGAGTTCTTGATTGTGTATGAAAGCAGAGTTTTCACTGACTTTTGTGCATTTACAAATAGAGGTAGTTTTATTTTCTTTAAAGGCACATTTTTCAGTGAATGCTAGCTGTTTTATGTTACAGTATCTGACATAGTTTCACGACAGAGAACAAGGTGAGCTTAACGTACGAGTTAAAAATAAATGAGCGGTAAATGAAATGGTTGTAGCGCAGCTGTCAGAGAAGAAAGGAAGGCATGGCAGCTGAAATGAGAACGTAAATGCTCCGTTTTCATAATGTACAGGTGAGACTGATGCCGATCTTTAATATACATGAATGGAGTGGGAGAATTATTTGATACAAAGGATAGTGGCAGAGCGATGAGGCTCTTTTTGCACCGACTTCAGTGCATCTTAAGGTCACCTTAAATCCTTTTATTAGTCATTTTGTGTCCATTAAGCAGCCTGGGGGACAGGTCATGTAATGTTTAATATGTGCACATTTTCTTTAAAATTACTTTTGTTCAAGAACCTCAAAGGTTCTGCGGTTCTTCTTGAAGGCTCTTCGTAGCCAAGCTGAAACTTGACAATATGTACTTAGCCGTAGCCATATCGTACTTGACAATATGGCAGCTAAGAATATCTCAGAACTACATAAATGTATGTTTAGTTTGTGTTTCCATTTGAAGTAGTTGATGATTTCAGCTCCGACCAGTCGCCTTGTTGATTCCTCATACATCTAGTTTGATCATAGTTTGATCTGGGTTTTATTCAAGATTAGATTCTTCTACAGGTATATGCTTACAATGGAGTATTTTACCCCTTATTTTCACCATGCGTGCAAAGATGCAGTAATATTCAGCTGAAACAACTTAAAGCTGTAACTTTTACAAAAATATTTGTTGAAACTGATAGACAGTACTAATGACTAATGGTGCGTTCACACCAAACCCGCCTGACGCTTCAAGTTCGACGCGTGTGTACTTTTAGTGCATTCGCGCCCAACGTGTTTTGAGCATCAGGCGTGTCTGGTTTACATTCAAAGTCTATGTGAAGCGTCGTACGTGTTGGACGGGTCAAAACGGTTCAAATCGCTAGATGCTCGAAACGTGCTGCAAAGGCCCTCGACTCGCCTCCACATAGACTTTAAATGTAAACCAGACGCGCCTGACGCTCAAAACGAATTTGGTGTGAACGCACCATCAGACCCTCCTCCTGGCTCTGATTGGTTGTTTCTGATTGAGCGTTGTATTTCTGTAGTTACCACAGAGAACTAAGAAGCCAGAGGAGTTCGATTTTTTTCACGTTATCTGTCTTAAACTTTTAACAAATATGTAAAAAGTATATTTTTTTTAAAGTTACATACTGCAGCTTTAGCTGGAATGTTTAGACTCGATCCAGGTTTTATGGGCTTTGAGTGAGAATTCTTCTAATAATGCCGTTGTCTTTACCAATGCACCTTTGTATGGCTTTGTTTGGTTCATATTTTGTTCCAGGTATTCCTCAGTTATCCCATGCCTGATACACTGAAACCGCTAGTGAGCTCACCTTCTCAGAGCCTTCGTCATTACTGCTTTTCTTATGTATGGCTACCATTTCTATCCCCTGATCAGAGAGACTTCTGCCTTTGTGGACCACCATACACCCCATTCTCGAGCTCCTGTTTATTTCTGGCGTTTCGCTCAGTTTGTTGTCATTGTGGACTCGGTTTCTTAGTCCCAACAGAAAGTTGCTGTGGTTGTTGCTGCCGTCCCTCAGTTCGGTCCCCTCCGACAGCGCTTGCGCAGATCTTCCTCTCTGTCCCCATCGAGGCATTCTGCACTGCAGCCGGGCGACGCAGCAGAAGGGCCTTGTCTTGCACACAGCCTGAAAGCCCCTCTTGAAGTTCTTATTGTAGTAGCCGTAGACGATGGGATTGACGCTAGAGTTGGAGAAGGCCAACCAGTGGGCGAAGGGGAAGATGTAGCTGGTGAGGAGGTCCAGCTGGTTCCTGTCCAGTCCACCATAGTCTGCCATCATCATGAGGGTCCAGAGGGGCAACCAGGACAGCATGAACAGCAACGCCACCACGATGAGCATCTTTATGACCTTGATCTTTTTTTGGGATACCACTTGCTGAGCATGTCTTCTGCCTCCCGCCTGGACCGTGATGTTGCCCAACTGGGGCTCTCGGTTCGCGACTGCGGAGGAGCAGAGTTTGACGCCGATGCTCACGTACATCAGCGTGATGACAGTGAGGGGAACCAGGTAGATGTGGGCGAACAGAACCGCCGTGTAGACCTTTCTCATGTGGGGATTGGCAAAGTTTTCGTAGCAGGTGTAAAGGGGCAGCGTGTGATTGAAGTCATCATTGTAGACCATGTAATGGAAAGGGACTTTCTCCACAGTCAGTGCTATTGCCGCGGGACACATAATAGCCACGGCTAACACCCAGATGGACACAATGGCTACCTTGGCAACGAGCAGAGTCAGCTTGGGCTGGAGAGGATACACAATGCAACGGAACCTACAGTGGAGAGGCAGAGAAGAGCAATGCTGCTAATTAGTGAGGACACAAGAATATGAGGTTAGGAAAAAATGGAGTTAAATACTGAACTACAGTCAATGTTGTATTTGTACATGACTTTAATGTATGCACTTCCTCTCTGTACATTCATGATCCAAATGTCTTCCTGCTTATCCACAACAAGAGTTCTGCTATATCAGGACTGTCCTCATCTGCAGAAACCCATTTCCTGAAAGATTTGAGAAAGAAGTGAGTGTGAGCATGGTTGTTTGTCCGGTCTGTCTCTGTGTTGGCCTGGTGAGCTGGATAATGGCTGGATGGATAAAACTCTGGTCCGGTCTTTCAAGTTTTATTTGTGCCTCTGGTTCTGCACACCTGAGTCTAAAGGAAAAATTACTTCCTTACCAAGTAGTTGAGCTCCACAAACTCTTGCTAATATGGCCATTTTTGGAGTCTGGTGTGATGAAGCAGAGACACATCTGAACTCGTTCCTCTAGGATTTAAGTTTGTGACAAGGGGCCACCGAAAAATCAGCATAGATTTTCTTCATTTTGGGTGATCTGTGATCGGCTGGTTCTAACATGAGAAACCGATTTTATCTTCCTCTGCAATAGTCTGAAAACCAGCTACTGAGGAGGGTTGACTAACAGACCCGCCCACCAGGCCACATCTGAATGTGCCCAGTTAACAAAAGTCAATTCAGTGTTGCCAATTTAGTAACTTTTCAAGGAAAAATCGATATCGGCCAAAATCAGAATCAGGTTTTTTGAAGCTCAGTAGTTGGTTAGGGAATTGCAATCAGTGCACCCTTCTTTGTAACCCCTGTATAAATGATTAATGTCCTCACCTTCCTAAAATAATGTCCAGTCATTTTTTGACAAAAGTATTTTTTTTTTTTGCCTAAAAAACAAACATCTTTTGGAAAGAAAGAGGTGTTGATTTTTTTTTATTATTATTATTAGTTTAGGACGGTGATGATGCAACCTCTCTAAAAAGTTTGCTATGGTTTTCTTACTTATCATAGATTTCTCTAAAGTATGGTCCTTGGATGCTATCCCACAGTAACATTTGTAATATTTTCTCTCTTTTTTTTTTGGCTTGAAATAATGATTTACAATGTTTGACTTTTTGTTGAGCTACAGTTTGCTTTACATCTCTTATGAAGCGTTCCCATGGCGATAATAAGGGGCCCGGTTTACACTGAGAGGCAGCATCTTCAGGTCACCAAATTCCCACACCTGCCTTGATTACAGCTCTACATCCCGGCAGAAGTGGAGACATGATGGATGTGTGAAGAGCAAGGAGGAGGAATCACCAGCTTTTTCTTTCAGTCGTCAGGGGAAATCTAAGTTCCTTACTACAGTTGATGGATCAGTTTAGATCCCTGGCAAATAGAGGGCATGACTTCTGAGAATAATGTGTTTCTCTAAACTCTAGATGAAGAAACGTAATATTTGCTGCATCTGTATTTGGATTTTCGGCACATATTTCGTATATGTGGATGTGGGAGAGTTGTGATGAATAACATGTTTGTTTTCTTGGATTCAGAGTCTGATATTGATAATAATGCATTGACAGTTTCTAAAACACTGTCAGCTCAGACTTGAAAGGTCACTGTTATCCTACAGTAGTTCTGGTTTTGGCCTTTCTTTGTGCTAAGATATGTTTAGAATGTGTGAATCTTTCCACAATATTTGCTACAACTGGTTCAAGAACCGTATTCTCTGGGATTATTCATTTAGAAAAATTATTTTTATGGTTGATTTTGGTAATTTATTACTACTTAGGAAGGCTCAAGACACAATCCCATTTCAGCACATTTCTATGTTTAAGAACTGGTTCTTTAAAGGTGCAGTATGCGACTTTTATAAAGAAATGAAGCTTCGGCTCAAATTCAATTGGAAGACTCTTTAGCCTCACCTGCCTCATCAATCAGCGCCTCCCTCTTATCTCCCTGAACCTATCGGCGCTGGATCAAGCCACGTCATGGCCAATCATCGATCAAGCTCCAGTTTATGAGGACCTTCATCCATGGCCTCCTCCGCTTACCAGCTGCGATCAACCCACCTCCGCCCCATCTCTACCTTCAGCTCCTGGCTCTCAGGCCACATCCTTCTTCGACCTTCGCCACCAGTACAGGCCCCGGGGGGATTACATTCCTATGCAGCATCAGGAATGTTTATCGAGCTTATGGAAGTTCCAGCTCGACGTCCTCGGCCAGGGCCTGAACGCCAAAGGACTTTAATGTTTATTTGTCTTTAAACTTTTTTAATTGCTTTCTTTCTCTGTCTGAGTCTCTCCAGATTGAATAAGTTTTCTTACATATTTGTTCAAACCGTTATGACAAAATGTTATGAGACAGACAACCTGTGAAGAAATCTTCTCCACTTCCTCCTATGGCAACTACTGCTGTCTGAAGAAATGCGCCACAGCCAACCAATCAGAACCAGGAGGCGGATCTTAGCGCTATTATTTATACTCATGTACTCACTGCTAAACATGCTAATGGTGGAGAAACTACTTACCGTTACAGGAAAACTATTTATCCACTGTCAACAGTGACCATGCTAACTCAGTACAACTCTGCAAGCAGGGAGGGCGGAGCAGCGCCACACAGAGGGGTCATTGACGGCGCTAAGACCCGCCTCCTCTGATTGGTTGTTTCTAGATACCACTGGGAGAAGGCAAAGGAGATTCACCGTTTCTCACAGATTATCTGTCTCATACCAAACTGTCATGACAGATATTTCAACAAATATGTAAAAAAATATATTTTTCATAAAATTTACATACTGCTGCTTTAACTGGCTTTCCAAGACCTAATGAAATATTTTTCCTAAATGAGTTGGAGCGACTAGTGATGACACTAAATTAGCAGAGTTTTCGGTGGCCTATTTAACTGCCTTCAAAATCCATGCAGAAATGCGCAAATGAGGACGATATTAAAACATAGTTCCTCTATTTTATGTGAACAAAAAAATTAAGCAATTACAGGTGGTTTGTTCAGTTTACTATACCAATAGGTAAAAATCAAAAGGTTTATATTTAGGAAAACTCCGCTAAGCGCGTTGAGTCTCTGATTTTCCAGCAGTCTCTCACATTGAGGATGCATGTAGCGACGGTGGAGAGGAAAACTCTGTTTTAACAAGCAACCTCCAGCAAAGTCTGGCTTAACGTCTTCAATTATCTGTGCCACAATTACTATATTTGAAAAAATTGATCTGAAAATGCCATCAAAGCCCACAAAATAAATAAATAAAATAAAAATACAAAAGCACAGATCAAGGAGAATGTTCTGTTAAAAAAATCCACCTATCTATTGCTTCTGTCCTCTTATCCTTGCAGGGCTTCAGGCCGGCTGGTGACTATCTATAGCCATTTATCACGAACTCAGAAATGATTTCAGTCTACTATTTGAGTCTACTATCTCTCAACAGTAGACTCAAATATTTACTGTGACTAATCTGAACTAATCTGAAACTCACTCACCCAACTTTTCAGGGAATTAAATTGGCAGAATCACAGTTCCATTGAATTATTATTGTTAAATTATTGTCCTGTGGGATTCCAGCCACCTGTCAAACTCACCTTTCAATGGCGATCGCTACCAGGGTGAAGACCGAGGCCGACACGGACACGCCCTGCACAAACCCACTCATCTTGCACACAGTGTTGGAGAAGGGCCACCCTACAGGTAAGACAGAGAAAGAAGATTAAGAACATTTTCACACCTGATGATCGAGTAGACTCAGTTCTACTGGGGACCAAAACTACAATGTTTGTTATATTTTCAGCTGGTGTGTTTTGTGTGTCAAACCAACCAAACCCTTTGAAAAACCTGTTTTCCCCCCTCACCTGGGGTGGTGCTGCAACAAGAGCCATTGAAGGAAACGACACAAACTTCTGAAAAAGGGACAAGTGCAACTTCCTTCTTCTCAAAATCTAAACAGAAAATGGAGTATCGTCAGATCTTAGCGCTTGTAGGACTTCTCTGTTGTCGTTGGTAAAAAAAACTACTACTCATTTCTCCCTCTAGCGCTTTTGCTTTAGTTGTATTTACCCAGGATGCCCCACGCTGTAGTCCACTTCCTGCTTTTGGAGCGACCTCTGGTCCACTTGGTGGTCACATACATTACTTAATCTCTTTATTTACAGATGATTTTTAAAAAATATATTGTGTGAACACGGTCTAATAGCTAATACCATAATAGATCTTGGGAAAATATGCTGAAGCACCGACACACTGAGAAAAATGTACATGAATTGACATTGACCTCAGCGAAGATAAGATTATCGTTCAACAGGGAACCAGCACTTCTTCACACACAGCTACCTGCAGAGGACTGTGGCTGAGGTAGCTGTGGTCTCAGTGATATTGCTCTTCCTCTAGCGTAGCATTCACTCCAACGCTTATAAACTGTAGTGATTTGATTGTGATCATTGCATCTAAAAATCCTGTAGACCTGTGAATCATGTCTGAAACAAAACAAAATGTTTTTAAAGAACAGCTTAAAGTGACTAAATAGGTAGTAGAGTATAAAATAAAACACTCCAAAAATCACATAATAGCACCTTTTAAAGGAGCAGGCTAATAGGCTTTGAACAGCAAGGGGTCTGAATCCGGACCCTGAGGGGTGGCGTGTTCTGAATCGCACCAATCAAAAGGATTAATTACCTCCTTAGAATGTCATTGAATTCAAAAAGAGGCTTGGCTGTGAGTCATTTGTTATTTGGGTGCTTAATTGGGGAGAAATCTGAAGCGTTCTTGTTGTTTGTCGTGTTGTAGAACACATGACAGGTGTATATTTTTGTAGTAAAAAGAAGGCATGCGTGCGTCATTAGATATACTTTTAACTGTTGCTTTGACGTGGTTCGTGTTCAAGTTCACCTTCTCAAACTTGAGTGGATATATTCAGGTTATCTGAAGAAATAATGTGTTTCCTTGGAAGGTTCTTATAAAACCATTTTTAATGTCTTTCATTCAAGTACATTCATTCACAATTAGATTTTTTATTATTATTTCTTCCTCTACGTCTCACGTTTTCTCCATCTGGCCAATTATTCTTCACCTGCTGCTAGGAATCAACGTACTGAAGTCATTAGATTATATTAGATTTCCCACTAAAATCACAAATTTCAATGTATTTTATTGAGATTTTACACCAAAAAAGTAGCAGATAATTGTGAAGTTGAAGAACGATTCAAGATTTCCAATATTTTTTCTTAAAAATTTGTATTCAGGTCTGTGAACTTGTCACAGAGCGCTACCACTCGTCGACGTCTTATTCAGGCGTTGGAGCAACAAACCTCTCATACTCGGGAGCGGCTTCTCATGCAGCTTCTTTGGAAAAATTGTAGTTGGTGATATTACAGAAGAGTTATGGGTTCAACACTATGGAGCGACAAACTCAACTTTTGTTGAACGGAGCGATGCTGAGAGAGCTCTGGAGGAGCCAGTGCCTACAAATAAGCTCATTGCTTCTGTATGCAAACTTGTGTGAAGAGGGGAAAAAAAGTGTTTCCATTGCAGTTTTGCAGAATACACACATTTCGATCCAATAATTCTCAAAAACTGTTCTCGAACAATTAGTGTTTTCCAAACTGTTTCCATAAAGCGTGCCTAATTTTGTAATTTCAATTTACACAGTTTTATGGTCAACAGGTGCATATCCATCGGCCTTAAAATGGCACAAATTGGAAATAAATGAACCTGATGAAAACACACCAATTTTGAAAAAAAGAATCTTGTTTTCGCTAAAAAGTTTTGGCATTTGGATGAGGCGGGTTTTTTCTCAAAGCTGGAATGGAAATTTTTTTGCATCACACAAGCCGCATGATCAACAGTCAAATGTTACTACTGACAAAAACTACGAAGAAGACGACAGGAAGTAGTTGAAGGATGGTGGCGAGGCATGCTTTTTAATAACTTATCACATGAACAAACTTGTTCATGTGTGATTTTCTTATTTAATGGAAACACCACAGTTGCTAAATAGTTTTTTTTTCTTTTTTGACATTAGCAGAATATCAACAAAGTTTTATGCAATGAAATCGCAGCTACTTTGTGAGTCAGAAACCTGTCACTCTACATCATCCCGAATCACCTCCCCCACTGTGAAGCATAGCTGTGGCTGCATCATGCTGAGGGGACGTAAAGCTGGCAGACACACACCAGCTTTACGCATGTTTAACACAGACAAAGGTCGATTTACAAAATATCGATCCAGTGTGAGAGAATACAAATCCTCGCCCCACTTTGCAGATTTATATTATAAAAAAAACTAAAATAATGCGCTGCTTTGCTGTAGTCGATCACAAAATGATCAACGGCATTGTTCTCTGGTTGTAGCGTGACACAATGTGGAAGAGTTCAAGAGTGGCACCATGTTAAATTTAACTTGATTCCAAATCCTAAACGTTCCTGCTGTTCTGCCACTGCTATCCAGGCGTTGGATCTTATTCTTCGTTCTCCTTTTAAAAACGGAGAGTTATGAACTGCACGGTGCACAACATTAAAGTTGAAATAGCTCTGAATCTGAGCTAACGGCACATTATTGTGCAGAACAACGACACCTGAAAAGAACTGCTGTTGGTGGAGAATTTCATTATGTTGTTTGTGCTGTGGGAAAGTGGAGCCTTTTCTGTCACAGCAGCTTCCTCACCAAACACATCCCTGCCACTGTAAGGCAACGCATTTTATTGATTGTGTCTCTTTAAACCACCTGCAGCAAAGCCACTCAGTGGGACAGCATGCAGAAGTCTATCATTTTTCTTTTAAATCCTCAACTGTTTATTGAATTATTCAAGAAAACGACGTAACTCCAGATTCAGGGATTTATTTGAAGGCATTTGATAGAACCTGTTTTTTTTGCACACACACCCTCTGTGTTTTTTAGAGATATGTATAGAAACCAATTTGTCAGGCCTGTTAGACTAATTATAGGTTACCTGAAGGGTTGTTTTAATAATATGGCTGACATCTCACGGGGCTTTAATGATCCTCTGATCTGCTGTTGATGGGAAAGGTCAAAGCTGCCACAGACGGGGCCATCGACGCTGAGTACAAATCTGGCTTAATGCGTGACATTTGTTCGTTTGTTTTTCTAGCACACCAAAAGAACAACAAAAAAACAAACAACCTATGATTTCCTTTAGTGGCATATCTCATGTTATTTAGAATATATAAACGAATCTAAAATTCGATGGCGGGAAAAACGCATGGAAAAAGAGAGTTCTACTTTCTTCAGTCACACTTTCTTCTCCTACTACTCTCCAGTTTGTGTTATTTGCTGTTGACTTTTTTCTCTCACCTGGTCTGTCGTTCTGTTTGGTTGTGGTAACTTCTTCGTCATCGTCTGAGATAAACTAGTTCTGAAACGATTAATAGAATTAGTTGTGATTAATCGGTTATTGAAAGAATTGTAAGCTAACTGAGTAATCGATTAGTCGTTAGCTGTAGGGCACAGACCTCCAAAAATGACATTTTTTTTTGAAAGAACAACACAGTCAAAGCATTAAATTAAGCCAAAACTGTACAAAAAATAGATACATTTTGGATTTAAGATGAAAACCAAATATTTGTCAGTAAATATCTTCTACCTAGAACTCCTCAAAAGGCATTTTTAGCTTCACCTGGTTCAAATTCTACATAAAAACAAATCTATGAATCATTTTGCTATCTATTGCTCAAAAACATTTTCAATAAATCAGATTTTTTTTTGCTACAAACTATCAAGTGTTCGCTAAAGAAATGCTGTGATATTACATTTTGGGCAAAAAAAAAAATTCTTATGAAGTAACTGAATTATTTGTATCTTTTAGTGTATTTCTACTATTTTGGGTTTCCTTAGAAACTTTTTAAGCTAATTTCACGCTTTGCTGATTAATAAACTGAGATTAAATCACCGTTTAATGACTAATAATAATTAGAATGTATGTGTGATTGAAATAAAACAACTTCTTTGGCGCAATGTAAAGAATCTGAATTGAATGAAACTGAGAGAGTATCCAGCGCACAGAAAAGCGAGGAGGATTTTTCATCCGTCAGCTGGAAAGAAACCGTTTAGAAGAACCAAATTCTTTTCGTGTGTCTGGTGAGAATCAAGAGATTCTAAAGAAATCTTCATGCATAAAGGCCAAAGTCAGGAGTCACACATAGATCTGTGTGACCTTCAAGCTTTCAAACAGCCCTGCTTGTGAACTTGTCATGCAACCACAATCAATAAAATCCCAGCGGGAAAACTGCTGTCACTTCACGCTCTGCTGAAGCGTCCAGAAATAACTCCTGAAGTGGTCGTATGAGCGAAGTCTCAGCTCTGCAGAGAGACGCCCGTCTCTAACACACACGGACGTTTGTGTGGTTGTGTGTTGGGGAATTTATCGTGACAAATTCTTTATCGTGATAAGATTTGAATTGATTGTCGTCATGACCAACAAGAAATATTGTGGCAAAACTTTTAAGTATGTATTGCTTGAAGCAATCCATGCTTCAGTTTGTTGCGGTGAAAAATGGAAATTTGCTTCCTTGTTCCGAAGAGGAGAAAAATCATCAGATCTGTCAACAGCATCCTGGACGAGTACCGAGACCAACCTGGGTTCACATGACGAGGAGTGACTAACATCTTTTGGTTCTGCGATGTAAACATATGTAAAATAGTTCAGTCCCAAAAAATTGCACTTCTTATTGTCCTCTCTCTTTTTCTTTTTTTTTTAAACAGTATATTTATGAGACATAAAAACATGCATTCAGTCACTTGGTGCCCACAATCAATAAAATAAAGTTCAGTAAAAAACAAAAAAAAAGTAATACACAGATCAAAAAAAATTTTTCAAAATCAAAAGCCTAGATAAAGTAAGACACTCTTAAAAATAACTTAATATTTATCTTATTACATGCTGCTGTTTGTTCCATTTCACTCAGTAATCTCAGCTTTATTACTTTACAAAATGTCCCTTATTTCCTTAACTCTACCGCTCTTCTCTCTGACCTCTTATCTTAACTTCTCCAAAACAAGGCAAGAAGTCATTTCCCATAACCACGCTGCAGCTTGAGTCATTCTCTTAAACTTGGATCAAAATCTCCTAAAATGTTTGTCTTTGTTTGCTGATAAACTGAATTATTGTTCCTGACAGCAATTCTCAAACTGTACTTTAAGAACATTGGAGTTCTGGTCTTTTTGTATTCTGAACTGATTAAAAAACTCAAAGCCTAGTTTACTTCAGCCTCAAATCAGGAGCGATAAATCTAAAACATTAATGTCAATGCTTACACTTTGCAGAACACATGTAAGTGTTGGACTTGGTGCATCACCTCGCCACTCACTGCACAAGCAGCTAGAAGACAGGAAAAGTGTTTGGGGTGGAACTGAAAGAAAAACTTGTGACTACTTTTGCCGAGCCTCAGCAGGAAGTTGAGCGGGCCGAAAGCCATATCGGCTGTATGAAAAGCTGTAAAGGTGTTGGTGGGTTGCATCGGCGCCTGCAATAGCAGGCCTGCTTATCTATAAAGACCCCGACTCAGGAGACTATACCAGAGTTTTTTCTGGGCAACATGTCCATCTGGTGTCGTCTCAGTGGGGAAACTGCAGACTTCTTCTTTCTGCAAGACTTCCAACTGTGTTATCCAGTCAATCACACAAAGCGTGTCTGATTGACTGGTCTGCAGGCAGAATCTCATTTCTATTGGCAATGTCCGAAGAGGACAATTAGAGGATGGTTTGAGACTGAGGAGCGCTGGAAGTCTTATAAGACGAGAGGCTGGGAACACCATCCGTTATTCACTTCAGGCATCGATGCAGACTTCCATAGTCGTCCAAGTGTGGCTCTGCATACCCCAGACCGAAGACAGACAGAACTACTGCAGCCTTCAGCCTGACTACGGCTAAATATGATATCGCCCTACATCGCTGATAGCAGTGCTCAGTAACTATTGTGCAGAAATGTTAAATATTGTGTTTTTCTTTCTGCACTAGAAGACGTAAAAGACGAAGAAAACAAAAATATATATTTTTAATCATTGTGGACTGTTGGTTTCAGTCCTGCAGACACTTTACCCAAAAAGTAGAGAGCAGAGTTCAATCTAAACACTTCAAGGCAGAAGTCAGGAAAAAACACGCATTATCATACAAGGTATACCAATAAATAAAAGTAGAATATGCATTAAAACACAGGACTTTACTGTGGTCAGATCATGGTAGCTGGTCCAGACTGAACCTTCGCTGTAATTAAATTAGAGCAGGTTTTTGTGCCCTTGGTTCTGCTTCCAGTTCATGATTTCCAGTATTACACCTCCAACACCTCGGCGTCTGCAGCCAGGACTTCACTTTGGCACTCTCGACGTAATTAACATACACCTCAGCATGCCGCTGCTTATGTCGACCGTGGAGAGCATGCTCATGTGCGTAGTTTCATGTTGCTATAGTAACGGAATAGAGACTCAATGAACGATGAAGCTATGAAGCCCCGTTGGATCAGCCAGTCATTGAAGCAGAGATGAAGATGCAGGTTCTTCTGCTCGGTGCAGATTCTCAACAACTTCAGTGTTATCAGCACTTATTAGCACTTCCATTCATCTGTGACATTTCTTTATCCACATCAACTTCGATTGCTAAATGCAGCGCTCACTTAACGGGCCCACTTTCATTCAACTCCAAAGACCTCATTTGCTCTCTTTTGCTTTTTTTTTCTTTTGAAACAGAGCTGTCAGACATGAACTGTGTGTTCTGGAGTTGAACAGCTTGGTGTTCTTTTGTTTCTTACTTTCAAGTGTGAATCTGAGATAGCAAAAGGACGTCTGCAGATAAATATGAAATGCCAATCTGAATTTAAAACTATAATAGTCCGTGTTGTTTATCTGTAACAGTTTGCACACAGCTTTAAAAGTAAGACAGAAGCTCGAGCAACTTCCACGTGCCAGTAACCATAAAACTGCACAAATTGATATTATGAAAATAAATTTGCCGAATGGAAATGCAACAATTTTGAAAAGAACTCAAGTTTGTTGATAAAAAGTTCTTTCACTTAGATGAGGTGCATTGAAGTTGATCTATTTTGCCAAAGCGCAATGGAAAGACTTTTTCCACATCACAAGTCATGTGATCAACAGCCGGATGTTACTACTGGCAAAAACCACAAAGAAGAAAACAGGAAGTGGTAGAAAATCAATGGCTGTGATTTTCTACACAAGTTTAATCCATAGATTAAACTTGTGTTTAATCTATGGATTAAACACAAGTGTTTAATCCATAGATCTTTGGTAAAATGAACTGCAACCTCCCCAAAACGCCGCACACACATCCACTCCTAAGCATAAAGGACTTGTTGCTCCAACGCCTGAATAAAACGCTGACGTCTCCTCTGATGGATGATGGCTGAATTCTGAATATATGTTATTGTTTTTATACTTAATGAATTATCATGTGAGCAAGTTTATTCACATGTGAATTTAATTTAAACTCTTATTTAATTGAATCACCGCAATTGCAAAATTTTGTTTTTTCAACATTGTCGCTTTGCACACACCTATAATGGAAACACAACTTCTGTCTACTGCATTGTTTCATTTATGGGCTATAGATGTGTTTTCTACAGTGAGGATTTCTTTGTTGGAAATTACTCTGTGTATCATTCATTACAGATACTTCTAGATACTTCTAGTAGTGATTTAAAAAGGGTTTGGACTCGCCTTCCTGTTATTTCCCAGTTTTGTGTATTTATTCATCCCAGTTCCTGTTAGCTTGTCAGAGGCCTCTTTGGATTCTCACACTTCCTCTTTCAAAAACAGATTGTAATGAGATTTAATAAAACCGGGCTCTGATACTTGGGCTATTCTAAAACCTTCATAACTTATGTTAAATATGCTTCATAAACTGAAAAACAAGAGGGCTCATCCTAAGAACCTTTTTCACAAGTTCACCAACATAGTGCATTCTGTCAGAGGCGTCTTCTGATTTCCAGCAACACAGACCCCTGCATGAAATGCTTTCTACCCACAGCCATCACCATTATTAGCTTACCAAGAAACATACATAATGAGAATTACTTGACCATCTAATTGACCTTTAGGATTAATTAAGTATTAGTGAAATGAACTGAATCAAATTCTACTGAAATCAGCTGTCAATCCTCCCAGGGAGCGACGGTTCCAGTAAATTACCCACAAGGTCGAACTTTGGAGAAAGAAAATGGCTGAAGAGCTCCATCATATGCTCTCCAGATGTTAATAAGCATTAGAAAAGTCAAAGTTTATGACAGACCATTTAGGAAAAAGATTGAATAGTCTTAATTAGAGAAGGAGCAAATCTACAATCAAATGACTGAAAAAGAAAAGAATGAAAATGTGACAAAAGTCCCAGTCCAAGATCAGGTCACGGTGGATTACCATTCCCTGTCCGGCAGGTTGCAGCCTCTGCTGTGTCCTTGAGGAAAACCGAGAGCGGCGGAGAAATCAGCGGCCGACAGCCCAGTGCGGCTTATATCCCTATGTGTCCAGCTTTTTAAAAAAACTTTGTGGGTGCAGCTTATAACAAGGTGCGCTCTGTAGTCCGGAAAATACGGTAATTGGTTAAAGGTGGAATAATGGAAGGAGTCTGCAAAAAGTCACTATGCGGTACATTTAGTTGAATCTCACTAATTCTATTGAGATTAAATGAACTTATTAGACGAGACTTTTCGTCTTTATCGATTTTTAATGAAAGCAAAATTTTCCTAATAAATCAGAAAAGACAATGTCTAATTAAAAAAAAAGGATTTAATCAAAACTCTACAAAGTGAGTGATCTTAAAACTTTATCAAAGGCATCGTCAGAAATCTGGCAAATCCCAGATTTATTCAGCTCAAGAAGAAGAATGATATCTTACATTTTCTTTTTTTATTAGAAAAGTGAAAAAAACACTTGCAACAAATAATTAAAAAGCTAAGTGTTAAAGAGCAATATTAAGCAGTAGTTGTCCTATTAGGTTCTTAATAACTCTGAAGTTCATAAACACTGTGACAAATGTGACATGAGTGACATTTCAAACTTCAACAATGAAACCACAAGATACTGAACTTGGTGAAAACTTTTTTTAAAGTTACTTTTCAATTGGGATAAGAGTAAACCTGAGACTTCAAAGAAAGAGGAGGGTTTCGCTGATGACGTCCTCCAAACACAGAGCAGTCAGACACACGACTTTGCACTTCACTGCACTCAATCTCAGAAGTACGCAGAGATATGATGAATCTTAAAACGGCATCCAGCAACGTTTTACCCATGAATCCATGACAATGTGGATCATAACACAATATTATGATGACACAAATTCAAAATCATAAAAAAACATCTTAAAGTCAGGCTCAAAAGTGGAATTGAAAGTTGCCAATGCCAGAACGACGATTTCTAGTTCCTGAAAGAGTACTTCTGCGCAACCAGTCCAAACACCATTGGACTGGTTGATAGCTGAAGAGCTGCCAACTTTTCAGGTGCAACACCTGGAGGAACAAAAGCAACTGCGACTCAGTTTGTTCTCCACCTGGGGATCTGGAACAAAACAGCTCAACTAAAGCTGCTGCTCTGCACAACAAAGAAACGGCAGGGTTGAGTTTCTTTTATCATCTTTTGTTATTTATCTTCATCATTCATCATTCATTCACAGTCTTTTTGTTCTTTCAAAAAAAAAAGTTCAAATAATATAACACTTCCAATCTAGCTGTCTTTATTTCTTTTAATATTTCATCTTTCAGAGGGTTAAAATACCTCAAAGTTTGTAAAGTTTATATATTGATTCACGCAAATCTTAATCTAAGGCGGGCCCATTTGAAGAAATGCACATTGTGCTTTTACAAACTAAAGAAAAATTTCATACATTTTAAACTGGGTTTTAAAGAATCTCTGTTCAGTGTAAAAACAAACAAAGTATTTTTGGATTAGATGTCTGCTTTCATAAGAAGCTGGACTTCAGCTCCATGATCTCTTACTGCCTTCACAAATAATTTGTGTAAAAATGACACAAATGATTTGTGGATCTTTTTTGATATAAAAGATCCACAAAGGGGAGAGGTTTTTAGACACGACTCATTCGCCCAAAGTCTTTGCTTCAGCGACTGCCATGCACGGCAGTTAGAAACGAAGAAAAAGTTAATGTCATAGTCCGACTTTTGTCTCAAGGAGTAATTTTCCTCCCCATGCAGCCCCATTTTCGCATTATAAGTCTAATAGGCCTAATAATAAGCTGAAAATAATTATGAAGATATTGTATAAGAAATAACTACAGTTCTTGTCTCAGGCAGTACATTATTGAAAAGACTTGAATGTCAGAGTCATCTTAAGTCATTTTGACAAAATGCAACTTTTCTCAGTCACTCACACAAACCCTGCACAGCTACACAAAGTATCTCATAAATCACAACATTATCAAATTTTCTGCTTTTATTTTGACAAATATAAGACGGAAAGAAAAGAAACTTTTCTCCAGAGGAAGACACATCTGACATCTGTTCCTTATGTCGACAGTGATGAATAAGAAAAGGGAAAAAAATGTAATAAAGAGACACAAAGATATTTAAAGAGAATGAAAGACTTTTTTTTTTTGCAATAATCAGTCATCTTTATAAAAGTGTCGGAGGAGCAGAAAGCAGCCTTGAATGTCAGATCCCACGTCCCATTCAGTGGCTCGGGAAAAAAAAGAAAGATGTTTGTGTTCACAAGCAGATAAGCCGATTTCTACATGCTGGGAGATGTGATTGTATGTGTGGCTGCTGGAGATGCTAAAAGACATCACCATTGAACCATCTAGAAAATCTGTTGATTAGGAATAGCTTAGTTGTGTGAATACATAATAGGGAAAGATACACTGATTTCAGTTTCAAAGTGAAGTGAATAAATTCCACAACTTGCTGTAATCTGTTCAACAGCTGGATGCTGATCAGGCTCGGCTCTTTCTGGAGGAAAAGGAGAACATGTGGTAGGAATGTGAGTTCTGTTCATTTTAAAGGGAAAGTATTATTTAAAATCAACTTTTTTTTAGCTTTACATCATGTTGTAATCTTATTTCCTTATCAAAAACACACCTGGAGTTTTGCTTTGATTCTTTCATGCATGTTTGAGAAATCCTTTAATCTCCTGTTGCAACCATTGTGCTGTGCATAACGCCTGGGGAGACATAGCATCGCCTTCAGAACTGCAGTTTCCAAATTTCCACACTTCTGCCTCACAGAGCATCTCCTTCCCCCTCATGACTTCCTCACTCAGCTCCTTCAGACTAGCCAGCAGCAAGTAGCAAACACCCGGTGTAACTGAGCATCTGCTGAGCTCATTATAGGAGCTACTTCTCAGTGAAATGCTGGTAAAACGTTGTTAAAGGACGAAATTTTAACAAAGGCGAAGTTTCATAAAGAGCAGGAGTTTTAAAAGAGACAGATTCCCTATTTCGAGGCGTTAAATTAGGAAGTAAAATTTCATATTTGATATGTATATAACATTTTTCTAACTGAAGGTAACATAGTTACTTGATTCTGCTATGAAACACTTAATATTGCTCCTTTAAAAGTATTTTATTTAGTGGTGAGCAAATATACCTTAGACTTGATGTTATCAATAGTTAACATTTTTTCAAATACTACAAAAATCAACAAGAGCTACTCTTTCAGAAAAGTAACTTCATAATCCAAATTGTTTTTCTTACCAGCCACCATATATGTATATATATATATATATATATATATATATATATATATATATATATATATATATATGTTGATCATGTGATTGATTGGCATGAGAAATCAATCACATGGCAAGGAAAACGTTCCCATCCCTGGAGCATAATACCTTTTTTTATGCAATTGCATAAAAAAAGATTAATTACACTGCTGTCAGCTGTGGCCAAGGGGATTCAACCTGAAATGTATTTGGGTAAGCCTCTGACCCCACTGCTCACTGTTTTACACGTCTCTGTATGAAGGCGGGAGTGTTTGATTAATTGAGAGGATTAACTGTGATATCAGTATCATCACTTTATTATTGTCCTGGCAGGGAAAATAGTCTTCCAGCGAGGGGAATAAACATAGACAATTACTCTACACTGACAAGAATCTATTGTGCAGACTAACATATTTCCTCTGCAAAGGCGTTAAAAAAAAAAAAAAAAACAAGCCCTGAACCCCGCAGGCAATTTGTGGAGTTTAATTATTGAGGTCATTCATTTAAAAAACATTAAAAAAAAAAAAAAAAAAAAAAAAAAATACAGGTGTTGTACATGCTGAGGTGGTTTTTTTTTTTATTAAATTTTACCTGCTCTACTAAAATGCATTTAAGTTAAACCAAAACCATAAAATCGTGGAAGAATAACAAAGGCCTAGAAATGGGTGCTTTATCTGGACAAGAGTCCAAATGCACCAGTAAATGAACATCTTGGTTGTAGATCAATAAAATTACTGCTATTAGTCTTAACATCTGACATAAATGCAATTTATGCTGAGACATCATGTAGTGGCAAAGGATGTAGTTCACTAGTCCTCAAAACTTGACTTCAGGCAGGAGTTGGTCTGTGCCATGGAACGGTCAAAAAACAGAGGCCATGCAGCTAAATTAGTGACTGGCAGGAAACGCAAGATTGTCCATTCAGATGTTCAGTATACAAGAGACTGATTCAAAGTTAACAACTCAATCCAATCAGCTGTCCACTGCTGCTACAAAATCAGTGCCTCGATGCAATCAACTGGGTTTCACTAAATAAACACAATACATGTTATTGTTTATGTCCAGAAATTTCATGCAAGCGCACAACGCGATTCTTTTACTTACCATCCATTGTTCTGCGGTAGAACAATTCTGCTAACAAAATCAAAACCTGGAGATGTGGGGATTATTAATTTAGTGCAGTGCACAACAGTATAGGGAAAATAACACCAAAAAAACATTGAAGAATAACTCAAACCCACTCACATTCTTTTTTTCTGGCTCTATGTGTTGGATACGCTATGCACAGACTGACAACAACTTCACTTATGTTTCAGGATTCAACACCTAAAAACAAACAAATATTTTCCACACAAAGAACAGAACATTTAATCCGTTATGTTTTCGGGGGGGGTTATAACTAAAGTAAAACACAAAGAATTCTGCAGCACATCTACATGTTAGCATTGTCAAAGTCAAGCTAGCATAACTGACCAGCTTTACTGACAGGTGAAATGTGAATACCCTAGGATCTGGCTTTGTTGTATTGTTCATAATCAATAGCAAAGTACAGCGTCCATTTTTCTTTTCTCCATCACACATATCTTTAAGATTTAACGTGTTGACAACTTGACTGCTAAAACCAGTGGTAATCATGGTTGACGAGCCGTTCTTTTGGATCATGTGTGCATGACATTACGTTGCAATGTGTCTATAGAAAATGTTTGAACACTAAGCTGAACATTCCAGCATTATTTTGAACATGGGTCAAATTTTTGATCATGCAGTTTTTTGACAAGCGTCACAGGAGTTGACGAGCGCTCGGGTTGTTTGACGTCTGTCATGGCGGAGTCGGCCTCTGAAGCTTGGCATCAGTGGAACAAATTATGTTAGCCTGACGGTGTGTTTGAACTGAAGAACTACTAATACAAAACAAATCTTTGTCCGAAACAACAAGGCACTGCCGTGGACCGCTCTGACAGGTAAAAATGAATCTGGAGTCGTGGGCCAGATACCAGCATTGTTTTTCACACGTCTGGTTAAGATATGATGAGCTGCTGCAGTAAAGTCGAGCTCATTTCAGGAAGAATAAGAAGGAATCACAGGATGTTGTCAGGCGTAATTAGTTGGTTATCGGTGCCCCTCATAAAGCCAGAACTACAGGGAATATTTGCTTCAGTATTTCAAACAGAAAATGAACATAATAAACAAAATGTTATTACTTTTAGCAGAGTGATTTAGAAGAGAGTTATTCATAGCAGTTTAAAAGAAAAAAACACTGAAATGGAAAACAACATGGAGAGACATGAGGAAGAAGGAGAGGATGTAATTATGGCAGAAACATAAAATATCTGTACTTGCGATGTGAAAGCAGCAGGCGATCAGAGACGCTTCGCTGCGGTGGGTTGATGTTGGATGTGGGCAAAAGTCAACAATACATTGTTTCTGGTTGTAGTTCCAGCTCACTGTTCAATAAAATCAGTTTCATCAATCTACATGGGGTGGATTTGAATGATCTGTGGGGCAGGGGACCCTTTCTGTCTGTGGCCTCATTCAGCTCCCTTGTCCCGGAGCAGAACTCAATACATTATAATAGTTTAAAACAATTACAGAAATACTAAAATTATATGTTATGACAATTAAGTATAAGTAGTCATATAAATAATTATAAAAGTATTGACAAATTGAATTAAAAATAATTTTTAGATATTTTCCAACTCCGTTGAAATTTGTCCCTAGTTTTTGTCAACACCGTCAGAAATGAAAAGAATGTAAAAAAAAAATCAGGCATTATTGGGGGGCACCAGAGCTTCTGAGGACCCCATGATGTCCGTTTCTCTTCCTTAGCTAAGAGGGCGAGTTAGCTCTGGTTAGCTTAAGTTATCATTTAGTTTTTTCTTCTGTTTTATTCCTAAGTTGCTTGTCACAACCATAATGTGTCAACTCCATAACTGACAGTTTATAAAACTTTGATGAAATTTTGTGAAATAAATGCTTAATTTTGGTATAATGTAAAGATTTCATGGACCTGATGAGCTACAATATGGCCTCCTTCAGAATAACGTCATATAAATTGAGGTAGTTTGGCATTTCGTCAGCTCCGTCAGATGTCAACTCCATCAGAGTTTTTGTGACTCTTTCAGTGAAATTGTTGTCAAATCTCACTTAAATGTGCAATTAATTCATTTTAATGTATTTTACATAAATTGCATTACTTCACATTTTCATTTTACTCACTAGTTTGTCACCACCTTCAGTTCTGTGTCAACTCCGTCAGATGGACTTTTTGTTGTTTTTTCTTTTAAATAATATTTATTTTGTTTCTTGAGAAGCATTTGTCTGTATATTGAGTAAAAATATCACTAATAGGGTATTTTAAAAATCTTTTTATATTTATTTTTATCAGATGGTGATGACAAAGTTCTGGGTCAGGTCAATTAAAAATGTAATTTAAAAAAAAAAATGTTGCAACTGGGAGCCTGCACCTTAGCATCTTTACATTTCCTAAACATTATTTGTCATATTTTCATACATAAGGTTGAGAAATAATTTTAAAAAAAATATGGGAAAATTAAAACCCATTTTGTCCCTATTCTCAAGAATCACTGATTTAATTTCAACGGGATTTTCCCGGTTAAATAAAAGTTAACAGTAATAAAATGCACTTTGAGGTCAAATTCTTGCCTGGTTGCTGAGTGACTGCAGCAGCCAGGCCTCCGGGAAATGTCCCGGTGCTCCCAATGGTCATTCGGTCCCTGAAACCAGGTCATAGAAACAGAATTTTTTTTTTTTTTGAGTATATGAACCTGATAATAAAACTTTGCCCTCCTTCTGGCCATCTCTTATATAAAACTCCAGCTCCACCACTAGTCCCTCCTGTGGTGCCGTTTTGTTGCTTTAAGGTTTAGTGGTAAATGCAATGCAGATTCTGATAACTATGAACTTTACCTGGCACATTACTTTTTCAGCTGAATTTTTAAAATCTGAACCGAAAAGCATTGTTAAACCCAATAACATACTGAGACTTCAATACTGCAAGGAGAGAGAGCCATTCAGCCTGTTGTACTCGGCTGATAAATAAATAAATGTTCCAGAAGGACGACAAAGGAAAGGGCACTCATTAAAATAATTTAAGACGTTAATGAATAAATCTGCTCTGTCAGTGTGCAGATGAAGGACTTCATGGTCACCTGGTTTTACCCTAAACATTAACGAGAGCAGAAGGAAACTGTCACATGGATCACGTGTCTGAGCTGAAAGGAACACTGAGAGCGTACTCCTCTGGTGTGAGAGATTTGTTTTAAAAAAAATCTAAACATGAATCATTTGTAATTAGGAAAGAAAAAAAAACAACATAATCATCTGCGTATACCAGAGACCTAAACTAAACCTGGAAATGTTGAAATTTTTATATATTTTCCAAAAAACAAAACAACAAAAAATAAACAGAATTAATTTATCTACAAACATGTCTAAGAATAGCTCCTCATTCCATTCTGTGACAAAGCGTGACTTTAATCTGACAAACCTTTTATGTCTTGTTGAAACATCCTTGTCTATCCAGATCTTACGCTGTCCTGTCTACTCTACACACTTCATTTGCTCTGCATCACCTCATTTGTCATAGAAATATTTTTCTTTTTCAAGTATCTGCAAAAACGATTGAGCCGGATAAACACCAGTCAGTGTATTCACATGAAGCCTCTCCCTGCAGCTAAAGGAACAGGAAACATGTCTCACTGGCTGCATTTAAATAAAAAATGTGTGTAAAACTTTGCCGATATTCCACTAATATTGAAAAGAAAAACACAAATTTGCAATTGTGATGTTTCCATCTGGTAAGAAATGCAATAAAAGTCACGTGAATATGTTCGTTCACGCGATAAGTCTCTAAAAAAAAACATGTCATGATCCACAAACCATTTCCTGCTGCAGATTTATCTTTTGCACATCTACGACGGCTGTGCATTGCGACGTGTGTGCTGCACGTGTGACTGGAACTGCTGTGAAATGGAATATTGACGTGGGGGAAAAAAAAGGTTGGAGATATCATCCCTTTCTTTCACTGCTTGGCATCACAGGTATGTCTTACTGCTGCTGACAATCTTCACACACATTATTACTATTATGGCAATCTCTGCAGAAAGCAGCATGAAGAACCGAACCTGCAGCAGCATTTCTGTGTTCACAACAGGGTTGATTTAAATCAGGAAGCTGAAGATACGGCCGCAGTCCGGGAGACGACTTCCCTCTTCTTAAAGTCAGCAGCGCGAAACACACTCTAGCTGTGTTTACATTACAAATTTTGTCAGTAGATCATATAATTACTGGTTTGTTTCACAAAACTGCAATGGAAACACTTTTTTTGCATCATCGGATCAACACCCGGATGTTACTACTGG
This sequence comes from Poecilia mexicana, assembly GCF_051168715.1. Taxonomy (NCBI): domain Eukaryota; kingdom Metazoa; phylum Chordata; class Actinopteri; order Cyprinodontiformes; family Poeciliidae; genus Poecilia; species Poecilia mexicana. The sequence continues at coordinate 28,092,019 of NW_028263378.1, read as the reverse complement.
TACAAATCCACGAAGAAGAAGACAGGAAGTAGATGGAGGATCATGATGCAGAGTGTTTTTGAGTGACTTACTGCATGAACAAACTTATACGTTTTTTTCTAGGTGATCAGTTGTAATTAGGGAAAAACGTCAGTAGTATTCTTCTTTAGAGGTTACTTGATGTCAAAATATTTTTTGAGTCCTCTAAAGTGGAAGGAGGAACTGAATATTCTTGAGTTGCCTTTTTCTATAAGTGCCATATTTTAAAAAAATTAACACATTTTTTGTTAAACATTTTTTCAACTAATATTTTCTTGAACTACTGGATCAACTACTGGATGGCCAGTAGTTGATAGTGTATTGTATGAAGCACTAGTGTCCACTTCAGTGCTCTGTGTGCATTTATAGCGTAAAAAATCCACAAGAAATAAAAAAAAAAAAAAAACACGGCTTTTCGATCGTTGTCCTCTGAAGTGACCACTATTCATGAAAGGGTTAATTTCAGAATGATTCAATTTGCAGGAAGAATCACCCCAGTGGTTTTTCTACAATCTGCAGCATCATTTGTTGGTTCAGTAGGGGAGACCGGGTATGGTTGTAACACTTTTTGCTCCAGCACCTTTAACTCACAGAATTTTTGAGCTAGAGTTTTCAAACTTTTATACAAAATACCCACATTTGTTTACTACAAATGGCACCAATTCAAACATCTGCAAGAATATCACAGACCTCATGAGTTCATGTCAAATACATGGTGTTCCTTTGTTACAACCTACCCCGGTAGTGGGGTAGGTTGTAACACCTGCTGGGGTAAGTTGTAACAATTAGACAAAAGAAGCAAAAACAGAGGCCACAACCTATGATATGTTTCAAAAAGATGTTTACTGAATTAAAAGAACAATACAAGAACAATGTCTCTCTCTCTCTCTCTCTCTCTGTGTGTGTGACTGACCATAACTCAAATATCCTCTGTGTGTGTGCATGTGTGTAAATTATTCTACTAGAACAAACTTTCTTAACATGCTTAAAGAACACTGAACATGTAGGTATAACAAAAACAATGTCAATATGTGTGTGTGTTTGTGTCTATGTGTGTGTATCCTTAATCAGAGTCACAGTGGTGACAAATGAATGATGGTAGCCCAGGAGTGCAGGCTTGGTGGGCCCAGAGACTGCATAAGGCACATTTTACCCACACTTCCTGTGGCTTTGAGTTGCCAAATGGCTCCATGCAGACAACACAAAAATATTCATCGTCTGAGGTCTCAGAATCCTCAGCACTGGCTTTTAACATTTTCTTGGCAGGCTTTCTCTTCTTCCTCTTTTGCTTGCCTTTATTTTTTGCAAAGAAACTCTTCCTTACATTTTTGCTTCCTCTTCTCTGTTCTTCTTCCATCAGTGCTTCTTTCACTGGTGTGTCAGTGAGTATTTCAGATTTCCTTTTCTTCCTGATCCTGCCAGTTGTTTTCCTTGGCCCTGCTTTTGGAAATGGCCGCATAGCCAAAGGATTGAATGTCTGATCAGGAGACACCCCCGAGGTGCTTGGCTCATCTGGAGCACAGGACATGTTCACATCAATAACTGCAGAGGAGCCAGAAGTAGTAGTCCCCAGGTGAGTTGGAGGAGAGGAGGCTGTCCCCAGGTGAGTTGGAGGAGAGGAGGCTGTCCCCAGGTGAGTTGGAGGAGAGGAGGCTGTCCCCAGGTGAGTTGGAGGAGAGGAGGCTGTCCCCAGGTGAGTTGGAGGAGAGGAGGCTGTCCCCAGGTGAGTTGGAGGAGAGGAGGCTGTCCCCAGGTGAGTTGGAGGAGAGGAGGCTGTCCCCAGGTGAGTTGGAGGAGAGGAGGCTGTCCCCAGGTGAGTTGGAGGAGACTGCGGCTGGAAAGCTCCAGATGTCAGTGATGTACCTGGGTCGGGACGGTCAGTGACTTGTGAGGGTGCATAGTCACACTCCTCAAAAATCTCAGGATTGAAGGGCCAAATACCTGTGGATTGGAAACCGGCATGAATGTTTTTCGGTGTTGCAGCTGCAGGCAGAGCAGTCTTCACAATACTTGGAATATCATATATCGTCATCATCTTGGCAGGATTCATCTTCATCCAGGCATCACTTGCGGTGTTCACCATTTTCTTAAATGGGCCGTAGACACTGCGATCTAGGGGCTGAAGTTTATGGCTACAGTGGGGGGGGAAGGTAAGTAGCACTATTCCCTTTTCTTTGCAGAAATCAATAGCTTTAACAGATATATGTGAACAGTGATTATCCAGCAAAAGTAAAACCTTTTTCTCTAGGCTGACCTTTGTGTGTTTTGCAAAATGAGCAAGGAATAAGAGGAAGTCTTCCTCTTGCATCCATCCTGAGGCGTTACCACTTCCTGCACTCCCTGTTGGCCCACTCTGAATGAAGAGTTCCTTGTAACGTTTACGGGGGAATACAAAGAAGGGAGGGATTGTATTTCCCAGCGCTTGCACAGCGCATGCTACTGACACGAGCACACCTCTCTCACCTGATGTCATCGCACCCACCTGCTTGACACCACGACGAGCAACAACACGGTCTGGTGATTGAACTGTTGTTACACCAGTTTCATCTACATTCCATATATCGCTCCCGTCAAAGTTGTATCTCTTAATGACCTGTCCAAGGCTGTTGAAGAAACGTTCCACATTTTGGCGGTTAAAACTTGTGGCCCGTGTAAGGCTGGTTGCCTCAGGACTCCTTATTGACAGGCTAGGGTTCCGCTTCATAAATAATGTGAACCAGTCAGGCCCTGCCATCTGCTTCTCATCCCATGTTTGTGGGTGTTTGATGTTATATGTTACTGCCAGTTGATATGCAAACTTTCTGACCTAAAAGAAAGAGGAATAGAAAATCAGAGTACATAGACACAAAAAGTTTTTAAATTTGTCTAGCACCTATCCTGGTATTCAATTCTTCTCTTGTCTCCAGTGACTAACCTGTCATATGCTTACCTCACATGGAGTCAGTCCATAATACAGGTCTGCTGCCTGAGTCAAATAGTCAGCCAACACTTCCTCCTGCACCTCAGAGAAGACTTTGTTGCTGCTCCAATAACCTACACTGGGAAGATCACTGGACCCCTGTTCTCTCAGCTTCTGCAGTGATTTGCAGTATCTGCTCAGTGTTACATGGCAGATCCCATGCGCCTTCGCAACTGATCTGACTGACTTGCTCTTCTTTGTGACCTCATCAGATGCTTTTTTTAAAACATCTGCAGGCACACCTCTATCAGTCTTTCGTATCCACTGCCTAGGCATTCTGTAAAATTATTAAAATAAAAATATTCTTAGTTGTATGTAAGGGGATGGTTGTAACAATTTTTAAAGATGTGTTACAACCCACCCCAACCCTGTCAGCCATGTTTAGCTAGCTGTAGTAGCATAACGGTTTGAAATTAGCACGGGAAAATGCACCACATGTTGCCTGAGAAATTACACTTTCATCTAAGTAAGTCATATGGTTTTATCTGCAACAGTATAAGTACTAAACAAAATATAGTCATGATAAAAAAATTTACTTTCTTACCTCAAAATCTGTTTTTTCTCCTTAGTATCTGCATGTGCCTGTTTCCAGCCTTGACAATCACAATATGGGATTGGGGAGGAAGCGGGTAAATTCTGAAATGATCATGTGACTACTATCTTGTCCCTGATTGGTGGAACTGGTGGTGTTACAACTCTCCCCATGTTACAACCATACCCGGTCTCCCCTATCGCTGATCCAACAGGATTCCTCTAGATGCTGTTGGATCTTTTCACAGATAATATGCTCTCAGCACACAGTGACAGTTTTAGCAAATATGTCAAACTTTTTTTTTTTTTATAAAAGTTACAAACTGCAACAAACCAAGCTATATGTACAGATATGGTGAGGTGCTGTTGATGACAATGATGAGGAAACAAAAGGTTCAATTAACGACGAGAAGCTAAGCGGCAGAGTGGAGGAGACGATGCATCCCCTCGCTCCCAAACAGCCTCGCTGTTCACTTGGTGAAAAGCATCAGATTCCGCCTTCATGATTATTTCTGGCTGACTGAATGTACAAGTTTACATTTTGACAGGCCGCTACTGAAACTTACCTTTCAGTTTGCTGGGTACTTAGTTGACATGAGCAACTGAGAGGCGGTGACAGCCATGACAGCTGAGCTGCGCCACTAAAATCTGCCATCTCAAACAGACAAGCAGAGTTTTGGAGAAAAGCCCTTATTAAGCCCATTTGGCACCCGGGGGACGCGCGCACCCCGAACAGTTGATCGTCAGCTTCTCTACCTCAACAAACTATTCACGAGTCAAATTAGATGTCGCTTGTCTGACACCGAAGGATTGCCTTAAGTTAAGTCATCACCGGGAGAAACGGTCCCACACGTTGCAAACGGACCCGGTGGGAAAAGAATCAAGACGTCGCAATGCTCAAGTCGAAAGTTTGGACCGTAATCTGGTGGGAATTGAAGGAAGCAGAAACATAATCCCAAAACAGAAGTTTGTTGGGGGTTTTTTAAAACACCAAATGTAGTTTCAGTGGTGAATTCTGTCCCATTGCAACTTTTAAAACTGGATTTCCTAAAATACTTGCATTAGCCTGTTTGAACTGAAAACTGATTCCCAGCTACACATTCAAACCTTTGTGCAGTGCGACTGATCAGCTTGACTTTTATCTTGGCAAAGAAACCATTTAAGCTAAAGCCGTTCAAATTGTTGGTAAAAATGTTTGTGCACATTATTACAGTGTGAATTAAATCGATACAGTCTGGAGTTTACACTTCTTCCCTAAAACACAGTTTAATATAAACGTTTTGCGTACAAGTAGACAGACAGGGATCATTTTTTATACTTTTCTGACATTCTAAAACAAGCTTAGGACTAAATGATTGTACACTTATAACAAATGTCATAAAACATGTGATCGCAACAAAAAAATAGTGTGAAGAAAAAAAGTAGCAATTCCTTTTTCTCCCAATAAATTATTGTTCAGCTCCCATCTCGTCTCCTGAACCCAATATTTTATATCTGGTTTTGTGAGCTGTGTGTGATGTCACACCCTCAGCTCTGAAGTTTAAACCAGAATAAAAGAACAGGCGTCACATGATGCTAATAAGTCCTCACGCGATTTTTAGTTTTGACAGTTTTGCTAAAAATACTGTCAGTGAGTTTTTAACACTGCTTATAATATCTTTGCAAAAATCTGAGTTATTAATTATGTCTATAACATCAGTGTATGCATTAATAATTAAACGGGTCGGTCTCACAAGGCTGCACTTCCCTGAGATACTGCAGCAAGTTTTAAAGTTCACAGAAGTTGGTATCACTTCCAATCACTGCTCCCCATACTCAAAGCACTTTGGTTAGCTTCAGGGTAGCCATTGAAAAGGATTAGCTTAGCCAGACACCTGCTGGTGCTTCGTTTCATTCTTAAATTACACTAACTCAGCCATTCAGGAGCTCAGGTCTCATTAAGCAGAGCTCCGCGGGAAGGAACACTGACGCCTGAAAGTGCTCCTCCTCTCATCACCGTAATCAGCTCTGCTCTCGGCTCACCAGGCTGTCTGCAAACACCGCACCCGCCTAAGCACTGCTGGCGTTAACCCTTTTAAGGCCGGGCTGCACCTAACCGTGCAAAAATATGTTCACATAAAAAAAATATTCTCTTTAATGCAAAATGTCCTGGTGGATCTCAGCATTTGTAATGCAGTAAAAACTGTAGTGCAGCAAGAAAACAACATAAAACACGACATATTTTCTTTTCAATGCCTTAAATCTACAAGATGCAAATGCTATTCACATTTTTTTTACATATTTGTTAAAATGTATATAGTAAGAGACAGATAATGAAAGACGTGAGCTCCTCTGCCTTCTTGCAGTACTAGCTGTAGAAACAAGCCACTAACCAATCAGAGCCAGGAGGAGGGTCTTAACGCTGTTAATCATCGCATGCATGCGCTGCTCACTCTCTCCCCTGTGCTCTCAGCTAGATTAGAGCTTCTTTCCTGCCATGAACGCTAAGGTAAGGTAAGGTTTTTATTTTCAGCAACAGGGCAGTTCAAGGTGCTTTACATGAATTAGAAGAAAATACAACAAACCAAAGGAAAGACAAAAAGGTAGCAAAAGAAAAAAAACTAAGTATATAATGCTATTGCTAGTTAGCATAATACAGGCAGATAATCGGTTTTCTTGTAACAGTAACTTATTTCTGCGCACATTTAGAATCGCCTACATGAGGATGATTGACAGCGCTAAGACTCTCCTCCTGGCTCTGATTGGTTGGAGCAGTTCTTTTCTTCAGATGATATTTGTAGCACCTTTTTGTCTTTTTACAGATTGTCTGTAAAATAGTGACAATTTTAACAAATATGTAAAAACTTTATATATATATATATATATATATATATATATATAAAGTTTTTACATACATACATTTTTATATATATATATATATATATATATATATATATCTATATATATATAAAGTTTTTACATACATAGTTTTTACATATTTGTTAAAATTGTCACTATATATATATATAAAAGTTACACACTGCAGCTTTAAATGATCAAACACACATTTTCAATTGTATTTTTTTTTACCAGTAAGAAATCCATAAGTTTGATAACCAAACACTTACCCGTGATGAGGTTGTCCACCAGAGTTGTAGGGATGCAGAAGATCCCCACGAGGAGGTCGCTGACCGCCAGATTGAGGATGAAGAGGTTGGTCACTGTGCGCATGCATCGGTTCTCCAGGACGATCAGACACACCAGGACGTTTCCCACCATGCACAGCAGGAAGATGAAGGAGTAGGCCAGGATGTAGCTGGCTGCTACGTACAGGGAGTGCTGGTAGTAGGGGAAGAAGGTGAGGTTGGTGAAGTTGGCAGTGCCGTCCAAGCTGCCATTAAGAAGGGTTGCTATGACGGCGGATCCCTCGGTCTCCATGGCTTCCTCGCCCATGTTCTCCAGGATCTCCATCTTTTACATGTGGCAGCACGAACTGTACGGGAGCGAAACAGAGAAAACAGGAGACGATTGACAATATAATCTGAACTAAGTTCTGACAGAGTGGGGGAAAAAATATTAGTTTCCGCTTGCCAGCTAACAGCAACCTCTATCTATGTGTATCTATTCTCTATCTGAATAGAAGGTCAGTTAGCCTGCTTGTTTTTTTATTTGGATAAATGTACACATTGTGTTTCATATTTCGTCATGCTGAAACCACACAATTCTGTATTTTATTGAGATTTTCTGCAGAACATCAACAAAAAGAATTGTGAAGTAGAAAACATTCTTTAGATCGTTTTCAAACCTTTAAACAATTAAAAATCTGAAAAGTATCTATTTGTAATTCAATCCCCCTCACCAAGTTACATCCACAATTGTGTTGATTTTTATACCATGTTTGCACCTCTGATTAACATTTTGCACAGAGATTGATCTGAAACCATTTAAACTTTTCCCTTTTTAATATGCAAAAAATGTTGAACACCATTTATACTTTTCATTTTACTTTATAACTATGCACTAGGCAGATGGTCTACTACATAAAATCCCAATAAAACACGCAGTTGTTTTAAGGTGACAAATTGTGCAAAAGTTAAAGTGGTCTGAATTTTAAAATTAAGTTGTTTTTTTTTAATGCATCATCTTTGGTCCAATTTTTTTTTTTTTTTTTTTTTTTTTTTTTTTACACTAAATATTGCTTACATCTAGAAAAGGAAGCCAATCCAGCAACATTACTCCAGATTATTTTAATATAGTTTTGCCAACAAAATCTTCAAGCAGACACCATAAGATGTGAAATGGTATTAAAAGATGTAAAAAAAAAAAAAATTCTGGGAAATAACAGAAAACGCTACTCCGCAGATGATTGTGGTGCTTAAGCTAGCATCATCATGCTATATTTATACAGCTGACATGAAACAATTCCCCAACTGACTCACTCAGTAATTTACAGAAATATCAACACTTTGTTTAATTTATGAACTGGTCATCATTACTGCCACCTGCTTGCTCTGCATCGTGTGTGTGTGTGTTATTAGCACAGAGAAGCCGAGAGAGAAACTTAAAGCTACAGTGCTATAATAATACTAGTCCAGCCTTAGTTTTCAGATTACTTTGTTCCTTCATGTCCTCCAGATCCCTCAGGTCTTCGGTTGATAGCAAAGGTGAGAACTAAAACATGCAGTTAATTCCTCTTCCTGTCACGACCCTCCTGAACACCAGGGGGCAGCTCAGAGTTTGGATAGTTTGAATGCAAACTAATGATACATCTGTTCAGTCTTTTAGATTAAGTTTATTGTTATCAGTTTCTTATGTTTTTTTAGTTCAGTATTTTTATTTCACTTTCAGTTACTAACAAATTGAGCAACTTTTATATCATCATTGTACTAATACAATGTTCCATGTTATTTTTTGCAAAAAGATAATTTAGGCAAAAACAAACAAAATTACTTATGCAAATTAAAAAACAAAACTTATTTTAGGAAGGTGACAGTACAATCTATTCGTGTTTTGATTCAGATTTCATTTTCTAGCAATAACATTTTTGTAGTCCATATTTATTGGGTTGAGATCACTATCTGTAAGATTGAATTTTCATAATTCATCTCCTATGTTTAATTAAATATTTTTATCATCAATATTTTAGATGATAAAAAAATCACACTGTTTCTGTGTAAAGTGTGTTGCACTTGGATCAGTATTAATCTGTTCTATTAATACAGGTTAACTGAGTAACAGTGTGAAAGAGTAAAGATTTCTGAAGAAAAGATAAATAACGGCAACGATTTAGGATTTACTCAAACAATCTCTAAAAATACATTTCCAATTTTACCAGTTTCACCCGCAGGCACATATCGACTACCAGCAGACTCAAAAAATCATTTCACAATGGCACCATCCTGAGTCATTAAACCCAAACTCAGAGACGGAGCAAATGCAAAGCAGAGTCCAGTGACGATGTGGACGCAGATGGTCTGAAGATGTGCTCATAAGCACTGATTTCCTGCCTCCTTCAAAGGACTGATTAGGTTCTGAAAATGACTGTTTAAGAGGCGAAACAGTGGAAAAAGAAAAGTGGAACAAAACATGTGGAGTTCTTAAATCTGCTGGGATTTAGCAAACACTCCAGGTGTGTTTGACACAACGGGAAACTTGTTAGTTTCACTTTGTGTCAAACAGCACTTCTCCCCTCTTTATGCAAGACAGCAGAGAGGAAAATGTGGATTCAATGCAGGATGTTCAAACATTTTGAACTGTATACCAAAATTGGTGAATTGAAAGCACCCAGGGGACACGAGTTTCTTCTTCTTTTGATTAAAATTAATATAACTTGTTTGTGAATTATTTTCTGACACATCAGGTTTTTCTGTGTTTTTACAATTTTCTACACATTTTCTTTGGTCAGATCCTGTTAGGAATGCTAAAGCTAGTTAGCATAACCACTAGCGATGTCGGATAAACAGTTTTCCTGTAACACTAAGTTGTTTCTCCAGCATTAGCACATTAATGATCAACAGCGCTAAGACCCGCCTCCTGGCTCTGATTGGTTGTTTTTAGTCAGGACCTGTGTATTCAGGAAGGAGGTCGATGTTTTACAGACTATCTGTCTCATATTACGACGTCACGACATGGTGACAGTTTTGACAAACATACAAAAAACACATTTTTTATAAAAGTTGAATACTTTTATAAAGAATATTTTAATGAAACCGAGTTTTTAACCATTTAGGTATTTCCCTGTGATAAATCACCAGAACTCTGAACGTATGAAGACAGACTGCTGCAGAGTCGACTGTTGTTGTGTTTAGCATTTCTTCCCACAGCGCGTTACTGAACTTGGCTGTAGCTTTAGAGGAACCACTCAGCATTTTGAGTCTGGTAGTGGTGACACATGTGCCTCAAAATGTTGAGAATGCTGTCAGAGCCGTGACATCAGGATACATTTACTACAGCGTCACATGCCGAGCCCGAGGTGACTGTCACCTATGGCTGGAGTTTTGTCAGATGCCATGTCTCTGCCTTTTTGTTGACTGACAGAAATCAGCCACAGTTTCTGTCAGTCACTTGTTTTTGTGATCACAGCGAACAAAAGTAATGAAAGTTCTCCTGTAAATAAACTTGGTTCAACCTTTTAGATAAAGTTAAACGATTGCAAGCTGACTTCCTCTTTCAATGTTTCTACTCGATGGTACAACACGACGACTAGTAGCAGGACTTAAGGAGTGTGACAGACAGACAGACAGACAGACAGAGCAGGGTTGGTAAACAGATGGACTAACAAACTGAGACAGAAAGACAGGACCTATAAATACACAGAGGGGCTGACAAGGCTGGTGAAAACAGCGAGGAGCAGGACGGGGACAAGCTAGCACCAAGCAGTCACACACAGCAGGGTGAAAGAAAAAAAGTTTTTCACATGTCCATTGATCGGCATCAAATTCCCACCAGGTATCAACAACAAACCAAGTAATCCACACATTCGAAAAAAATCACAGGAAATGAGTCATTAGATGAGATTATGGGTGGAATTTGGAGAGGCTTGGTGAATAAGTATTGGACACACGTAAGAAATGGAAAAGACAGTTTTTTTGGAGACGGCAGCTTCAAAGACTCCAGGTAGAGAAGCGGTTCACAGCAGTGATTTCTGACTGCGTTCTTCCACATAAACTGTCTTCAAATCTTTAAAGTTCTGGGGGTCCTTCTGAACTTCAGTGATTGTTTTTTCTTCACTGTGACTTTGGGTCTGTTGTCTCGACTCTTTCATCCTTAAAATTTTATCAAGAATGTCCTGGTCCATTCTTCCTTAACTTATATAAAGCCCTTCAGCTTATGGCATGGCGCTGAGTCATCCTGTCTCCAAACTTGGTGTGATCGACGACACAGAGATTTTACTTTAGGCACTAACATCTGCATCGAAATTAGGAATTTTTTGACATATTGGTAGCAGTCAGGCAAATCCAACCAACACTGGTTTTTATTTTGTTTCTGAGCATTTTTTCCAAAGGTGTTGAAAAAGTAGAGCATTGGTAAATATTAGTTATAAAACCATTAATATCCTTACAAGACTGTTGAATATGAACTATGTAGGAAAGGATATGAAGAAAATCTATCTACCTATCCATCCATCCATTTATTTACTTCTGGTTTGCCTCAGAAACATCTCTCGTCTTTTGGTTTCCAGATCTTTTAAAAGAAAAACCGTGTCTCATAATTCCCAATGTGTCGTGCAAATGAGTCAAATAATCCTCTCCTGCTGAATTAACCTTACACTGTCATTGGGGTTTTGCCAGGTCTCTGGCAGCTTTTCTGACTGCTCTGTTTTTTTCTCTCAATTGCCTTGTTGCTGAAAATGTGCTAAAATTACCTTACCTCATTACATCTGTCTGTCTGTCTGTCTGTCTGTCTGTCTGTCTGTCTGTCTGTCTGTCTGGTTGATGAAACCTCACTGCTGAGGGCTGAAGGAGGAGCAGAACCCTTGAGCACCTCATTGACATTTGTTTGGAAATTTCAGCTTATATGTTTTATGTTACCAACTAACTTTTGAGTCACATTGTTATGTAACAGGAAGGCGTTTTGGTGGTTCAGGAGGATGTAGCAACTGTAAATCTCTCACAGGGATCAATAGAAACAACAGGTTATTTGGGGGGGGAAAAACTAGCATTTTTTTGAAGGGGCAGTATTATGTGTTTTCCAGACACATAGTGCCACTTTACAGCACAAGTAAGTAAAAATGTTACCTTCAGATTCTTATAAAAATGATATATATAATACAACTTAAAATAAATTTTACTTTGTAGCCTAATGCCATGAAATTGGGCCTCTGTCTCTTTAAAAACTTCTGCTCTTTCTGAAACTCCGCCTTCAGGAAGCCATCAAACATGGCTCCTCTATTAACCTTTTTGCAATGTCTTTACCAGCGTTGTACTAAGAAGTAGATCCTAGAATGAGCTCAGTTGTTCCACCAGATGTTTGCTAATTGTTGCTGGCTAGTCTGAAGGTGCTGATTGGGGGGAGCAGCAGAATTTCTCAAACATGCATAAAAGAATCAAAGCAACACACCAAGTATGTTTTTGATGAGGGGATAACATTATAGCATGACGTAAAGCTCAAAAGCATTGGTTTTATATGATACTGCCCCTTTAAAGTTTAAGAGATGTGTAGAAGCTTCCACACTGGGGCATAGAAAAACAACTTGTTACAGCAACTATCTATTCAGGACATGTGGCTAAGCCCAGTGGATGTAAAGAGATAGAATGATGAATTTCCTCTCAGTTAAAAAAAGAAACAAGAACATTCCCTGACCTTTACATTTACGAACTACAAAGGAACTCAAATCTTGGATTTAGGGGAAGGAAGAAGAAAAACCTGAGGAAGGACACAGAGCTGTTTATGGGTTTTGAATTTATCAGGTATGAAAATTATTTTGTTTAACTGCAGTTTTTACTTCATTGTCAGCAAAAAGGGTCTATGTTTGTGCAAAACGAACGAGTTTGTTTCTGGCTGCAGCTGTAGTCCGATTACACAGCAGTATTTTAGTTCCTCCTGCAGCCTCCATATGTGCAGCAGCAGCAGCTCCAAATGAGTTTTCAGGACCAAACGTCTTTTGGTTGAACTAAATAGACCGAGTTGCAGAGTGTGAACAGCGACGTCCTCAGAGAAACTTTTCAAACATTTATGTTATTGAGGTGTGCTTAAACACTCAAGGGTAAAACAAGGAGCAAACACTTTATTGCCATAGGGGAAGATTAAGTTTATTTTATTCTACTCTGAGGAGTGAACAGAAGTGACACTTGCACAATCGCTGCATGGCTTCCTGAACGACGTGGTGACAGAAAAAAAAAAACACGCCTGTACCTATCAGTGTTACAGTGTTGATCAGAACTAAAGACAAAACATTTATGCAAATGCTGCCATCATTTTTGCAAACTGAACACATTTTTTCCGTGTTCCTTGTCCACTGGAGTGAAACACACTCATCTCCTGACAGGTCCTCTATAAAAAGGACCTGACAGGTCCTTTTTATAGAGGACCTGCTCCATTCAGACCTCATATAGAGGTCTGAATGGAGCAGAAGAATAAAAAGAAACGCATCAAAATCTGTTACTTCCCCCAGTGTGGATAGCTCATCTCTGTAGAACAAGAAAAGAAAAAACAGCATTATTATTATTATTATTATTTTAGTGAGAAATCCATTCATTTGTCCCGTTGTTCTCCTGCTCTAGGCGTGTGAACTGCTCCATCATAAAAGGCTGCAGGGAAAACTCAATTTGTGCGAGTTCAGGTGAGTTAAGCAGCGTGAACCGGGGTGAAAGGTCCAGGCTGTTCGTACGCACCAACACCGAAGCTCATGTCAAGGTTTTAAGAATTACAAGGATTTGTTCATCTAGATTTTCACTGAACCAGTCTCAATAAAGCTCCACTGCTTATCCCTCAAATCAATGCTGAACAAAGGTTCCTTCTTCATCTCTTCTCAGTTTTAGCATATTGGTGGGAAATTCCCAGTTTTTCCAACCAAGCTTTAGCATGCTAATGTCTCATGGCTAAACAACCATAATGTTCTACTGGGTTCAGCTTCATTGATACTTTACCAAAATGGCATAGTATTGGTGTAGTTACCATCGCTACATTTCCCAGTTTCTGAAAAACCCTGTGCTCAGTTTGTAGACTCAAACATTGACGTTCACCAGACTCCAGACTTCAGATCCAATCTTTCAGACTCTTAATGACACGGCCTTAATCAAGACTTTTCAACCCCCACCGCCCTACATTTTCACCAAGACCTTTGGTCTCACTTTATTTTGTCTCTTCCAGTTCAATCGTCCCCACTGTTATTCTCAGTTATTGTGCTTTTTTCTTTCCATCTGTCTCCACGTGACTAGCATGTGCCGTGAGGTCATCAAAGGTCAGCCTATTCCCAGTGTGACTGTTATTATTGTGGTTATTTTTTTATATTTTTAATAGATTCATAGAACAGCAGAGGCATTGAATAGGCACAAGGTTTCCTGCTGATCACATATTTTAGCGTTCACTCCTGCTAACGCAATTATAGTAGCGACACTCGGGTGACGATTGCTCCACAATCAACTGATAATCACGGATCAATACAACAGTTTGGGCAGGAGTGAGTCCCAAGAGGGAACGACGGAATCAAGAGGAGTATACTTTGGTCCTGTGAAGCGATGACGCATCCTGAGAGTTGTGAATGAAAGCACTATGCTAAGGTTGTTTCAGTTTTTCTTTTTTATTTATCATACATATTAGTCATTTGTTCTGGGTCTTTGTGATTGTTACCAATAGGAATGTCAGAGTATCAGTTTTTTGTAGACTGAGTATAAGTAAGTATGAAAATAAATTAAATATAATACAAGTTTTTTGTTTTTTTTTACAAGTATAGTTTTCCTAGTCATGCAGCTTGCAAGCATTTCTATTGAAGTGTAAGCTGTAGCTCATCGCTATGATGGCAGATTTTCATGCGGTTGTTCACTCTGCTCTTCTTGTTCCTGGATTATTTGCTGCAACGTTGGTTGTGCTGCTGGCAGCAGCAAATTCTTTGAATCCTGTGTTGTATTAGGTTGTCAAATTCTTCATCAGTTCTCAAGTGTTTAAAGGTTTGTTTGTTCATCCCTACTCTTCACAGCTTAACTCACCAAAGCAGAGGAAGCTTATTACCTTGAATTATCTCCAAACTACAGACATTTTCACTCTCCTGCTATCTAGTTTCTCTTTTCTTCTTCTTCTGTTTTTTTTTTTTTTTTTTTTTTTGGAAGATCAGCAAATAACGTGTTGGTGCATTACCACCACCAGCTGATAGTGAGTGTTGTTGAGCCTTTAAGTTGCTCGACAACACTCACGCAGTACAAAAGGAAAATCAAACACAAAAGTGTCATCTGTTCGTAGTATTTCCCATTTTCTTTTAAACATAGACATTCCTCTCATTTTCACTTAGATAAGTTAAGAGTTGAATTATCTTGTCCAGTCTGCTGTTATTCTAGAGTCGTGTGGTACTGCTGTGACGGCTGCTGACGCGCTGAATTAAAAGGATTTTTCAAGGTTTGCAACTGAGACAGTTTACATGGGCAGAGTCAAAGAAAATGCCGGCCCATGTGGAGCGAAAGATCCAGCCAGAAATATTCACAAGCATGTGTTAGCACGCGGATTGTCTGTTCTCATGGCAAAGCCTCCTTCACACAGAGAGAAACCTCCTGTGCAAAACACCCCCTACTGCGGCTCTAAAGACCCAGGCAATGTAAATACAAAGAGCTGTCAGAAACGCTCCGTCTCCAAAGGCCAGTGCTGTTTTGATCTAATTTCTTTGTCGGGTGGATTTCTCACAGGTTCCCTAATCCTTGTGGCAATGCAACGGCCTATTCTGCAGTAATCTGCAAACAACTGCAGAATTAATTGTCTATTTCTGACGAAGGCCTCAGACTCTCATGTTTTGTGGTCTTACAAAAGTGTTGAATGTTATACCTAAGTATCAGGAAGTCGTTCAAAGATATTATCCAATCAGTGTTTTCTTATGACCAGCCATGTTATCATCTTGGTTGTTGATTCTTTTTTCCTACACCATTTTTAGGGAACACAGTCCAACATCAGAGAACTTTGTATCGAGTTAAGTTCATATAAAATGTAATATTGTTAGAAATGTTCTCTTAAATTATAATAAACCTGTTTGAAAAATCTGTGCAAATATGTACATATAAGTCTGGCATTAAATTTTTAAAGAATGCACAAATATGTGGTTTAAAAACAGTACATACATGGTTTATTATTCTCATTCAGAGCCGTGTTACTGGGTGGAAAGAACTTGAAGTGCCAGTGTCCCGTTACTCTCCTACATCAGATGGTGTAGGTGAGCTACCCTGAAAGATATACTATATTGCCAAAAAACCAAAACAAAACGACTTTAGTAAATGTTATCTTGTCTTTATGAACATTATAGATCAGCAGTCCAAGAACCGCCTTGCAGCTGGTCTTCTGTCATTTTAATGCCGACATCTTCTCTGGAAATGTTGACAATAAAGATCCATGGGATGTAGCTTCCACAGAAATCTCACCGATATCGCTCCTTTTATTAGATCATAGATCAGTTACAAACATTTTATTTTCTCATGTCAATAATGTGTCGCTCGAAATAATCAGTTGTGTTAAAACAACAACAAAAATTAGTCAGTGAAGATGACACCATAACACCATCATGAGCTCTACTAGAAAGAAGTTGGAGAACCTTCACCTCAGTGGCGCATTTATGTTCGTTATTAGACACATCAGACGGTGCATCTGATTATCCATCACAACGGCGCTCTAGAGAAGACATTTCAACAAGTTTATCTCCGCCGAGTAACAAAAATGTACGTTTTACGACTCACCACAACCTGGCTGAATAAACGATTAGCATCTAAACAACAAAATAACCACAAACAAGTTGCTTTGTTTTTCACACCGTATGGGCACAACATTAGAAAGCCTGTCTGTGTCTGAGTGTTTGACAAATTGTCTTCAATGCTACCTTTTTTTTCTTAGCAGTACTAGTTTCTGTCGGGTTTAAAAGCCCATTATTCATGACCTGCATTGCACCAAAACAGCTGACATCCACGATTAATGACCGCCTGATGAAGTTACCAGCACAGGTATTAGATAAAACCTTCCCAGAGGAGAAGCAAACACTAATTTAAAAGCATCTCAGAGGAGGCAGCCCTTGACATAACACACACGCTTTGCTTTAAACACGACTCGGGTTGTTTTATATTATTCATTGTTGCACATTTTCCAGACCTACTTGTGGTTATAATTAGGCTCTGCTGTGTTCAAAATGTCACCTTATTGTAGGACTCTCCACTCTTATTTACACCCATTGTAAAGATGTAAAAAAAAAAAAAAAAAAAAAAGCCTTTGGGTAAATACATTTTGTAGTACAGCCACAATCTTACGTTTAAAAAAAAAACAAAGAAAAACTGTGCCTTTAATTTCAATTCATTTATTTACTGAGAGTAAATAATAGATTTACTTTTAAAGGAAATCAATTGTAACACACTTAATTTCTAATAATCATAATAATAATAAGTTAAATATTCTTAGGTTTTGAATTTTGAGATTATCAAATAGAAGAAAAAAATTTAAGTTTTTTTTTTTAGATTGTGTTTAAAATTGTAATCCATGTTTGTTTCAGTGGGGTACATAAATGATGTGACACACAGGTCCGTTTCTCACAGTGACCCTTATGAACGACAAAGACGAGAGGAGGTGATTCGTGCGTCGATCTTTACCCGTCAGAAAATGGCTGCAACATAATTACTCACGTGTCCATGTCAACATTCTTTCCTTCCCTCTAGATTCTGTGAAGAAGACAGAAAAGTCACACCGTTTCCTGCTCTGCCATGAATTTTAATACATCTAAAAATGCAACTCACACAGGTGCACACACAAAATAATGAAGCACATGTTGTAAAACACCGAGTCCAGTCATGACTTTGAAGACTCCGTTACATTCAAAGTGTGGTGAAGGAGATGAAGTTCACAGTGCTCAGCTGCATCATCTTTGGTGCATCTTTGGTGCCGTCGTCTTTGTCCAAAAATAATGGATCTGGAAATGAAACTTCCATCTTTTAAACATGCCTGCCTCCATTAACGGCCGGTCCAGTTAGTTGGAAAACAGCCCCGACTGCTGTCAGCTGGAGCAGCTTCATGCTTCCGGTGTGCAGACAGAGGGTCGGCACAGCGCAACACGTCACAAGTCACACGGTCACGAAAGTCACCAAAGACGTCGTCAGTCAGAATCCTCTTAAAACAATCTCCTCTTATCTTCCTGATATCGTTCAAAAGGAAAACTGGGTGATGTGCAGTCCTATTCATGAAATAATTTACTTTATATTACCCCTCTATGGAAATACATAGTGTAAATAATACTCACATAGTTCAACTGTGCAAATAGGGTCGAGTCTTATATGAGAATGCCTCTTTGACCTGCAACCAAATGGTTGATGTGGGAGAAAACTGGCGCTTGTTGAACCTGCACTGCACGCCATAAATAAAGCGTAAAAGTTTTTTTGAAAGCTTTTGCAGCTTGTTTAAAAACTCTCATCATGAATATAAAGCAGCTGGTAGAGCAGGACTTTAACCCCACAGCACGGCTCCAGTTTGGTGGAGGCGAAGGAAACTCCTCTGAGCAGATGTTGGCATTGTGAGTGACGGAATGATTATGTTTGACAAGCATCACCTCAGCATGTGTACAGTAAAATAAATATATGAAGCATAACCTCAGGACGTCTCTCCTCAGGTAGATGCTTACAGGCTGCAGGCTGGGATGCAGACACTCGAGTAGGAAACGAATAAACAGCACGAGTTTGAATAAAAAATGTTAGAGCCTAGTTTTATACATTCGTATAGACAGGACACTGTTATGTGAAATCAACTTTTTTGAGCTTTACATCATGTTATAGTGTTGTTACCTCATCACAAATATGCCTGTGGTGAAAAATCCTTTAGCCTCCCTTGGCAACCATTCAGCTGTGCGAAACGCCTGGCTGCACTGAGACACTTTCTGTTTCACAGAGCAGCCCTCCTCCATGATTCCACCACGCGGCTCCTTCAGACTAGCCAGCAGCAATTAGCAAACACCTGGTGGAACTGCTGAGCTCATTATAGGAGCTACTGCTCAGTGGTAGAAACGTTGTAGAGGAGCCACGTTGTGAGGACTTCCTGAAAGCCGAGTTTTCAGAAAAAGGATGCAGGCCCATTCTCAAGGTGTTAAATTATAAATAAAATGTCTTATAATTCATATTTGATATATGTAGCACTTTTACAACAACTGAAGTTAAAATGGTTTCTTGACTGTGCTATAAAATGGCACCACGTGCCTGGAAAACACATAATGCTACCCCCTTTAATCTAAAACCTTCAGGCAAACTATTCCTCCACGTTGCCCCAGCAACAGAGATACACACACGTCTTTAATGTGGCATTTTTATACTCGCTTGTTTTTAAGTTAAACTTCCACTGAACAGTGAAGACACGGGGGAAAACCTGCTCCTTGTGCAACTTTTCTACAGCAGCTTCTCACACAAACGCTTCACAGCAGGAGAATTTCTGCTGGAGATGGAGGCTCACAGCCAAACGCAGAGGGTAAAGTCTGTTGCCCCGCGTTTCCCTCTGAACATTCGCCGCTGCCACTTCCCTGAAGCTCTGCTGCTTTCCACTCGGCCATAGTTTGTCTGAACTGACAGACCGTACTCCCTGATCACTGTTGCTAGTGATCACTCCCTGATCACTAGCTGCAGATTGATGAGTGAATATAAAGCAATGCGCAGGTCAAAATTATCGATCTAGAGCCATTTAGTTGACATTTCCAGTCAAAACACAAAGGAGGGCGGGGGTCTTTGGTTGCTAACAGAAGGCCTGCAGCTGGTTTCTCACTGCGCCTGCATTCCTGCACCAACCAGGGTCGTAATAGGAAAGGAGCCCTGAGTGTTGATTATTATAATTGAGGCTTTGTAATAATACATTCACATCAATCATCAAGTTTTGCAATAACAAGAAGAAAAGAGGTTATAGCAACTGACAAAACACAGTGAGATTACAACAGCTGGATTCTGGACACAGCAGTGGAGGATTATTGTAAATATCAAGAGATTTACACCTTCCTCCTGCATGATGCTGAAAGACACACTTCTCTGAAATTTTCTTTTTTTTCCTTTTTTTTTTACCCTGCTAGTTTCGCTGAATAATTTTACTTTTTTTTTTTTTGTTTCACCAGGATTTTTCAGTCAGTCCTCGATGTTTTTTTTTCCCCCAGACAAAGTGTGTTTCTACTCACAAAACCGTTGTCCAGAAGATTTCACATCTCTGCATGCAGATGGTGCTCACAATCATGCTGCTGCCAATGTCGTCTGCATCCTGGCAGCAGCAGGACGCTCTAAAGCAGAGGGTTTAGAGCTGGATAGTCACTTTTCAGCTTGAGCTTTTTTTAGCACTGGGACTAAACCTCGTGCTTCAAGGTTCTTGTGAGTCTGTCATACAGATTGTTCAGTAGCAACTTCCTTAGCATTTCCCTTCAGTCCATTCTGAACCAAAAATGATGACGACTGAAGATTTTTGCGTGGAGTTAAAGAGAACAATGTGTCTTTTTGCACAATTTGTACTTTGATTTCAGTCTTTAGATCCAGTCAGAGCCACCAAGCTTTGACTGGACCACACACCAAGCTGCTTTTTCCCAATATGTTGTTGTTGGTCTGGAAACCAAGCCATTTCAAAAACCTCCCAATTATTAAAGGGGCAGTATTATGTGCTTTTCAGGCACATAGTGCCATTTTATAGCACAATTACTATGTTACCTTTAGTTGTTAAAAAATACCATATGTATCAAACATGATTTTTATTTTATAATTTAATGCCTTGAAATTGGGCCTTTGTGTCTTTAAAATCAACAGCTCTTTCTGAAACTCCACCTTCAGGAAGTCGTCACAACATGGCTTCCCTATTAACCCTTTAACGACGTTTTACCAGCATTTCACTGATGCATGTTTGATGCATCAAACATGCATCAAACATGCATGAAATAATCAAGGTAACACTCCAGGAATGTTTTTGATGAGGAAATAACTTTTTATCTTGATACAGGTTGATTTTACATGTCGCTGCCCCTTTAAATCACCTCAATCCCCTAGCAACCCTCTCACCTTTCCTCAGCTAGTTTCACTGCTGCAAAATTACTTCTGGAAAATACAGTGTTTTCTTGCTGACTGCCATAAACAGCATGTGTCCATGTCACAAACTACTGTTATAATCATAAACATAATTATAGAGAAGCTGTTGGAACCTGTGAGGCCAAACGAGATAAGCCTCAATTTGACCCTCAGAATCTTAACGCTGCGCTTTATTCTGAAACACTTTAATCGCCTTAGACAAACAAAATAAAAATGTACAGAAAAACAATAAGGGAAGCCTAGATTAGAAAGATGAGTGGAGGTTCCTGGTTGAGCTTTATTCTGTTTGTGATCCCTGCATATGACGCGTCTCCTCCTGAGCTTGACAGGAAAGGAAAAGAACAATCCTCCATCAGGGGGGTAATGGCTGTTCAAACAATGCTCTAATCTACAAATCAGTTCACTGTGTTGTCTCACAATCAGCCCTCCTTCATGCCCATGGCATCTTCAAAAGGGACAAACGCTGTATCCTAATGTAATCTCTTGGATAATTAGCTGGGATCACTCTCCGAGTCATTTGGGAAATTCTTCGTTTTGTCAAATCAATGCAGAATGAATAAATAAATGGAAAGGAAACATTCTAAAAATATCAATTTTCCACAATCCCCCCCCCCCCCCACAAAAGCCTCCTGAGCGCCATGTGATCAAAACCAATCAGTCGAAACCATTTTATGTCTTAGAATCCATTTAACAGCCACAATTCATTATCCTCATGCGAACAAAACACGTTGAGCGCCTGGAAAAAGTGTTTCTTCTGCCTTTCTGGCGTTGCCACGTTTCAGATTTTCAGACAAATTAGACAAAGTTAACCTCAAAAAATATCAACAATGGTTTTTAAATGATTATTTTATTTATTAAGGGAAATAAAACCCCATCCATAAAACCTGGACCAGTGAGAGAACCCCGCAGGGCAGCTGCTGATTCATATTTTAGTAATCTTAATCAAATAATGAATCCGTTATCCAAGGAATGGGGTAAACAAGGCGTTCCAAACCTTTTTTCTTCCTGAGCCCCTCTGCTCTACACCACCTGCATCCTGTGCAACTTTTCTACATCCAAACTCAGCCAACCATCCAGAGTCCTCGGAGCCATTTATTATTCATATGTGAGAAATTCTCATCAAGACGTTTTCTTTCGGTAAAAAGTTCACACTGGGCATTCGGTGGCTCAGTTGGCAGAGTGTGCAGAGGAAGATCTCGTTTTTTGATAAAACGTTTTGGGTCTAGGTTTTTCTTCATCACGTCAAAATTGGTCTATTTTGCAAAACTGCAATGGAAATGCTTTTTTCCGCATCACATGAGTCACATAATCAACAACAGGACGTTACCACTGGAGAAAACCATGAAGAAGAAGACGACAGGAAGTGGTTGGAGGATGACGGCTCGACATGTTTTTTTAATGACTTATCACGTGAACAAACTCATTCACATGTGATTTTAATTTAATTTGCTATTTAACTGAAACACAGATATTGTGAAATTTAGTTTTTTTGGCATTAGCGGAATATCAACAATGTTTTGTGCTCGTTTGTGTTGGAGATGCAGCGACTGTCATACCACAAATGACTGTTTTGAGTTGCTGACTAAAATGTTAATGTAATGCTTAGCCAGTTCAAGCGTTATGACACCAGCTACTCACATCTGACATAAATGTTACTGGTCAAAAGGCTAAAGGCTGGGATGGAAACTTAGATGATTAAAAGAAGAAAGAAGAAGGTAATTGTTTATAGCCCTTAAAAATCATCATTGTCATATTCACAAACGTTATCGCCATCACAAGAATTTCCACTGTTCCCTACTCTGCACCAAAGCTGTGACTTCTGTTTATTCTCAAAACGTCTCAAACATACGCAGAGAGAGAATAACATAAAATTCAGCATTAGTTATTTCTGAGTACAACAGCGTTGATCCAAAGCGTTTTGAACATGTTCAGCTTTTAGGCGTAACATTTTTTTTTTTTTTTTTTTCTCAGTTTACCATCACACTTTGTATTAGTGGAAAGAAACAACTTTGCAGCTAAAGATTAGGGTGATGACGAGAAGGCCTCTCACCCTCAAAGACTCTGGAACCGTTGCCAAGAGCTTTTATTGAAGTAATTGCTGTAACGCCAGAACAAAAGCTCTTTCACTGATTGCTCAGAAGGGGATAAATACATTTTTGTTCAAAGGTATCGTCTCTCCTACATTGTCTTATTATATTTTGGGAGGCGCCTTTGTCAGCTCTAATCAGACACAAACCTTTCTGTTGCATTCGATACTAAATCTATTGAGAGGCTGCAAATTACACAACCTGACTTCCAGAGGTTGTGTACAGACATTGAAGTGTTTGATCTGTGAGGTGCTAATTTACATGAACTCATTTGATTATTTCCCAACTCAAATCTGCTCTGCAGTTTCTAACTATAATTTGAGATGATGTATCTGCTTGTTGCACAGATAACGTCCACAGATGAAGCTGTTTGATGAATCCAAAAGGTAAATATTTTTCTAACATAGCAGCAGCATTAAGCTAAGCTAACGCTATGTTACTGTTCGCTTTCTCAGAACATTTGGAGTCATGCGGTCTTTTGCCATGTCCCCTATTATGAACAGAAGAAATTGGAATATCTTTTTCCTGTGAAACATTGCATGAAAAAAAATATATACAAACAAAAAGTTTTTTTCTATGAATTAAACAAAGCAACAAATACATTTTCTGGCCAAAGATGTTTTGGGAATTGAAACAGGAAACAGAGTAACACCAGAATCAGCCATGATAAACCACATGTTTACATTACAACCTGATTGCTTGATTGACCTGCAGAAGTAAGACATTGGGAAGGTGTGTGTCCTATTGGGAATGTGTGTGTCCTATTGGGAATGTGTGTGTCCTATTGCGAAGGTGTGTGTCCTATTGGGAAGGTGTGTGTCTTATTGGGAATGTGTGTGTCCTATTGGGAATGTGTGTGTCCTATTGCGAAGGTGTGTGTCCTATTGGGAAGGTGTGTGTCCTATTGGGAAGGTGTGTGTCTTATTGGGAAGGTGTGTGTCCTATTGGGAAGGTGTGTGTCCTATTGGGAAGGTGTGTGTCTTATTGGGAAGGTGTGTGTCCTATTGGGAAGGTGTGTGTCCTATTGGGAAGGTGTGTGTCTTATTGCGAAGGTGTGTGTCCTATTGGGAAGGTGTGTGTCCTATTGGGAAGGTGTGTGTCTTATTGGGAAGGTGTGTGTCCTGTCACATCTAATGAAAAGCTAACACAGGACTTTAGAAAAAGAAATCTCAGTTTCAATACAAGTCTAGATGTGAAGGGGCAGTGTTATGTATTTCCAGGCATATATTTTGTGGAACAATCAAGTAACTATTTTACCTTCAGTTGTTGTAGAAATCCTACATACATCAAACATGACTTAAATTAAAATTGACTTTGATATTTAAAACCTTTAAATTGGGCCTTTAAGAACTCCTGTTTTTCCTAAATCTGCGCCTTCATGAAGTCATCACAGCACGGCTCCTCTATTAACCCTTTAATAATGCTTTCACCAGTGTTGCATTGAGAAGTAGTTCCTATAATGAACTCACCTGATGCTCAGTTTTACCAGGTGTTTGCTAATTGCTGCTGGCTAGTCTGAAGGAGCTGAGGAGGAGCTCTGTCCTCGAAAGTGGAGCTAGGTCCACCCAGGCGTTTTGCACAGCTGAATGGTTGCTATGGGAGATTAAAAAAATTCTCAAACATGCATGAAAGAATCAAAGCAACACTCCAGGCGTGTTTTTGATGAGAGCATATCATTACTGTAAATCTCAACAAGGTCGATTTAAAATAATATCGCCCCTTTGAACATGGTGGTAGTTCTTGTGATGCTGCTTCAGGACCTGAACAACTTTGATAAAAATGTATGAGCCATGATTTATGCTTTTTATGTTAACCAAAGTAATCTTTATCTTTGTTTTACCAAATAAAAACCAGAATAAACTCTTATGGGGGAAAAAATAACTTATTCTGTATTTTACTGAGTATCTTGCTTATATGGGTTTGACTACATTTGTGAGGAATTTTTGTGATTATATTAACACGTCTTTTTCTTTTCACACGTTTTTTCAAATCTTTCTTTTGGCTCAGATTGATAGAATTTTATATGTAAATATATTTACATTTCCTTCCCAACTACTGATTATTTAATTTTTTTAAACAAATATAACCCTTAAATAGTTGCTGGACAGACTTCAAATTATCTGCACAAAGATATTGATGTTTCTAAATTACTTGTTTATTTATGGCCAAATAAACAGCTGTCTCAGAACAGTGAATTAATGATGCTGGTACCACTGATCCCTTTCCAAAACTTGCCAGCAGCATATGCCCTTTTTTTTTTTGGTTGCAATTATGCAAAAACATGCTGTCCAATTAACTTTGTGTTAGCAGCTTCTTGAGGAAGGCAGAATTTACATGCCTGAAATCTGGAAAGGAATCAAAAGAAAGTCTGGTCTCCATACCTGCACAGTGTCGCTTGTGAGTGCGTATGAAGCGTTAGTTATTTGTGTGCATATAAAACGTATTGGGATGGTTACTGACTTTCCCACAGTTTCACCAGAGAAACCCTCTGCGTTTGGTTACAAGACAAGAAAAGTGACGAGAAGTTTTAAGGTTATGGAGTTTATTTTGATGGGTGCAGTTATGATTTCCAGTACAGATGTGCTCAAATCTGTCTATGTCCTTGCTGATGTCGAAACAGCAAAAAATATCACTAGTTGCAGTGTTTTGGTGAAATATGAAGTTACTTTAAAATAAGCCTCTTCTCTCAAAATGTCATTAAAAGTCATGGCAGATGAAAACAGTTGCATGAGAAATATTCATAATGTAGCCATGACGTTAGCACTCATCATGTATCAGCCAATCAGAGGAGACGTCGGCGTCTTATTCAGGCGTTGGAGAGACGAGCCCTTATTCTTTGGAGTGGCTGCCTAAGCGGCGTTTTGGGGAAACTGTAGTCGGCCATTTTACAGAACACTTTCCAACGACTCGACGCTTTTATGAAATGTGCGATTCTGTGAGCTGCACAGTCTGAAAAAACCAACAAACCCTCATCCTCCTACTACTTCCTGTCGTCTTTTTCATCCTTGGGATGTAAAAAAAAAAAGTGTTTCCATTCCAGTTTGCAAACTACATCTACATCATCTTTTTTTAACCAAAATACATGTTGTTTTTTTTACCAAAATTATTAGGTAATTTCTCAAGACCCAGAACTCGCAGGAGGGACGATGTCCATCCAGCCTGATGACACCCAGGGATCCACCAGAATAAGCCGGTAGATCTGGAACAAACCCTCATGCTGCTTCCTGATTTCTGACGAGCAAAAGACAACGGATGGAAGCGTGCAGCATCACACATCGCACTGTTTCTCTGATGCTTTCTCTTCCTCCTCTCTGTTTCCAAAGTTCTCTGACGGTCCAGCAGAAAGCCTGTTTTCACCATTCCTGTCACAAGCACAGCTAGCTGCCCGGCCTGCCAGGCAATCTGAAAAACAACCTGGCAAAAACCTTAAGTTCACATTTAACTCCAAACAATTGTTAATTATACAATGAACAGTTACATTTCTGTCTCCCCACTGACAGGAAGCAGTGATTCCACATGTTTGCTGCAGATTGCAGACAGATCCAGGGGGCACTTACTTTTTCACATGCAGTCGGTTTGGCTTGAATAGCTTTTTTTCCCCTTGTAAACTAAAATCGTCACTGGAATAATTCACTCAGTTTAAAAGCAAGAAAGAAGAAATCTGAAGGGGCTAAAGCTTTTTGACATAACTGCATAGTGAAATATATTTTTCTAATGTATTCATTTATTTTCTATGCTTTGGTTTGTTTGACACTCGTTTATATGAGCTCCACTTATTTCACCAAAGGGAAATAAGTAAAGCTGGGTGAAAGTAGGATGATGTAAACACAAATCCAGTAAATGATATAAAGTGATTTTTTTTTTCTAAATAAAAAGTTAATCTTTAAGCGATTCTGTTTGCCTGCTGTGTTTCCTCGTTCTTTTATTGAGCTTTTCCTGTCCAGACAAGTCTAGTACTTATCGGTAAAGTCTGACTTGTTAGTTGGGGATTAACACGTTGTCATTACTGGAGGGCAGAGAAGTGGAACAGGTTCAGACAAGTTAGAAGATTATTTTAAAAAAAAAGTCCCTCCAACACTGGATGTGTTTGTATTTCTGATCAGCAGTTTCTGCTGATGTTCTTGTTGCTCACGACCAACTAGTAACAGAAAAGGCTTCCTGTCAATAAGAAATATTGTGATTTTTTTTGTTCATAGTTCCAAGAGACACTGTTACAGTCCTACTCTGTCGCAATAACACATTTTTCCTGGATGATAAATTGTCATAGAAGTCATTGCCATAAATATTGTTGCTTTGAGACCATTACTCATCTAGTAATATAACGGCGGTGGCATAATGATGCAAGGAAAGATTCTCAAAGATCAACAAATTTTAAGTTTTAATGAATATTTAACCCTGGAACTGGAAGACATTTTAAATTTTCAAAATCAAAACAACACAAACAAGCAAAATTAATTATAAATTCTTTGGAAACAAAATTGTCCTTCAAAAAAAAAAAAAAAAGGGTCTAATTGAGACCAACACACCAAACTGAAGACGTCTGTCATTCAGTTTCTGGTAGAAAGAGAAAATGAAGGATTTATCGGATTTGTTTTAATTTCTCACATGCTTTATTACATATTATGACAGGTCTGCTCCTAGTATGCATGTAGCAGCACTGCTGTCAAAAGTATTTACTCTTTGGATGAGGATTAGGGTTTTCTAATGAGTTATTTTTCTTTGATCTAATTTAACAACATTTTTTCAGAGATGTGTATTCTGACGAGGTGCTATTTCCAATCCAGTAATCAGATTTAAGCTACTTATCCAAGTCGCTTTACATTATGTATATTTTTTAAGTGTAAAAAGACAGCATGCCTGTAGCTGTCTAGCAGGGACATCATTTCTTCTGATGCCTTTAGGACTTAATATTGCAACAATATAAATCTGATTGTATCCAATTTAATCCCCATTAACTGGAGCTGCATAAGAAATCCCAGTTATCCTTGCAGCATCCTGTAGCTCTTAACAAACTGCTGCTCCACAGAGAGCAGCAGTTCCTCCGAATACATTTCTGCCCCCTGGCTCTATTTATGATTGTACAGTAAATAAACCGTCCTGATTTACACCCTCATTCATTCAAACTGAGTTAGATTTATTCATGTTGGCAAATTATTCAGTAATCTCCGAGTCATTTTAATTTAACCGGGTTCACGCTGTGTGATTAATACGTGACGACCACTTGTTTGTTTACGCTGCGACGTCTTGGACAGGAAGACAAGCGAGATTTATTGAACTTATCTATCCAATGCTTATGAGCTATCTAAATCACTGTCTGTGCTTTTCCTCTCACACTGACTGCTGTTATTTAAATAAGTAATGTAGTTTTATACAGTTGACAGCAAAATATCAAATATCTGGTTATTATTATTGACAGCAGCAAATGATGCGACCATCCTCCCAGAACCATCCTATGTTTTCATATGGGTGTGCTGCTGTTGTGCAACAATAGGTTTGATCATGAATAACTAATAAGTCTCAAATGCCATTTTTAATGAAACGAGGAACTGAGATCAAAAGTACCAGCTGATTATCAGAAAATAAAAGCCAAACAGTGTTTTGTTTGTTCGTTTCTGTGAATCAGTGGTGCAGTGGGTAGAGCTGCTGCCTTGCAGCAAGAAGGTCCTGGTTCAATTCCTTGTCTGGGGTCTTTCTGCATGGAGTTTGCATGTTCTCCATGTGCATGGTACCTGCCCTTCACCTGGAACATTAGCTAGAGAGGCACCAGCAATCCTATTGACCCCATTAAGGGACAAAGGTGTACAGAAAATGGATGGATGGTTTCTGTGAATTATTGTTTTATGAACATCTTCCTGGTTAGGTTTGATATGATAAACCAATAGATGGAGTGAATTCACATGTTGGACTTCACAATGCAAAGGAGCAAAACTAAAATGTTTTGATGAAATATTTCAAAAATCAGCTGCTGAATCAGAAACGTGAACACCTTTTGGACAATTGGTTCTTAATGTTCTTTTGATTAGCCGTCACAGTGACTGGTTATATAGAGTGACAGACTACCAAGATGGCGGCCTAAAACAGACAGTCACATCAGGAATTAGCTCTACAGTGGCTATTCAGCAATCCCTTTAAGTCCCACATGTACCTTTAATCACAATTTATATGATTATTAATGTATTTATGAGCACTGGTGTAGGGTCAGTCACTGCACTAACAAAGGAAATTATGTTGTAATCACAGAAGCGCTAGTTGTAGTTGCTGTCATAGTGTTAGCACAGCTTTTAGCGTTAGCATTAGCATTAGCAGCTCAGATAACAGGGACACATTTAGCATGTTTACAAGAAAAGTGAGAACATCTTTTATATGAGTTAGTGATTTAACAGAATTTTACTTCAGGCTGTTGGCACTGAAGCCGTTAAGCGAAGCAACACAAGTTGAAATAAAAAATATTTAAATTGCTTTATTCTGAGTTAATTTTTTCTGCCAGACCCAACAAATAGCAGAATGCATGCAGTGTTT
This sequence comes from Poecilia mexicana, assembly GCF_051168715.1. Lineage (NCBI taxonomy): Eukaryota > Metazoa > Chordata > Actinopteri > Cyprinodontiformes > Poeciliidae > Poecilia > Poecilia mexicana. Next base: position 28,062,725 of record NW_028263378.1, on the reverse strand, counting down.
TAGTCAGTGAATTTTTCTATGTCCCATTATATTTTTCATAGACTCTGAAATACCTAATAGAAGCAGGTTTACTTTGTCTCCACCTCCAGAAGAGAAATCCTTCTTTCCTCTGGTAAAGCTGGACGTTCTTGTTCCAGCAGTCTGTTACCGTCCACATGACAGATGCGGCTCGTCCTGAAGTTGGCACTATTGTGTTTTTTTTTTTTTTTTTTTTTTACATTTGAAAATCTCCAAATCTATAATCTCACTCTCTCCCTGAGCCTGCTGCGCTCTCCTCTCCGTGTAGACCGGTGTGCACGGTTCTCTTTGTGCTGCAGCTCCGTCTTATGAGATTTCACAGCAGGACTTTGCCTTCAACAACATTTCAGAAGAGAGTGTTTCTATAATTATGCCGGGGAACATGTAATAATAATCTCAGCTGAAAGCGAAGTGGGGAGAAGGTGTGGAGTTAAACATTGATTGTGATTGGATGCATGAGGTGAGCATTTATTTTCCCCTCTGTAAATAAAGAATAAATGCACAGGGAGGGCAACATTCAGACTGATATTTACGATTCTTGGTTTTGTATGAATACACGAGCTGCAACTCATCACAGAAGCTATTGATTCAACCTGGAACACAAAGATTTTATTTCATAGCAACTGAAAATCCCACCGATCCTGCTTTTGGGAAAATAGACTCCAATTCCTTCAACAAAGTCCAGGAACACATAAAAGATTGTCAACAGACTCTGCTTTTGCCATTAGGGGGTCAGGACAAAACGAATGTCTGTAGGCAGAAAATAAAATGAAAAGCCCCCATACAGGCACAGATTTAAACTGTTTTAAGACTAATGGTTAGTGGGTGAAAGTTGGAAAAGTTTCCCCGCCCAACACAGGAAAAACACAGAGACATGACAAACTACTGCTAAGAGTAAATTAGACAGTCCAAGTAACCTGAAATATTTTGTGAAAGAAAGCTAGAATACGAGATATATATATATGAGGGAGAACATGCACATCTTTTTCTAGAACAAAAGCATAGTCAAAGTCTCAATCCCTAAATAACTAAATGACACTACAGGAAGGCAATGAACTGAAGGGTAAAGTATGCTTACTGGTACAAAACAATTTAAAAGAGAGAAAAATGAATGAGGCAAACACTCACACCACAAAACCTGGAGAGAAAAATACCTGAGGCCCATTTTCCTGATCGTCACTTCATCTGAAAAGACTCTGCTGATCTCTTCCGCTGCATGGCATGTAACACACTAGAGAGCCTAACATTGTCATTTTCTCACAGGAATGAGTGCAGGCTGTCGGAAAAGAACTGAGAACCGGAGACTTTCTGTCCCTTAATGACCTATTCAGCCTGTCAGCAAGGTCCACATCGCCGTGGAGACCAGCCATTAAACGGCGGCGTGACAGGAGGAAATCTTCAGAGCATGACGAGGCCATGCAGGAAGTTCATTCTTTGAATTATACAAAGGACCCACTCCTACCTCGTCCTCTTAAACATCATGCTGCAGTTCTGACACGTGAGGGAAACTTTGCATGTCTCCGAACGCAACATCAACGCTGATCTTCCGCTGCATCGTACGTTTAAAAGGAGGCCACAGGTCAGTTTGAAAGGAAAACAAATGCATATCAGCACGAGGGCCAAACACTGTAGATCTATAAAACACTGCTTTTACAAGTGTACACTGTTAATGTTTCACTTCCATTTTACAGCATAACGTATAAAGAAATACATTTTTCGTAAAACATTATTTAAAGTAATTCAGTTAGTTCATTAAAAAAGTATTAAATTGGTCATCAATGTTGAAAGATTTCATGCTCCGTTTTCAATCAGGCTGTATTTTGTATTTTGTGTTGTCATGGAGACAGGGCCCAGGCAGGGGCTGCTCACTTCCGTCCTCCACCATCAACGAAGAAAGCCGACCTGGTGGGTGTAAGTTTTTTTTTTGTTTTTTTTTTGCTGGGCTTTTTGGTTTGATTACTCTGAAAAATATAAAACTTGTAAAGACGAAACAGGAAATGAAGTGATCGATAAAACACAAGAGAATTGGCAGAATTATATATTTCACTGAACGGTTCAGGTCTCGTCAACTGATGAAGTTGTGTTGCATCTTCTGGCACCAGACGTTCGTTTTATTTCATTCATTTATTCTTGTCTTTAAAAGAAAAGCACTCCATTTATCAAGACATAAAAAGTTATTAAGTTCTAATATTTTAAGCTTAAATTTCTCAAAGGCTTCATGGTCAAACATTGAAGTACGTCTCAGACAACAGAGCACATTTTCTTTTGATTGTAGGTCGATGAGAGACGCTACAACAACTACATGACGTGTTGAAAACAAGGAAATCCCGAAAAAGTTGTTTGAGAAAAACATCTTGCGCTCCGATCAAGTGGTTTTCTGTGTGCGTGTTTCAATGGAAACACTGTTTTTTGCATCACTGGAGTCATATGACCAGCAACCGGAGGTTACCACTGGCAAAAACGACAAAGAAGACTTCAGGAAGTGGCAGGCGGATGATGGTGAATCGTGATTTTAACGACTTATCATGTGAAGAAACTTATTCACATGTAATTTTAACTGAATTTCTTGTTCAATGGAAACAATGCAATTCTGAAATTGTGTTGTTTTTTTACATTAGCGGAATAGTGACAAAGTTTTACGCACATTTGTAATGTGATCACAGCTAGTGTGAGACTTCGACCATCAGTTGGCCAGACCTCCGTTTTATTAAGTAAGTTAATTCACTTGTTTTATTTATGTAATTTTTTTGTCATTATTTTGTAGAAACCCATTTTCACTTTGACATTACATCTTTTTTTTTTTGGTTTTTTTTGTATTCTTGATCAAAAAAGTCAATTTTGTTGCTTGTAACAGATTTGAGAAAGCAATGCAAAGTGTAAAACATCCAAGAGGGTGGCTACTTTTTATAGGCACAGAAAAAGTTAACTTACTGTTTTAAAGTTCAGAATACAACCTCATATCACACTGGGTCCATTCGGTAGATGACAGAGTGTCTGTCACAGAGTTAGACAGACAATCACAAAACTTACATTAATGTTGTGGTTATCACACGGGATTTTAATTGTGTTTTAGATTAAAACTGGCCATGGGGGATTTTATCATGGCAATCATGAAAAGCTCTTAATTGTTTCATTCCTAACCAGGAGGAGCGGCACCTTGGATTCAGAATTTAATTATCCGCCGATCAAATTTTCTCTGATGAAATATTAACAAAGACCAGCAGATGATTCAAAGTTGTATTTACATGAAGAAGAAATCTGTGTGTTTACTGCAAAAAAAAACCATTCTTCCAACGCGACGTCCAAATCGACGGCATCGTCTGCGGTCGCGTCGTCTGCCGTCTTTGGGCTGGTTGATATTCAGAGAAGCAGAGTTGAAGTAAGCGTCTGCCTGAAGGCACTCGAGAGCAGACAGACAAATACCGGCTCTGCCTCAAGGAATCAGAAATGTCAAACTCAGGAGGAAAAAAGTCAAGCATGACACCACCGAACCGCCAGGAACCGAACTGTCTAATTTTCACTTTAAATAATGAAGTGAATCAAATAGATGTTGGATTTTTTTTATAAACAAAAAAGAGTTTCTCAAAGTAATTCTGCTGTGCCAAGAGGCCAGACGTCAGGACGAGGAGTGTCTGTCTGAGTAATCACTGTTCGGTTTCATTTCATATTCATGATGGGCTGTCATCGCATCTCGACAAATACTTATCCTAATCGGCACCGGATGAAGCGCAGAAACTGGCCGTGTGTCTGATTCATGCGCTTGGACTCGGTACACACACGACGCACCCCGATAAAGTATTCACACCCATGGAGCTGTTTGCATTTTGTCACGATACAACTACAAACTTCTGCTTCTTTCATTAGTAATCAAGCAACAAAAAGAACCATGAAATTGGCTTTCACAGTTTTAAACAGTAAAAACCTGAAAAGTGTGGCATGCATTTGTATTTAGTTTTCCTTGAACCACCTTCCTTCATTTGCAGCTCTTTCATAATTCCCTTTGGCTAGAATCAGTCATACTCCCTGGCAGATACAGGCTTAGAGTCAACTTAGTAAATTTACCAACACAAAGTTAATATTTATGTTTTGCACCAAGGAGATAAAGATTAGAGTGTTGGCAAGAAGGTCCTTCCGGCTCCTAAGACAACACGATTTAGCCGTCATGTAGCATGGAAAATATGGTGCAAAAATATGGTCAGTGTTCATAAGAAGTGTCTGATTGTGAAGTATTGATTGCCAATTTATTTTTCAAATCACAAAGAAATTTATTGGTTAAACCAAAATTAACTTTGAATCTACCTCTAGCCGGATTACAGACATTTTGAGCCTAACAGTCAATTAAATTTATCTGTAAATTTATTACAGGCAGTTCAAAGTGCTTCACATCATAAACACACCATACAGTTTGTCGAGTGTGAACATCAAAATCATCTATACTCTTCAAATATTCTGATTGATGCTCCACTAGTGATGAAAGCAGCTGGGACTCCAGCCGTGATTTAAAGGACGTCAGTGTTTCGTGTTGATTTGTGGTTTTCTGGAAGTTTGCTCTGGATTCGTGGAGTAAAACTCCAAAACAGTTGCTTCCTACCATATTTTCTGATTTGGAGACATACATTTTTGTCCAATCGTCTTTGCATCAATAACTCCAGCTCACTCTGATAGGAAGGACAAAATCTGTAAAGATACATTTTTGAGTCAAAGTTCTGACTCAGATTCAGATCTGAGCCTTTCTAACATGAAGCTTTGGCTTTATGTTTGAGGTGAACCATCACCCGGTCTGTTCCAGCTCCTAACAGAGTTTTCCCTCCTCCTCTCTGGAGAGTCGTATCCCCACATCCTGATGCTGCCAGTACGACATGCTGTGTTCCAGTAACCTGCCTCGTTTTCCTTCCATGTCTTTATTCCTCTACAGGTTCTGATTCAGCATTTCTTCTGCAGGTCATTTCAGATTAAACCTAATATTCTACATAACACATGGCAAGTCCTTGGCTTGTCCCAATTTTGTTTTTAGAAATAGGTTCAGTTATTCCACTGCTACTGTAGCATCCAGATTTAATAGACTGGTTATCTAACCTCACCCGCTTCTGAAAGCTTCTTGTTATTTCCATTACGGCTGTGACAGCTCTGGGCATTGCTTCCTCGCCTCATCCACTTTTCTGTCGTTTTCATCACCGTTGCTGAATCTCAGTCTCGTTAACCAACTTTTCTGCTGTTTCTATGTTGCTTCTTAGCCAAACTACATTGTCCATTGGGTCATTTTTTGTTGTTGTTAGAATTTCATGCAATTTCTCTGTCAAAGCCATAACTTTCTATCCCAGATGACTTCATAAATTCTCCCAAAATACATTAAAGACCTGTTGTTGTTGTTGTTGTTGTTGTTTGTTTTATGAACAACAACAGGTAGTTTTCTGGAACAAACTTCCAGAAAACTTTTAAATCCATCCCATCTCCAACAAGTCTGACTGAAACGAATGGCTCATTACCAGGCCGCTAGCGAGCTAAATTACACGCTGATGAGGGAATTCAATCATTTGATTCAGGCGTCTTGGAGAAGGGATGCAGAAAAGTTGCAGTAGATGTTTTGAGGCAGCCCTGCTTTTATCGGTCACCTGCTTTTCTACCCGCACACACTGATCATCCACTGTGTTTTCTTTAATCAGTCATTTCAAACAGTTCTCTCCTTTATCTGAAGTCAAAGTCCCTCATTTTACTCAGACTCCCGTCTTTCTTTCTGCATCTACAGCTGTGTTCTCATTGACCACAGAATGGTGCAACTTGACATTTCACAAAGACAAATATCAATTAAAAAAAATCAGCAGTTCCTTTAATAAAACATTTTAGCGCTAGGAGGAGGTAGTTTTTTTTTGGCCATATTGAAATTGGTTAATTTTGCAAAACTGCAGTGGAAGCTCTTTTTTTTCCCCGCGTCACACAAGTCACGTGATCAACAACCAGATGTTCCCACATGGTGCAAACCACGAAGAAGACGACGACAGGAAGTAGTTTTAGGATCATGGCGTGGCAGGTTTTTTAGTGATTTATCACATGAGCAAACTTATTCATATTTCATTTGCATTTCTTATTTATTGGAAACTTTATTTTTGACATTAGTGGAATACTGATCAAGTGTTGCGCTCCCTTCTCCTCTACAATTCCTTTGTCGTCAGCTGCAGTCATATTGCGTTGTGTATTTAATTCAGTGTGTATTTAATTCCTGAAACGCCTTAGAGTTAAATAACATCTCAGGTCAGGCCACCATCTCTGAGGAGCCTCTGATATGGAAAACGATGAAGCTGATTCAGCCTGAAACCTTCTCGCTCCCTTTACAGGGAATGTCTCGTTCCAGGCTCGATGTCTCGCGTCTGTTCTGTCACACGATGGGGGGGAAAAAATCAAGTTCACAACAGATGATGCCGTGGCGGTAAAAAGGGAACACTGACACTTCACCTTTAGGACGGGGAGGAAGGCGCCGCACAGGGACAGTCACCTCCTCCTCCACCAGGCAGGAGGAAAGTGAGAAATACCAGCTCTAAATCCCTGCTGGTCCCTTCATTTACTGCCTGACACCAAAGTTCCAGGAGTTGTACAATTGATTTGACTGTAGCTTGAGGTTTTTTTTGTTTGTTTGTTGTTTTTTTTACTGGTATTGAAATAAATCATTTAAAAAATATCCACGCTAACCAAAGAAAAGATCAAATCTGTTCTTGTAGTCTTTACCTGTTGTTTTAGGTAAAGATTTTGATTAATTTAAAAATAATGTTTGCTATTAGTTTTTATGTCGTTCTTATGTATTTTTGATGCAGTGTACTTTTTGCTACACAAACTCAGATTTGATTCACTTTAATGAAGCAGAGCTTGCTGCCATGGCCTGGAGAAAGTGGAGAGCCTGGCTGCTCCGACAGTCTGCTGCACAGCATGGCATTCTTTGGAGATATTTCAGCACACAGACGGGGGGGGGAAACGTTTCTTTTTATGTTTTGTGTGAATTCGTACAGCTGTGGAAATTCTGCTGCACTCTTTGGCTAATGGTGAGTGAGCAGGGAGCTCAGGACAGCAGGAGGTTAAGAAACAGCAACAGGAATTGTTTTGATTTTCTTTCAACCCGTCTCTCATCGAACGTGTTGGGGGAATCCTGGTGGCCTTTCACTTAACAATCCAAACACTTCACCTGAAGTGATGCAACAGGTGGGTTGTTTTTGCCACATGTCAAGGCGTGAATGGCTATAACACCGAGCCGAAGGTGCCCTGTTGCTGTGAGGAAGACGGAACCGGAACCTCGTCTGTTTAGTGTGGGTCTCTGATGCTTAACCAACATTGCTTCCTCTATTAAATCTTGAGTCTTTTCTGTTTTAAATGTGCACACTGACAGAATGTCCCCTTGTCCTTGTGACGTACGCAGATGAACTGCTGAGTCCAGAGCTAATGAGTTTGGCCTCCCATGTTGGATTGTCCTTTTGTGAAGCTGCTGTTTTTATCTCTAGTTCAGAGATCTGAACAGCATCGGACTGCGTAAGACGCATTGTGTTTGTCATCGGGGGTGAACTCATCTCTGTCTGAGAGTAATGCTAGTTTCAAAAGGACATATTTTGCTTTGAAAATATCTTTCAATCTGGATGTCTTGCCAAACGTCCAGGTGGTCTTTATGGTTTCTAAGTTTGTCATTTTCCAAGCTCCCAAATGTTTTGAGGCTGATCGATACAAAGTTTCGGTAACACTTAATTTGAAGGGGGTTGAATAAGACTGTCATGACACTGTCATAAACATGACATAACACATGTCATGAACATGAATAAGCCTTCATGAATATTTATGACTGTTGTCATAAAGCGTCATTCGGTAAATTATGACACTTTTAATACAAAGTTGATATTATTCAAAATGTCTTTGTTATGACAACTTGACATTAACCAAGAAATCATTACTGATATAAATTTGTTATAAAAGTATTACTGATTGCACTTTAAAAATTAGGTAACTTTATGTTATTAAAGGTAAAGTTTAAACAGTAATGATTTCTTGGTCCTTGGTCAAGTTGTCATAACAAAGACATTTTGAATAATGTCAACTTTGTATTAAAAGTGTCATAATTTACCGAATGACCCTTTATGACAACAGTCATAAATATTCATGAAGGCTTATTCATGTTCATGACAGGTGTTATGTCATGTTTATGAAAGTGTCATGACAGTTTTATTCCTCCCCCTTCAAATTAAGTGTTACCCAAGTTTCTTCCTTCCTTCCCTGGAGCTTGGAGAAAACTGACCTTAAAATACTGCTGTTAGTTTATATGTCTCTAAACGGCCTGCTATTTTTTATATAAACTATATTTGGATTTTAGACCACACTTTGATCACATTAACTAACATCCCTGTCAGCTTGGAGAGTAACTTTACTCTCACGCAACACAATACATGACTTATTGCTTCTAAAAATGAATGACTAAAATGTTGACTGTTCTAAAAGATGCTTGTAGGCCAAAAGGCAAATGTCATTCAAACATGAGACGGTCTATGGTGATCTGTTGAGATTGCCCAGAATTTGGGTCTGAATTTAGTTTAGGTTTAGCATTAGCATTAGCTTTAACATGGACGATAATGGAATAAATGTCCCATTTCTCCTTGAACGTTGTCAAACAATCCATGAAACAGGATGAACTACATGAAGGCGTTTCTGTTCGGAGGCTCTGAGTAGGCGGCCTGAACTCCCCAGCTGCGGCGAGCGGTGCTTGCTGTAATGGCGTTACACATGGCTACATTACAAGCAGCTTAGTCCCATTTCACGGCCGAGTCAGATGAATCCCTGTCAACTGCTGCATTACAAGAGTAATGTGTCACGTCTGTGTGTGCGAGGTCGGACTTTTCTTCGCCTGCAGCAAGTACGAACCGAGCAGGAAGCCATCCTCCACAGAGTAAAATGTTATGCTTCATTTTAGTCATCTATTCATTTCAGCAGTAGTTTAAAATATATGAAAATTTATGTAAAGTAAACAGCAGTGTAGGCCACGTGTTAAATCTGACTTTTTTACCCCCACAGTAATTTTTATTTTATGTCAGTTTTGCAATGATAACATAAAACAACATTGTTAACATAAAAACTCTTCAACAAACAAACACATTGAAGCACTTAGGCCACAGTGGATTCTCTGAAACCTTTTTTAATCAACTTGCATCATTTTCTAAACTTGTGTCAAGCACAGGCCAAGACTATCTAAACACTCTGGCATATTCAGGACGAGCAAAACACCAACTAATGAACCTAACTCAAAGAAATTGATTTTAATTCAAAAATAAACACCAACACTACTCAGGATAAGTGCACTCTGCATAATAGAGATCTGACAATATTAACATTGTGTGCCTGCATTATTCTAGTGATTTAAAGATGAGTTCATCCTTCTCTCACCAACACTTTGTGTTTTCTGTATTGCATTTCGACCTGAACATGCAATGCACCCAAATACGCCAAGAAAAGTCCAGACTGCATCTTACATCAGAGCTCTTATTGTGAAGGGAAAGCAACAAAAAGATTCTCTGGTACAACGGCGGCAACAAGTTGAGCAAACAAACCAGACCCTTCTGACGGATCAACCATCCAAATGAATCTTTGCTCGCTGCATTTATGCTCTTTGGTTGTTGAAATATCCCCTCTGCACTTGCACTGCCTTCTGCTGCCGTCTAACACAATCAAATTTTAATTGTCTCCACTGATTATGATTTTAAATGTTAATGTCATTAAAAGTTTAATACTAATTAGATGTTAGTACAGGGCTGCACAGTAACAAAGTTAGTAGCAGGACCAAAAGGTCCTGAGTCAAAATCTCAACCTGGGTGATTAACAGGCTTCTGCATGCAATCATTTGAATCAGCTGTTCTGGAATAGAGGCACATCTAAAACATGCAGAGCAGGGGGGCCTGAGGACTGGACTTGAGAAGCACTGGGTCAACTGAATATGTTGAGCATTTTCAGCAGGTGTGGCTCACTTTCACACTGCAGTGTGTCGAACAACCCAAACCCTTTAGCCCCCACACCTCCAGACAAGGCACTGAGGCCACGTCCACCCAGAGACGATTCCAGGTGTATCCTCCTTGCAGCAGCAAGAGATAAAGAATCCCCTTCGAGAAGTTCTGCTGTCGCCGCTTCATTGGATGCGTCTTTCAAGATGAAATTTGTACAAACCATTTCAAACTTTCTCATCTGTGCTGGACGTGTTGTAGCTTCAGTTTGGTAGGAGGCAGCAGGTCATCTGCTTTTTTTCATGCCACTGATGTCTCCAAGTTAAAGAGGAATGCGTTTGGTGTTTCCATTTCCTTGATCTTGGAAAAGCGAGCTCCAACAAAAGTTCCTTTAGCACTTTACTGAAGAAATTAAATTAACTCTGATCTTTTAAGATACAAGAAGTCGAGCTGATTGTTCTGAGAAAAGCTCTTCAGATGTGTTTTTTTTCTGATCCAATGTCTAAACTACACTCCAAATGTAATTAGTGGACCTGTAATTGTAACTCATGACGACGAATTATTGATTTCAGCTTACCCTACTTTCCAATGCTGAGAGATGGAAACTTATTTTTCTTTGATCTCCTGAGATCCTCAAAACATTTTAAAATGTTAACAAAGAAGTAAAAAGTATTAAGACATTATTTCTTCTCGACGCATCAATTAGGTCCATCTTTGCCAAAAATGAGGCACAAAAATGAAAGACTGAAAATGTATGCAGGACGTCTAGTTTTACTTCCTGTGCTTTAAATAAACGTCCTCATTCTGGACCAAAGTTTTATGAATGTGCATTAATGAATTTCTGCCCTTTCTTTTCAGTCCGGCTGCACAATATTAGGAAAACCTACGATGTGCGATAACAGTTCTTAATATTGTGATGATGATGATGATGATGATGATGATGATGATGATGATGATGATGATGATGATGATGTATGTCTGGCAAGATATGAACAAGTCAGTATGCAGCATTAATGTCTTTCTGCTTTGGGTTCATAATAAGATAAAATAAAATCACATGTCATTTCCTTTCCAACATGACAGTTTTATTATTAACAAAAAGCAACAGGGAAAAGTACTGTATTAGAAGTCCAACAAAAACTGCATGTAATAAAGTTTCCTTATGGCATTAAAGCACTATAAAACATTTCTGCTCTAAATACAGGAATACACTCTTTTTTTTAAATTAATGACAAAAGAGTCGGGAAATAAGCTAAAGAACTTTAAATAAATGTCAGCATAACATAAATCCACCTGCAAATTCTCTCATTGCAGTTATCAGACATTTTCTCCCGTCACCCAGTGGTAACGATACCAAGCTGCTATAATAACAGAGTAGGAACATTACTAGGTCAAACTAGGAGAAAGGTAAAAATTGTGGGGAAACAACTGTCTGCCTTTCTGAGCAACAATTAACAACAACGTAGCAGATCTCAAGAAATCCTTTTTCATGGACTTACGGCGAGCCATGTTACTGGCATAATGTATCGTGCAGCATGTTTATTTGCAAGGTTGACATGTTGCTGTATTTCCTGAGTGATTCTCGCCCAGCCGTGGGAAGGTCATCAGGTCATTTGGTGGAACCTCCACTTTACCAAAGACGATCCTCACTGTTTAAAGCAGTGGACAGCAAATTAAACTGGACTCCTCCAGCTTATGACAGCTGGACAAAAGACAAGGCAGGACGTGAAAGTTTGTCTTGAAGGAATTGCCCAGTGATTTATTTGCCTTCTTCATGGTGGCACTGGGTGAATCATTGGTCTGGGTCTCCAGGTCAGATGAGTGTCCTTCCTAAAACAGAGGAAATGATACAGAAACCTTATCACAGCTAATGTAGCTGGCTTTAATCCGGGATCCATGAAGAACGCCACTTCCACAAGTTTTTATGTTGCTGGATTTTTGATATTTAGTGTTTGGGTAGTCGAGGATTTTCTTCTTAACTGACCTTAAGTCAGCACTGACGTCTTCATCAGAGGAAGGACTGGTTTCAACACCCGGTTTACAGACTGTAGGACGTCAGGATCCCTCCGGGTGGGAATCAGACGGCTTGACTTCCTGCCTGCTCAGAGGAATAAGGTCAGGACTCTCTGAATCATCTTTTGCTTGGAGCTCCACCTGGTTGGGCATTCTGTGATGAGCGACTGCTCTGAGAGGTTGTGCTCCCGCTGTGCCGATTTTTTTCAGTGCCTTTTTTCTGTTTTGTAAAACCCAGTGGCTCAGGCAATGCGGTCATCATCTCTGACTGAGTTTTCTGGAGTCAGAGGAAGAGACGAGGCAGACGTTCATCTTTAAGACCCGTCTATCAAAAGCAATATGAATTCTAATTAAAGCAACAAAAAAACAAATCCTGTGAAATTCAATTAATTACAAGGCAGCATGCCGTCCAATACATTTTTCATCAGTTTAACGCTCTGTCATACAGTATCAGTTTGGTAAATTCATCCCCATCTACAGTCTCTCCACTCGATTCTCTTGCATCAGTCTTACTACAATGACAAAAAGGTAATCTAACAATGACAAAATGAGTGTAATTCTTATGAATTTTATCATAAAAGTCTTCATTTAAGTTGATCTAATCAAAATAATTTGATTGTGTAGAACATCGTTATAGTGCTAAGCAGACCGATGTTTTCCAGCAGTCATTCATACACTTACAGATTGCGAGGCGAAAAATGTCAATAAATCCTTAAAACTAAATATTACTGGACATCTTTTCAGTCCTTCCAGGATTATGAGATACTTTTTGTGATTTTTTTCCCAATAAAAATCAAAGTGTTTGTGGTACTTTGGAAATATTGGCGCTTATCAAATGTGACTTTTTATTACTAGCTGAATAAATCGTGGAGTATAATGTGACATCAGTTAAAGCTGAGGCAGCTGGTTAGCAGAATGTTTTTGACAATTTTTGAGAAAAAATCTGCACTAAACTCCCAGTTTTTAGTTCAATTTGTTGATGTTTTGTGGATTTCCACAATAATCCTTAAGAAACTGGAGGGACTGATTGATATAATTTGGCTGTAAACAGATAAAAACTGCATTGATTTGATTGATAACATAATATTTAAGCACATTAATGTTTAGTCTGGAATCTAGAGGGCCAGATAAAAAGCTGTGGCAGGCTTAATTCGGCCCACGGGCCTCGAGTTTGACACCTGCACTCTACACTAATAATGTAAAGAATTCATTTGTTTTAAAAACTCTTTTTATCCTTCTTAGTACTATGTACTAAGAAGGATAGTACCTTCTTAGTACCATGTTTTGTTTTCCAAACAAAACATGGTACTCATGTTGAAAAAAAAAACACTGTTTTTTTTTTCGACAGGAGATCCTCACTAACCACTCTCTGTATTTCCTTCACAGACTGAATAAACCTGTCAAATTTACAAAAACAAATTTTCCATAGCCATCATCCAAAAAAAAAAAAAAAGACAATTTGATGTGACAGAATACACATTTTCCTCTTGGGGAAAATCAAAATCAGATTCATACACACTGTCACCATGGGAACCAGCCTGCCCCCTTGACCATCCCTTCGTTCTGCCACTCAGTTTAACCTGCTCAGTGTTGACAGACACACACTTTTCTTTAGACTCTTCCTGATTCACCTCTGTGTAGCTACAGAAGCCTTTGTGGCTGAACTGCATCCGGCCCAAATAAAGAGCATGAGAGTCCCAGGTCAAGTCTGCAGCTGACTCATGCAGGTCACAGTCTTGAACCTTTCTCTTTTTTTTTTCTCTCTTAAACACATTCACTCCGGCTCTATTTCTGGAGAGCCCGCTCTAAACACACGTCGCCCCGATCAAAGTAACATTATTGATATTTTACAATTCTTTTAAAAGGTGTTTTTGTTTGTTGAAACTGCCAGCAAAAAGAAAGGGGATTTCAAAATAACTTGGAAAATATGTGCTTACGTTGCTTTTTACAGGAAATACTAAAGGGGCAGTATTATGTGTTTTCCAGACACAAAGTGCCATTTTATACCACAGTCAAATGTCTTAACTTCATTTGTTATAAAGTTGCTATAGATACTAAATATGACTTAAAAGAAGTTTGTCTTTGATGTTTAATGCCTTGAAACTGGGCCTCTGTTTCTGTCTATTTTTGTTTGTTTGTTTGTTTGTTTATGTTTTATTTTCGTTATGGGGAAACACTGATGTTCTGTCTTAAAACTTTTTGCCCAGAAAAGCTACAGGTGGCTCTTATGTACTCCTGGTGTATAATAGGACTGTGAAAATGATTAAAATAATTTAAAAAATAAAACTATTTTACATCATCTTGGAAAATCGACAGAATTCCATGTTCTTTTTCCATAACTTTACCCAACATGTTGATTTGGAAGCATCTCGTTTCTGCGTTTCTGCATTATTATATGTTTTAATGTTTCCTTCCGGATGCTCAGATGACATAATTGGACATAATTGAATGCTGTGCTGCCGCCGCTCTTTTAAAAACATGACTGGCCTTTATGTTCTCTACCTTATAAACAGCAGAGTGTGCTCCGGAGTTATGGCTAAAAACCGACATGACAAAACCACTCATTTAGAAAAAAAAAAAAAAAAAAAAAAAGCAGGTTTTTAGCAGTCTGAAGGCATTTTGAGACTGAAATAATGTTCAGTTATTTCAGCCTGGCTTTAAAGACCATCACTGCCTGGAATCAGCAGCGTTTCTTTGTGACATCCTGCCTGCCACAAACTCTGTTTTTCTGATGTTTATATATTTGACTTTAGCTTCCGACATGGCTGAAAATAAAATCCCGTTATCTCAGCTGGATGATTGTCTTGGCATGAAAGCCTTTGTCCTGACCTGGCCCAAGGTGGGAAGTCTTGGTGCTGCAGGTTTGATGTTTTCTTTCCTCCATGGTGCTCAGTTCTTGGCTCTGCATTTGCTTTTCTTGGCTGCCTCTATAGTGAGCAAACACAGCATCTCTTTTCATTCTGATGCACATGATTGCCAGGTGTAAATACTCGGAAGCAGATCCGGTAAAAATGAAGGACACTTGAGGTGTCGTTGGGAGGTTAGAGAGTGTTTGGTATCAGTTCTTTGGAAATTAAAATAAAAAAGAAGATCAGAATCCGTTTGTTTCACTCGTGCCTCTTTTATTAAACCTGAAGATCTTGGTCAAAATGTAAAATAATAAGGCAAACAGGTTAGGGATGCAAGTTATCGATTTATGAATTCATCTAAAGTTGACCGATTTAATCAATTGACAATTAATTGATGAACAAACATTACCTTAAAAACCTGAGCTTTTCCGATGGTCGACTGTCTTTTCGTAACACGACGGGCTAAATTTTTCACAAGATGCTAAATTTTAAACAATAAGCTCATCGTTACATTTTAATAATATTTTTGTGTATTAAATACCTACTGAATAAGCAGAAAATTGTGGCTTTTCTGCATCATTAAACTGTGGCATATACATTAAATTAAGACTAGAAAATAAATCCGTAATATATATCATAATAGACACGTGGTCAATATCAATACATAACACATCTGATCCAATATTCACTGAACTCCCATCCAGAACAGCACAGCATTCTGGGAGATGTAGGCAGAGCTTCATAACTGCTCAACCTCTCATGGTGAGCTAAGCAAGGATGGTGGCATCAACTAACTCACTCACTCACTGTGTGGTTACCTAGCAACAATGCGTAACTTGTGCAGCAGCAGTTTCAGGTTTTGCCATCATGCCTCAACAAAATAAACGGAGGAGTGAAAACTGAATCAAATGGGAACCGTCTCACCAGCAGCTTGGCAGCATTTCAGGTATTTAAAACAACCCCCCCCCCCCCCCAATAATTATAGATATCGACTGACATGAACCTTTCGAGTGCATAAAGTGCGTTTTGCATCCCACAATGCAATCTGTTTGGACAGTTTCCCGCCATTATTGCTTCTCTTCCATCTGGCCCCACATAAGGATGACCAGCAGCTCCCTCTTCTGGATGGAAGGCACACTGCAACACTGGAAGAAAGTCTAAGCAGACGTTATGAATCGAATGGGACTGATATTAATCTAATAAACTACCGATCAAAAATAAGTTTATTGTCTACATCCTTAAATGGGTACATGGAGTTCATAAAAGGCTTGTGAAGACGTGCAATGTGGCTGAGTAAGGCTTTAGCTCAGAGCGGTGATAAGTCTTTGGTTGGAGCTGTCAACAGAGTGAATTGTCTGGGACAAGCAGAAAGTCTAAAAATGCCCCGTTCTTTTTTATTTCTTTGTTTTGTCAGTCAGAAGCACTTCTCAGCATGTATGCTTCCACAACCAACATGTCATGTGAAGACAGACAAAGAGCTGGGAAAGTAAAAAAAAAAGAAGAAAAACACACACCTGTTGGGATTTTCTACAGTTGTTGTCTTTTGTTTACATAGAAATCATTGGTATGGATGTCAAATGTTATGATATGATTAGTAATAATTAATTGCACCAGTTTTAACTTCCTGCCTTTTCTTACAGCTGTACACACAGGATCAAAGCTGTATGTATGTTTAAGCTAAAATATCCTCGTGATCGTATGAATCATTTAATAAGTGGTGTGAAAGGTTTGAGAAAGTGGTTCAACTTGGGAATCCCAAATCCTATTATTTTCTTGTCAGTAATCGTGACAGGCTGTTCGTTTCTGTTTGCCAGAATAAAAGTGATTTGTTTGAAGTCGTATTTGAAAGCTCAGAAAAACAGGAGAGTCCAAAGAGTTTGGGGAGGATTTAGGGAGAAAAATAAATGTAAATGTAAATGCTCTCTACATAGTCCCTTAAAATGTATAATACATCATTGTGACTAATTTTCTCAGTTGATCGGGACATTATGATGCTCTTTTTTTCTCTTTAACAATTGATATGTTGTTCCCACAGCCTTCTCTGTCTCCACACAGGATCAGCAGCGTTTCAGAGAACTGCCACAATGTTCTGACAACACCTGACCGAAACAGATCCATTTTTATCAATTATTGATTACAATTTACTCCCAAGGCCATTTGTGTCTCACATGGCACAAATGGCCTTTAAAGGTCTTCTGTGTCTCGTTTCTGTTGATGATCTTAGCGCAGTGAGGCAACAATATGGCTCCTTTAAAATTTGACTTAGTGATTGTTTGGGTTTTTTTCTTGAGGTTTCAATTAATCATGTTCAGAATGGTTATAACCATTCGAGAAACATCGTTAAGATGAAAACCTCTGAAGAAGACACAAAGAGCAACTTCTTTCTTCACAAAATGTGAACAGAAATGGAGTGATGTCAGATGTTAGCGGCTGTAAGATTTCTCCTCTGTCTCCTCTCTAGACCACGAGCCGTTTCCAGCTATAGACTGTTTACCCAGAATGCGCTGTGCTGTCGTCTGCTTCCTGTTTTGGAGCGGCCTCTGATCCACAGATCAATCGAACCAGGACCAAGTTTTCTTTTGGGTTTTTTTTGTTTTTAGTTGATCAGGGTTCACTGTTCTGGTCCTCATCAGAGTTTGATTACACATTCACACCCCCTAAACGAAACAAACTTTCGAGACAAACGAACTGGAGTCGGGTTGAAACAAACTGAGCAGGGTTGGTGTGAATGCATGCGCACAGACTGATTTTTGTGAGGAATTTAAAAAAAGGTCAGTGAAGCCTCCCCACCTCTACAACAGCAGAAAATTAAACATGGACTTCAGCACAGGTTAGCACTATCTGTTTGAATATTAGCATTTTTGCTGATAGCCACATCACAGCTCTGTCCCCTGGAGTACAAACAGACGTTTGGTTGATATGTAATGTCCACCGGCAGACTGCTCTTCCAGTAACATGTAATATGTGCTTCACATTTTGAATGAGCGAATGAACTAACGTCAATGCACACTGAAACCGTTCAACGGAATAAAATGAGAGAACCAGTCGGTACAAATAAAACCTATCTGACACATAATGGTTCTGATCAAAGGTATTAGGATTTTTTTTTTTTACCTTTTCTGTTTTTTTTTTCTGTTTTAAAACTCTCAGAGTAAAGCTGATCAAAGTCAACCTAAATCTAATAAATCATAAGGAAGATTTTAAGAAAAGTGGAATTTGTCTCTATCATAGAGAGATTTTTTTTTTATGCTGGAAGACCTCGGTTGACCTGCTCAAACATTTATTCATGCATTGAATTAACTGAAACAGTTTCTTATTGTTGATTTAAATTATAATTCAATTTGGTTTATTTATTTAGAGCAAATTCACAACAAATATTGCCACCTTCCTAAAATATTATGTCATTTTTTGCCAAAAGTGATTTGTTTGTTTTGTTTTTGTTTTTTGTTTTTTGGGGGGACAAGGGGGGTTTGTTGTTGTTTTTTGCCTAAATCATTTTTGGCAAAAAAAAAAAAAAAAAGGCTCAGGCCATTATTTTAGAAAAGTGGTGAGAAGTTGAGTCTCAGTAAGGAATAAAGTGATTTTGCTGAATATCAATTATCATGAAATGATAATTTCCATTTCTGTTTTAGTAGCAAAACAAAAACCTGAATCTAATTCCAACCGCTGTGTTTTATTTAGACACAATCAAGGAAGAGCTGCTGCCATCTGGCAAACCTGGAACGAGAAAAGTAAGAAGGTGGCAAAGCAAATCGACCTGAAAGAAGCTTTGGGGTGATGCAGCCGAAACGAGCACCGCACAGAGACGAGAACCTATAGAAAGCGGAGAAGGAGGAAAAGTCAAAGCAAAGGTTGTGTCTGCTGTTGGTTCTCGTCACAGACTGCCTGTCTGGGCGTAACCGAGTCACCGACGTGTCAGACTTGTCATTTTGTAAACAAAGAGTGCAAGATAAGACTCGCTGCCCCTGGAAATGTCAACGCCGCACCTGGCTCACATCCTGGGAACATCAGGAAAATATTTCTAAACATGTTCCAGTTTTGGGATGCCAGCCAGGAAAACGGGGGTTGGAGGTGCTGGGGGGGATTGAGGGGTTGAGGGGAGAGACTTTGTTACAGCAATCAAAGACAAAAGGAATGGCAGACACCCACCGCAGTCGCAGCATGCACACTGCAGGTAACAGTGAACATGGCAGGAACGCTCCGAAATGGCAAAGTAGATAATACCTCAGTTGGCATTATCCAGAGAAATTCAGTGAGGTTGGACCCCTCAGATTGAGGGGTGGGAGAGGGGGCTTCAGAACGATTAGGAAGGCTAAACGGCTGCTGCTGTGAGCTCAGCTTGATGCAGGATTCCTGAATGGGTTGTCACATTCTGCGACTCTTTGCTTTCTCTCCAAAGGGAGCGTTGTACTTATTAAGCCGCGGCATCACAGGTATTCAGATTTCTGGCAGTGCAGCTATAAAACCTTTCTTACAGACTTCATTAGAGCGCCGGAACAGCTGGATATCCCTTAAACATGGCCACAGGTTTATGTTTTTTTTTTTTTTTTTTCTTTTTTAAGACTGATGTTGGCATCTCAAGGGAAAAACAAACATGGAAAAGCATCATAGCATCCAGCAAATGGTGGAAATACCTAAAAGTTTCAACTGGCAGCATTTCTCTTTTGGTTGAATCGTGTTAGTACACATATTTTTGTCCAATATTCAAACTTTTTATTCTTAGATTTCAAGGAAAGTATGTATAATACTTTATTTCCCTCATAATGTAGTCAGATAAAGGACTGACTCTGTCCATGGTGCTGAAATCTGACCTTAAGTCAGGAGGGAGCCAAACAGCTCCTCGTTTTTGGGGAGAAAAGTTCTGGTTGTGTAGAGAAACTAGACAGAGATTGAGATTTATAAATGAGCGAAACAGAGGAGACTAAACCTAAACATGCAATGGTCTGAATGTTTTATTTATTTATTTATTTATTTTGGACAAGCTTTAGTCTCTCTGGTCATTAAAATTCAGACTATAGCTTACTGTAAGTAACTAAAAAAAAAAAAAGAAACAGTTGTTAAATGATGTTTCCATTTCTTCGGATCAAAATGTTTCCAAACCAAGCTGACACTATATAAAAAAATAATTGCCTGCTAAAACTACTATCTGGTTGCGCCTGTCTTGGCAGTGACAACAACCATGAAGTGTTGGACGAATTTAGTCCCACAGTTTGTGGTAGGATTGCTTGAATTCAGCCATTTTTCAGGTATATGGCAGCAAAGCAAGCATAGACTATCAAACTACCACCAACATGCCTAAAGGGGCAGCATTATATGTTCAAATAACACAATCAAATAAAAATGTTTCCTTCAGCTGTTATAAAAATGTTACTTAATGACTTATAAGAAATGTGACTTCATAACTGAACGCCTTGAAATTGGGTCTGTGTCTCTTAAAACCTCCGGCTCTTTCTGAAACTCCGACTTCAGGAAGTCGTCACAACATGCCTGCTCTATTAACCCCTTAAACACATTTTCACCATTGTTGTACAGAAGTAGCTCCTGTAATACGTTTGGCAGATGCAAAGCTTGGAAAACGCAGCTCTGAGGTGGAACTGCGTCCTGAAGGCGGGGCTAGGTCCATCGAGGTGTTTTTCACAGCTGAAAGGTTGCCGTGGGAGACTATAGGATTTCTCAAACATGCATGAAAGACTCAGGGTAACAAAGGGTAACAATCCAGGTGTGCTTTTTAAAGAGGGAATAACATTATAACATGATGTAAAGCTCAAAAATGTTAATGTTACTTAGTACTCTTTATTTAAATGTTAAGAACATTTTCCCCATTCTTAAAAAAAACAAATCTCTAGCCTCTCTTTCAAATGTTAATGCCTGAAATTTTATTACCAAGAGACATACAAAATGTATATTTCCAAATAGATGTTTTGCTATTTGGAATTCTATTTCTAAATTGATCTTTTGTGTGCTTTTATTTCCGAAACCTTAAAAGTCCATGTTGATATTGAAGAAGCCAACAGTTCTTACCGAAGAAAGACAATCGCTAATATCTTAATCAGACCTATCATTGCATTTAGCATCTTGTCATTTGATCCAAATTTTTGAAGAGACGAATATTGAAAGGTAGCGACTGGTTTCTGTGCTGTTTGTAATAAAAGAGTACCTAAAATTGTAGCCAGTGCCAACAGAAAAGAAAACAGACAACAAAACAACTGAATACTTGTTAGGACAAACTGCGGTGCATTTGATAGCTTCTCTGCAAAACTGATGCAACACAGCAGGTACATTTCTGTTAGGCAGGGAATTATGGGATGGTGAAAACCACTTCACTTTTCTCCACTCTACTGTTTCCTCCATAATAAACACACAACATCAGAGTGAGTCATTCACTGTTGTTCATGAAGAAACAATGAACTGACATGAAAGAGCCAGGCGAGAGAACCTCGTTAAATGCTTGAATCTTATAACCAATGATCAGAAAGAAAAGTGCGATGCAGACACTTCTCGCCTCCTCCCTGCATCTGCATGTGAGCCGCACAGACGCAGGCGATTCAAACTTCCTCGTGATCTTGCGATGTTTAATGTTAATGTTAATGTTTAATGTTCCACTTCAATGATCAGCAGTTCATCGCAAGCAGCCCACGTTCATTAGACAGAAATCATTTAAGATGCAACGCTCATCTAAGGAAACAGTGGGATCAGCTACAGCTGCTTAAAAATATTTAGTGATTCAGAAGCTCTAAGCGTTTTTCACGGTGTCCTGCATCCTGTCACAAAGCAGACAAGCTTAAAATCCATTCTTTTTCCGATGAAGTCACCCCTGATATTAAGGCTGCAGGCAATACCGATAGCCTGTCCTCCAAATGCCAGAGCGGGCTCAGCGGACAGAAACCAACATTAGAAGAAGGCAGCTTGTGTCCATTCAAAGCGTCTTCCTTTTCCTTAGACTGTCTCAGTGACATGTGGTGAGATTAATGAATCGTGAAGCTTTCTCTTCTCTGGAGTCGGATCTACAAATATATGAAATCCAAAGTCGCAGCCCATGTTTTTGACCTAAATGAAGACATAGTTTGTTATTTTAATCAAGTCAGTACTCAGGGTTTCCCCAGGTGTATTATAAGCCTGGCGGGTCACCAGAGAGGACACAGTTAGGAGGGGAGGGGCAGAGGAGGCGGGGCTTGCTGGGTCGGGAGAGGAACCCGTGATAACTGCTTGCAATTCTAGTTTTTTCTAGACTGGTTGATGTTTTTAAGTTAATGTTTATAAATCAACTTTAAAAACATTATTTTAAAGTTTTTATTTAAACTTTAAAGTCATGATCTTACCTGTATTTGTCTATGCGCCGACACAAACACCTCTGTCACTTTGTTGTAAAATTGTCCTTCTTTGCCTTCATTTTTAAAAACTCGGCAGCTTTAAAGGAGTTGATCGCCATAAGGAAAGTCAAACCTGGATCTTTATTATATTTTGTTGTACTTTTGTAATTGTTTTCTGCTTTTTTAATGCATAGAACATAATGCAGAACAGAATGCATAGAATATGGGGCTCAGTGGTGCCCCCTATCAGTGCTGTGTGGTACTTTGTGCCTCAACCTGCCAGTTTTGACTGATCAGACAGACAAATTACATCACCTAATTTCATCAATTATATAGACAGACTAGAACGTCAGCATATGTAGCGCGTGTGTACTCAATCGTGTCAAGTATCATCTGCCTAATTCATTCACTGCATTCGAAACAGCGCCACCAGAGGCGAGGTACAGCACTGCACTGCCTCGCCCTGGACTTCTTTGACGTATTTGAACAAGTAATGCAAAAATTTTAACCATAAAAAAGTTGAAATCATACAGAAAACAATATAGAACAGTCAAGGGGAGAATTTTTTTTTTTTCTTATCATTTTCAGAATTTCTTTTTCACCACAGTTGCATGCCACTGGTGTCTGTGTGTGTTGTTGCTCACCCAAAGAAGTCACCAAAGTTGTATTCAAATAAGAGTCAGTTTAACTTTACTGTTAACTTAAGTCAAGTTAAGACTCAGGTTTGCCCAACCTTAGTCAAGAGCAAGTCAATGGAGTCAGCCTCTCTAACAAAGGACAACGCAAAAATAACCAACCAATCATAAAGTAGCAACCAGAAGTTTTGTACTGCTTCACATAAACACATTCAGACTAATAAATATTGGACATGGCTGACTACCAACACACTCGCATAAATCTGCATGCACAATCTGAGAGCTGCTGTTGGACCTGTCAGGATTTTACACTCATGTCAGAGTCGAAGTAAGCATGAAAACAATTATCAACCCGCGTTTCTGCCCAGGGCTTGTTTCAGAAACAGGAATCACTCTGTGGACACAAATTTACCGAGGTATGCAATATTCACTCAACTTTGGGAGCTGAAGGCGAAGCTTTATCAGCTTACCTAAGAAATCCTCAACGGCCCTTTTCAGGCAATTTATGACAAACGGTTCTCTTTCTCCTCAAACAAGAAACTCTGAGCAAGTCAAGCAGTCCAGATATATAAGAAGAAACCTCTTTAAACGGAAACATCACTGCGTAAAGCCTGTAAATATAACCAGAGGTGCTGATCCCTGCCTTTCTCACAGAAAGGTGCAGATCCAATTTAAAATATGACCAAGTAAACAACATTTGTGCTGTGCTTGATTCTTTTCAAAATAAGATCATTAAAAATATTGAAAATACTCAGGTGAACCGAAACTACTCAAACACACAGATACACACACACACACACACACACACACACACACACACACACACACACACACACACGCATACACACGCACGCACACGTGTCATCACACACCGACAGGCAGCTGAATGCTGCTTAGTGAAAACAGCTTACTGATTAAAAATTACGATTCAGAGTCAGCAGTGCAAGAACCTACAATGTCGTCAAGTCCAACCTGTTGGAAATCATGGACCAAGTCACATGGATTTCTAAACATCTGTAAAAAAAAAAAAAAAAAAAAAAAATCCCATATCTCAACGCTGTGCGTTAATCCTGCTTTGTTTGTCCCCATTTTCTGTTTCATAAAGGGACATAAAGCGTTATTTGCCAGGCGGCAAAGTGCTTGTTAAATGCGGAGAGGGAAAATTGCAGTTTTAAAAAAATAAATACTTTTTAAAAAAGGGGAAAATAGGATTGTGATTATTGTATAACAGCGTCACTTTTGTCAACTCCTAACTTATAAAACAAACCACTATAAAATAAAAACATAAAGAAAGTTGTGTTCCCAAAAGTTAAAAAATGTTTCCTGTTTTCGTTGTTATTCTAAGTTTAATTTGTCTCCTTTTTATTGTTACTTTTAAATTTAGAACAGTAAAACATTTTTTTTACTTCTATTTCCATATTTTATTGGAAAATGTTTTTGGTAAAATATATATATATATATATATATATATATATATATATATATATATATATATATATATATATATATATATATATATATATATATATATATATATATAAACGGGTTTCAACTCATGTCACAGCAACAACAACAACAACAAAACCTGAGTGAGAGCAGAGGCTAAAAACGACATTAATCTTAATTAATCGCAGGAAAATTAGTCGGAACGTGAGGGGGGCATGTCTTACCTCCGCGGTGTCAGGGGCTCCAGCGACTCTCCAGAGAAGAACAAATACAGTGAGAAGTACCGAGCTTCACTCTGTCAGGAGTGGCGGGAATAATCTGCCGAAAGAAAACCCTGACTAATGAAGCTGTTAGTTCATTTTAAGAAGCTGTTAGTTGGTAATTCATGAAGTAGTCTGGGCTGCTGTCTGGCGGTGCGCTGCCTCGAAGAGACTCCTCTCAGACTGACTCTGAGCTGAGGAGACCTGACGAGGAGCGGAGCGGAGTGAGAGAGAGAGAGGCGCTAGAGCCGCGATTAATGAACAGTTCTATTCATCCACCGAAATCCACCGAATCAAAGAGCAAACGCAAAAAAGAGGCTATTTGAACCACTTGCGAAGGGCGGACTAACTTTTAACCTTTCTAATCGATTAATAAAAGACAAATCTTAGCTTTTGTTTTCTATTTGAATCGTTCATATCGAAAATTTTGAATCGATTTAACATTTTTCAGGGAACGGTTCCCTGGGTGGTGTGTATATAGTTTTTCGCAAATATTTTTATGAATCTATAACAAGAATTATACATTCTGCTAAGCAATTAACCGAATTTCTACCTTTGTGAGGCAAAAGTTTTCAATCATTCAATCAAGTTTATTTTGTACATTTCAGCAACAATGCATTAAAAGTGCTCTGCGTCATAAAAATAAGAAAAAGTCATAAAAGACTCTATACAGTCAAACATTAAGAAAAGAAGTAACAAGCAGTACATGTTGATCAGTCCCATCATCAAAACCATTGAATATGTTGGTCCAGTATGGTTCAAAACAGCTTTGGTTTTAGCCTCATTTTAAAGGGACTAAGTGTTTCGGCTGTTTTGCAGTTTTGTGGAAGTTTGTTCCAGATTTGTGGAGCAAAGCTGAATGCTGCTTCAGCACATGTTTGGTTCTGGTTCTGGGGATGCACAGCAGAACCAGAACCAGAAGACCTGAGAGGTCTGGAAGGTTGACTCAACAAGAACAACAGTTACAACATATCTTTAATATATTAGACCTATGGTGTAATCCATGAGGATTTGCACGAACTGGGTTATTGACTCCGGTCACTTGCTAAATAAATGTAGAAAAAAATACACTTAATATCAACTTTTATACTTTAAATAGGG
This sequence comes from Poecilia mexicana, assembly GCF_051168715.1. Classification (NCBI taxonomy): domain Eukaryota; kingdom Metazoa; phylum Chordata; class Actinopteri; order Cyprinodontiformes; family Poeciliidae; genus Poecilia; species Poecilia mexicana. The sequence goes on along the minus strand of NW_028263378.1, from coordinate 28,037,137 downwards.
TAACACAATTACACTTTCATTAATCAAAGACTAAGAAGATAGTCCGAAACAGCGATTAATGCCAGCATATTTGGCTTCTTTGTCAGCTGCACTGCTATTGACTAAGAACAGGGCTGAGAATATGATTTGCTTTCTAAGAGTGCATTAGTTGTTTCTCTATTTTAACATTGTGATTTTCTGATAATTGTTAACTGCAAAGCATCCACTGCATTCTGCACTTCATGCACCGCTGCTGGCAGATTGTGCCTGGTTCTTTTCAGCCAGTCCACCAGTCCAGGGTGAGCTCCGAGGTTAGAGATCTTTTCCTCATCTGCTGGTAATGTGGAGGACATGTTTTGGGGGGTTTAAAGATGACCTCATTACTCTGTGAAATGTTGAGCAGCATGACCATGGAGTGCTGCGATCAGAGCCTGAGATATCGAACTCAAACTTCCACTATGTTGGCTAGAAAAAAATGTTCTTAAACCTGTGAGCCGCATGACTGAAATCAGATGTTAGTTTTGAGTTGTACATCTTGTTTATGTGAGTTTTTTTTTGTCTGATGTGGCTTTAAGGTCATCTGCTCCAGAACAGGATTAGTGACATATTGAGAGAAGTTCAAGCTCAGGGCTTTCTGTCTTTCTAAATCGTCAAACTTTCAGTCTTTCTGCATCCAAAATGGCTGTTGGTGTATGTTTACCACCTACATGTAAAGCAACGCTAAACGATGCGAAAAACATTGTGTTGCACTTTCATGGCAGAAAAGGTTCAGTGCTTTTTGTTTGAACTGAGGTTCTTTGCAGTTATCAGTTATAAAACCCTGATATGTAAAAAAAACAAAAACAACGAGACGCCATGTCACCATTATGATGTTCCAAATAAAAGTACATTTTTGGGAGTGGTGTAAGTTAACAGTTCGTCAGATGTGCTCCATCGGTTTTAGCTGACTTTAGCAGTTAAAATAACTCAAAGGGAAAACTTCAATATCTTCTGTCACTTGTTTGATGTGGCCCAGGGGAAGACACTTAACAGAAAGTTATATGATTTTAATTGACCTCCTCCTGTGGAGTCGCCTATAGCCGCACGTTCTGACAGCGGACCATCAAAGGAACACAGAAAACAACTTTAATCCTCAGATATTTGACCATTAGCCAAAAACCCACAAAATGAAGAAATGAAACTCCACCTCATAACCAGACAAGCTTTCTGAAAAGATAGTGATTAAAATGATCCATGTAGTTAAACAGACTCTTGTTTTTCCTCCTCTGAAGAAGTCTACTCATTATTTATCGATGAACGCAGAAGTGCAGCGCGCTTCTTGCTCTCCAACCTGCCATGTACCGTTCTTTACAGTCGTGTTCTTCCCCACTTGTAATATCTCCACCTGCACGACAGAATCTTTGCTTTGTAAATAATTGAATGCAAAGTGAACTTAAAACGATCAGGACTGAGGCTGAAACTAAAGTTTTGGTGTGACACCTGTATTGTTTCATGCAGTTTTGCTGATGCAGACCACACCTCAAAAGTAAAAGTAAGAGTGGGAAAAGCAAAAGGGAGGCTAGGGGGGTCACTGAGGATATCTGTGCACATTTCAAAGCAGCTTTCCAAGTAGTACAAGCCTTCAGGTCGGTTGAGGGGAACAATACTGGGAGATTTCGGCTGTGAGGATTTTTCATGTAGAATCTGTGGAATGAGAATCTTTGACACTGAGGTTGGAGTGGTTTAGGGATGCTGTTTTTCCCCACAATGCTTATTATTTTATAATACCACAATAATGAAAATGCACTACTTCCCATTCATCCTTTATTTTGTAACTTGAAGCTTGTAACTGGCTTTCTTAGGTCATCAGAGATGTTCTGGTTCTTAAGGATGACTAAAGGAAGAGGTTGTGTCTGAGCAGAGATAAGTCAGGTTAGGAGAAACAGCTTGAGTATTGTTTGTGATCATCTGTTTCACTGTCTTGCTGTGTTTTGCAGGAATCCTCCAACTTTCCAAAACACAGATTTTGTCTATTTGTGCTGCAGTCAGTCTTAGGAAACCACTGGCTCTCATAAATATATGAAATCATTTATGGTTCTTGAAGCTGCCTCTGTCAGAGAGGGCAGCTGAGGCTGCAATCCAGCAGCTTGCCACCATGAGTGTGTGAATGTGTGTGACTGAGTGAATGACTGAATGTAGTGTGAAGCTCTTTGGAGTCCTCTGGACTTGATAAAGCGCTATACAGGGCCAAGCCATTTACCGTTTAAGAGAGCAAAATGCTTCTGTATGTCCGTTTTAAGTCATTATAGTCTTGTGAGACAAAAATATTAAAATTAGATCCATCACTGTGGTGATGGATCAATAGATTACGAATTAGTAGTCCTAAATCAACACATTGTTTTAAAAACATTACTTTCTCAAAATAATTATCTTACTGTCACTAATGCTCTACATGGTGAATTGGTTGTTTTGAACACATACCAATTTTTGCTCTTCATTTAGTCTTAAACTAATATGTTTTAGTTAAGTGTTAAATGTTAGTTAAACATATAAATGGTTGCTGACAATCCTACTTAACCAATTTTCCTACAGGGACAAATTTAGCCATGTATCTATCTAAATGGGAGATTTTACATAAGATCAACTATTTTATGTCTTATATCATGTTACAATGTTATCCCCTCATCAACAACATACCTGGAGCGTTGATTTGATTTCTTCATCCATGTTTAAGAAATCCTTGAATCTCCCGTGGCAACCATTGTGCCAGACTGCTTGCTCTAACACAGCGCTGCTTATTTACCCAAAGCATCTGGTTGGAGCTGCGGTCTCCAGCCTAACTTCCACCACAAAGAGCAGACGGCCCCCACTCAGCTCCTCCAGACTAGCGGCAGCAGCACTTAGTAAACACCTGGTGGAACTGTGCGTCCGCTGAGTTTACCATACAAACTACTTCTCAGTCCAACGCTCCTAAGAATAGTTGTAAACTGCATAAAGGCGGAGCATTGCTGTAATGACGTGATGAAGGCAGTGTCAGAACGAGTAGGAGCTTCTTAAAGAGACAGAGGCCCAATTCAAATTTCTTTTAACTTATGTTTGATATATACAGCTAAACGTTTTTATTTGTAAGCAATAACTGAGACCTTGATGTTTGACATAGACGCACCATCCACCACATCTGTTTGGATGCTTGATAACACAAATACTGAGTCATGGGTGCAACTTGTTGCTTTCAGGCATGTAGATGTGGTGAAGAGAACTTGCTGATGTCCAAAAGCAGCCAGAGAATGGAGAAAAAAGGATCTTTGAGAGGCTTCAAAAAAAAATAAAAAAATAAAAAGTTTGCATTATTTTATCAGTAAGTCCCTCTTGGGAAAAAATGTCATTTTGGAGGAAGAACTAGCCTGAGCACAGTGGTGTACAGCATACAAAACAAAATAATTAAAAACTACAGACAATTGAATCATCTTGGAAATCACGTATGTACAAAACAAAAGCTTACAAGAATATCTTATAGGATTAAGACTCCATAAAGTACTTTAGAGGTTTGAGAATTTGACCCTTCAGTTAAATGGCTTTAAGAACAATTTTAATTTTCTTTTTCCATCTTGAACGCAAACATCCATCTTGATGGATGTTTGTGCCACATGGTCTGGTCTCTGTATTGATATACCTTACACATCTACAACATTTCAGAAACCGATCCGAATGAGAAAATCCAAGCAAAGCTGTACAGAGACACATGCGCTGAATTATTGTTTGGAGGTGTTGACTGACATGTCGCATATGGGACAACGCTGTGACCAAAGTCTGCAATATAATGATATGATATTCACAAACAGGGGTGCCATTAGGGGGAAAAGTTATGACAATTCTAAGGGCCCCTGACCAATAGGGGGCCCTCCACAATTTATTTATTTATTTTTTGTTCATAGAAATAAAATTAAAAAAGGGGACCCTGTCAATTACCATATTGTTTTTTCGAAGATTGTTTTTAACAGTAAAAATTTAATGTTACCCCTCCCAGACCAAAAAACACATCCATATTTGCCCCGAACCACCCGTGGATCTGCATGAAATGGTTCGTTCCTGCTTGGATAGCTTGATGGTGATGGTGTTCAGCAGCAGTCAGTAGAAGACGAGAACGACTGTGGCAGCTACTATGCTGCTAAGAAAAATGATAAAATCAGGTTTAAAAAAAATAATAAAAAAATAGAGAGAGGGAGAGAGAGAAAAAGGCAAGAGTGTCAATTTGTAACCCCAGTTTTTCTCCGAGAGAGGTGGGTAGACTGTGTGAGATTATCAACCATTTATCATAGTTAGCTTAGCTACAGATTACTGCTTGCCTCCATTTCACTTGCATTTAATGAATTAAGGAAAAAAAATACCAACATATTCATATATTTAACTTTCCCTTGTATCTTTTACCACTTAACAACAGATGAGTCAGTCAGCAGCAGCTCTAAAACATGTCCCTCCTGACCTTTTCTCTTCTATGTGAAATTAAAGCTGCAGTATGTAACTTTTATAAAATATATATATATATTCACATATTTGTTAAAACTGTCATTATGTTGTGACAGTATGGTATGAGACATAATCTGTGAAAAATCTATTTCCTCTGCCTTCTCCCAGTGCTAGAAGCAACCAGTCAGTGGCAGGAGAGTTTTAGTGCTGTCAATCACAATCTCATGTGGCTCATCCTTCCTCCCCTCGCTCTGTGCTATGCTGCAACTAGCATAGCCTGTTGTGAATGCTCAGTCATTACAGGAAAATAAATGATTACAGGAAAATAAACTATTTTCCTGTAATGATATGCTGTTTCTCCACCATTAGCACATTTAGCAGTGAATGAATGAAGTTGACTGACAGCACTAAGACCCTCCTCCTGGTTCTGATTGGTTGTTTAGGCCAGAACGGTGCATTACTTTAGCTAGCAATAGTAGTTCAGGGAGGAGCTAGAGGAGATTGATTGTTTTCACAGATAATTTGTCTCATAACAAACTGTCACGACATGTGCCAGCTTTAACAAATGTGGAGAAAACATATTTTTATTAAAGTTATATAATGCAGCTTGAATAAAATCCAACAACATAGCATTTTTTGAGAAGTCTGGATTGATTTATGTGTATTTTGCATGTTGTTTTTGACTGTTGCTCGTGGGGAGAGATATTTCAGTAATCTAAAACTAATAGAAAAAATGTAAGCAACATACTTGCATACTGTATGCGGACTGTTGGATGCAAAACTTATGAGCAGTAAATACTGTGCTAGTGTGCTTTGGTTCAATACTAATGTATTGAACCAAAGAAAGCAAGTTGCAAGCCTTTAAAATTTTTATGGGTCAAAAAATTGTAACAGCAGCTGCACAGGGGGGCAATGACATTTTTTGTCAGGGGGCCCAAGATTTCTGACTGCACCCCTGACTGCACGATTGGCCCAATCGAACGCGTTATACCTACGATTTTGGTTGGCTAGTTTGTGGTTTCTCAGGTTTTGAAAATCGGCCGACCATCGGCCGACAATTCTAAAATTGTTTAGTGTGAACTGGGCTTAACGCTGTCGATCAGTGCTTCCCAGTCACCATGGCAACCCTTGATACATAAAATTCTGACGCAATTGGGCAGGCGGGAGAAACTAATGCGTTCACTATAACACTTGCATTCTATTGGCTGAGAGGTTGCCAGGAGACGGTGCTTTTTTGTTCCAAACTCAAGCACAAGTGAGCAGAGATGTTTTAGAACAGCTGTCAAAGGTTACCATAGCATGGACAATCCTATGATGTCACAAGACATGTTATGATGTCACCACAGAACTTCAGTGGAATATTCAGTCGGTCAGTTCTTTAGCTTGTCAGAAAGCACAAGGTTGAGTGGAGACTGCTTCTACAGAAAACACTGGATAATTTGTGGCATATTTTTGAAACTGTTTTTGAGAAAAATGGAAACTCAGACGAAGGAATTCTTCAAACAGGAGACTCGTTGCCAGGAAGATGGACGGAAGAATGAGCAAAATCAAGATGCCTGGATTCAAGGCAAAGATACCCAGAGAAGTAATTCTTTTGAGGAGGAAATTAACAGGCTAAAGACTCTTTTGGACGCAGAACAAGCCAGATTCAACGAGGAACACCGAAGAGCAAATTACTTGGAAGAAGAACTGCACAACGTGAAAATAAAGCTAAAAAAATCGTAAGTTTAATGAAAACACTGGCATTTAACGCCAGCATTTTCGTTCACTGCAAAGAATCCTTTTTTTCAATCCTTTTTTTGCAGTGAGGCAAAAAAAAAGGATTGAATGCCAGTGAGAACATCCTATCCTCTGAGCTCCCCTTGGAAAATAAAACCCTCCAAAATCAACTCAGAACTTGTCAAGAAAAAGAGGCACTTTTACAGAGAGAGATCCAGGAAAGTACGACCTTATATAAAGAAGTTCTGGCTAAGCTTCAAAATGATATTATCAATCTATTAGAACAGGTGGCAACGTTGCAGGAAGAGCTGGAAATAGAAAGATCAGCTAACTCTCAAACAAATACAAACAAGACGTTTTTTAAGATCATAAAAGGTGAAAACACAGCTCAGTGTACAGAGCTGAAGAAGGAAATGGCATTGATGAGAAAGACATCTGCAGAGAAGGAGAGGCAACTACAGGAAGAGCTGAAGAAGATGAGAGAATCCTCCCAGGAACTTAACAGCAATTATCAAACTTCTGTCAAAGTCCTGGTACAACAAGCGGAGTCGTTAAAGAAGAAGCTCAGAAACAATGAAGAAACTCATGCAGAAGTGTTGAAGATGAACCAGACACTTTATGCGGCTCTAGAAGCTGAGAATGAGGCTCTTCGTCACGAACTATCATCCCTGCAAAACGGCACCAGAGAGACGGAGACATGTCTTCAGAGTGAGCTGGACCAAGTCAAAGAGGCAAACCTGGAAATGACCAAGAAATTTGATGTGATGTTTTAACCCTGAAGAAACGGATGAGTACACTGGAGCAGGAGCTGAAAGACGACAGTCTCATGCTGAGTTGGTGAAAATCAACAAAATGCTTTACGCAGAGTTTCAAGCTGAGATTGAAACTCTTTGTCAAAAAATTGCTTCAATGCGAGACGCTACCATAGAGGCAGAGAGATGCATCCAGAAAGAGCTTAAGCAAGCCAAAGAGGCGAATCTGGAAATGGTCCAGAAGTATGAAGTCGATATTTTAGCCCTTAGAGAAGAAATACAAACAATGGAGCAGGAGCACAGGGATGAGAGATATCGGCATGCGGAAGTTGAAATATGTAATGGTAAGAGATCCAAATTCCTCCATGCTGAGAAGAACTGGATGACGTGAAACGCAAGCTCTTTCTAGATGAAGTTAAACATAAAGAAGAGCTGGATGCATCAACAGCTGAAATTGAACGCCAACTTGAACGCAACTATAAGCTCTCTGAGGAGCTAAAACAGAAGGATCAGGAGAATGCCGAAGCAAAGGCTGCCCTCCTGGTAAAGAAGCCGTGACTGAAAAAGCTTCAACATGCTCTGGGTTTGAGGAAACCGGAAAGATGGAAGAAAAGGGAGGCTGAAGACGAAAACGTGTAGGACTTGTTTATGCTTGGGGCCAAGACCATGAATGTTCTCATCATAATGGATGGATGAAGATTTGTAATTCACTAGCAAGGACCACATCATAAAGATAGAAGTTTAAAGATGTATTGAAGAAGGGATGAAGGGAATGAGGGGATGAAGGGATGAAAGAAGGTGAGGAGTCAGTGTGGGGGTGGTCTTTGGGAAAATTGCTCCTCTTTTTTTTCCTGAGCCCACAGAGGACCCCCCAGACGAAACCTGCAGCAAAAGGAGTAAAGAGGTACAGGGTTGACGAAACCTAATGGACTGAGAAGAATGAGTGAGTCAAGTACTCACTGGAAAATTAGAGGTGTGGTCTGGACGTGGTCCTGCTTCCAAACTTAAGTTAACATATTGACTTCATTTCACTAGAACAGACCACACCACGAAGATTTAAAGATTTTTAAAAAAGAGGCATGATGCACAGTGCAGCAGTTGGTAGAACTGTTGCCTTGTAGGAAGAAGGTCCTGGGTTTGATTCCAGGCCTTTTGTCTGCATGGAGTTTGCATGTTCTCCCTGTGCATGGTGGGTTCTCTCTGGGTACTCTGGCTTCTTCCCACAGTCCAAAACCATGAGGTGTGGTCAAGTTAATTAGTATCTCTAAATTCTTCTTAGGTTTGTGTTTATATGATTGTTTGTCTTTGTTTGATGGACTGGTGTCCTGTTCAGGGTGCACCCTGCCTCTCGCCTGTTGACCACTGAAGATGGGCACCAGCATAGACCTCAATGGGATCAGGGTATAAGGATGAATGGACAAAGGGATGAAATTAGATAAATACATATAATTAGAGGTGTGGTCTGGATGTGGCCCTGCTTCTGAACTTAAGTTAACATATTAACTTAATTTCACTAGAACTAGAAGATATAAGTTTAAAGATTAAAAAAAAGAAGGCATGATGCACAGTGGCGCAGTTGGTAGCACTGTTGCCTTGGTCTTGGTCTTGACTCGGTCTCGGGTTAGGTGGTCTTGACTACAACACTGCTATGTGGCTCCTTGGTTGCATGTCCTCCTCCGCTCACTCTCTTTCCATCCCCTTTCAGTTGGATCTCTTTCAAAATAAAAGCCACTGGTGGCAAAAAAGTGAAGTTCATGCTATGTTAGGACAGGAGACGAGATGTTTCCATCCCTGAAATTATGATGCATAGAATTGCATATCTAAGTCTAAACTATGTTACAGTAAACACAATAAAACATACTTTATCTATGGCATTGTTCATGAAAATGGCACATTTCTGATGTATTAAAATTAAATACGATAGTCACACTTAATGATATTGTATTAGCGACTAGGTAATGCATTCAGCCAGTACTTTTACTTTTAATACTTAAGTATTTTTAAAAGCCAGCACTTTTTTACTTTTACTTAAGTACAAATGTTAATGTGGTACTTTTACTTTTACTTGAGTACATTTTTGTCTGTGTATTTGTACTTTTACTTAAGTACATTTTTTGAGTACTTTCTCCACCACTGGTGCGGACAGTAACTCGGCAGCTGCGCGCTGTATTCAAAGTATTAACAGCCAGTCAATGCTTTGTAAAACGTAAATGGCAAGTCCGCTCATTGACCTTGTGGATTGGACATCGAGACTTGCAGTGCAGGCAGTGCGCCGGATGCGCTGTTGTTTTACATTGAGTCAGGAATACCAGTGGTGGAGAAATGACACAATCAAGCAACGAATCTGAAAAAGGGACGAGTAGTTTTGATATTAATTGTCAACACTAGGACAGCAAGATAACCAGGTCCAAGGGGATCACATTTCACAGGTCAGTAAAAAACGTGAATTAAAAAATAAAGAAAGTGGAGAGTAGGTTAGCTATGCTAGCTTAACTTTTATCACCTTAACATGAACTCTTGCTGACAGTTCGGAGTATTTCGGTTCAATTAACACAAAAATAAGGCGACCTACATTTTCTGACAGATAATCAGGAGAGCAGGTGTTTAAGTTAGCTAATCAACCACCGTGAGTGTTCCTTCGTAATGATCGCAAAATGAAAATTCAAAAGCATAAATCTGCAACATAAGAATGTTCTGTTTGGGTTTTTTTTACGTACGTTTTTGCTTGGGAAATGTTTTTGTGTTTTATTATTATGTCTATTTATTGTTGTTTGTTTTAATTCCTGATCCACTTGAACGTAATCTTTGCTCTGCGCTCCCGAGGCTGTTTATTGGTTACCATGGCAACGACTCTGCGCGTTACGTTAAGCTGACAGACTGAGAAAAATAATAATATAACCACCCGTTTTTCTACATTTTTCCCCTGGACGAATTGCATCATTTGTTCGTAGAACGTGACGATATTCAGAGCAATCATCAAATAGAAATATTTCATAAAGCCTATAGGAGCCAAAGTTTGTTAAATTTTAAACTATGATTCCTACAACAACAATTAAGTAAAATTAAATTCAGAAAGTTTTGATGGTATATGCTAGAGTTTAATAGTATATCAACAAGTTCAATGGTAGACGTAACAGAGTTTGATGGTGGAGTAACCTGTGTTTGTGTGAGATCACAGTAATGTTTGGGTTGAGAGGGTTTGGTCATCTTTATGTGAATGAATCTTTGCGTTTGTGTGAAATTACATGTAGGCATATAAGCGCAATTGTAAATAACATCTCATGGGTATATAATGAGACCCGCTGTGATTCGGGTGTTTAGTAGGTGTCCCCTTTAATCTAACTCAAATAGAGAGCTCTAACATGTGTACATCCCTCTGCTTGTCAAAGCGGTTGCCAGAGTCATTATGTCCCCATGTATTCTATTCATCCCACTCTCATAAATGTGATCTTTCTCTTCTGAGCAAATTTATGAAGCTGGCTGAGAAATTATTTAGATTTCCTACAAAAGGCGACTGGCCTCACAGAAGATTAGAGTTATTGTGAAATAATAAATAAAGTTATGTTCCCTGTTACCTTAGACTAGAACTGGAGAACAGCCTCAAGGCTTTTTTTATTTTTATTTTTTTTATTATAGTTGCTTTCCTAATAGTATAATGTAGGAATAATATATTCTATTGAAAGTCTGAGCCTTCTCTGCAACAACGGTCATTATTGTGATAAGTTCAGCTTGTTGATCGACTTAATGTGGTTGAGATTTCCATCCATCCATCCATCCATCCATCCATCCATCCATCTTTCTTTGTCTGAGATTTCGTCACACCTTTCTCTACTTGGCATATCCCAAGTAGAGAAAGGATCCAACGTTGGGTTGTCAGAAAAGTGCTACACTGTTCAGATCTTACCATCCATCATTAGTAACTGTGTATCTTATGATAAGAAAGCTTAAAATCTGTTTTTCACTCTTTAAATTAGAGAAAATGTCTAAAAATTCATTTACTAAACAAATACAGCAAGGTTTGGCAATGTTTTTTTTCCTCTTTTCATTCATAACATGTCTCCAGACAATGTTATTTTTTAATGGAAAGAAGCTGCTGGCTTCAATTTGAGTAAGAGGATTGGTGACCTAAATCGTTGCCAAAAACAAACCTTTAAGTTTCTAAGACATTCTCCTCTTCACAAGTACATCTGGAGATTGTGTTCATGAAAATCTTAAGCAGGATCTGTGGCAGGTGTCTGCTGAAATGCCCCGTCTTCAATGATTTAGAGATCATGATTGGAAGCTTTCACCAGAGATACTCTGAGAATGCCCTGCAAATCATTGCTTTCCCTGTCAAATTGATCTGTTTGAAAAGTTTTGGGTGAAATAGCACCAACCCAAACACAACTTTAAACTTTTCAACAATGGGATGACAGCCTTTTTTTACCTGAGCTTTTGACAAAGAATGTGTCTCCGTGTTAAAAGTTACTACTTAGCACTGCTGCCATGTTGAAGTGGCAGCAGCAAACAGAATCAATTTTCTCCACACTTTCTTCAAAACAAAGTAAATTATACATTCAAGACATGGAGTTTTCTCCAAGGACACAATTAACAGATGAATCTAATCGGTTTCTTATTAAATCAGCTGTGGCATTGACGTGTTAATACAGCGAAGGCTTTCTTTGGTTCTGATGCCTTTCTCAGAAACTTCAAGCTCTGCAAGAGTCGTTTATCTCTACAAGAAAGTCTAACCACTGTACATACCTTTAGGTTTTTGTTGCTGTTGAGAAAGTGAGTTGTGTACTAGCTGAAAAAACCCCATTTCCTTTGGTTCTTAATGAATTTGGTAGCTGGACCTCATTTGGTCTCGGAATAAACCTGAAAAGAACCAAAAATGGAGGACGTAATTCTCTCTTCCACTTAAAATGGCAAGCTTTAATACCCTCATTATCTCTATCGCCACAGCCTGGTGTTTTTATTGAAATGTTTTTGAGGATAAAAAAGATTGGTGAAGTGCTTTTTTTTGTTGCCGTTGTGCACCTGTGAGAGCTCACTGAGAGAAACTGTACAGTTATTCCTTCTGTGGCCAAATTTAGACTCTAAAACTGCAGCGATGACAGTCATGTGTAAACTCAGGATTTACATGGTAATTAAGTTTTTTACTTAGACTTCAGAAAGTTGTCTTTTTTAAAAATATTTCACCGCTGCTGAGCCTCATGCTTACATGACGACACATTGGTAAATTCAGCTCAGTCATTGAAGCTTGGTACAATTTTATGAGCAGCTGTGTTCAGGGTTTCCTCCAGAAAACCTGTTAAAACCCAGTGATAGGGGACGCTAGGTCAGTCTTTCAGCGTGTTTTGTGCTAAGAAATGTTAAAAGTTACGAAAATTCAGAGGTGCACAGGCAGTCATTATAATTTGTACGTGGTAGCTTGAGGCAGATGCAGGGACAGTGTAATTTGAGCGCACCCTGTCATACCCAGTTCAACGCGACAACTCTAAACTTAGCTTAATCCGTCTTTACTGCTGTATAAAAAACCCTTTTTGAAATAAACAAACAATGCTTAGCCTGGTAGGAGGGGCAAGTAAAGTCTGGTGGCCCGCCAGGGTCATAATATGCTTGGGGAAACCCCACAAAACACCTAGTGGTTCAAAGTTCGATATATGAGACTTAAATGAAAAATACCAGTATTGGTACTGTATTGGTATTGGTGATACTGGCCCTGTACTTACTTTGTATCAGATGAAAAGCAGAATATGGAGTATCGCCCACCTCTGTTACTAACAGGCCCTTTGAAAATATTCATCAAATTTAACAGCTCAGCACATTTTTGTCTTGGTTTATGACATAAAACCTCATTGACATTTGTAGTCTGAATCACTACAATTCTTCCATATTTGTACAATTAAAGTACTTTTGGAAAGCAACTAAATGTGTCTGGAGCGGTAAATTCTTAAGGTGATTTTATGATGTGTTCATGTGTTTTTTCCAGTGTGGTTTGAGAACCAGCGCTGTCATCATGATAACATCCCTCGTGTCGGAGCCTCGCTGCATTGAAGGAGCTTTTGAAGGGAGCCGTCAGAAAACTGAAAATAGGGTTTTGGTCTATCTAAACTCCCAGTTTCAGCATACTGGCGCCAGATTCCTGTCGATTTCCTTTGTTGCCAGGATTTCTGATTTCAATAATCAAAAGCTCACAGAGAGTCTAATTATTGTAATAAGAAATTAAAATAAGAAAAGGAGCAATCAGGCAAAATTTGGAGAGAAAAAAAATTGCAACAGGCCTGAAACTGAAAAAAACAAATGAAAAAGATAAATGCAAAAGTGTCAACCCCACATGGTGATACTGCTGCACCCGCCTTCTACATGTATCGCTGGCCTATGTATCAATCAATCAATCAATCAATCAATCAATCAATCAATCAATCAACTTTATTTGTTCCACTAGGCGACTTTGGTTACAGTGAGGGAAGTCACACGGACTCATAATGATTGAACGAAAACAACCAATCCACCCTTAGTTTTCTTCATGTGGCCTCGCACCACTGGAAGAAAAACTGAAATATAAAACAGGCAGAAACATGGAAACTGTTCCCCCGTCTTAACTGCCGTCAATCCAGGGTTAGTTTTCCTCGACGAAGAAGCAAACAATCAACTGTTCCCCATGAGAGCTCCTGAAGCAGTAATCTACAGATCGTAGATGCTCAGCAAGTGAACAAGATCATTGCTTATATGTTGCAGTTTATATTTCCATACTCATCCTTTTCCAAACCACAAAAATGTCCCATCTTGCCTTCTGAATAGAGCAAATTTTTAGCCTGTTTTATCAAACTGGCTGGGTTCCCATTACAAAACTATGTTGATATTCCGCTAATGTTGAAAAAACACGATTTTGCATATTGTGGTATTTCAGTCAAACAAGAAACACAATTAAAGTCACACGAGGATCAGTTTGTCCATGCACAACATACCACTCGTACTCCTACCACTTCCTGTTGTCTTCTTCTTTTCTGCCAGCAGTAACATCTGGTTGTTGATCATGTGACTCTTGTGACGTCAAAAAAGTGTTTCCAATGAAGTTTTGCAAAATAAACCAATTTCAGTATGTCAAAAAAACACAACATATTCTAGTTGCAAAACGTTTTATCGAAAAAACAAGAGTTTCTTCAAAATTGGTGTTTCTATTAAGTTAATTTATTTTTGAGATGTCAAATTGTACATGTATAAGGACATTGGAAACACAACTAAAAACACATCAAAAAGCTGATTTGGATCTTGAATATAACTAAAACTTGATAAAGAAAAACAAGGCATAGATAATGGCAGGAAAAATAATAATAATCAAGGCTTGGAAGAAAGTAGAGACAAAACACGAGTAGACTAGATGGAGGGTAAATGGACTTAAACAAGAACATGACCAGGAGAGAAGTGAACTTCAATAAATGAAAAGAGTACAGCAATAACCAGGGCAAGAAAGCAAACCTTAAAATAAGGCCTGGAAGAAGAACAGAGACACGAAACACGATCAGAACAAGCAGGAGAATATCCCAGAAAACAGACAGGAAACAAATCCCAGATTAACAGAAAACCTGAAGAGCAGAACTATGAATACAAACCTAACAGGTACGACTAATAAAGCAGAGACAACACAATGCACTAGAACAAGACTGTGAAGAATAAAACTCATAACAGAACACCCATACAACTGAAAGAAACCAAAGCGGTCATTTAATATCAGGAGATTATACAGTCGTTGAAAAGCAGCTTATTCTATGATTTTTACTAAGAAAGGTTAAGTTTGATCCAGACTGTTAATTAATGACCTGTCTAGACTATTTGTCTTAAAAAAGTGCCTTAATCACAGCTGCTGTTAGACACTGAGTGAAGATACCTGAAAGCAGTGACGTATTTACGTCAACAAGCTCTGAAACCACACAACGCGCAACAGAAAAATAATAATAGCTGGAATAGAGTCCAGGTAGCAAGTGGTGTAAGATGTCATCTGGGTTCTTGTGAGTGGTTGGTTTGTGTTTTGTGTGGACACAAGAGGCAGCACAACTGAATCTTGACAGTAAAAACAGAGGAAAAGTCACTGGAGGCGCGACTGAATCCAAACTCAGGGTCCACTGATTCAGGAGAATTTGTCACCTTGTCAACATGAGAACAAAAATAGCAGACAGGTTTGACACAAACATTTTTATTCTGTAAATAACTTAAGGAGCTTGATTTTTGTTACTCACTGTATCTATCGTGGTCTAATATTTGAGTAAGGCTGCGGAGGTAGAGCTGTAGATTTGAGAAACACTGCCACCTGCAGGTGGGAGTTAGTAGTCACCTAAACCCAAAGTTTCTCATCATTTTTGCAGAAAGTTTACAATTTATACTTTAGTGGGAAAAAAGTGTGGGGAATCTGTTGCACAAATTTTCACTACTGGAGGAACTTACTATCATGATTCACAAGGTGTGTTTGATTGTGTTTAATTGACTAATTAAGTGCATTGATGTGTTGTGAATTGGTGCTAAACAGATTGAACTGAGTGAAATATTGCCTCTAATATTTAGACTTCTTCCTAAAAATGCCACATGACGCAAAAGCACCTGGTCATTCACAGGATGTAAAAAACAAAAAACAAAAACACCTTCTGCTCTGTGATCCGGTTCTGATGCTCATGTTTGCCACTGTTGGTACTGGATAGGGGTCAGCAGGGTCACACTAATTGGTCTGCATTGTTTCCTAATGGGCTGTGGCCATTACTGCCATGTCTGTGACCCTGCTGCGGGGTCACCACTTCTCCTTCTCATGCCAAAAACACTCCCAGACGAGCTAAATGCTAATGCTAAAGTCAAGTTTGAGGGAGTCGCTGCCAATGAGTCTTAACTGTGTTGGTCATGAGAAATGTGCTTGAAAGTTGGTCTCTACTTGATCAAAAGGTTCTCCGTTTTGCCGCAGCTGTTATCGTTCTTGCTTTAAAAGCAGGTTAATTTAGCTGGGAAATTTACATAATTTCTCAGGTGACTGAATCTATGCAGGTAGTTCATTTTCAACCATTTATCAGCACATGGAGAGAGTGATAATGCCACGACGGAGTGCCATTGTTCCATTTCTCCTTCTCTTTGTGTTTGCTATTATGTCATTCAACAAACAGGAGCCACTGGTTCAAACCCATCTGCGGCTTTGTTTCCCGACCAGGAGAATCCGCTCACACCTCTGCATCATCTCACTCCTGTCTAAGTCTGGATCTCTTCAAAGAAATTCTCAGTTCAGCCTTTTCTGGTGTGTGAAAAGTACCTGGAAGCCGAGCTGTTTGTAGATTTCAACCTTTTTTTGTCTCCTGATTGTGCGGTTCACATTGATCCATCGTCCACTCTGGTCTTCCTCTTTTCAGGGAGTTTATTCATGGCCTTTGCCAACCGTCAACCGACGGCAAGATGGGAGCATCATGACGAGGTTCTTTGATTGTTCATCGTAGAGCGACGCGTTCCCAGCTGTCACACGGCTGACGTTAGGAGCAGCAGATGGAACTGTGGCTTCCGTTAACGCCAACCTATCAGAGCGGAGTGAACTGGCAGGGGGGATGTTGGTGAAGTGACCGATCCAGTACATCCCCATTCATTCTCACTCCTTTGTGGAAACAACCCTGAACAAGCTGTCTGCGTGAACTCGGATCGCTCGGTCCATTGGCTCCGTCTTACCTCTTTACCGACCTTTTGAGTGGAAACTGATTAGTTGGGTAATGAGGTTATTCAACGACCTCAATGCCACTTTATTCATTCAATGACCCCCCCCAGTCTCGCCCAAGTGGGAACACAGGTGCACTGAACAGCCACACTGACTCAGTCAATTCAATTTCGCTTTGGGGACCAATAAAGTATTTTTTTATTATTTGAACTGAGAGGAAATGCAGCACTGGATGAGATCAATGAAGAAAAATGTCCAGTTTTATAGTAGATTTATAAGAGAAACTTTATGGTGCTCTGATCCCCTTCAGTCTTCAGATCATCTCGCTCCTGAATGATAAAAATTATTATATTTCTTTCTTTTTATGGAATAAGGAAAGCATAAAAAAAATCAATGCTTCCACCCAGAGACTAGCTATTTTTTGAAAGGAGGTTAAGTAATAGTGATGGTCTCTTAAGCTGACAAAGGAAAAGTGAAGGACCACCGTCCACAGGGATCGCACAGATGCCACAGCTGACATTTAATTTGCTCTAATGCTCTTGACATTAAACCCTCACCTGTTAATTAATATTTGGAGTGCCTTGAAGAGAAAATTATTTCTCCTGGGTAGCTCGGAAAAAAAGAGAAAAAACCCCAGCTTGAATCCTTGCCTGTGCGGCTTGAGAACAGAGAGCAGAGAAGAGAAACGGAGATGCTGATGAAACTATCCCACAGGATTCTTGCTTTATTTTTTATTCATTTGATCTTTTTAACCAGGAAAATCATTATTCAGATTAATATTCTTCTTTTTTTTTGTTTGTTTGTTTTATCAGTTTACAAACAGATGTAGCATGAATTTACCCTGACGGTTATATGAAATCCAGAGTAGGTCTGTCACGATAACAAATTTTGCTGAGCGATTAATTGTCTAAAAAATTATTGCGATAAACGATAATACTGTTTCAAGACCTTTCGACATTGATTTAATAGAAATGACTAATAATACATGCAATTTCCTGCCATAGATAGATACACTTTATTTTCAAACGAACACATAACACTGGAAGAGATGAACTAAATAAATAAAACAACCAAAAATAAAATGGATTCTCAGTCTCCATTAACAAAAAACGTACTTGAATAAAAACTAAACAACATAAAGCCAAAGTGGAAATAAATATTGCATTCAACCAAAAGAGTGCAGATTATGAAGTCTGTATACTATATTGCCCTTCAGTAATCACTAGATTTAGAAAAAAAAAAGATGGGCACATCCGACTACCTAATGCAATATTCACATTACACGATTTTTGCCCCTATTTTCCCCTTAAAATAATCTTAGAACGTTGGTCGCTGGTGATTTCGTAACCGATCATCCTATAGTGTGATGTAGATCGTCGTGGCCGCTCCGATCTAAATCAGGGGTTTTCCCCGACTGGGAGCTTAACGCTGAATGTGACAGGTAGCCAATCAGAAAGCGCGGATTCTCCTCCGCGCTTTCTGAGGGGAAATTACAAAAGGGAATCCCAAACAGCTGACACGACCCGAAGTCCAGCGGACGTTGGAGATTTGTGGAAACAACATTAATATTTATTCAACATTTTATGCAAAGGATATAGAAATGACAAGGAGAGGAGCTGGAGCCAAATTGCTACCGCAGTTGATAAACCCGGTAACTTTTCAGCTGCTCTTCGTTAACGTGACATAAATAGGTTATAATGATTTTCATTCAGTCAGGACTTTACGCTGACTCTAGCCACATGCATCACATGTAGATTCTAGTAAAATATTGATTAATGTCTGGTTTTAAAATTAGTTAACTGGACTTGTAGCCATTATGTTGTACCCATGGACACCACAGGGCACTACGAACCCGATCGAACCGTTATACCTAGGGGCTGATGTGTGGACTCTCAGGTTTTGAAAATGGGCCGACAATCGGCCCGACAACTCGTTAGATTATTCGTTAATGAAAAAGTGGTCCGATTAGAGGAAGGCATTACAAAGCAGCGGCGGCACCGGACATCTCTGCTTATAACAAACAAACCCCTATTTTATGGGATGAGTGGCAACTCCAGTCTATAATTTAAGAATCTGATCAAGATTAGAGCCTAAAACGTTATAGTTCAAAAACAGTAAAAAGTTCTGGTTAAGGAACAGTTATGTCACGTAGTTAGCTAGCTAACAAAATTCACTAATGCTAAGCTAACGGTTAAGCAAAACAAAAATACTTACCTTCATAGTCAAACAGGTATTGTTCGGTGAAGAATTTGTAGCCTTTGTCTAATTTAGATTTTGTTGTCAGAGAAAATTGGTTTGCAAATCGTGATATATCTTCAAATCTTATTTTAGGCAAATGTTTTAGAGACTGTGTAAACTCCATGCTCCACTGTTCTGTCTGATCAACATATGCTGTCAGATATATATATATAGATAGATAGATATCTTTCTATCTCTCTCTCTCTCTCTCTCTCTCTCTCTCTCTCTCTCTCTATATATATATATATATATATATATATATATATATATATATATATATATATATATATATATATATATATATATATATATATATATACGTCCATTTTACATATATATATAAATATATGAAATAGACAACTTTATCTTTACTTACTATGTACACCGGAACTAAGGATACACAGCTTCGAGCCAAAACGGAAGTTGTGTGACGTCATGTGAAAAGGGTCTATTGATGTCTATGGGTAAGGGCTGGAAAGAAGCAGGTTGCATCATGGGAATGCCACCATTCCATTAGAAAGACAAACAAGACCTTAAAAAAACCTACACCCACAAACTCAATCCTACAGTTCCAATAAAAAGTATGTACACCTTTCATATTTTTCTATGATCCATAAAAAATTTATTTTGGCAAAAAAAAGTAATGACACAAAATAATGAAAAAACAACAACAAAAACTCTTTAATGTCAAAGCACAAAACAGATTTCTACAAAAGAAAAATGGCAATATTTCAGTTTAAATTCACTGAGCTAATTCCACAGAGGTTCAGTCAACTGGTGTTACAGGTTATGTTGTGATGTTTAAAAAATGGGAGAGGGGATAGGGTAATATATATTCCCCAGGCATATATTATCATTTTATAGCACAATCAAGTCAAATGTGGTTTGGGGAAATAGGCGGTATGAGCCAGTGCCCACGCATTGGTTGCCACAGGAGATGAAAGGATTTCTCAAACATACATGAGAGAATCAGAGCAACAGGTATGTTTTTGATGAGGGAATAACGTTATAACATGATGTAACGCTGAAGAAAGTAGATTTTTACATAATACCACCTTGTTAAAATTGTTACCTGGGTTTAGCCTAATCTGTTTTCCTTAGAGCCCCCTAGGGGACATGGGGAAAAAAATGTTCTTTTACCTTCCCTTGCAATAGGTTTTTCGTTCCCTCGCAATATCCCTCGGCCTATTTTGTATACAGTTTAAAATTTGTGACAATTTTAAATTGTCACAAATCAAAACTGTCAGATGACTTATTACCCCGTGATAATAACTCAGAAATAGTCCAAATAGTTTGGTTGTATTTTTTCCTTCGTTCCTTCTTGCGGCAAGTTTCTGTTTATACCTTAGAAGTACGGATTTCTATCCGAAAGAAAGATGTATAAAACTTCAGATATCTCAGAAGCAAAATATTAACATACTTGGAAAAACCTTATGAAAACCTCACGTTACAGCAGAAAGTACAATGGCCACGGTAAGATTTTCAGTATTCAATTATGCTGCATGAAATGATCAGTATGTTATTGCAAGAGAATGCAAAAGAAAAAATATATCCTCCATATCCCCTATGGGCCTCTGTAGTTTTCTAACCAAACAAACCAGGTCAGAACTTCTATCCAAACAACACAAACTAAGTTTTTAGATGCAAGAAATACATTTTTTAGAGTGGAACTGAACCAAAAGTCGTAGTGAATTACTTCCTGCTTTTCATTTAGAAAAAACAAAATACATAAAAATGTATGCGATGGCCTTTGCTTGCTTTTGGGGATTCATTCCACTAGTTATCGCGCCAGATGGTCAAATAAGGTCGGTAGACGCCTCGGTCAGAAAACATCTCCTCGACATTCAGGAGGCTGTTCTGAACGTTGCTGAGAGCGATGTGTTTCAATCTCTGATGCGCTGCCTGCAGTGCAGCAGTGGGGCCCGAACCTTGAAGCCAGATTGTTGTTCGTGACTCAGGAGAGAGCGGGCGTGTTTGCACGATTCATCAGCGAGACGGCCACATTCAGCAGGAGCAGCGGCAGCAAAACACTCCTCACGCTTTGTCTGACCCTAATGGAGTGCCGGAGTGATGGGCTGCCGGGGAACGCTCGCTGAAGTGGAGGGATTTCTTGTTTACATTCTGATTTGTGTCACTATATGGAAATGATCCAGCTTTCTGTTGTTTTTTTTTTCCATGTATGTCAACAGCAGGTTTATATAAAGTGGTGCTAGAGAGAGGAGTTCACAGACTCTTTGAATTTCATGTGGATTTTCTTCTTTTAATGAGTCGAATAGTTCTTTTCCCTGGGTGGATTGTGTTAGCTTTCAATGTTCAGGTTTAAATTTGGTATGGATTTTCCTGACATCAAGCACACAGCCATGCTCTGATTTGACCCTTCTTATCATTAATGATCTAAATTTGTGGTTGTTTTTCTTATCATAGATCAATTTTTAGCTTATTTTTATGTGTTTTCTGTGGGCTTGAGCCAGAGGCTGTTCCAGAATAACAACGTTAGCCTGCCTTGTCTATTCCCAAACTAGACATAATGCACATTTGTAATCATTATCCTGCAGAAAGCCATGGAGGACTGGACCATATATGGGGGAGGGAAACAAAGAGTGGTATTTTGCTGCCAGCAGTAACAGTGGGTCACACAAAATGGATGGGATTATGAATGTAAAACCTGGTAAATGCTTAGAAGAAAAGAAGGAGAATAAGTCTTATTTATGTAGCACTTTTTCAGCAACAAGGCGGTTCAAAGTGCTTTCCATCATAAAAAACACAAAAATAAAAAGTCATAAGACAACATGCAGTAGACAAACGTTACATTTTGACGAGTGCCATCATCAGAATCACCAATACACGTCCAGTATACTGGTCATAGTTTCATTTATTATGGTTCAAAAGTAACTCCAAACAACTTGTATGTGGTGGAAATTTAGAATTGGGTGTTCCAAAAAGACTGGGATATTAAACCCATATGAAGACTGGTTTCAGTTTATTCATTTCATTGAATTTATCATTTATTTAACCAAGAATAATCCCGCTGAGAGGCAGCAGAATAATTCAACAGTTCCACCTTGGAAAAGCAACAAGTCGAAGCAAAACACATAAAAGAAAACAAAGAAAAAGTTCATTGAGAATCCATATCAAAGCACCATCATCACCAGAGCTTTCAGCATTCAGTACTCGTGTCATTTTTATTCATTCTTTTAAAATTATCTACTAAGCTGGTAATCTATTTGAAGATTTCTCTGTAACTCACAGCAAAAGACTCTCATCTCTTTCCTCTTTCACCACCAACACTTTTGTGTGTGACGTACATAGCTGACCACTAACCACAGCTCCTGGTGAGGAACTAAACGAGACAATAGACGAAAAGGAAAATTAGCTAAACTGGAATATTATTCCAATTTATGATTACGCAGAAGAAGGCCACCCAGCGTCAGACGGAAATGGTGAGTTCTGAACTAGTCAGATATAAATCTTAGTGCTTTCTAATCTTTTTTTTTTTTCTTTCCAAAAAGGAGAAACTGAAGCAGAATGAATTAATGTCGCTAAGGTTAAGCTTCTGGACGTTTTTTTTTTTTTTTTTTGAAAGGTCTTTGCTTAAAAGATAAGTCTGTGTCTAGAGACCAGACGATTTAAATGAAATCTACCATTTCTGACCAGCTGAGCTGATGAAGATTCAGCCGGGAGGAAGTCAGAAGACTGTTAAAAGTAAGCTTGTGATCGTGCAAAGGGACTGGATCAGATATTGAACCTCCATTTGCATCTGCAAACCTGTGTATATTTGAGAAAATCTGCATTTATGTTTGAGAATGTGTTTAATTTGAACCAATAATGGGTTAGTGAAAATCCAAAACAAACTGAAACTTGTGCAATTAGTACATTTTTAAATAAAAATCACTAAAGTTGCACTTTAGTTGCCGGATCACCCAATAAAAAGAAAGACTCCAGTCCATCATTACATTATTGTGACATGCAGGCTTATGAGAGATGTCTGCATGTCGACTGACTCCTGGCCAAACAGCCCAATGGACGTTTTGCTTTTTCCCCTTAATTACTGCTTGTTGCATCAGCCAGAAATATGTTATGAATAGGAGGGAAATTAAATGAATCGTCCAGGAACAGGTGAAAACATATTTGACCATGGAAGTGCTCTATAGGGAGGGGTGTATGCATAGGTTTTTTGTTTATTTTCTTCGTTTTTTGGACCATGATTGGTCAGTCACACGATTTTCATTCTCCCCCCCGCACCCCCACATGCGCTGACTACGTTCCATATATATATGAGACGTTGAGCAAAACACTTTCAATATCCAGAAACCAATGCCTGACTGAAAGTCATCCTCCAAACGGCTATCAACACGGAGAAATCTCATTCTGACTGATGAGGTTATCCTTATTTTACTGTAAGATCAGAACCTTTGATTGCTTTAACTAAGTCGGCGTGGATGAAGTGTTCTTCAGAGGGGAAAGATGGGACCTGGCCGTGAAGTAAATGTTGATCTGTTTTCGCCTTTCGCGGCCTAAGTTCATACCACGCTGACGATGATGCTAGCAGGTGTAGTGGGCGGAATGACGAATGAAAAACGTGAGGGTTAAGACTTGACCCACTGCAAACAGGAACCCTCGGCCTGCGTACGTGAGCTCCATGACTGTCAGGAATACGGTCTTTTAATTCTCTGCAAACCTTTTGTACCCTGTGATGATCACTACCATACATGAAAAGCCATATTTCAAACAACTAAAGATGTTGTCATTAAAAAAGAAAGGCAGTTCTTTGTACTGGAATGATTCTTTACATTGTGCATAGTTCGAGAAGTAAGATAGTAGTTCTATTCTTAAAAAAATTGGCATTAAACCTAGTCGATAATGTCAGCTTAAAGATGCAGTGTGTAACTTTTATAAAGAATATGTTTTTTGCATATTTGTTAAACTTATCTCTATGTCAAGACATTTAACCTGAGACAGATAATCTGTGAAAAGATCAATCTCCTCCACTTCCTCTCTGAGCTGCTACTGCTGTCTGAGACAGCCAATCAGAGCCAGGAGGCAGGTCTTAGCGCTGTCAATCACCCTCATGTACTCTCTGCTAAGTGTGGAGAAACAACTCACCACTACAGGAGAGCCATTTATCTTCTAGGTTTACTAACTGTCCTGTATTAGCCAGGATATTAAGTTGTCCAGTACAGTTCGCTCGTTCGCTTTTGACTGCAGTCTGCAGTTTGTATTCACAAACACAAGATGGCGCTCCCCTTCTTACTTAATATGATCTAGATTAAGGATTCGCATCTAAGTAGGAAGACTGGCACAGCTCTCTGAAGGAGTCTTCCAGTCAGGTCACAGCTAACAACAATTTGTTTTTCAAACATATGGAGAAATCTGAAAAAAAAAAAAGGTTTTTTTTCAATCTACAGAAGAATCAGTGACGACGCGACTGAAGCTTTTTGGAGTTCATGCCGTTGGGAGATTTCTGTTGGATAAGCAGCAGAAAAAAATTTATCTCAGCTGTTTAAGCCAAGTCTAATGGTAAAAATGCTCTTTATAAAACAATACAGGATGGTAATGCATTAGTTTTGAATTCTATGTGAGGAGGAAAAAAATTAAATCCATCGTTTGAATCCATCATGTTTTATGAAAGTAATATAAACACTGGTGTGCTGTGGTGGCGCAGGGGTTAAGCACAACCCACACATGGAGGCCTTAGTCCTCAATTCAACTGTTGCAGGTTCAATTCCTGGCCTGGTGACCTTTACTGCATGTCTTCCCCCTTCTCCCATTAACCACTTTCCTGTCAATTAACTATCAAATAAAGGCCAGTAGAGCCAAAAAAAAAAACACCATTAAATCTTGGTGAGGTGGCTGTAACTCAGACAGTCAACAGTTGAACTGTCCTGTCAGAGGTGTTGAGTTGACAAGCCTATAATCCACTGTTATTGTTAGGCATGCTAGCTAACCTGAGCGTACATGAGCATGATTGACAGCGCTACAAGCCGCCTCCTCACTTTGGTTGTTTCTAGGGAGAAGGCAGAGGAGCTGGATTTAGTTATTTTCAGATTATCTGTCTCATGTTATTCTGTTTTGACATGGTGACAGTTTCAGGCAAATATGTAAACAGATATATATTTTTATAAAAGTTACATACCGCAGCTTTCAGGGCAATAAAAATGACATGGTGAGAACAGGCTTGATGCCGGCTGTCTTTGGTGGACAGTGCTGTGATGCCAGCCTTTTTTTTTTTTTAAGAGCTTTATATTCCAAGTGTTGTGAGTTTTCTCCGTCAACTCAGACTTTCCTGGAACATGTTTTATTTGAGAAGTGCTCGTCTACTGAGCACGCTAGAATTTGCTGTTTTCATGTCATGTTACTGTTGTTAGGCGGACAGCCGGTGGAGAGTCAAACCAGCACGAACTGTGGCAAAATGACAGGGAAGATGTTTCAGTCTGCTTCAGCAGCGCGACAGGAAAAAAAAAGTGCTTTCATTATTGTCAAGTCTCCAGAGGATCTATTTGTCACAGGAGGTTTTCAGGTTTGAAAGGCAGCAGAAAAGAGAAAAAAAAAAAGCACATGGGGTATTTCCCACATTGCAAAATGTACACATGTTGTTTTGAAATCTGCAGCTGTTTGGGGGAACGTTAGAAAATGGCTTCTTATCCTAACCTGAAATAGTATTTACTTCACGTCTTGCGGCTGTGGCTATGTTGAAGTGAAGCTCATCGTATTTTCACCTGCTGAACTTGGGGGCGGATCAACTATGAGGATGAAGCTCTGCTCTGTATTCAAGATTTCTAAGGTTTTATTTCTTTGTCCTTTGTCCTCTGACTGATTACAATGCTGGGCCAGAAATGCTGGTTTCCAGACAAAAACCTTCTCAAATGAGAATTTCTGCCACCTATTAACTCTACCCACAAAGTGAAAATGAATTAAAACCTTACTTCACTATTTTCATTTTTACATGTTTGTCAAGTATTCTATAAAATTAAAACATGAATCACTTCAATCAATAAAATAGGAATTTGTGTTGTATAGTTTTTTTTAAATAGGCAGCAGTGAAAACATATATGCTTGCTTAAAGATCCCTTCAGTTTTTGCTTCTGTTACTCCTAAATGTGGTTTGCCTATACAGATTGTGAACATTTCATCCAATATGAACCATGAGTGAATAGACAGATCAGTTTTCAAATGAAGTTACAATTTCATAAAAGGGGGGATAGAAAGCTACCCAAACCAATCAGGACCTATTTTAGGTAATTCTCCTCATAAAATCAATTAGCAATTGATTGCTAATTAATTGTGGTAGCAATTAATTTATTGGACAACTGAGTTCAATTTCACCCTGACTACAAGAAATCTAGATTTAGATAATTTATCTATCCAACCTCTCTGTTCACCATCCATACACATTTATACCTTTGGGTAACTCAGAGTAAAATAATCCGGCTAACGGTCATGGTTTGGACTGTGGGAGGAAGTGAGGGACTCTGGAGAGAACCCACACATGCTTCACTGAAAACATGAAAATTTATTGAAAATACATATTCAATAAATCAGAAAGATCGTAAATTATCATTTAATTCAGGAACTGACTGATGGAAGTGTCTGAACCTTTATTTTTGTTAGTTATGATGATTATCTGCTGGGAGGTAATGAAAACGGCACATTTATGATTAGAATATTATACCAGATCAAAAAAAGAACATATGTATTTATATAAGTATATTTTACGCTGCTCTATTTTTGTTCACATTTTGTGGAGAAAGGAGTTGCGTCTGTGTCTTGTTCAGAGGTTTTTGTGTCGTTTCCTTCAGTGGTTCTTGGTGCAGCGCCACCACAGGCGAGGAGGGGAACAGGCTTTTCAAAGAGTTTAGATAAAACTCAGTGTGAAAGCGAACCACACCAGCTGGAAACGTAATAAATGTTGTAGTTTTGGTTCCAAATCAAACCGAGTCTACCGGACCACCATGTGTGAGAATACCCCTACTGAAGAGTTTTTTAGTACTAAAATAAATACTCCTTCTTTAACTGGAGGGAGTATTTATGCCTTCTGGGCAGCGAAACAAGCTGAGATGTCAGTTTGTCTTGTGTAAATAAATGTTGTTGACCTTATAAATGACCCATAACAAAAAACATCACAGCTCTAGAGACATTAAATGGCCTGGAGCCATTTAAACAGCAATTGTTGTTTAAAGCATCATAGCAGAAATAGAAAATAAAAGCTTCTAACTGAAACTGAATAAAAAGTAATTTCTCATATTACAGCTAAATGTGAGAAATTTAGTTAGCTTACTCACATAATCAATGCTAAAACTGCTTGCTGTGACTTCTCGAAATGTTGATTTGTCTGTGTATGAAGTCAGTGCTGGTGTGACGGGTCGATGGAGCGCAGACACTCTGGGACAGGTGCCAGGCCGCTGCAGCAACCTTTACAAAATCCTGCCTTCACTGGGGCAAACAGATCACAGAATATCTCTACACACCTGCAGCTTGTGGCGTAACGCAACTTCCAGATGACCGGTCACAACTCACGCTTAGAAAACACAGCATCTCCCTCACAGGAAAACATGTAAACCTTTACTAATTAGATTCTCAATATCCGATATGCAGAAGAAGCACAGCTGCTGCAGGGAGAAAAGATGAGCAGAACAAAATGTTGGTCATTTCAGCTGCAGTGTGTAACTTTTATAAAAAAAATAATCTTTTACATATTTATTGAAACTGTCACTGTCATGACAGCATAGTTTGAGACAGATAGTCTGTCTCTGCCCTCTCGCATTGCTAACTAGAAACAACCAATAAGAGCCAGAAGGCAGGTCTTAGGAGCGCTGTCAATCATGTGTGTGGGCGTGCCCCTCCTACACCCTCCCTTTTCTCCGTGTCATGAATGCTAAGGCTAGTTAGCATGGCCACCAATGATGGCAGTTAAATGGTTTCGCTGTAACAGTAAATTGTTTCTCCATCATTAGCACATTTAGCAGCGCATTGACAAGATTGATTGACAGCGCTGAAACCCCCCTCCTGCCCGGTTCTGATTGGCTGTTTTTGGTTGGGAGCGGTGCATTTCTTCAGACAGTGATAATAGCTCAGAAAGGATGTGGATTAGATCGATCCTTTCACAGATTCTCTGTCTCATATTAAACCGTCACAACATGGTGACAGTTTTAATAAATATGTAAAAAAATAAATAAATAAATAAATAAATAAATAAATAAATAAATAAATATTTTTTTTCTTATAAAACTTACATACTGCAGCTTTA
This sequence comes from Poecilia mexicana, assembly GCF_051168715.1. Lineage (NCBI taxonomy): Eukaryota > Metazoa > Chordata > Actinopteri > Cyprinodontiformes > Poeciliidae > Poecilia > Poecilia mexicana. Next base: position 28,009,098 of record NW_028263378.1, on the reverse strand, counting down.
ACACTGAGTTCCTTTTAATTTGAGCCAGTTTGTTTGCTCCATGTAATTGTTTGCATCTTTAACACTTACCATCAGTCGTGTAGGTTGGTAAGATTGAAGTGAAGTTTAAAGGTAAAGTCGAAGGCTGAAGCTTTAAACTCAGCACTTGGAAAGCAATTCACTCCAAGCATGTTACGTCTAAACAAACTCAGCAACGTGGTGCAGGTTCATCAAGGTGCATGTGTACCCTGCAAACGCACAGCATCACACTCACTGGCTCTCAGTGTCTGAATTCAGCAGTCCACCTACATCTCAAGGACAAAACGTTATCCACGTAGTGCATCACACACATTCTGCATGAAGTAGGAAGTAATAAAGAGGGAATCAACATGATGAATTGTGACATGCATGCTGAGCAGGAGATGTTACCTGCAGATATCCTGCATCCAGCACTTAATGCAGCCTGGTGTCCAAACCTCACCAGGCGATTTAACAACTTGAAATGTGGGACCTAGAACTCTCAGTCTGGTCCGGGAGGTAAACAGCTCACTCATCAGAGAATGTTTCCACTGGCAGGAAGCTGGCGACTTCAGCTCCTCGCTCTGGGGGAACTTCACTGCGACAGGTTATGAATGTGAAACCACCTGCTGTGTAGGCGAAACCGCTTTCCGTCGAGACGTCCGATGTTTTAGGAAGCATTTCAAACTTCCCTGCAGTTAAGCTCCCAGGACAGACTTAAGTTATCTTGCTTCCTTATTTCCAACTAAAAAGTAGAACATATGATTTAAAAAAAAGAACTTTGCTGACAAAGGTCGCTCTGTGATTTATTTACCCAACTGAAAAAAAAAACATTATAGAGCCCAATTAAAAAGGACTGTGCTATATTTTATGTTCCTCTGAAACTGCTGGGACCAGATATAAGGAGCAGAGCAAATTACGTTAACACTTTATTTGAAGGGGGGTGAATAAGACTGTCATGACACTTTCATAAACATGACATAACACCTGTCATGAACATGAATAAGCCTTCATGAATATTTATGACTGTTGTCATAAAGCGTCATTCGGTAAATTATGACACTTTTAATACAAAGTTCACATTATTCAAAATGTCTTTGTTATGACAACTTGACATTAACCAAGAAATCATTACTGTTTAAACTTTACCTTTAATAACATAAAGTTACCTAATTTTTAAAGTGCAATCAGTAATACTTTTATAACAAATTTATATCAGCGTCCCGATAATGGATTCCACTTTTGGGTTTTCATCTTACTGACCACACAGAGCTAAACTCCTACATTTCTTGTAACAAGTTCCTTAATTTCCCATAATTCCACTGAGCTCAACAAAGTGGCTCATCCTTACTTTTCTGCCAAATAAAGACATTATTAATAAACAAAGCTTCTGGTTTAATGGCCGTCAGGTTTCTTGAATATGATTGCATCTGAATCACTGGATGAAAGCAATCATCTATTTACTGATTAACCCAAATTTATTGGAAGCAAAAACCCTTTCTAACAAATAAATGGATGTGACTTTTTTAAAAAAAAAGAAAAGACATGGTTGATCAGAATGAATTATTTACAAAGCCTTTAGTTAACACCTTTTTTTGTGCTGTGGTCATTTTACTCTGCCAAGAGAATATCATAAGAGGACATCGTTATTGCATGATTGTCATCTTGAATCAAATTAGACCGGACGTGATGGAATAGGAATCTGATTTTGCCCGACATTCATGCATTTGCATCATTTCAGTGGGTACGTGAGCATGTGGGCTGGTGTGTGTGTGTGTGTGTGTGTGTGTGTGTGTGTGTGTGTGTGTGTGTGCGTGTGTGCGTGTGTGTGTGTGTGTGTGTGTGTGTGTGTGTGTGTGTGTGTGTGTGTGTGTGTGTGTGTGCGCGCGCGTGTGTGTGTGCCAATGTGTCGTCTGGGGGTGTGAAATAGTTAGAACAGTGATGTAGAAAGCTCCCAACAATCAGCAGCGAACAGCAGCTCAGGGCAGTTAGCTTCACCTCCAGGCAGGTAAACACCGGGCACCCTGTAGACTAGCCACACGCCCGACAGAGAGGCCAGTTCACCCAGTAGTCCGCAGGCCAAAGAGGGACGGGGAGAGACACAGGCACCAAACTCCACCCAAACTGTAGTATGGAACTTTTATAAAGAATTAGTTTTTACATATTTGTTAAAACTGTCATTATGTTGCGACAGTTTAATATGAGACAGAAAATCTGTGAAAAGATCGATGTCTTCCACCTCCTCCTAGTGCTTCTATTGCTGTCTGAAGAAACACACCACTCCCGACCAAAAACAACCAATCAGAGCCAGGAGGTGGGTCTTAGCGCTGTCAATCAACCTCATGTACCCGCTGCTAAATGTGCTAATGGCGGAGAAGCAACAGGAAGGCCGTTTATCCGACGTTATCGGTGATCATTCTAACTAGCTTGAGTACTAATTAGCATTTTCTAACTCTCTGCTATGCTAAAGAGCAGCAAAGAAGAAAAGGTGATCAGCAATGCCACATGAGGCTGTGATTGACAGCACTAAGCTCCGCCTCCTGGCTCTGATTGGTTATTTCTAGTTACCAAAAGGTAGAGGAGCTCGATTTTTTTCACAGATTATCTGTCTCATACCATTACTGTCATGACATGCTTACACTTTCAACAAATATGTAAAAATATATATTTTTCATAAAAGTGACATACTGCGGTTTAAATGAACATTAAGAAATGATGCAGAAATGATGCAGTGACAGCAGTTCAACCAACAACAGGAGCCTCTTTTACAAGAGGCTCCTGTTGATCCTGTGAGCTCAACCAGACACGCTCCACCTACTTCTGGCGTTTAGCACAGCTCACTGGTTCTATCTGTGCATTTCCATCCACACAGAGCCGTCCATTAGCTGTATGGTCTTAAACTGCCTGCATTAACACCCGAGCCCCTGAGGATGTCATTAGACATCTGCAGGAGGAAAGGGTAATGCAGGACTGATCCCTTGACGAATTGGAGTGATTCTAAGTTGATCAGGGATGATTAGTGGAAGGTGCATGAGAGAGACATGTTTATTTGTGGACTAACCTCATTACATCAGTATGGTGAATCGCCAATGACTTTAGAGGTAGCTCAAAGACTAATAATGTTTTGCTGGATTTTACATGCTTTTATTATTCATTTGTAATCTGTAAATATTTTAATATGGTTTGCTATTACACTTCAGCCCTTGTCTGTAGGCTGTTTTGAAACTTAAACCACTGAGGTTGTACAAGTGTTGCTCTCCACAGAGAAGTCAGGATACAGCTGACAAGCTTCACCGATAAGCAATGTGCTGTGAAGCTAAAGATTACACTAAAAACCTATGCTGAATATATTAGCTGCAGGAGCTGAAGTATCTTTTTCAGCTTTTTCTCCTAGCCATCAGAGGTTTAGGTCTAGATTATTTTTTTATTATTATTATTTCATAATATTTCTCCATTCATGTAAAATGTTATAACCTTTCCTGTCTCTGAGCCTGCCCACAGACATGTGCAGCTGTGGAGATGAGAGCGGGATCCAGCAGGAGGTTCAACAGATGCTGAAGTTTCAGGCGTTTATCTCAGCCAAGGCTGCTATCGCTTGTCCCCTAACTAGGAATAACCTAAACATTCACGTGCAAAACCGTAATATTAAAGCATAACACTGAGTTACAAAAACAATGTTTTTTTGGAAGTTGTCTATGTTTTTTTTTTTTTTTTCGTTTTTTTTTTACTGAATTAGGACTATTTTGCACTGCTGAATCAAAAAATGACATCCATTTTTCTCAGTCAGGTCAGATTTTGATTCTTATTTGATTTAGAGAAATCTGATTTTCTGACTAAACTGATTAGATTTTTGTGACATCAGTTCATTTCTGTTAATATTTCTCATCCATAAAAGGCTTTAGGAAAAAAAAATTGTTTTCTAACATAGATTATTAATTCAATGTTACAAACCTGGATATCATGTGAAATTCAGGTAAGTACATGTGAAGTGAACATTATGTCTCCGCCTCTTTCCTGTCCTGATGGAGTCTCTCCTCCTGCTCATCACTCATTGATCCAGATTCACAGGAAACTGATCCAGATGTGAGAACAAGTCATGCATTTTGACCCTCATGTTGCTCCATAGTTCTGAAAGTTGACCTGGAGTAAAACCAATGGGATTTTTGGATTCAGCTCATCAAAATAACCCTAAAACAGTTGAAAAACCCCAGACAATTTTTTATCTGTTTGTTTAAAAAATATAGCTGTATTTGGATGAAATAACTTTAGATTTCTTGTTGCCAAAGTGTTTGCAACTAGAAACAGGTTAAGTAATCTTAGCAGTCTGTTCTTATATTAACATGTAGTGTTGTCAGGTCTCTAAGCCTGACGTCTGCAGCGTTTGAATTCTCAGCCTCTCCTACAGGGAGCTCTCTCCTCATTTTCCTTTTGATTGGTTTGTGCGGAACAACACCTGCTTCAGCGCATTGTTCACACATTCACACGTGATCACACTGATTTATTAATTGCTGCATCTCATAGTTAATCTACAGTTACATAAGCTTCATTTTCATTATGGATGAAATTCAGCACTTGTCATGTTTATATCAAATCAAACAGCCGTAACTTTTTGTAGCAATTTAATGTTCATATAATTCATTTCTCAGACAGCCAATGTTATCATGTTACAAGTACAATCACATAAGTTTTAATGGGGAGATTCATAGAATCAATTTATAGCACAATCAAGTAACTATGAGACCTTCAGTTGTAATAAAAATGCTGTCATGTCAAGTATGACTTAAAAGAAATTTGACTTTGTAGTTTATTGCCTTGAAATTGGGGCTCTGTCTCTTTAAGAAACTCTTGCTTTTTCTTACACTCTGCCATCAAGAGTGATCACAACATCCATTAACCCGCTAACAACGTTTTAACCCGCGTTTCACTGAGAAGTAGCTCCTATAATGAGCTCAGCAGATGCTCAGTTCCACCAGGTGTTTGCTAATTGCTGCTGGCTAGTCTGAAGGAGCTGAGTGGGGGAGTCACCTGGGAGGGCTGCTCTGTGGGAACTGCAGCTCCAAAGAGGATGAGGGAATAACATTATAACATGATGTAACGTTAAAAAGCAATTGTTGATTTTCATGATGCTGCCCTTATAAGGAACAAGAAGTACAAGTTGGAAGATTCTTTAAATCAAATTACTGCAGCATTGCAACATCTTGATTTATAGTTGGTGTTTTGCCTTTAATCCAAACATTTCATAATGAGTCTATAAATGCATGCATCTCATTAACAATTTAATGATTACATTTCACTTTTCTAGGCATTTGTTGTGTTTTTGCTCTCGCTGGACAAGAAGTGATCAGGTTGGCTATGCCCTCTCGCATGCCATGCTTGTGCTGTAGGCACAGAATATCCCAATTTAGTTTTTTCCGAAATGCAAAACCTCTGAGGTACAATATCACAGTTTTGTCCTCACAACTGATACTTTAAAACATTGATGTTTTGATTTTGTTCTCGCAAAGGAGAATGTCTCACAAAAATGTTACAGTGAATTTTAAGAGGAAAAAAATGCAACAAAAGTTTTTAAAGATTTCTGTTAAAATCAAATTCATGTGAAGCACATCTGGATATCCTACTGATTAAACAGCAAACATATATGTAATTATAATAAACTCAATAAAAAAACAAGAGAAATAGAAATGCAGTTCAGTTAAGAGAGGCTTATTGTGGAGAATTATCCAGACAATGATTGTTCACAGAAATTCACACTTTTCATTTTTCCCCCTTCCTGTTTACAAAAACCAAAGAGAGCCATTGTAATCTCGTTATTGTCTATATTTGTCGAATTGCTTGAGTCTGGTTTTGTCCGCCTCTAAATGAGGTCAGCCGGGATCTAAAGGAGGTAAAATTCAACTTGACTTCATTCCAGCTGTTGTTATTTCAGAGACGATGCACGCAGTGTGAGGACTAGCATTTCCAAATTCAAAGGAGTGAAAAGTTCCTTTTGTTTTTGATAGGCATTATTATTATGCAACAGAAAATCGAGTTTCCAGGGTCCCGGATAAAAGACACAACAACAGGAGTCAATGTGTTGGAACAGGAGTCAATGTGTTGGAGTAATAAGAATCTCCAGCAGTAATGCACTGCTTTTCCAAGAAATGAAGGATTTGGAACACAAAGATGCCTGAATCTTGTTTTCGGAGAACCTGTTAGTCATTCAGCTCTGCTGTTCTCACAGACAAGAGATGTGAAACAGCAAAAATATGTCGGAAAAATAAAAGTGTAAATTCTTATACCTTTTGAGCTGTCGTGCTTTATTTATTTACAGTAAAAAAACAAAAAACAAAAAATAAAACAGCCTGCTGTCGATAAAGTATAATAATTGGTGTTTTTGTTGTGATGGTTTCATGATCACTGGAGTGCTTTTAGGTGTTCCTTTGATTTCCTCCATTAAAACAACAATTACCGTCTGTATTCAGACAATCGCTGTGCTTTGATGATAACACTCTCTCTAATATAAAATAAATTAAGTAATCTTCCCTCCACCACATGCCTTCGTTTTCCTGCAGTGCTTTTTTCTCCCCCTTGCAGCCACTATGACGCTACATCCAGTGCAGCACATGCAGTCAGTACAATGCTGAGCAGTGCATTATTCAACACCAACCCTGGGGAAAAATATTTATTTAAACAACATTTTTTTGTCATGTTAGGTTACAGTAAGGGCTTACATTGTTGGGGTGTCTGAGGATTCTCCGCTGGATATTAAATACTTTCAGCAGAGAAGAAACTTAACTTTTCTTTATCTATCTTAGATGTTTCATATCGTCGCCTTCTTTTAGTCTAAAGTAATTTTTGCTTAAAAATCAGTCCCTTTTTTATTACCAAAAGATGAATTATGCAAAAAGACGGGTCAACATAAAACCCTCCCTACATGATTATAAAGTGGGAGGAGGAATATCTAGCACTTTTTATGAATCCATCTATTATCCCCTTGTGGGGTCACGTGGGGTGGTGGTGCCCATCTCCAGGGGTCAACGGGCGAGAGGCGGGGTCACCCTGGAGAGGTCATCAGTTCATCTCAGACTTTTTATGAATACAAATGTCTAAAGTGTGTGACATGAGAAAATGTCTGTCCTCTTCCAGACTTTCTGGTCTGGTCTCATCAATCTTACAGATCTTCTACTATCAAGTGAAGTTTAGCATCGGATAAAGATAACTTAGCAAACATAAAACATCGTTTTCAACTGACCAAAGTTAAAATCCACATAGCATCTCATTGGATTGAGGTCCAGACTTTGAATAGGCCAATCCACTATGTTTATTGAAATTAGGAAATCCAGAAGTGAACTTTCTGGTCTGCTTCTTACCTTCGGTGAGCAGCTCTCCAGTGGATTACATTTTTGAACTCTATTATTGTTAAACCCTACTAAACGCACCACATCTACACTGAAAGCAAAAAATAAATAAATAAATAAAATACTGTTTATTACTATTGAATACAAGCTAATCAGAAGGTTTTATGAAAGAGTGACTGGAGGCAGAAGACTACCAGCACTTTCTTTGAATAGGTCCTTTTACCTTAAATTACTAACGATACCTTTCCATCTCCTTCTTTCACAGATATTGAGATCACAGAGTGATAGAGGTTTTCCCTCTTTTCACATCCGAATCCTCCCTTCTCTTCCTCTCTCCAGAGAGACCCCCATTTCCTTACGGCAAAGAAAGCAGAAACAGAGCACAAAAGGCAGAATCTCTATACAGGACAATAATTACTCCAGCACTCCACAAGTCTGGAGAAATAAGATTTCTCTGTAAATTGTATTCCTATGCCACTTATAGAGACTTTTTTTTTATCATGAAAAAACATAAAATATTTTTATTTTTGTCCAGCTGGTACTATTTCCATGTCGAAGGAAGTAATAGAAAATAAGTTTAATCAATATGTTTTTTACTGTTTAATCTCAGAACAATTGTCAAGAGTCATAACATCTACATTTTTAGCATGTTGGAGCTGGACGACATGAAAACACCGGAAATGTTTTACTTCTTTGTTTAAACACACAAATAATGACGCTCCGGGAAGAGGTTTCTGATATGGGCGGCGTCATGGGTTGCTGCCCCTGGCTGTTTCTCGTTTTGGGCAGCGTGAGCTCCAGGAACCGCGCGCCCTTACACACTCTCTCTCGCGCGCGCACAAACAGGACGTGGCCCGCCCGCCGCGAGCCTCTCTCAACATCAAGATGGCTGAGGCCAAAAGGTGGGCTCAGAGGCGGTGCGTGCAGCATGTGAACACCTTGTCTTTTCTGTTCTCTCCTTTCCTCCGCCGTCGGGTGCAGCACTGGCCAGGTGAACGAACCAGTCAGGTAACAAACAAAAGGAGTGCGTGTGCCTCTTAAACCTCAGACCCAAAAGTTTAATCTCCTTTTGCCTAAATTTAGCCTAAACAGAGCAGCTAATTAGTGCTATTCCTCCCCTGCTAAGTCATCTATGTCTAATGTAGCTCTTAGATAAAATAAAATAAAATAAAATGAATAAATAATTCAAATGTATCTCATAATTGTTGATATGAGATACAACATATCAACAACTTCTGTCTTCTACTTTTTGTTGCAAGTAGAAGACAAGTTCTGTCATTTCACTTAGAAAGATAAATAAGGCTACTGAAAATGATTTTAATAAAATTCTGTTCAGTAAAAGTGGGACATGTAGATTAAATTGTACTTTTTTATTTCTATGTGCTTTTGTCGTGTTTTTAATATCAGTATATTAAAAATGCAAAAACAAAGTGGCATCATGGTATCAGTTCTCAGGGCTTGTAGCTAATCACATCAAATTTATCTCTAAGAATAGTTTCTGTCATATTTCACACTGGCAACATGCAGAAGTAGACTCGTGATTCTTCTTATGGCCATATTCTGTGATGCTGCCTTGCCTTTTTGGTTGTTAGAGAAACCAACCTGGAGAATGTTGGACATTATCAAACATCTGCATCAGACTGCATATGGCTATTGATTTGAAAAAGGTGTATATATATATATATATATATATACACTGCTCAAAAAAATAAAGGGAACATTTCACTTTAATTTTGTGTGTGGCTCCAAATCCAGGCCTCCATTGGTTAATAAATTTGATTTCCATTGATGATTTTTGTGTGATTTTGTTGTTAGCACATTCAATTTTGTACAGAACAAAGTATTCAATGAGAATAGTTCATTCATTCAGATCTAGGATGTGTTATTTGAGTGTTCCCTTTATTTTTTTGAGCAGTGAATATCACATTCCAAGGCAGATGGTGGTTCTATATGTTGCACAAGGTTTATCAGGCCTTCCCTTTGTTCAGAGGAAGCCTGTGAAGTCACCATCTCTGTCTAAAAGATTAAGGAAAAATCAGTAGGACCTTGGAGGTGTAGAGGGAGCGCATGGAGTTACTAGATTATTGATCTAGGTAGGAGCCAAGGTAATTGGTGTTTTTGTAGACCTGACTTGGTTAAAGCAGTTCTATCAGGAGGAAGGAACCGAATTTTCTGCAAACCCTTTGTTTGCAGAAAACAAAGGGTTTTCTGCAAACATGATGGGGATGTCTTGCGGTACAGGCTTGTTGACTGCAGGATGCTGCTTTCTTATGACTCTTGACAGCATTTCCTTGCTGAAAGGAGGAGGATTCTGTGCTAATCTCTGAATTGGACCTTCAGTCAGTGAAGGCACGAGATCCAGGGCAATGTGAGAAAAGATCATAAGCAGCTTTGTTTTAGACGACCTGTAGGCAGGAAACTAACTTACTGCTGAAGTAACAGAGACAGTTTTCTTTGCCCTCAAGAAAAAATTTATTCTTTTTATTTTTGGAATTTTGGATCAAGGATTTTCTCTAAGTTCTTCTTGTCCCGTTCCTGAAATACTGCTTTGAGCTGATCAATAACATTGTCAACCTACATTGCCAAGGTACACAAGAGTAATTGAACAATCCTAATTTCAGACAATGCAATGAATTAACTGTCCTCATCATGTCTGAATGAGGTAATTATTCCTTGTAATTGTCCCAAAGACCTTTAAAGCACTTAAATGTCTCTCTACAGTTGTGTCTTTGTATAGCACCGAGGACTCTGTTCAGAATCTCAAGAAAAATATACAATTTGATTTGATTAATGCTTCTTAAATACATTAGGAAATAGCTCAGGACTTTCATTATCATCTCTATTCTCTTTTCTTGTTTGCTCTCTTAGATTCAAGTAAGCTGTCTTTGTTGGCGAGAGCCGGGGAGGTAATCTATTACAAACTTCTGCTCTTAAAGAGGAGCTTTAAGTGCCATTGCTGAAAGAGAAGACTGCATGCTGTTCTTTGAAAGGAGGCAGTGGGAGTTCTTTCTTAAAAAAACACCTCCAGTAAGTCTTCACCAGCACTTCTCCATCCGCCAAACTTACAGGCAAGAATCACAGCGAGTGACAGTTCAGTTAGTACGATGTGATTTGCTGATAAAACTTTTTTGCGTTAGGATTAAGTGGTATTTCGGCTGTATGTAAATTTATTTATTTTGCAAAACAACATTTTTTTCACATCACACGAGTCACACAACAGCCATCGGAAAAGCCATTTGATTAACAAGACCAGATCAGATCCAGGGTTATAATCTGAACGGCTCTGATTCCAGGTTATTCTGGGTATCCAGATCTTTACCCAAAACTGGACCAAACTGTATTTCTAAGTTCTTGAAAAGATGCACTGATGGAGCGTCAAACCATGCCAGGCAATGGTAAAGTGTATTGATGTTTCCAATTGACCTTCAGTAGAGCTCATCCACTTTTCTTACTTGTTCTTCATATGTATATATAAAATATATCTAGTCAGGCAAACAAGAACATAAATACTGAAGCCAATCTTGTGTGACTTTTCCATAAACAGATATGACATGCAATGAAATGCAGTGTTCACACAGCTGCTAGCCTGACGTTTATGATCATAGAAGAGTTCACGAAAAATCAATACAAAGTCTTAAGTCAAATGTCAAAATGTATCACATTGGTTCAATAAATGTATCCATATGAATACGTTAACAGTTCTTCGCTCCGCTTGTTCTCGAGGTCCAGTTCTTTGGCGGAGTTCAACAAGGCCAAGACATGTTTTTCAGTCAGTCAGATGATTTTCACAGTTCTGCAGCGTTAGTCAACCTGCTTACTCTGTTTGCAGCAGTGAAGCTGCAAACAAAGCGAGACAATATTAGAACACAAAGGACGTGGTTGGTTGGTTTTTAAAACCAATTAAACCATTTTCACAACTGAATATTATTTTTGACACACATTGAGCTGTAGAATAGTTCTCGCTGGTTGCTTTTCAAGAGAAACCATGGCAGGTTGTATGCTGCTGACTCATACCTGATGTTCAGTTTCTCCAATCAGAGTTGCAGTTTCTGCTGTTTAAGATCAACAAAATAAAAGCGCAGGAAGAGGCAAAATGACACAAAGTAAAATGTACTCTGTCTTTCCTCTCTAGTTTATTTACAGATAGCAACAGCAAGAGAATCATCAGACTGTGTGTCAAACTCTTTGAATTAATTAATGTCTGCGTTAAGCAAACATCTCAGGATAGCTTGGAAGAGACGAACCTCATTAGGAACAGGAGATTGTGGATTTTCACAGGGTGGTTTTGATTCCAGGCTTAATTCTTCTGGACAGACAATGAACTGGAGTAACTTGGATTGTTTTACTTTTCTTTACCAATTTCAAATTGTGACTTTTTTTGTATGCACAAACCTTATTTAGAGATTAACAATTTATAAATGAGGTTTGAAATTCAAACCGTTTCACAGTTAATCAATTATTTGCTTCCTGTAGTTTCATTCTCAACATCTTTCACCTCTAAGGCACATTTATCTTCTTATTAGTGCCATGAATTAAGATAAGCTTTTTGTTGGCTTGCTGTTATTTTGACTTAATAATAGTCCTTAGTAAATAAAACAAGAATGTGTTTTTTATTTTATCTGAACAGTGGCACTGGGTTCTATTATTTTTGATGCACTGTATTCATGCAAACCTGGGAAAGTAGGCTGTTAAACTCAAAAAGCGACTTAGAAAAAATATTGTAAAATACTGTTAAAGTTGCAATTTGTCTTCCCTTGCAGAATGAAAAACGATCAGCTTTAATATTCTATAAATCAGATCTGTAAGTGATACACAATACAGTCCTACATCTGTACAAATTAAATAACAGTGCTACTGTCACTAGCTGTGTTTGCAGTTACCAGATAGCTGCGCAATTTGACATTTTGAAAACAAATTTGCTCAATGGAAATGCATCAATTTTGAGAAAAAAAAATTTCAATAAAAAGTTTGGGACTGGGAGGAGGTGTTTTTTTTCCTTCCTTTTTTGGCTGTATAGAAATTGGTTTATTTCACAAATAGCAATGGAAACACTTTTTTCACATCACATGGTCAACAACCGGATGTTGCAAACCCACGAAGAAGAAGACGACAGGAAGTAGTTGGTAGGATGACGGTGTGGCATGTTTTCTAATGACTTGAACAAACTTAATGACATGTGATTTAATTGCATTTCGTATTTAATGGAAACACCGCAAGTGCAAAATGGTGTGCGGGGTTTGTCATTGGTGGAATATTGACAAAGTTTTGTGCACATTTGTAATGGAGACGCAGCTTCAGTGGTTTCAAAGCTCTTATTTTGCAGTAACACAAATCTTCTAAGCTTATAGAGTTTCATATATTTGCTGCATTGAGACAGTAAGAGCTGTATCAGAATATGATGATCTCTCTGGCTCGTCCGTTGCCATTTTGACTCCTGTGATATTATGTTAATTAAGTGCTGTAAAAGTGTCATAGAAATATTTCCGCTGATCACCAGCATTGCAAACCTGCCCCTTACAAGCCCCCTGCAGACACTGAAAAAGGGCGAAGCAGGTACAGAAAAGCAATCGAACAGCCCTAATTCCACACAAAGTCATGCAATAACTGGGCCCATCGTGCCTGAAAGAGGTAATTACTTCTCGCTATTATCCTAAAGAACTCCACTTCCAGACAGCAGGCTTAAATGTGCTTTCCAGAGTTTCAGGCACTTAAATTGGAGACTAAGAGTTTCATTTCTTTTTTTCTTTGAAAGCTGTCGTTTGAAAGCAGCTTTTTACCTCATTAAAAAACATTTTTTTTATTTTTTGGATTGCTGTTCCATTTGTACAAATTGTTTTTTTGCAGTTTCCACTATTTCTCAGGCTTTTAAAAGTTTTTACTGTCACTTAATTCTTTGCTTTTAAAAACATGTTCTGATCGCAATTTACCTTCATGTGTTGTTTGTTTTTTGTAATTTTTAAAAAATCATTTTAGTTCCACTGTTGAAAAGTTGCAAAATAATTACAATTTTCTAGCCTACCTATAAAATGCTTCATTTACAGACTAAAAATGTGCACACCTCCTCGATGTTTAATCTTTTTCATTGTTTTAACAAACCAACCATAATCACCTTCAGTGTCATTTATGCAAAATAATGACAATTTAATAGAAATGTGTAGCATAAAATAAGTGATTGCATAAATAGACATCCTCTTAAAATGAACTGACCTTATTTAAAAGCCAGTTGGTGATAGAAAGGAGATCATCTGAGCAGAGTAGCTGTGTCTCAAGTGATTGTAGCTGGAAGTGTCTGCAAGGTCCATTCACTGGTAAATCAGTATTCCTGGCTACCACTATAGCATGAAGCGAGACATCGACTCACTGATCCACACCACCAGGATCTACAGCACTGACATTGGGATGTCATTCGGACTAGAGAAGTGTGGCCGGATGGTTACAAAGAGAGGGAAGGTCATCCACACAGAAGGGGTCTCACTCCCAGAGGGAACAATAGCAGACATAGAGCACAGCTACAAGTACCTGGGAATACCACAAGCAAATGGCAACCTCGATGAGGTCACAAGGAAAGGAGCCACAGCCAAATACCTCCAACGAATAAGGCAAGTCCTGAGAAGCCAGCTCAATGGCAAGAACAAGATCCGTGCAATAAACAGCTATGCCTTACCAGTAATCAGATACCCTGCCGGAATAATTAGCTGGCCAATGGAAGAGATAAAGGCCACGGACGTTAAGACTCGGAAGCTGCTAACCATGCATGGAGGGTTCCCCAAATCCAGCACCCTGAGACTGTACACAAGCCGTAAGGAAGGAGGCAGAGGACTAGTGAGTGTGAGAGCCACTGTCCAGGATGAAACATCCAAGATCCATAAATACATCAAGGACAAAGCCTCAATGGACGATGTGCTCAGCGAATGTCTCAGACAATGGGGAACAGAGGACGAGGTGCTGGAGGAACCATCATGGGAAGACAAGCCCCTACATGGGACAAGACCCAAGGTGTAGGTTGTGCAAGGAGGCCTCTGAGACAGTCCAGCACATAACAGCAGGGTGCAAGATGCTGGCAGGGAAAGCATACATGGAACGACATAACCAAGTGGCGGGCATAGTGTACAGGAACATCTGTGCCGAATATGGACTGGAAGCCCCGAGGTCAAAGTGGGGAACACCCCCAAAGGTGGTGGAGAATGACCGAGCTAAGATCCTGTGGGACTTCCAGATCCAAACAGACAAGATGGTAATGGCGAACCAACCGGACATTGTGGTGGTGGATAAAGAACAGAGGAAAGCCGTTGTGGTGGATGTAGCAATACCAAGTGACCACAACATCAGGAAAAAGGAGCATGAGAAACTGGAGAAATACCAGGGCCTCAGAGAGGAACTGGAGAAGGCCTGGAAGGTGAAGACCACAGTGGTGCCTGTGGTCATAGGGGCCCTCGGGGCAGTCACCCCCAAACTGGAGCAGTGGCTCAAACAGATCCCAGGAACAACATCAGACATCTCAGTCCAGAAATGTGCAGTTCTAGGCACAGCCAAGATACTGCGCAGAACCCTCAAGCTCCCAGGCCTACCTCCCTGGTAGAGGACCCGAGCTCAGAGGATGAAAGAGACCACCCGCGGAGGGTGAGAAGGGAATTTTTTTTTTTTATATATAACTACAATATATACCTTGTCTTTCATCTTATTTTTTATTTATGCTCAGTGTATGCTTTTCCACCTCACTGCTTTTCTTCCCTCTCTCTCTCTCTCTGCTTCCCTCGGGCTCAAAGGCTTTCTGTGTAGGGGTCCTTCCCAAGGTTTCCTCCCCTTAAAAGGGAGGGAGCTTGGAGGAATTTCTTTTCCTCATCCATCCTACAAATTGTGCTTTATTGCAAAAGTCTCAGGTCAGACTCACAAAAGACGTTGCCTTTACCCCTTAGTAATTGAAGTTAATGTAAGGCAAGTTAGTTAGGCTCTCATTTCCTGTTAGTCTTATCTCTGTCTCATTCCTTTGTCCCAGCGACACTTTTATGGTAAGACTGGCCATAGCAAAACATTCTGCCGTTTATCAAGTTCTGTACATATTAAATCTTTAATTTAAAATTCATCTTGAGTGCAATCTCAAAGCAGAATCAAATATTACAATTTAAACAGCTGAAAGGAAAAAAACTGTTAATCCTTGCAGCTTCAGAGAAAATATTTTCTTAAAGTGTGACAATAGCTGCGTTTTTACATTCATCATATAATTGCGGAATTTGACATTTTGTAAATACATTCCCTAAATGGAAACACAGCAATTTTGAAAAAACTTTCTTTTGTTGATGAAACGTTTTGGCGTTAAGATGAGGTATGTTGTTTTTTTGGCTCTGTTGAGATTGGTTTATTTTGCCAAACTTCAACTGAAATATTTTTTTCACATCACACAAGTGACATGATCAACAACTCAAGGCTGCCACTGGCGCAAACCCACAAAGAAGAAAACGACAGGAAGTGGTTGGAAGATCGTGATGTAGCACGTTTTTTTTTTCCTTTTTCTCAATGACTTATCACATGAACAAACTTATTCACATGATGTTAATTGCATTTCTTATTTAATGGGAATGCAACAGTGTTGACAGTTTTGTGCACATTTGTAATGGAAATGCTGTAAAATCTGTAGCTGGTTGTCCAAAGCAGGTATAGGTGTCAGTTAATGCAAAGGGGGGAAAAGTTATTTCCTGTCAATCCGGTGATAAATAAAAGTAGCTTCAATTGTCATCAGTGTCTCCAGAGATCCAGACATACCCGATGTTGAGCTCAAGATGAACATTCAGAGACCAGCCGACAGTCAAGGTGTCTCAAGGGAAGTCTGCTCCACTTCCTGTTAGCATTTCTTAGCATGAGGGGAAGGAGAATGATGGGACTGTGAGGAGTGACAAGGAGCTGGAAGAGTTTGGCTGTAAGGATGAAAGGAGATTTGGACTGCCACCACCTTTCACTCACTCTCTGAGTTAGTTGTAAACCCAACTATATACCAGCAATAAGTATTAAATAAGCATTAGTCTCTAAAATCTAGATTTTAGTCTGTAAAAAAAACGTCTAGACTAAAATCTAGATTTTCATATCTAGACTAAAATACTGAATTTATTTCATACTGAAATAAATTCAGTATGAATTTATTTTTGTAAATAAATTCATACTGAAAACATCCACCAGAGCTCAGTCTGTTTGCTTGGCACGTATTAAACCAATACATCGTTATAGTATAACGCATGCAGAAGGTTAGAATTCACCGCAACTTTAAAAAAAGACACACAACCTAGTTTAACAGGTACGGTTAAACTAGGTAGGTAGGTTGTTTTAAACAATAAAACAACTCTTAAGTGATTTAGACGTGTTGCGTTCTCAAACAAGTATTATTCAATCATTTACACATAAACAGTGAATATTTTCATTTGATTACATTTTTGTAAATTCCATCTCCTGGCACAGGCTCTGACTGCATGTGCTACTTTATTTACCTAAAAAAAATCTTTGGTCAGTTCTAAACATGATAAAATGTATTTAATTTTAGCTGACCGACAAAAAGAATTAAAAAATTAAAACATATATTGTATAGCAGATTGAAAACGTGCTGAGCCATGACTTTAAAACCAGGTGAGCCATTACACCCCGACTAAAATCTGAGGCTGTTTGTCTGACAGATTAAACCAACAACGAACAGAGATGGAAAGAGACCAGGATTTCTCCACAACTATGTTAAAATGAGTTAATAGAGGAAACATCTGCAACATGTGGTTCTGTTATGATATATAGAAAGTCGTTACTATTTCTTTTCATTGAAGGGTCAACTTTTTCATTGCGCATTTTAATTTGTGTAAAATTTTGGAAATGCATTTGTTGAATTTGTTTTCATCAGTTAGATTTCAACATGATTACGATATAAAGACCTATCCGTGATTTAAGCTGGCGGTAGTCTAAATTGTGAGGGGAAAGAAGCGTAATTTTATTGCCACCTTCAGCCCAGGAAACACCTAATGCTTATTTAATCTAATACTTCTTCCATCAGTCAAAGTATTCAAAGAGTAGTTTTTCCCATCAAGCCATGCTCACTGTGTCCTAACCTCTCATTTCCTACTCTCTGATTGTTGGAAATCCTCCACCACAGTCCTAATTACATGGGCAGTCAGAGTCGTGTGGAGCTGGTTGCAGGGAATCTCCAGCTGTTGCCTTTTTGTCTCCAAAACAAGAGTTTATCTTATTTCCTGCTCTCTGTCTATTATCTTGTTTTTCCTGGTTTGCTGTGGGCTCAAGCTGCTGTGCATGCCTGAGCCTGCTCTCCTGATGGAGATGCTGATCATTCACAGACAAAGCAGCTGTCACACCTAAAGGGAAATATTTTTTACCTGTTTTTTAATGTTTTCAGGTCTAAAATTCTGCATATCGCTGGACTGTACTGCAGTTTTACCCCAACCAACATTAACTACACAGAAACTCAAAGGTAAGGATCCCACATCTTCCAATAGCATCAGATCCTTCTCTTCCCTCCTGCTGGTCTTCTAAACATTTAACATGCTGTTGATCAGTTCGATACATTTCTTAGATTTTTCCTGTACAGACTTGTATTTTATTAATATATTTTATTGGTTGAGGCATTGTGTCTTTGCATATATCCGGGATATATTACCGTGGGATATTGTCTCTGTTTCCTGGATATTGAGCCGTTTGCCTGTCATGACAATCATTGTACAGCAACAGTCTTCACTGCTTCAGATTCACTAGAAGACTTACTGTCACTCAACATTCTTCCTACCCACAACAACTCTGAACACATTAGTGTCATCAGCTTTTGGTTTGTCTTTGGGATAAGTAAGGTGTTTTTGAATTTGACTGAATTTGAACACAGGACTTGTCAGCAACACGTGTTGTCATCTCTGCAGCAAAGACATTGAATGCTTAGCAGAAAGTTCCCAACTGTAGAAAGAGAGAAAGCAAGATATTGGATTTATTCTTTTCAAATGTCAAGGAATCATACATCTCTGAAGCAAGTCCTGCCTTAGGAAAATGAAATTACTGTTTTTCTCTCTTAAAATATAAACTCCTAGTTCAGATTCAGCCTGTAACAAAGAGAATTGTGAGAAAGTGTTAACAAGGAGCTGAGGAAACTCTGCATGTTTCTTTTGAGGCTGCAGATAGGATTGCTCTGTGCCACATGGATTGGACATCAATGACATGACTGATTGTGTGACCGACTATATGAAGTCTTTTGTGAACAACCATCCCCATCAGAAGAGTGAGATACTCACCTAATAGCAAAACTCTGGATCAATGGTGACCTGGAGGAACTGCTACACAAGAAATAAAAAGAGTCATGATGGATGGAGGAAGGGAGTTATTGAGGGGTACAGAAGCTACTTAAAGGGAAAATTAGATTCAGCAGGGAGGCGTACAGGAAGAAGCTGGAGAGCAAACTCCAACAGAGCAATAACCAGCAGGGTTGTGTGGTCAGGGATGAAGAAGATCACAGGCCTCAAGTGAAAGGAGGATCAGTCTGGACAGAGCAAACGAGCTGAACACACTCCCTAATAGGTTCAATTCAGGAAGAACCTCAGCATGCTCCTTTCCTACTGCCAGCCTTCCCATCCTCCTTTCCTGTCACACCTCCTGTTTTTTCTTCCACCTCTGTCATTTACTCTTCTGCCTCTACAAGATGGTCTTCAACTGTTGAAGAATAATGAAAATATGACATCTTTTTAGTAGAAAAGCAATAGTCCTGTTTTGTTCAGACCATCTAAGTAAAGCTAGCAAGTAAACTTAATGTGGCACAAGTATGGAGAGATTAATTGAGTTGTCTTTTTAAACAGTCACATAGGCTGATAATTTCCTGCAGATGTGGTTTCTGGGAAGCCAAAGGATTTGTATCAGTCAGACGGTCCCACTGATTGGTTAGGAAATCTATATACACACAAATAGTATTACGTACTTGAGATATATCTATCCCATGCTTTGTGTCCTGGGGTGAAAACAATCATCTTATCTAGAATGAGAGTAAAAAAAGGAGATGACCAGATTTAAAGAAAAAAAAGTTTGTCCAATTCTTATTTCCATCATGGGACAAGAAGTGGACACGGTGGAGAAGTAGCCTGGTGAAAACCGACCGCTTGTTCTGCACCTTGCTTTGCATA
The DNA here is from genome assembly GCF_051168715.1 of Poecilia mexicana. Taxonomy (NCBI): domain Eukaryota; kingdom Metazoa; phylum Chordata; class Actinopteri; order Cyprinodontiformes; family Poeciliidae; genus Poecilia; species Poecilia mexicana. Next base: position 27,989,624 of record NW_028263378.1, on the reverse strand, counting down.
GAAGGTTTGACCTTTTGCATATTGAGGAAAGACTGCTTGCTGGAGGCGTTGAAGTTTTGAATTTCACTCAATCGCTAAGGCTAATGAGACATTCATTCATTATTTTGAAGCTACAGCTAACTTGAACATACTTTCATGAGCCATTAACATCCCATTATTCACCAACATCACTGGAGAGGAACCAATCGCATCCATTCTCGATGCAACATTTGCAGCAGCTGCAGCTGCTCACAGGCCAACTTGAAAAAAAAGACCATTGGTCTTATTCAAGTCTTCAAAGCAAAGGTGTTGGTCGACTTGGATGTCTCATTTTTGTGACTTAAATACAACTCAAGACGGCATCTCGAACTGAAACCACCATCTCTGACGCTCACCTAGCTTCTGCCGTTCCTGAGGCTCTGCACCAGAGGCTGCCTGAGTCACATCATTTCCATAAGCTACAGACCAATTCAGTGAATTACAATATTATTGAAAAGCACATTCATTTTATTACCTTTATCACTAGGTGAAACATTATAAATCAAGCACAGATGGATGTTTGATGGTCTTTATATCTCTATATTATTGTGGTTTTTATACTTTAAAACTTGAATATTACTTCAGACCAATTCAAAACCAGAAATTTGAGCCTAATGAAATGTATGTTTTAATACCTGCTTAAAGGTTGTGATTTTAAAAAGCTGCTTTTTATCTGACAAACGAGACTCACCAGGACGTATTCTAATTTAATTAATGTGACTGTACTCTCCAGACTCTCTCTTAGCCAGAGCTTGTTGTTTTTCACAGAAGTGGAGCCTCTCTCTTTGAAGTTCCTGCGGATTGGATGAATGACTGATTAGAGAGGATTCTTACCAAAAGCAGAGTCCATGTCTGTGAAGCTCTGTTGATACGAAGCAATTATAAAATCACGTTTCCTATAGGAGGTCACCATGGTCGAGAAAAGAACAATGCTGTGAAGGACTCTTATCTCCAGAGTTCCCATTCTGCTTTTGTCATTTCTGTCAGAATGAAATCAGGTCCTTTTCTTCCTGATCTGAACCATCAGATCAGTGAAATAATGCTAGCTTTTCTAATTAAGTCTGTCTGTATTAACCTTCTCTTTATCTGCCAATTACATCTCATCAGACCACCTTTCTCTGCAAACTAAACTTCATAAAATCTCCTCTATAAAAACTGAAACTTAAGACTTTTGTCTCAAACGTTTTTCCATCTGCTACTAAAATCCACTTAGAATAAATGCTACCTTTAATTGTATTTACTCAGCCTAGTTTCTTAACATACCTTTGGGAAAACAGAATTTACCTTACTTTTGTGTATAGAGCACACTTTGAATTTTTAAAAGTTGTTTAAATATTTGTCTGAATCTGAAATCCTTTATGGAATACACTGAAAAGTCACAAGGACGACCAGGTATTTGAGTGCAAGTATGTTTAAATACTCGACCTTCAAACGGTACAGACTTTTCTGTCAGGGTTAACTTTGGCAGCAAAGGGATGTTCATATTCAATAAGGGATTTCATAAAGTTTTAATGGAGCTTTTGTAACAGTGTGGAGTGAAAGTTGAGGAAAAAATGGAATTTAATAACGGCTTACAGAAGCAGAGCTGGTTCGTGGATCAGAGGAAACACCCAGCCGACCAGGAAAACCAATAGGTCAAGAGATGAGTTTGTTGGATACAAGGTCAGGCAGGCACCCGGAGAGTAAGATTCTTCAGTTGTGCATTTGTGCATTCTTGAAATGCACAAATACTTGTTGTTATGAAGTTCTGTTTAAAGAATCTGTAGGGGAAGAAATTCAATTGCGCTATCGCCTCACAAGAATTTGCAAGGCCTCTTTAAGGGTGGCAATCATTGTCCTTTAAAACGGATCAAAGAAGAACCTTTTCCCGGTGAATTTGGAGAGAGCGCTTTTGGTTTTACTTCCAATCGCTTCATGAATGTAACAAATCTTTGAATGTTTTCAATGCTCTCTTTGAAAAATGTGGGTTTTACTTCACATGTAAATCCTTTGCTGAAAACCGTGAATAAGCGCTGATTAGTACTTGTGGTTCAGAAAAATTGGATCTTATTTTCCATTGGGGTCATTAGATTCAGAATGCATGGCTGCAGAACATTTAGCCTCAGAGAAATGAAAGCATACAATTCAATAAAGTCGATGTAGTAATTTAGCAGCTTTGGTGAAAAAGTGTTGATTTAAGCAAATGAAGGATACAGTGAACTATTATTATACATGAAATGTAATGGTTTTACCTTAGCTCCTCATTATGAAAGTCAGTAGATTTTCTTTTGTCTTTTATGTGGTTGGAGAGAAGAATCGGTACATCCTTTAAAAAAAAAAGAGATGTAGTTTGATAGAAATTCAATATTCAAACTTTGCCATTATCTCAGTTTTACAAAGTGTTTGTGTTATTTTGATTTAACAGGTCATGAGGGGAAAAAATCTGAATAATTTTGTTAATTTTGGCTCTGTTCTGCACCTCCCACAGCGACAACAGTAACTAACAGAAAACACTCTTAGCGAAAAGAAAGTACACCCTCTGTGGGTTCACTTAAAGCTGCATTCACAGCTTTAAGTGAACCCACTTAAAGCCATATGTGCAGTTCAGGCGAGTTTACCTTCACTCATCAACACCATCTCTGTTTGGGGTTTTTAATTACTGAGCCTGATGATTATTCAACTATCTACTTAAACGTTTTTTTAATTTTTTTAATTTTTTTTACAATTAGCTGTTAAAACTTCCTCTTTATCCACAGTTTGGATGGATTGATGGACATTTCTTGTATGTAAAGACTCATGATTCCTCAACTGGGAAGGTTGTGGACCTTTTGAAGGCGGGGCTAGGTCCACTCAGGCGTTTTGCTCAGCTGAACGGTTGCCACAGGAGATTAAAGGATTTCTCAAACATGCATGAAAGAATCAAATCACAGCTCCAGCTACATTTTTGACGAGAGAATGACATTATAACATGATGTAATGCTCAAAAGTCAAATTTACATAATCCTCCCCTTTAAAATGCCTACTCTGTTTTGTCCCGTTCCCATTTCTTCTTCCTGTATGCTGCAGCTCTGCTTGCAGCCTAGTTAAATTATTTTGTGCCAAGACATCATATAATGCTTTCTGTTTCTTCATCATCAGATTTCATTAGATTTTTATCAGCAATAGTACTGGCAATGATTTTCATTATTTTAACCTCACCTGCAGTTCAGCTAATTTTTAATGGGAGTCAAGCACACGTGGCACTCTGCATTTTTATTTTTTTATCAGCATGCCTGCTTAGCATTTCTTGACAATGTTATGCAATATGGACTCCAAAAATAAAGTAGTAAAATCCAGGCATTAGTAGAGATCATATGAAGGTGTGCCAAATATTATTTCCATACTGCACCAAAATCCTTTAAATAAATCCAACTTTACTTAAATGCTGTATTTATGAAGTAGAAAATGAATCCATCTCTCACGTCTCATAAATGCACAACCTGCGATGTTCTTACATATGTAAAGATTCACTTCTCAGCATAACGTGCATGAGACTTCTCTGCCTCCAACTACCACTAACTTGGTGTTTTGTGAGAAACAACTGTATTCACTGCATGCAATATCTTTGACCAGAAGAAATATAAAGTGGAAACAGAAAAGAAAGCAGAGTTCAAGCTCGTAAATCCATGGTATGTCACAAAACTGCATTGGTCCTGGTTTTCACAGATGTTTCATCTGTGAGCCAAGAGGCTTGCCCAGTCAGGCCAAACCAGAAAGCCACCTTTGGCCCATAACTTATGAGCTCAGCAGCAGCATTACACTCTGCTTCTGCCATTTATGCTCCTGGTTGGTCTGTACAGTGTATAAAAGCATTTAAATGAACAGTTTCAACATGTTTATAGTTTATTTTAGTCTTTGGTCTAAATTAGGGCTGTCAGTGTTAATGCATGCAATTAATCTGAAACCTTTAATGTGTTACTGCATCATGCAGATTCATCAAACTACCTATTTTGACCTAAAAGCCTCTCTTCCACTGAGGGTCACCTAACTCACAGCAGCACGCTATGAGCTCGACAGAAAGGTGAAAGTTTTCACGACAGCAGATGGCAACTAAAGTTGAAAATTTTTCAGTTTTCTTGTGTTGCGTCGCTAGCATGCGTGAGCACGTTTATGCGCACAAACTCTAAATTTCACACTCACAAATTACACACAAATTCGCTTGGCTGGATGAGGACAAGCGGTTGTCGTGTCATCGCACAAGTTCCAGAGGAAATGATCAGAGATGGACGCGTCTAAATAAAAATGACTTCCTTTAAACCTTCCTAGATGTAAAAACCTGGAAATCTGAGAATCTTCAGACATGTTGGTTTGAGACAATAAAACGTTTTCTTAAACTTTTTTTTTTAAGTTTAAAAAAAGTGCTGCTTTTTGATATGGTTCACATGGGCAGTTGCCCAGGGTGGCATCTGAAAGGAGTGGAGCATCCAAGAACAAGAAACTAAAATGTATCTCATCAGGCCGTTGTCTCCTGAACAAGTTTCCTACTACTTCCATGTATGTGTAGTGGACAGTAGTGGACAGTTCAGATTGTTTCTTTGAGGACCCTGTTTCTACCTGCATACCTGTTGTTGTAAAGGAACGACAATAATCGGCAACAACAATCACTGCAGCTGAGGTATTGACACTCTGCTCAGTTGGCGCTTTAATTGAGCAGTGTAGGAGGACGTGGAGCATAGCAGAGCGGCTACCATTATGCATACTGAAAAAAAGGACCCAAAAACAACAGCCTCGATATTTTAGGGGGGTCAAATAACAATAGAAGGGAATGTTTCAGCAAGGAAGCTGTTTTAACCTCACATATACGAGGAAGAAACTTAGTACCAAGACACCCAAACATGAACTCAGACACTGAGCAGTTAGATCTGTGAAGTAGACCTGATTTAAAAAGTGACCAAAGTTGAATAATGAGCAACAAGCAGTCGCAGGCAGCGACCTTCATGGGCACTAGAGCGATCAGAGTGGGAAGCTGCCGAGATGAAAGTTAGTTCTCTTAAGTCAGAGGCCATGTTTTTAACTAGAAAGAAATAATCTGCTCTCTTCAGATCAGGGACCATTCTGTGCCTCAAGCAGAAGAGTTTAAATATCTAGTGTCTTAGGCTAATCGATAGGCTAATTAGGGCCTCGTCTGCAGTACTGCCGGCTTGGTCTGCTTTGTTGTGTTGGAAAGATTAGCCAAAAGCAAAACTCTCAAGACTCTTAGATGTGGATGTACTGTATGGGAACATGAGGCAGAACGAAGGAAGGAAGGAAACAGAATTAAATGTAGGAAAGAAAACTCCACAAAATTAGTAGTAACCCCAAGAAAACTTTATCTCTGCTGCTAGTTTGTCTTTGACTAGTAGTTATGCACTTTGGTTACACTATATTTTATAAAACCCCGGGGCAGTAAAAGTTTAGGTCACATGGGTTTGTGCTGAAGAACTGATTTGAGAGTGACTGCGATCTCAACTTGGTCTTGATAAAGTCGATTTCCAGTCAGGACTTCTTCCTCCCTCTAACAACTGAAAACATACGAAAAAAATCTATTGCAGTCGCATCATAATTAATTATACATAGGCGCACAAACCAGAGGGGTGATTAACAAGGCAGTGTTATGAGTCAGTGGACATGGTAATTTACCTCATGACGCCCGATCGATAAAAACTATTTTTAAATGTGCGTGAAGATCGGAGTCCTGTAAAGTGTGAAGTTTATTAACACTCCCAGCCTTCTTCACGGTTTTTCCCCACCTACCCCCCATGACTGAAAATTTCAGTGTGGACAGATTGACTGTCGTTCACCTGCTCTTCTTCTGTCGTTAGTCATAGCAGCCTGTTGACGTCCCTTGACGTTTAAACAGTTGATTCTACCAATAAAATAACAAACAAAAAAAGCCCCGCTGTAAACATTGATGTAAAAATGAGACACGCCGCACCTACCTCAAGCTCCTTTGTGACACCCAGGTGTGAATTTGTCTAGACTACAGTTTATTTTTTATCACAGAACATCAGGTGTTATGTCACAAAAAGAGAAAGAGCTCTGTGGCAGAACGAACACACACACAAATCATTGCTGTGGTTGGAACATAACAGACTAAACACCATTTGGAAACAGTAAAAAAATTTAATTAGCACGTAAAGCGAGAGAGACGCTAATCAAACGCTGAACAACAGTCCTACAAGCTCTGTCGTTGTAAATTTATACTTTTACTGCTATCTACAAGGTTTTTAAATTGTCTTTTCTTCTTGCTTCAGAATTGTTTGTTTGCTTTATGATGGACTATCTCATAAAATCACAGGAAATTTGGTTGTTGATGGTGTTTTTAATGAGAGGAAGTTCAATGGATATGAATACTTTTTCCAAGGCAATGTACCTTACCAAATGGAGTTTTCTTGTAGTGCATAAATATTTGGCTTGAACAAACGCACATTGTATTTTCTCCCAGTGTTTAGTGCAGCACTTCATCTTATTAGCTAATTGAAGGCTGAAGAGTTCTTAGCTGGAAAGTTCATCATGTTTTCAGGAGCTAAACTCAACCTTGGAGTCTGAAACTGTTCGAGTAGATTTATCTTTGCTTCAACATACTTGATTGGAAACAATTAGTTGGTAAACAGCCTCTGTAGAACCAAAATTATTTTCTGCTCATTCACTTATCAAATATACAAAGTACAATAAGAAGTTTGTTGTTTTTTTTCCCTGTGTGGAGTTATTATGGGTCGAAAGCAACTCTAAACAGTTTTTAGTTTTTATTTAAAGGAACTCAGTGTTTCAGATGTTTTGCAGTTTTCTGGAAATTTGTTCCAGATTTGTGGTGGATAGAAGCTCTGAATACTGCTTCTCCATGTTTGGTTCTGGTTCTGGTTCTGGGGATGCAGACCAGAACCAGAAGACCTGAGCTGTTCAGTGATTTAAAAATGATATATATATATATATATATATATATATATATATATATATATATATATATATATATATATATACACACACACAAGTACAAATCTGTAAAGTGTAGTGCCAATATATTCTTTTAAAACATGAGTGGTATTGTTGAAAAAGACAGTTTTCCAGTCTTGAACAATAAATACTTAACATTTAAGCCTCCTTTTCTGTGATGTCTCTAAACTAAACCCAATAACCATCAGAGATCAGCCAATTAGTAAATAGGATCCACTTGTTTGTAATTTACTGTCAGTATAAAATGCAGTTGCTTTCTAAAGGCTTCAGAGGTTTGTTGGAGAGCATTGTAGAACAAACGGCATCATCAAGACAACAATGTACTGATGGGTCAGGGCAAGATGGAGAGAAGACTGTGAATACTAAATATCTGGCAGTAGTGCTCATGTTTACAGCGATGGGTGAATTGATTCCTATGATTTGAAGAGCGTGACAGATTTTCCTTTTTTGAATAGGAAATGTGGGGTATATAAATCCTCCACTTATGGGTTAACATGACGTCTCCCCCCGCTGTCTGTGTCTGGCTCACACTAATCTGCTCACTCTCACAGGACTGCCACATCAGGGCCTGTGCAGTTCAGTGACTTGCTGATGGCTCTGTGTGGCTTTCTCCCCTGGCTAAGCTGGAGTGGACCATTAGAACTGTGTTTGGATCGATCAGCCGGGCTTTGTGGAAAAGCCTTTATCTGCACCATGTGTTTTTCTGTTTGTGCAAACTCCTGAAGAGTCTCTGTGTGCTTCACCGTCCCACTGTTGAGACTTTACTAACCAAGCTGAACTTTCTTCATGTGGTCATTGTTGACGTGCCCCACGTTACAAATATGAGAAAATCTTGGTCAGTATTCTTCTAATGTTAAAAAAACCCGTAATTTTACAATTGCAGTGTTTCTGTTAAATAACAAATGCAGTTAAAATCACATGAGTTTCTAGATGTGACGTTATTTAAAAAACATGCTGTCCCAACATCCTCCAACTACTTCCTGTTTTCTTCTTCTTCATGGTTTGCGCCAGCAGCAATATCCAGTTGTTGATCAAGTGTGAAAAAAGTATTTCCATTGCAGTTTTGTAAAATAAACCAATTTTGATACAGCCTAAAAACCACCATACAAGCGGCAAAACTTTTTTTATTGAAAAACTAGTTTTTTTTATCGAAATTGCCATGGTTCCATTAAGCAAATTTATTTTCAAAATGTCAAACCCCAACCCACTTTTCTAACACAGTGAGACATGTGGAGAGGTTGCGATTTTTTGTTGTTGTTAGCATCCATTAAAAAAACAACTCAATTTTGATTGCATGCTCATTAGTTTTGTTGGAAGCATGTCAAAATGTTGAGCTGCAAAGTTTCGTGGGAAGACAAAAGAAGAGTCATACTTGCGCACAAACCAGTAATTATCCGTCACGTCTCCTGATGCCCGAGCGGCACTGTTCCCCTGTCATAGCCAAAAACATTATCAAGATTTTGTAGGAGAGTTTCCACAATTTCAGCTAACAGGCATTGCTCAGAAAGGAACAACATGTCACTTCTTTTATTTGACTCCCCAGCAAGAGTTCTTGTAAAATTCATCAGGGGTCAGAATGACACTTGTGAACGTTGGGAAGCCTTGTGGCTTTTGCGTCCAAAGTCGAGTCTCAAGGGCCAGACATGTTTTAGATGTCACCCTGGATAAACGCACATGAATCAAATGATTTGTTCATTACCAGAGCTCTGGAGAACTTGAAGGCATGTTGAGGTGGTAAATAAGCCATTTAAATGGTCTGTTTTGTTGGATCAAGAACACATCTGAAACCTGCAGGAGTTGGACACCACTGCCTCTTAGGCACATGGTCTGATGAGCAAGTAAGCTAGTTTGAAAACACAGTCCACCAAAAACAGGCTGATGTAGGCCGTGCCTGTCAGTGTGTATTGGTCTGTATGTGGCGGTGTTTCTCAATCCTAAAGTCCTCAAGAATCACTGGCCTGCATGTTTTAGGTGTTTTAGGTGTTTTAGGTGCAGGAGATGTTACAGAAAAGTTTCACTGGTTTCAAAAAGTGCCGGAGAGAGAGACTCCGGCCACTGGTGTTGTTGACCAGCGGCCGGATCGCATCATAAATGTTACGGTTTAACTAAAGAGCTGCTGCTCCGTGAATGCGGGGCTTTAGTCACAGAAGTAACTTCATCAGCTCTGTAGAAGGAATAAAAACATACTGCCATGAGAAACCTGTAGAAGAGTGATGGATAACTATGTCTTACGCGCTGTGATCTGAGCATGCTCTCCTTTAAGCATAAGCTTTAATGAATTTATGTTTGATCCTTTTCATCAAGACTCTGTGATAATAATTTGCCATTGGTTGGCAGGATTCTGTGTCTGGCCACCGAGGACATCAATGACTCACATCAGCTTCGAAAGAGTCTAGCCTTCAAGCTTACACAGACTGAAGGACTTATTTGTTGCACTGGGACTGCTGATTGCTGTACCTGAACCGTCTGATGAGAGAGATCTCTTTAAAACTATGAAATTACAATTGGGGAGGAAAGAGTGATGGAGGTGAGATTGTTTGAATCTGAACAGTGGAAATAGAAGCCTAGAGGCTTTTAGGATAAAAGACAAAGGTTGATCTTTTAAAAGACCTTTACTGAGGGAAGTAAGAGCCCCTACGGAAGAGATCCAGAGCAGAGCGTCTGGGTGGACCGACTACCTGGACTCTTGTGAAGACGTTCACTGAGTTAAAGGAATATATCCCCCCTTTTGAAAAGGGTAGTGGGTTCCAGAGTTTCAAAGCCTTTCCTCCCACTCAAGGGGAAAATGTAGATTTTTATGGAGAGAAAGTATGAGCCGAGCAAGAGTGAATATCTGAATAAATGGAATATACATGAGTTTTCCAAAAGGGAGATAATTTAGTTCTACTGTAATGCAAAGGAATTGAGGAGGTGTTAATCTCTTTAATTGACCTGCATTTATGTGGGTTTAATAAATGGTTATTAAATCCCACTGAGAACATAAATTCACTTTTTCAAGAGAGCCCTGTTCCAACGTCAAATAAAAATATTAGGTTGGATGAAGAAATCCAGATGTTTGTGGTGCCCGTGGTTTAAGCTGTTGATATATTCTGGTCCTATTCTGGTGCGCCGTGTTTGGACTTCAGCTGATGCAACTAAAATTGCTGATCATCTGCTGGACTTCACCTCTTCAGGACAAATGATTGGTGAGCAACTCATCTCCAAGACCCAGACATGCACCCAACTAATGCTGCTTGCACTGCAGCATTACTCTTAGCCAGAACATTTGAACAGGAGCCATTCCTCCCCACAAACCCAACAGGCTACAGTGTGAAATTAGATTTGAACTATCGCCAGTTGTGCTTAAAACATCACCAACTTTGCTTGATTTGTTTTTTAATAGCAGAACTGAGATACTTAATTGTTAAGTTGAACCTGGTGCAGAACTGTCTAACTTAGCACCAGTTTTGAATCCTTTCTGGAAGTGGAACCAAAAAAAAAACCCCCCAAAAAAAGCCTCTCCAATGTTTACCCTCATTTTATTTTGGTCTGATTCTTTCTTTTCAGCCGTCCTCTCATCACGGATCTTCTTTTTTTGACCTTCTTGGTTTTTTGAGCAGCAGCCACTTGAGACATTGGCAATTTTCACATAACTTTGTGTTTTTTCACCACCATTAGCAAACCGTTGTCTTCAGCTTGAGTGACTATTGCACACTGTTGCAGAAGAAGGATGTGAGCATCGTATACGCGATAGTGATTGACAGTGCAAAGACCCTCCTCCTGGCTCTGATTGGTTGTTTTTGAGCAGGAGCGGTTTATCTTTGCAAGTGGCAGTAGGACCACAGAGAGGAAGCTGGTGAACTTGATTTTTTCCACAGATCATCTCGTTCATATTCCACTGTCAGGACATGGTAACATATTTAACAAGTATGAAAGTAGATACAGATAACGATAGATTTGGTTGAGTGACGTCGCATACTGTGTGTTAAGTCTATAAGGATCTTACAAAGGCTCTCAATCACGAACTTTTGGCTGGCCACTGGTCAGTTTTTTGCTTTTTGGCAACTTTTTTTTAATATATATACTAAGTTTTGTTAGGACAGTGGTAAATTGTGACCGGTGTTCCTGGTTTCAGAAATACTCTTCCCTTTTTTTATATGTGGACTAAAAGTGGCATTTTAAAATCTTCTCCAGATGGAAGAAATTCTGTTTGTTCTCCGGTTACAAAATTCATGTTTCTGTTATGGCTCCTTGCCCATTTTTCGGACTACGTCTGCTTTCTGGACGGGGGAAGATAAAGAGGGTTTTATGTGAAGTATACTCTCATTCATATATTATTCCATTATGGGTTGTTTTCCTGCCTTTTTGCTTTTAGCATTCATGTCAGAAACTGTTTTGTTTCGCCAAACAGCAGCTCTCGTTTCCTTCTGTCATTTTACTCTTTGTCTGAGTCGTCTGAGTCATTTGATCATTGTGTTCATCCATGACTATGTTTTTCTTTCAGTGATCATGTATTGTGTATTGTACAGTTGTATGACGAACAAAAGGCAGCATCATCATAATAAAATGGAGGAAGGGTTTGAGCATACAGCAGAATAGTACTCATACAAGATTGTCAGAGTTGACACCTATTAAACACAGCAAATAACACAGGAAAGACAAGAGAGAGTTAGATTCTGAATACTCGCGAGGAGAACAGACAGAGATGTGCTTTCAGTTACAATCTCCTACCGCTCTGAAGCACATTTGCCTGCCCCTCTCTTTTTATTGTCTTTAGGATCCCTAATCACAGAGAGCGAGGTAACTCTAAAGGGAGGGGGACAGACACTTCATCACACAGTCACAGCGCCAAGATTATAGCTAACTAACAACACAATCTATCTCACACTAACTTATCTAGTTCCTGACCCAGGATCAAACAGGACAAGTTGTGAATCTTCACGGCGATGGTTTTATAGCTATCTGAGAGGTCAAAAGCAGGGCGTTCTGTGAAGAGCTGCTGTCTCTGCTCTTCTTCAGAGAGGCCCTCTGAGAAAGGAAATCAGAGTGATTAACAATACAGAAATGATAAACATTGTTACTTTAGCAAACTCTAAAAACCACCTGGGTGTTTTTTTTTTAACTATAATTCATAGTCATTTTAACAAATTGGTAACTGACTTAATACCTGAGTTTTCCCTTCTGTCATTGTCACAAACAAAAAGGTACAGTTTTGTTAAATTTTTTTCTTTTATAAGGTACAATTTTCTGTTTTGATGTTTATCTATGAACATTTCAGAAAATGTCTTTCCAATTTGTATATTTAATTGTCCAGAAACTAAATAAGAAACTAGACTTCTTCCTATGTTGTTTAATCCTGTAAACCTTGGAGGGAAAAATGTCCAGTGTGCCACAGAAACAGATTTAAAGGCAAAAAAGTGCAACATTGATGGTTGTTTAATATATTTTATCTTTCGTTTGTGTTTTGATCATTTTCTTATGGGTTATTTGTTAATTTGTTTGCCCATATCTGCTCATTTTTTATTTCCATTATTGTTTCTAAGGTATTGCCATATTAGTTTATTCCTTTATATTTAGTTTATTCTTGTGTTTGCTCTCTTGAATATTTGTATTTTTATTTATTTTTTTTGTAGATTATTGTCACGCTCTGCCCTGTCTCCAAGCTTCATGTCTATGGTAAGTTGATTCTCAGAAATTACAATAGTTGATGGGGTTTCTAAATTTTATCTCTGCACCTCCATGTCCATTGCAGACCTCCAGAAAGATACTTTCTCATTAGATTTATAAAACATATTACATAATTCATACGATTAAAAATGTCTCCGGTATGAGCAGCATGCAACCCGATGGACAGGAAACTCCAGAACAGAGCAGGGAGAGCCGGAGGAATCCAGTAAAGGTTGAACACTGGACACAATTTTTAGTAGACGAAAACTCGCCTAATCAAACAGTTCGGGCATCTCAAGGTATTTAGTGACCACATTTCATAGATGCAAATTTGAAGTTTTAAAGGCAATCATGTTTGATTATTTGAGCACCAGGCTTTTTTCCCCCTCCCATGATTCACTTCTGCCTCTAATCAAGAGCACTTTAGTGTTTGATCAAACTGGATGGGCCACCCAGTCAGTGTAAAACCGAGACACGGCATCACAACACTTGTTTTGACACGGTGCTGGATGTGGAGACTTTATCTCCGTGACTACGACATGGATTATATGTATCAGTTTCTCTACATGTTTTTCTCTCAGCTGAAAGTTATTTTTGTTGCTTGTTGTTAATTTTTCTTGGAAAACTTTAGATTATCTTTTATTATCTGACTCCAGAGTAAGTGTGACGTTCTTAACAGAAGAGTGTGAACAATGTTCCATACTAACTAGTTACATTTACACAGTTACATATACTTGAGTGATGTTTTGGAGAAAATTTACTTTTAGGAGTATTTTTTACTTGACTGTACCTTTAAGTTTTACTTGAGTAATTTTACTATGAAGTTTGGCTGCAGAGGGCGTCGCATTTCTCAACCACATGCAGGCCTGTTGCTGTTGACAATAAATCAGTTAATCGCATGATAAATTAAATCACACTCAACCATTTCTATTTGCATGATTTACCGTTTTTCTCTTTTCTCTCTTTCTACCAGAAACTGGATGACTTTTTGGTTGGTTTTTTTGGTTTCAACTGATCCTTTTTATTTTTTAAGGATAATTTTGTTTACAGAAACTTGATAATTCATTTTATTAGTTTTTTCCGTTGTTTTTTATTTATTTTTGAGTATTTAAAATGTCTTCCAGTTCCAGTGTTAAATGTTCATTAGAATTTAGTGTATTGATCTTTTATAATGTGTTCTCGCGTCACTGTTCCATTTCCATTATATTACTTGAAAATGGTCTCAAAACAACAATATTATCGTTTATCGTGATGACTTCTGGGACAATTTATTGTCCAGTAAGATTTGTTGTTGTGACAGACCTATCCACACGTTTTTGCCTTTGGGACAAAGGTGTGATAATTAAAGGTGCAGCATGCCATAACCCAGATTTGTCTTACAACATGACATGAGGAGCTGCTTAATCAGAAACCACACGGTGACGTTCCTGACACGTCTCTTACTCCTCCTGACTTTGTCTTGTATGGAGATGGTTGTGCGTGCTGAGGAACCGATGCAGGCTTTGCTGTGTTTACTGATTGACTGCTCTGTTGTTGTTGTTTTTTTCCATGTCTTCTCTCAGCAGAAGCATCAGAGCTCCTTGTGCTGAGTGGAAACTGTAATCTTCCTTAATTCAGAGAGGAAACCATTTTCACAGCGCAGTCCCTCCATCCATCATGCTAACCACATCCACTGCTGCATAATGCTGCATAATGTGAAGCCCAGTCTCACTCCTCTGGTCCTGCGAATCCTTCTTATTCTGCTGAAGATGGTGCATGTTCCTCTTAAAGGGGCAGTACCTCATTTCCCCCCAACTCTCTTTCCTTCTGAGGAGTTTGACTTTTTTGCAACCTTTTAAAAAGAATGTTGTCCTTCTCTGCTCGTTTTTCTAGTAGTCCTCCACCTTTCTGTGTTTCTTGATAGTAATGCAGACTTAAAAACAGGATAGCCAGTAAAAAATATTAAATTAGGATTTATTTATTTTGATTTCTTCTTATCGTTCCTCTGGTAACTCTGTGCTTGAGTGTCTCACTTGCACAGACACACTGCAAAGACACAAAATCTTACAAAGTATTTTTGTTCTAGTTTCTAGTGCAAATGTCTTAGTACACTTGAAATAAGACGACACCTACTTACAAGTACATGTTCATCAAGATATAGGAGCTCGTTTTAAGTCAAATATTCCTCAATATTGATTTAAAAAGTACTATTTCTACTGGCAGATTATTCCACGTATAACAAGACATTTCTCCATCTTATAAGTGAAATAATCTGCCAATGTAATTACCATTCTTTCATCAATATTAAGGAATTATTTACTTAAAACAAGTTCCTATATCTTGATGAAAATTTACTTGTAAGTTTTGTTGTTTCAAGGTTACTAGGATATTTGCACCAGAAACTAAAACAAAAATATTTGGTCATATCACCCTGGCAGTGCAGGCCTTGTTGTTTTTAGCTTCCAGGGAGGAAGATGCTGCCCCACACAATCTCTCCTCTCTGCCTCTTCCAGCATTTCCAGAATGCATTTGGCAAGTTTTTCATGGGTGCCTTCCACAAAATATGGCACCATTTCAGAGAGAAGCATCCTTTTTTTTTTTTGGTAATATGGATGTTATTGGAAAGAAGGATTGTCCCAACGAAAAAGCAATCAATCAAGCGCAAATTTCCTTACTTCTAAGAATGCATGTTGCTGCTTTTCTGTTTAGTATTTTCCTTCCACTGCTAAACAAAAGCCAGCCACCAATAATCCAGCGGGAGCCCCGGATCGACTGTTTGTGCTCTGTGGACACATAGGGCTGAGCTTTAGGCTGAGCACTTTCTCATCCTCTCCAATCTAGAGTTCAGACCGGACCGTAGCTTCATCCCCAGGCTCACCCTACGAATAAAGGCTGCTGACATCCAGGCCAGTACATACACATGCATAAACACACCCACACACACACACACACACACACACACACACACACACACACACACACTCACAAACTACAGCCAGACCCTTCCTGCAAACTCATTTCTCACGTTCTGCCTCAGTGTCATTCCGTCCGTCCGTTCTTTGTGACAGACACCTATTAGCCTGAATAATAACAATAATGAAAACGAAACACTCTGTAACAACTCCATGCAGAACCCAAGAACAAATTGTTCCTAAAACAATTACTGACAAATGCAATGAACCAAATTGCTTCCTGCATTTTCCACTCTGCAATAGACGCTTTGCATAGGTGGCAAATGACAGAAGATTGGGATTGGCTTCGATGACTAAAAATCACGAGAGGGGAAAGAGAAATCAAAACAGAAGTTGGTGTGTGTAGCAGTGAGCCACAGTCTGGGCTCCCAGGTCGAGGTGCTATTTACTCACATATAATAACAGACTTCAGGGGTCCACCGGGTGTAATTTGAAACCAAATTTAGGTTCAGTGGAGTGGAGCGGCTTTTTCCACCCTCAAGAAGGTGTAAATTTATTGTTGAAAACAGAAATGTTGCTATGTTGGTCTTATATTTATAGGTCAACGTATTCCATTTGCATTTGGAAAAAAAATATTTTTCTGCTCTGAAGTTAAGATTCACAGTACCAACCTCAAAATGCAAAACAGCTGCTACACGTATAAAACAATGTGACATATCTAGAGATACATTGCTTTATTTATACTTCTGATAATGATTATTGGTCACATAGGAAATGTATAAGCTACGAATGGTCAGTTTTACAGTCTTAATTCAGGAAACAAAATTTCCTGAATGTTAAAAAAAACATTGGAAATTAGATCAGGATGTGTTGAAAAGTCTCAAAGACAGATTATGAGGCCAACATTCTCACCTGCCAACTGAATTAAACTGAACCCGGTCTGGTTTAACTGCATTTCTATTATAAATGCATGTAAAACTTTGTCAATATTCAGCTAATATTGTAGAAACACAGTTTTGCAATTGTAGTGTTTTCATTAAATAAAAAACTCAACATCACATGGTTTTGTTTGCGTGATAAGTCTTTAAAAAAGCACGCCGCGCCATCATTCTCCTACCACTTCTTGTCGTGGTTTCTGCCAGTGGCAACATCTGATTGTTGATCATGTGACTTGTTTGATGCGAAAAAAGAATTTACGTTGCAGTTTTGCGAAGTAAACCAATTTTGATACAGCAAAAAAAAACTCTCATCCTAGCGCCAAAACATCTTATTGAAAAACCATATTTTTCAAAATTGCTGTGTTTCCATGAAGCAAATTTCTTTATTAAATGTCAAATTGCACTATAATATGGCCATTGAAGTCAATGACTCACTGCAATCTGCTGGGTTTCCTTAGACAGAAAACTGTTTAACTAATTTAAATAATTAACTGAGGTTCATGCACTGTTTGATAACTAGAATCAGTTGGATTGAAGTGATTTTATTATTTTTTTTTTTTTTGCATAGCGCATCTTTGTGACAGAGTTGTCATAAAGAGGAAACTCTTCACGAGTCTTATTTTAATTTTTTTTCACGGTAAAATGAAAGTAAAATATTAATTTCATTTTACTGAAAAATAAAATGAATATGAAGTTAAACTGAGAAACACCATTAACACTGAAACTGACCATGGAACACTGACCAGACTGAAAATGTATATCCTGCTTGTCTTATAATGTAATTCATTACTTTTCTATTCTGTTTGTGTTTTTCTCCATAAATGTCTGTAAATAGATGAGGCAGAATAAATTTCAGAACTGAAGATAAAGAAATATCTCATCATACCTTTTGGTAAAGATCTCTCGACAAGATTACGTAACATGACAGAGACATGAAATAAAGTTTTTCTCAGAAAAGAGATGGCGATCTGATTCTGACTTCTACCTCGATAAATAACGGATATAATGGCACACTGAACATAATAATTAGCCCCTTAATTCATATCTTAATGGGAGTTTGGCTTTCCTTTTTCAGCAAGCTAATTACAGTAAATCATAAGTGCTGCATATAGTACATGTTTTGCACAGGGTGACTCATTTGAAACACTTATCTCCTTTATAGCTGCAGCTCAGAAAGGTGGACAAGACAGCAGCAAACTGTATTTCAGAGCAGAGCAGAGTCTCCTCTGGGCTCCTCTTTAATCACAGTGGATTATGACAGCTTGGGTGTGTTTTGGTGCAACATAAAACTGATACATACCTTTTTTTTCCCACCTCAACTTCTTAAATGGTTTTGTCTTCAACTTTAGATCCCTGGAGCTTGTTGCGTTCGTGTTAGAGCGGTTTTCCGTTTGCCTCAGGGTGAAACTGGATTGTTTTTGATCGTGGGGTGAACTGAAAGTATGAGCAAGACTTCGACTTTCATGTGGAAGAGTTTCTCGTGTGAGTTTGACTTTTTTTCCGCTGTAGAACGGAACCGGCTGATAGGCGGAGATGTCAGTTCTCAGAAACGTGGACCAGCTTCGAGTTGAGTCAATACGAGGGTCAGGTCAGTCGCTTCTGTGCAACAAACAGCCATGAAGAACAATAAATGCCTAAGGCAATTATTAACAAAGTTAGTAATTTAGATTAAAATTACCAAGTCAATTCACCAACTGATTATCAGAAAATAAAAGCCAAATGGATTTCAGTCACAGTTATTATTTACTAAATCCTGCCTCATGACGCTAAAACAGATAAAGGATTGATGATCTCAAACATTAGGCACTAAAAAACATACATGGAATGAATATAACTTCTCTTCAATACACCAGCTTATAAATGAAATAATAAATAATTCAACTTTCCAGTTATTTGATTGGCAAGCTCCCGATGAGCTAATAACACTCACTCTAAACGACTAAGTAAAAATGAAGGACATTTAAAATGGACAAATAAAAATAATAACCAATAAAAAAAAATGTAATGATGTCACAGTTCAGTATGAACTGAATGTTGAGAAACCAGGTTTATTCTCTAAGCTGGCTTTAAACTAATTAAGATTAGTTTCCACCAAAAATCTGCTGCTCTCCTCGCGAACGCCACAAGATATATTCTTGTATGTTTTAAAAAATATATTATGTTATCAACATTTGGTGAGGGTCTGCCTGTAACATTGAGTTTGTTTGAGCTGCAGATACAGACTTACTATCTGACCCACCTGTTTGTATTTCAGCTAACAGCTGTCACAAACCTTAAAATGCATCAAAGTAGCAACAGGTAAGATTTAGCCATTGTTGTACCCAAGGGAGAAGTCAAGCATTCCTTAAACAACTTGAGCCACAGACTGCAGAGAGGAACGCTGTCTTCAAGGTTGTTTTATGACTAAGAAATTCCACAATTTAATCAGTGAGTGTATTAAATATGAATATGAATATATATAAACACTTGTCTGAAGTACATATGGGTGTTTTAGAAATGGACTGAAGTGGCTTTCAAAATGTCGTTTTTGTTCCTTTTTACTTTCAGCCTTCTGTCGCTGAACTTAGTGGGTTTGTTCTAGTGAGAGCTTTGATTTCGGACTAAAAGCAAACCGATATTGGCTCATGGTTTGTAAAGTCTTTTCAGATACATCTCAAAACATAATTACAGGTTCAAGAAAAGAGGCTTTAGTGGGGGCTGGAGTCCAGCAGAGGTCAGTTTTTCACGGTCTTTTATCTTGGATATCAAAGGATCTCGTTGACTTCAGGTAACAATTAGGATGGCGTTCCCACTGCCTCCACTCTCCCTCTCCTTCTGTGGGCAGAGCAACCTCTCAGTTCTTTCCAATTAATAATGAAGTCTGCACGTGCTGGTGCCTGTCCTTACACTGACATCCAGCCTTATGATGACACCCGGCCATTAAAGCGGTTTTATTTGGTCTCGGTTCATCCACTTAAATGATTTATGCTTACAAACATACTTTGCCTCAACTTTCTTCTTCTGCTTCACATCTCCCAGAACAGTTCTTGATGCTTTCATTCCACTTCAATCTGCTTCAAGCCACTTGGTCTGAAAACCCCTTGTCAGACACAGATTTTATTTTGCTACCCAAATATGGCAAATGTATTATATGCATTATAAGCATAAAGTCATTAAAATAGGCAAGAAGTGACTAAAGACAAGTTTCTTAACCATAACACAATCAACAGCCACTTGGCAGCAATTCAATGCATTTAGACATCTAGATGATAGGAAGACAAGTGTTTCAGAAACTGCTGATCTACTGGGATTTTCACACACAACCATCCCTCAGGTTTATAGAGAACGTCCCAAAAGAGAGAAAACATGCAGTGAGCAGCGTTTATGTGAGCAAAACATTCAGAGGTCAAACGAGAGAGCAAACTGGTTTAATAGGAAGGCAAACATTTCTTGATGCTCATCTCTGAATGAAGAACATGTCTGATGTGAAAGCAGAATAGCTACAGCTGTGGAAGCACTCCTAATAGTTCACAATGGGAAACTGAGGCTACCAGACATACACACAGACTACCCAAAGTTGGACATTAACAGACTGGATAAAGGGTTCCTTGATATGAAAAGTCTCGATTTCAGCTGGGACATTTACCAATTAGCACAGGGATGGCCAGTGGGGGGAGCTGTTCCCACAGAGGGAATCCGAGCTGCTAACACATGAAAGATTACATACAATATGGCGCAGGATGATACCTCCTTGGCATGCGGGGAGCAGCAAGTTGACACTCTGTGTAAGGTGCTCTTTTACACTCGATGCAATGAAATGTAGCAAGAGGAAGTCAGGCTAAATAAGAAGCTCTCTCATCTTGACACCAATGTAACTGTAATTAATTGTCAAAATCCTAAATATGTCAGTTTGGGTTCTGTAAAAGGTGTTACTTTGACGTCTGATCGTGCCACCGCAATCCCTCATCAGCAAGCTAACCACACGACAGTAAAATTCTACTTTTTGGAAATCAGTCAGTTTTGCTCTGAAGTTTGGTAATAACCAACAGCAGTAAAGTGTTTTTTTCTCTTTTTTCAGCCTTGTGGTTGTCAGTCCAGGGGGATAGTTTGTTTGGGACATTTTGGGACATGTTACAGTAGCTAAAAGGCCATCTAAAATATTAATTCAGGCTAATGCATCACAGAACAACCCCTCTGTAGCCATAGCATTACTGACTCATGTCATCGTTTTATTATTTATGCATTTCATCCCTCCTAGGTATGAGGTGCCAAAAGCAGATCTCCAATGATTTTGTTCTTGGGCCATTTTTCCTTCTTCCACATGTTGCCCTTCTTTGACATCTGTCTCCAGAACTCATTGCCACATGTTCCTTGCTTGACCTTTCGTTAGCTTGCCTCTGGAGTTTCACCTGAGAGCCTGATGTTGTTTGGTAGTTTATGTTGGGTTAGCCCATTCTTTCTTTGTGATTTCTGCCTCTACTGAGGATTGACGTGTAACAGATCTTGCCCTGACAGCATCTGTTGCCAGAGGAATGTCTGGATTTTTCTATTTGAGCCTTCGTTTGTCCTCCAGGACAGCAGTACCGAGTTGAGCAGTAGGATCTCGGTGGGTCAGGTTCACCTCTCTGGATGCCCTGACATTGTTGAGCTCGCTTGTTGGATCCTTGTCTGACATTTGCTTTGGTTCCAACTTGCTGGACAATGACGCTGCTGTCCAGGTAGTTGTGAGACAGACCTTCCTCCAGAAGACTTCAGCTAAGGCTCATTGTTTGGTGCTATTGAAGTTGATCCAAAGCATTTTGGTCTTCATGTACATAAAAGAAAAGATTAAATTCAACCTTCCCTGCCTCCACCAAATGATTACCACCAGTATTCTATTTAAACTAAAATGGCAGTAAAATATGTTTTATTATCTTAATTTCTCATCCTGGAAAATTGACTTTTTCTGATAAAGCAAGAAGACTGTTACTCTGTAACTGGGAATATGTCATAGTTTTTCATTAGTTTCAGAAGAAAGACTTGACTGTTGCACTCTTTGTGGAGACTTAGACTAACTCTTCAAACAGCAGCCGTTTAACAATGGATTCTGTATTTTCATTGTCTTTATTTATACACCCAGGCAGATGTATGAAATGATTAAGCTTGTTATCAGGTATAAGATTTACTGTCAAAACTACTTTTAATAGAAGCCACCTTTGCATCCTTTGCAGATATTTATAACATCTTGGAATCATATCTCTCCTGCTGTGGCGGCTTTAATTTTTCGAGAGCACGTTGGAAACAGTGTTGAAGTTTGGAATTTACAGTAATGTTTTTACACTTAGTCATAATGATGTTATGTTTGAATGCAAAATTAACATGAAGCTACTTAAAAATGATTGTATTTGAATTAGCAGAGTAGCTTACTGTCCGAACAAACACTATGATCCTGCTGGTCACTGCTGAGTGCGACACACGAGAGGGAAACTCATGTTTCTCATGTTTCCCTCTCATGTGTGTCGCACTCAGCAGTGACCAGCAGGATCATCGTGTTTGTTCAGGACAGTAAGCTACTCTGCTAATTCAAATACAATACAATTCAAGTGCTTCACTAAATGAAAGGCATCATATAAATTAATTACATGCATACAGATGTTTTCAAGCCTTTATTTCAGTTAATAATTTTATTTGTTTCACATACAAAAAATTATTAACATATATTAATATTAGATTGTGAGGAACGCTGAAGTCATGTCCCACATTGGACCACAACTGACACAAAATATTCATTAAGATGCATGGAAAAATTGTTTGCACATATAGAAGTTCCTATGACAGATTATTATTATTATTATTATTATTATTATTATTATTATTATTATTATTATTATTATGTTAGAGCCATTGTGGATAGAAAAAAGGAGAGTAATTTTCAGGCAAAAAACTTACACATTTTGAGATCAGTCTAAGGAATTTTCTAGAAAAAACTTGGAAAGTCCAGAGTTTGAAAAATCAAAGACTTACTACAAACCCCCCCCCCCCCCCCAAAAAAAATCATATTTTGATATTAAACTCAGAGATGAAAATGTCTGAGTTTCAAAAGCCAAAAATATTCAACTTCTGGGAGTTTTCTAGTGTATTTATGTGGCATTAAGGGATGATGGCGGCCCTCAATCTCTGTGGGCAAAACGACAGAGGAAGCCTTTCCTGCTGCTCATGGTCAGATGGTGGCGCCGGTGCCTGGTCACATTGACATCACCACTGTATGAATGTGTGAATGACTGAAGGCCATAGAGCTTTGGGCTCCTAAGGACTCCATAAAGCGCTATGCAAGTACAGGCAATTCATCATTTATGTGTGGGCATTTCTTCTGACAGAACTTGTTGATTTGTTGCCTTAATTAATTGATGAACATGTAATATGGTGTATTCACACTGCAAATTATGGAAGTATGAACTTTGATCTAAAATACATCATTGATTCATTCTTAAATTTGTTCATCTACAATCATTGGAAAGAGTCGCAGATTCTCTTAATGTCTGATATGAACAATACAATAAATAGAACATAATGATTCATAGCTAACAAAAACATTAATTTTACTTCACGTTAGCATACCACAGACTGTCGGCAGTCTGTGTTGGGAAGTTTCCTGGCATTGACCCTTTGACCTCTGCGTAGACTGTCTCCTGATCCTGCGCTGGAAAAGAGGAAGCTTCAGCTGTCTTTCTGATGATGTTCACTTCTCCATAATGAAGTTCTCCTTCTGTTTTGTTGGCCTTCCGAACATCAGCCTCCAAGCCTGTTTGACTCTGTGGGAAATAGTAAAATATGTGTTTTTTCACGAAACGTCAGGGCAGTGCTGCACTTAAAATGAACACCTCCTCACCAGTGTCTGCTGCGGAGTCGCATGTTTGGACCTAAAACCACTGGAAGACATTGAAGAGCTGTCAGAGTGTTTCTACTGTGCTTCAAGTTAAAACACAACTAAAGAGAGTCTAAACCAATCTGAAGGAAACGCTGGAAGATAAACATCATTATATTCACATCAGATTAGAATCCAGAAAGTGGAGAATGACGACAAAACTAACCAATAACAAAGAAAAGAAAAAACAAGATGCATTTTTTCAGAAAGAAAGTTTTAGATATACACAAAGTGGATATAAAGGGTTTGACAGTTCAAAAACAAAGCTACTTTTTTATTATTTATTACATTACTTAAATCGACACTAGTTTTGTTACTTAACATCAGAACTACGGTTTCTATCTACTATCAAAAGTTTTTATCTAACTATCAAAAGTTCAATTACAAGTTTACGTGTACATCACATTTCAGCCACATTCAGGTCAAAGATGAAAACATCAGGCAGTCACCAGTTGTGAAACATCAAGCAGTAAATATTGCATTTTGTCAGATGCCATCACCAATCACCATGGCAACACGGAAAACGTCACTAGTCCACTGAGTGTAATCCATAATTCATTTAAACATATTTCACTTTTAAACAACTGTGTTTTAATTTCAATGCTATTATCTCGCGATTTTAGCATTTTCTATTGCTACAAAAAACATTACACATTATAATTAATTCATTGCAAAAATCCATTTTAGTAACAGTGAAGATGCTTTCTTATCAGTTTAGTTTGACGACCGAATTGATGGGAATCGACTCCACTCAATGCAGATGTGAAGCAGGTCTACTAAAAATTAACTTGGTAATTCGGAAGAAAGCAACATTTTTTAGCATTATTTTGGTCCATAAAGTAATCGTATCCCTGTCAGTAAAAACATAAAAAAGTGCAGTTTATTTCACTCAGCTCTTATAAAGAAGGCAAGAAATCCCCAGAGAATTTATACAGAAGTGCTCTTCAAAATAGCTTTTTAAAAACACACTTCTATAATTTTGAACAAAATTAAACGGCATGATTTTAATTGTGCTACTCACCAAACAGACATGAAAAGGCAAACGATAAGGAAAGTGGCCACTGATGTTCCCACTGTGATTGGCACAACGCCTGCTATTCAGCAAACATGTAGGTCAAAACCAGCCTCTTGAAGTCTCATTTTAAACATGTAGGCACAATCTGGTGTTAAATATTTACCTCGGAGACCAACATGGATCACAGATGATCTGCTGTGACCCAGACGGTTGGCAGCCACACAGTAAAACTCCCCCCCCCTCAGTCGCGTTGAAGGTGTAAACCGAACCCACGGACACGTTGGCGCCTCCATGTCTGCTGATCCTGAACCAGGTGAAGCTGGGCGGAGGCCAGGCTCTGCTGCAGCAGCTCAACTCCACCCTGCTGCCTGCTGATACCAAACCTGACGACGGACTGACGGAGGCCCGGGTGTTTCTCGGCACATCTGAGGAAAAACGGGACACGTGCGTGAACTTTACTTATCAGAAATGTAAAAAGCTGTTACACGCTGACAAGATCGCTTAGATCAGGGGTGTCAAACCCATTTTCATTTCAAAAATCGGAATGTTCTTAAAGTGCCAGTTGCACCAGAATATATTGACAAAACTAATTAAACTGTTAAAATATCAATAAATAGCTGTTCCTCCAGGATTTTGATTGTTTTAGTGTTTTGTTGCAATCAAAATTGCAGATTTCGTGGAGATAATTTTGAAATATTTGCAAGGCATTTTTACGATATTTGCGCTAATTTATGATGTTGAATGTGACTGTTTATTACTTGCCGTATCAGTTATTGACTATAACTTGACATCAAGAAAAAATGTGGAGCTTTGTTGACTTAGTGTGAATTTTTTCAGATTTGTGAAAAACTGGATGGCCTTATTGATGTAACGTGGAGTGGAGAGGGCCACATAAAAAGCTACGGCGGGCCAGATTTGGCTCCCGGGCCTCGAGTTTGACACCTGTGGCTTACATGGAACACTGAGAGTCACTTCTGCCTTTGCCGTCTTGTTTCCTCCATTCACAGGATATCCGGCAGAACAGCTGATGCTGTAGCCGTTGTGTGCGTCTGACAGAATGACGGTCTCTTGGATTTTAGTTGTAAAGGTTCCATCTGGGTTTTTCTCTGTTTGTCCGAGGGAGTGTTGTTGAAGGTTCCAGGTGAGTTCAGGAGGTGAGTGTGGACAGGGAGTGAAGGCTGAGCAGGTTACAGTGACAGACTGATTCTCCTCCAGATCACCAGAGATGTTAAGGCTGGGACTCCACGGAGAGTCTGAGGTTTCACATTAAACCAGCAGGTTAAAAAGTGAAAAATACAGTAAAATATGTACAATGCACTCTTAGCAGTTATCAGTAGTTTTGAAATATAGCTCACTTGGTCCAAACAGGAAATATACACGACTTTACAGAAGTCAAGAACGGTCATACTTGCATACTTTCTCCGTGGTTTTCCTAAGATAATGAATTAACTTCTCTGTGGTTTTCTTGATAAAATGACTTAATTTTCCAATGGTTTTCTCAAGATAAGTTGACAGGTTAATTAACGGATGTTTTTCTTGAGATGCAGAGTTAATTTCTCGTTTTCTCGATAACAAGAATCTCAAAAAAACCTTAGGAGAACAAGTATGTGCCAGTATGACCCCTCTGGGCTTCCTTACAATTTAGTGCAACTGTTCTACTTTTTTTATGTTGGCAAGTAATTAGCTATTAGTTTGTCATTGAAACATTTTTTGTCTTGAAAAATATCTGAAATAATATTCTCATCCTCAAAATGGAAATTCATAATTGGCATGAAAGCTGTTATATTTTGAAATGTAAACAAAAACAGAAGCTTTGTTGTTTTTTTTCCTAACAAAATTGCCTTTGACAATTATCTCATGAGAGGCTCCCATCTTATTTCCCATCAGAACAACAAAACGCATTGGTTGAATATAAATGATCTTAAAAATGTCAGGGGTGTGAACATTTCTGAGTAACACTGTAGTATTAACAAGCCAAAACATTCTTACCTCTTACTCTTATCTGAAGAGGATGACAAAAAGCTGTTGCCTTGAATGGCCTGTTCTCAATTCGGAGAACATAATCTCCTGTATAACTGGAGTTTAAATCAGGAAACAGAGTGGTGCAGTTTTTCTCACCCAGGTTTCCAATAATTTTCAGTGGATATAAGTTAACTGACTCTCTGCTGTTGAAAATAGTTTTTTGTTTAGATTTCCAAAGTGCATAGGTTGCTCTTGTAAGGTTAGATGTGGAGTTGAAGCTACATGGGACTTGTAAACAAGATCCACTCAGTGCTTCGATCTGCCCAGGTACGTTAACAATGAGCGCTGGAACGGGACAATAATCACCTGTAGACACACATTAATGATGTCAATAATGTGGAGCAAACTTCCCCTGGAGATACATTTCATGATGTAGAAACTGCAGTTCAGCTGCAATTTGTTAAACAATATCATGATCTAATATTTTAGACTAGAATTGATTCATGTGATGCCTCCAAATGAACAAACAGCTAACCTGGATGGAAGAAGACACTCAGTAACATGTTGACTGTCAGCATCTTCTCCAGCAGAGCTGCCATCAGACTCTCTCAGTTCCTCGTCACTTCTAGACCAGACAAAAAGATCAGAAAATTAGGGTTTAATATTTGTGCTTGAATGAATGAAGCGTAGGTTCCACAAATTATTATTTTTGAATTTTGATAATAATTTGAAGACAAGAACCTGTTTAAATAAATTAATAGTTTTTTTTTAAGTAAGAAGCCACATAGTTTTTAGATTACAAATTTAGATTAAAACCTGCAAATATTTTCTCATCTGCAGCAGAAGGTAAAACAGTTCAAGCATTTACCTTAATTTAATTATGTGACTTTCAGCTGATGAGCAGCAGGTCCAGGTTCTAACTTCTCTGTTTAAAAAGCAGTTTGTCAAAAACAATGGCTGTACTTATACTGTCTTTTTTAAAAGAGGATGTTTCATTTGTTGATTTGGTTGCCAGAATATCTGTCAGCTACTGCAAACATTAACTCATTGCCTTCCATAATGAGGAACAGTTTGAATATTTAGGCATGAAATAGGCAGAGGTTGTTTTTTTGTGTGTTTTTTTGTTGTTGTTGTTGTTCTGTCTGCTTGGGGATGGATGCTATACGTTTGGTTTGGTTTGCGTATCATAAGTGGTAAAGTAGTAAAGTTAGTTTAATTTTTAGCCCACATAGCTAAGCTTCTTTGAAGACACAGCAGCTAGTGAAGCTAACAAACATGATTTGGATGTATGTCATTGCAAAATATCAGAGTAAAAAGAGAACAGCTGCTAGGTTTAAACCTAGCTAGCTTATTGCTGTAAGAAGCTAGTTAGATTTAGTAAGACTTGATTTCTGGTTTTGATGCACAGTGAGGTGGTAGTTAGCACCAACTAGCGTCACAACTACAAGGTGCATGTGATGTGATTCCCTCAACATTTATGGCAAGATAACTAGCAACACTGAATTTTCCTTTAAAGGGACAGTATTATGCAAAATCAACTTTTTTAAATTTTATATCATGTATTCCCTCATCCAAAACACCTGGACACCTGGAGTGTTGCTTTGATTCTTCCATGCACGTTTGACAAATCCTTTAATCTTCTGTGGCAGCCATTCAGCTGTGCAAAACGCTGTTACTTGGTGTGGACCTGATTACCTCCCTGAGCTCCTTCAGACTAGCCAGTAGCAATTAGCAAACACCTGGTGGAACTGTGCATCTGCTGAGGTCTTTATACAAGCTACTTCTTTCTGCAACGAACATAAAAATCCTATAGCTAAAGATTACTACTGTATGCAGTAAATAGTTTACGCACTGAATTTAAACAATACCTTCTTAATTATATCAATGCTTACACATTTATTTACGAATATGTATGTTAGAATAAAGCTTTAGGATCAATGTCTTGCCTAGAAACACTTTGATATGTGTTTGTGGAACACTGAAGTTGAACTCAATGCACAATAATAAAACTCATTTTTCCTCAGAACACTGCAAACCTCAGTAAAGCGGTTTTACTGATTCCATCCATCTGGTTATTGCATGCCCAGTTTTTGTGATGATAGTTTTGCTTCCAAGCTTTGTGTATAAACATGGTGCATATGTACAGTTGGCAGGAAATTCACTCCCTCGCAGCATATGCAGGCAATGCTTTGGACGAGCCGCATTTAATTACTGCCAATTCCAGCGTGGGATTATATAATTGCATAACATCAGAAAATAAAAACATTCATGAGATCTTTACTCTTCACCTGGACCTTGGAGAATAATTACGGGAAAAAGAGCAATACTCCGTAAAGGTTAGCCTCAGAAACAGAGCGGCGTCTTGTGCTTCATGTGAGCCAAGGAGAGCAAAGAGGTGAAAGCAACATGGGCTTAATGCCAAAGTTCTGTGAAAATCGAAATGGAACAGCTGTGTGTGAAACGTTGAACCTGAATACGTGAAGGAGTACACTGCGAAAATCAAAACACGAGTCAAGAAACTCTTTAGGCAATAATAAATGTGGTAGAAAGTTTGAAGAAATGCAATTTTAAAACAGACCTGAGTTCAAATGGAGATATGAAGCGCAAAAGGCAACAAAAAGTTTTTGATTTATCCATTCCTATTTAAAAGTTGGATCCTACTCAAGCAATTTATTCAGCATTCTTCAGAAGTTTTTGTCCTGGTTGAAAAAAAAATTCTCCCACGCCACTTTGCATAATGCAACATTGAAGAATTAAGTTTACAACCAGTTAGTGTAGATAAAGTTCTTCACCGCTTGTCTATGAAGACATAAATATATGTTCCTCTGGATTCAAAGACTTCGTTTCACCCTGCAGTCCCTTCATATAACACAGTTCTGAGTTTGCACGTTACAAAGGTGCACAGCAGAAAGTAGTTTCATGTTGACAAGCAGGATGATAAATCAGTTTTTATTAACAGAAAAGAGCAGATAATTCAAGTTCAGTTCAGTTCAGTTCCTTTATTTTGCCCCAAGGGGGAAATTTGTTTTTCAGTCAGGCATTTCAAACAAAGGCTATCCCAGTTATCTTGTTTCACTGTAACAATTTTGCTTAGGCACTTTTAATTCTGAACACGTAAGTTTCAAAACATAGAAAAAGTTAATACAGATTCAATAAAAAATACTTATAAAAAAGATTCATGGTCCTTTATGCTTTATACCATTATACTATTCTAAACATTTTCAGCATTAGCTGTGTTTTCATCAATGTTGTTTTTTATTTAAGTGTTGCATTAGAAAAGGTTGATGGACAAGGTCAAACTTTGAACTAACGTCCTCAGTTTTGCAGAACAAAAAAAAGTTTTAAGCTCGCTTTGCTGCAACAAAATGAAATGACATGTTGTAGCTTCCCAAAAACATTCACCTCAGACGTGGGTCCATTAAACAGACTTTTTTTTTTATAGGAATAATTTTATGCAAAGTTCAGTGTAACACAAAATGCTTCATAAAGGTTAAAAAACAGGGAAACAGACATTTAACCTCCAGAGTGGCTTAAATGATTAAATCAAGTAAAGAAAAGTACAAGACGGGAAACGCAGTCACATGAACTAGATTAGCAGAGAAACTCTTGAGATAAAGAACTTAGATTTAGAAAAAAAACACTAAAAGTAAGACCATACATACATAATCTACAATAGCAAACAGCATTAATCTTAAAGCAGGAAACTGTAAGATAGGATAGGAGACAATAAAAAGCTATAAAGGTCATACTGAATGGAAGGTTTTCCTCCAGTAACCAGAGAGCAGGTCATTTGCAACGTCCTCAGTTTCAAATTGAATTTAAGGTGCTGTAAAATATTACTATATTTACATGTTATGTATGTTTTAGTTTTCTTGCTCACGATTGATTTGCAGAAACAATTTTAAAAATGATTCGTCCAAGTCTTGAATACTGTTTTATATTCCCTGTAAAAGTTCAACTGTTTAAACTTTTTTTTCTTTTACCTTTTAATTATCATTAAGGATTTTTGTACACCGTGCTTTCAAAGTGTACTCATGTTTTTCTTGTGGAAAACAGAAACTTTCCGGAGATTGATGCTGAAACCCGGCGGCTCGGCTCGGCGCTCTGGATGTGCGGCGGTAATGGATGGAAGACTTTTAAGAGGTGAGGCATGTGAGAGGTGGTGGGGGTTGCTCATGTGTATTTATGTTCCTTTTTGTATGTGGCTCCATGCGTTCGCTCAAGGGTTCTTCATGAAGCCAGAAGAGAGCGTGAAAAAACAGGCAAGAACACTGGGAACGCTTCAGATGAAGATCAGAGGGATGGATTTACTCCCAACTTCTAAAACCCAACCCTGTTCTGAAGAGCCTCCTCTTCATTATGTCCACTAGCCTCCTGTCCTCTCTACATTTTTCTCTCTTGTTCACTATTTATTTACTTCTGTTTGTTCTGTTTCTATATTAAGAAATTATCTTCTATTCTAAATCTTGTTTTGTACTTCATGCACCACTCCAGCAGGTCTATTTCGTCTCTGATTTAGTTTTCTTGCTCTCCTTTATTTCCAGAAGGACAAAATAATCTTTTGTAATATTTGATTTCTTTTGCATCCATTGTCTGTTTGTACTTGACAAGTTGTCTCTTATTCTGTAATTCCTGAGAGCCAGTTGAACTTTTTGTCATTCCCTCTCCACTGTTTGTGGCTTTAAAGGCAAACTAATTAGTTGCTTTACGGTTAAATTGCACTAAATTTCCACACTGGACTCTGATGGGACCTGCTAATGTGCCTATAAATCTGTATTGTTGCTTTATGCAACATGTGATAATGGAGGTGCAAAGCTGTCACAATTATATGGCTCGAGATAAATAACCAAATGGTTAAAAAGTATTAAAATCTCTTTGCTTTGGGTGCACAGCAAATGTACACACGGGGGTGAGTACATTTGCTGATACTAGCACAATATTCACTACCAGTGAATTTTACATGAAACAGTCCACATAAAATACAGCAAATAGGTTGCTTTATTTTTTTAATATTATTAATGTTAGCTTATTGAAATGTCTCTCACCACCAGCAAGTCACAGGCAACATGCAAAATACACATGAAGCAATCCAGACTTCTAAAAAAATGCTATGTTGTTGCATTTTGTTCAAACTGCAGAATATAACTTTAATTAAAAAAAAATGTTTTTTTCATATTTGTTAAAGCTGTCACCATGTCATGACAGTTTGCTATGAAACAGATAATCTGGGAAAAGATCAATCTTCTCCACCTCCTCCCAGAGCTGCTAAAGTAATGCACCGTTCTGACCAAAACAACCAATCAGAACCAGGAGGAGGGTCTTAGCGCTGTCAATCAACCTCATTCACTTACTTCAAGAGGGGCTAATGGAAGATTTTATAAAGATTGTTTGAATTTCTGTGAGTAATAAATACATAGTTTTTGTTGTGTAATTGTAAAGAGAGTCGAGAGACAGGAAAAATCCCTGGAATTAAGCCAACTAGCTCGTCACTGAACACAATGTTGCTCGCCTTTTTCACTGGGCTCTAACTCTGGTATCAGGGTTAGAGCTGCTGCTGATTGGTTTGTCTGTTGATAAGTGTGGTAAGAGGTACAGGGACATGTTAAATATATGAATATGATGTTAAATTATTTCCTTCACTCATTAAATGCTAATGAAATGGAGGTAAACAGTAGTCTGTAGCTAAGCTAATTATGTAAGTGGTTGATAATCTCACACAGTCTACTCACCTCTTGGAGAAAACCTGGGTTATAAATGGACACTCTTGTCTTTCTCTCTCTCTCTCTCTCTCTCTTTGAAAACCTGATTTTATTATTTTTCTAGGCAGCATAGTAGCTGCCACAGTTGCTCTTGTCTTCTACTGACTGCTGCTGAACACTGTTAAGCGCGCTAAGCAGGAACAAACCATTTCAGGCAGATACAGGCGGTAACATTTAATTTTTACTGATAAAACTATTTTCAAAACACTATATGATAAATTTTGTAATTGACAATTTTGTAATATGTTCCAGGAAAATAGTCCCTACAATGCATCAAATACAGGATACACACCCACACACAAAGGGCTTCTACTGGCTTTGATGTGAACCAGTGATGTCACTCATTCTCTGTGACATCACTGATGAGTGTAATTCATCTCTCTTTATTCCCAAATTCCCCAGAGCAACTCATTTGTGCTACATTTCGGGAGGACTGAAGAACAAAAGTAGTAAGTATAAGTAATGTTGTTTTATTCTGTAATTTCAGAAGCAGGGATGGTTGAATTGAAAAAATGGCTGACAGTGGTTGTTATCCATGTATGTGTGACAAAGTGGTTTAGTTTGTGTTCACCACTTTAGATTTTTTTTTTTTTTACCTGTTTAATTGTGGCCTGGTCCACTCAAGTGCAGGTGTGTTGCCAATTGGCTATGAAAACAGTGAGTTCTTGGAAGTTCAGGATGGCTGTCAGAGTCAAAAGTAACAAATAAAAGTCATCATTAGAATCTGGAAACGGTGGCTGATGCTGTTTTTTTCTTCACCTTGCTGATCCTTGACCACACTACTTTACAGTATGCCTGACGATCTGGCTAGCCTGCTGACGGACGAAACTTCTCTGGACACGACCAGTGAAGAATTGGAGAAGGAAAACATAGAACTCCACCTGATGGTGGAAGATCTTAGAAGGACAATCAAGTGCTCCAAAACTGGCAGGAGTTCCAGGCAACAGGCAAAATGTGACATGCTTGCAAGTGAGAATGATGCACTTCATGCTCAGATCATGTCTCTTTGTGCAAAGCAAGAGAAGAGTTTGAACACGAGGACATGAGAGCTGAAGTACATTGCCTGGAAATGGCCCGACAGACTCTCAAACAAAGATTCCAGAAGCTTCGGATGACCTTGACAAAGGCACAGCTGTTCATAGAGAGGTAATCCGAAAACCTGGAGAGTCTTTCAGAGGAGTTAGAGGATCTCCTTAGACTGTGGAGAGATCGAGCACCTTAGCCAACAAAATATGACTTTAAAGTCTGAAAATGCTCTGCTAAGGGAAAGTTTGAACAGGAGAATGAGGAACACCAAGAAATGAAGATCCAGGAGAGCCAGGGACCAGTTTCAACTATCAGGAACTTCGGAAAGAGAGTAGGTACAGTTTTCCAGACAATGTACCAAACAGGAACACTCAGGTACTGGATACCAGCTAAATCTGTCTCATAATTCACAAATGCACAGAGTAAGACTCACAAATGCAAAAGATTCACAAATGCACAGAACAAGATCCACAAATGCTGGGTTTATTTAGTCCATAACAACCAGAACCTCAAGGTTCTCTGTTGCTGAGTTTCGCTGCACTCAGCAACTCAGGTTGGGGGGGTGTCCTGCCCTAAGTGGAGGAGTTTAAAGTATCAGGGGATCTTGTTCATGAATGAGGGAGGGAAAAATGGAGCAGGAGATCAACAGATGAATTGATGCAGTGTCTGCAGTGAAGTGGGCGCTGTATCTGTCTGTCGTGGTGAAGAGAGAGCTGAGTCGAAAAGTGAAGCTCTCGATTTACCGGTCGATCTACATTCCTACCCTCATCTATGGTCATGAGCTTTGGAACGAGAACAAGATCACGGATACAAGCGGCCGAAATGAGTTTTCTCCGTAGGGTGGCTGGGCTCTACCTTAGAGACAGGTTGAGAAGCTCAGACATCCGGGAGAAACTCAGAGTAGAGCCGCTGCACCTTCAATGAAGGAGCCAGTTGAGGTGGCTCGGGCATGTGGTTAGGTACCTCCTGGACGCCTCCCTGGTGAGGTGTTCCGGGTACTTCCAACTGGGAGGAGACCCCGGGGAAGGCCCAGTACATGTTTCTGCATTATCTATACGTGGAGCTTATAAAAGCGCAAAATATTGTATCTGTTTTAGTTCACACCATGACAATTTTTGTCATAGTACCAGCAAGAATTAAGATTTTTAAATTCTTTAAAAGATTTTAAAACTACTTTCACCCTTGTATAAACATCAGATGATGAGTCTTCATACTGGATAAAAATATATCCTTGTTTCCATCTCAACAGCCAAATTTTACTGTAAACTAAAGAAATACTTCTAAGTGAAACAACTAATGTAAATTTTTTTAATAATGTCACAACCTTACCACACTGTACCACATAGTACTACAAGAACAATATTTCAAGGATAAAGTTGTACAAGAATAAAATCAAAATAAGTTATAATAGCGTGAGAAAAAAAAGTAATATTCTGAGAATAGTCAAAGTATTACAAGGATAAAGTTGTAATATTATGACTTTACCCTCAAGTCAAGTTTAATAGTATCACATTTCAGCAGCAAAGCAGTTCAAAATGCTTTACATCATAAAAACACAAAAATAAAGAATCATAAAATGCTGCTTTTCCTTGTTTGATTCTGCAGATGCAGAGCAGAGCCAGAAGGCCTGAGTGGCCTTGTAATACTACAACTTTAT
The DNA here is from genome assembly GCF_051168715.1 of Poecilia mexicana. Lineage (NCBI taxonomy): Eukaryota > Metazoa > Chordata > Actinopteri > Cyprinodontiformes > Poeciliidae > Poecilia > Poecilia mexicana. The sequence continues at coordinate 27,954,878 of NW_028263378.1, read as the reverse complement.
TCTCCTACTTCCACTTCATATTTTTATTTTAACGTGCCTCTAATACTCCGTCCTAGACAGATTTTAACATGTTAAAAATGTAATGCAAATAATCGTCGTTCTTTTGTTTATTTTTGTTTGTGTGGTTTATTATCTTACACACATAAGTCCCAAACCGGAAACGTTTTTCCACGTAGACCTGAAGCACAAGCTATATCCACAGACAAAGTGATAGATGATAAAGCTGCTATTTGCTATTTTTTGCTTTAAAAGACTATCCAATGGGACGCTGGAAAAGGCTATTGTTGTGTTCAAGTTGTGCTAACAGTTTCAGCGAAGCTATTCAAGCCTGAAATAGCATCTCAATGTGAAACATGTAGTTGCAGCACAGACGTCCCAAACGCTAATGTGAGAGCCAGCAGTCAGTCCACATTTCTAAAGAAGCTCCGTGAATGATCTGGATTTTCTGAAACACTTAAAAGCTGAATGGGTAGAATAATACTTTACACCAAACTGATGGTTAAATAGCCAATTAAAACATATATATTTGTTGTTACAGTTGTAAGTCTTTTTATCCAGCAGTTTTTGAATTGATAATTCTCATTTTGTTCATATATAGTTTTCATTTAAAATTTGATTAATTTAAATAATCTGCTGAATTGTTGCTCCATTCAACAATTCAGCAGCAAAAAGTGATTTTGAATTATGAATGCTTATTTTTTTTCTACATATAGTTGGGGCCTGCCATGCAGTGCATAGGAGAGCATTGAAATCCCTTGCAAAAAAAAAAAACCTTGCAAAATTCCCCAACTGAACAACTCTTAAGTAGTATAAGATAGGTAGTATTTCAAAACAGCAGAAGAACTGTAATGTTTTTTGAACAATAACATTTGTTGTTAATCTGTTGCTAAGAGACGACCACTGTAATCAAGTGCCATGAAGCAAACATCTGATTTTTACTTTTGTGACGATTGTCTGTTTTATAATATATATACCGCCAATGACAAAAAATATATATATTTTTCTGCAAAATTCATCAACTGGACAATTTTTGTTAAGTACTAACTAAGTAATGTAAGATATTTCAAAAGAGCAGAAGAAATGTAATGTTTTTGAACAATAACAATAATTGTTGTTAATCTGTTGCTAAGAGGCGACCACGTTTTCTGGTAATCAAATGCCATGAAGCAAACATCTGACTTTTACTTTTGCAATATTAAACAATTATAAATTTCTTGTTTCTAAGCAGATAAAGAGTATTTCAAAATAGCTAATGTTTCATAAACAATAATTAATTTGGTGCTAAAAGATGAGCAGGGTTTTTTGTTTTTTGTTAACTAACTGCGACGAAGTGTAAATCAGATTTTTACTTTTGTGACAAATGTCTTATTTATCATGTTTACCACTAATGACAAAAAAAATCACCTGCAAAATTCCCCAACTGAACAACTCTTAAGTAGTATAAGATAAGTAGTATTTCAAAACAGCAGAAGAAATGTAATGTTTTATGAACTGTAATAATATTTGTTTTTTATCTGTTGCTAAGAGATGACCACGTTTTCTGGTAACGAACTGCCACGAAGTGTTAATCAGATTTTTACTTTTGTGACGAATGTCTGTTTTATAATAATTTACTACCAATTACAAAAAAAAATCACTTGCAAAATTCCCCAACTGACCAATTAGTGCTAAGTAGTAAGTTGTGTAAGATAAATAGTATTTCAAAAGAGCAGAAGAAATGTAATGTTTTTTGAACTGCAACAATATTTGTTGTTATTCTGTTGCTAAGAGACAACCACGTTTTCTGGTGACCAAGTGCCACATAGCAAACATCTGATTTTTACTTCTGCAACATTAAACAATTGTAAATTTCTTGTTTCTAAGCAGATAAACAGTACTTCAAAATAGTTGATGTTTTATAAACAATCATTAATTTGGTGCTAAAGGATGAACGGGGTTTTTTTTTTTGGTAACTGACTGCCACGAAGTGTAATCAGATTTTTACTTTTGTGACGAATGTCTGTTTTATAATATATTTGCCACCAATGACAAAAAAAACCCTACTTTTCTGCAAAGTTCACCAACTGCACAATTTTTGTTAAGCACTAGTAATGTAAGATATTTCAAAAGAGCAGAAGAAATGTAATGTTTTTGAACAATAACAATAATTGTTGTTGATCTGTTGCTGAGAGACGAACGTGTGTTCCGGTAGCTAAGTGCCACAAAGCAAACATCTGATTTTTACTTTTGCGACATTAAACAATTGTAAATTTCTTGTTTCTAAGCAGATAAACAGTATTTCAAAATAGCTTATGTTTTATAAACAATAATTAATTTGGTGCTGAAAGATAAGCAGGTTTTTTTGGTAACTAACTACGACAAAGTGTAGATTAGATTTTTACTTTTGTGACGAATGTCTGTTTTATATTTGCCACCAATGACAAAAAAAAATCACTAGCAAAATTCCCCAACTGAACAACTAGTATTTCAAAAGACCAGAAGAGATCTTGTTTTTTAACAATCTGTCACTAAGAGATGAGCACATCTTCTGGTAACGAATTGTGACAAAGTAAACATCTGATTCTTTTTCTTTTCTTTTTTTTTTGCAAAATTTACCAACTGCAACCAAGGCAACACCACTGCTCTTTAGATTCCTTGGGATTTAAATCATAGACACTAAAATCACAAAATACTTCACAATGACAGAAACACACAAAAACATTTAAAAAATTGTGGCATTCTAGTTAAAAGCCTGTTGGTGTAAGTCAGTGGAGTTCATGCAGGACAGGGACAGAGAGGTCCAGAGTCTCAGTGTCACCACCAGTTTTAAAATGACCTCTGCTCTGATCATCTTTAAGTCCAAAAGGAACAGTAAGACTCCGACAAGTTCTGAATATATTCAGGAGCTCTGCCACGAAGTGCCCTGAACGTGACGACCAATATTTTTAAAAACTGTATAACATATAATATGCAGGGAGCCAGAGCAAGGAGTCCAGAACAGGACTGACATGTCCTCTTCTGTTTGTCCTCATTAACACACTTGCTGCTGCATTCTGTACAGTCTGAAGAGAATTTAAATTTGATTCGTCAACACAAGTTTTTCAAATGAGACAGTTCAAATGAGACAAAAGCGTGAAATATCTCCTTGATTGTACTATTACCTCCTACTCTGTACCATAAACAGAAATCGGACTGGTAGAGTAATAGAGTCTAAGAATTTGATTTTCTTTTCCCCCCTGACAGTTTCTGCCTCTGGACCCTAAGTTTCCCAATCATATGCAGACAAATGAGCCTAGACTTTTGACCTCAACAAACTTTTACAAACATAACCACCAATACCGTACACACTAATACACTCCTCCACCCCCTGCTAACATCCGTAGTCAGTCTGTAGCCATTAAGGAAGAGGCAGCAACCAAACTGGAAAAAGTCCACAGGCCCAGAAAGTGTCAACACCTGATCCTGAAACCAGAGGCGATGTGGGAATCTACCATGTATTTTCAATCTGAACCAAAGTTTTAGCCCTTGTGTTTACAAATGGGGTCCAACCGACCCCACACCCATATCACTTGTATCATTTGCGTCAGTCCTCGTATGTTTGCCTCAGTCCTCGCACGCACAAGGGTTAAAAGGATTCGGTTGTATCGAAGGCATGCCTCATTGTTGTTCCCAAATAATTGAGTTGAAGACACCATTGTTCACCTGGTTCATCGACCATGCTTGTGTCCGATCTTCGAGGATGGGAGGATTGTGTTCTTTGACTCGTAAAAATGACCAAAAATCGATCAGAAGTGCTCCAAAACTTCCATAAGATGCAGATGGAAGTGTTCAGTGTTTCTCAGAGGGTGGTCTGCAGCACAGCAGGGGTTTCCTCTCTCAACATTCCTCCTAAGCCCTACACCTACTCCACAAGAGCAGCGCAAATTAACCTGTCTCCCAGGGCTATTGAAACAAAATTATATCATATTTTTCACAGCTCTTGCAGTTTGTTCCCAATCTATTTTACTGGGTAGAATTTGTTTGTGACGTCAGAAATAAGAATCTAGATCTCCTCTGACGGAGGAGATCTAGAAGTCCTCCATATTGAATTCCAACTTGAAGATCGGGTTTTAGATCGCAGCTTGTCTCATGATTCCATCCAAGAAAATCAGTCTAAAAAGATTATCAAAATTGATATTCACACCAACTTCTGATTAGAGGTTGCATTCCCATTGACCAATAAAATTATGCAAATTATGATTAAAAAAATAAATTAGTTCAATGGAAAAATGCCAATTTTGAAAAAACTTTTTTTTTTTACAAAAGGTTTTCCCGTTGGGATGAGGCAGTTTTTCTTCTGCATCTCAATAGATGTATTTAGTAAAGCCACAATGGAAACACAGTTTTTTTCCGCATTGAGTCACATGATCAACAGCTGGATGTTACTACTGGTGGAAATAACAACGAAGACGACAGGAAGTGCAGGAAGGAGATGGTTTCCGATGATGACTTGTCTCGTGAACAAACTTCATTCTAATTTCATTTCTTACTTAATAAAAATGCTGCAACTGAAATTTTTCAACATTAGTGGTATGTCGATAAAGTTTTGCACACATTTGTAATGGAATCTGAGCTCTTGTTATATTTTATTGTTGATGACGTGGACAAAAACATCGGACTCTGAGTCTCTACCACACAGAGAAAACTGGTCCTGGGACCCCAGAGAATGTTTGTTAAAATGCTAAAACAATTTCTAACGCTTGAATGTTTAAACATTCCTGCAGAAGTTTATTTAAGTTTATTTAATTCCTGTAGGTGACAGAGGAGAGAGACTGCAGGTTGAGATAAATTGGTTGGTGGCTGCGATCCAAAAACTCGCTAAAGGAAGAAGCTCTGTAGGTGATTCATTAATATTGTCCTGACCTACAAACACATTGCACAGCCAGCTCCATCCAATTTTTCACTGTTACACAGACCTGCACTCTGTTAACAACCTCAGGGCGGAGGTGACAGCGAGGGAGGCGACACAAAACATTTGTTTCTCAGGGGTTTTACCCGCAACTTTTTTTCTTTTTTTTAATATCAGGATTCGACTCTGTAGACTGCAAGAACTATCTCAAAAATGATTTCCAGTTTCACCTTAATGATGCACTGGTGTTTATTTTCCCCCTCCAAGCTGAGTTCATGACAACAGATGAGTTCCTGTGGATGGGACCGGGGACGAAGCGCTGAGGCGTCGCTAACCGACTGGCGGCCTCCAGGCTGAGTCTGCGCTCTGATGATCCGCAGTCATTCATTATGGATTTCTGACATCATTTTATGAGCACTGCTTTGTTTTTACCGATGAATTTAATTCACAGAAAACAGCGTTACATATGTATATTTGTTATAAATACTTTTTTTTTTACATTTCCACAAATATCTCATATTTCAGAACAAAATGTATCCATCCTCTTTTTGCAAAAATATTACCTTTTTCTTTATCTTAAAAACCTAAGAAATAGTACTGAAACTGTAATTTGAAAAATGACAACTCGTGGACTTTTCTCAAAACGTTTCACTTGTACTTTTTCCAAGAGGTCATGTAACGCTGGACTCTTTGGATCTGTTTGCCTTTTCCATGAACTGAGTAATAATTGTATATTTCTTCACACTGCAAGAAATCTTTTTCACTGACAGATTATTTCACGTATAGTTTGGGAAAAATGTTTTATTATAAATGACATAATCTGCCAGTGAAACCAGCAGAATTGAATCAATACTAAGGGATATTTGACTGAAAACAAGCTGCTACATGTTTGACTGAAAAGTTACTTATACGTTAGTTTTGCCTTGAGGTATTTGTAGTAGAAACGAGACTTAATGACTGTTTTAGGTTTTGTGTTTTTGCAGTGTAAACATGTAATATTTAAGTTCATTTCATTTATTTACTTTTTCCGCCGGACATCCTAATATGTGTGGAGGGTCCATCAGGCAGCAGGATTGTTTGGATCGTGACGATGAGCTGCACTCTGAGGCGCAGAATGAGGTAATAAGTCAGCCTCTACACAGGTGAGGTCATGGCTGCTCAGCCAGCGCTGATGTGTAAATGTGGTGATTCCTCTCTGTCAGCACGCTTTGTGTGTATGTTTGTGAAGAGGCTTTAATTTGACCCCCCACTGAGTGATGTCAGTCTGTGCACAAAAAGCATGCATTAATAACTTGTGTTTATTTTATTTATTTTTTTTTAGCATTTTCAGTCTTCGTTCAGGCAGCTGTAGGACATTTCTGCAGCTTTTACCTTTAGCTGCCTCAGCTTGTTGGTATATCTATGTAGAAGCAGCGTTCAGCTTCTGTGCAGCCCAAATCTGGAACAAACTTCCAGAAAATTATAAAACAGCCAAAACCCTGAGTTCATTTAAATCAAAGACTGAAAACCCAAATGTTTAGAGCTGCTTTTGAAACATTATAAATGAAACATTAATCATCATTCTGATGTGCAACTTGACAATTGTTGACTGTGTTCTATAACTTTGTATATTTTTATGTGTTTTTATGTCTAAAAGCACTTTGAACTGCCTTGTTGCTGAAATGTGCTATACAAACAAACTTGACTGATTGATTAAAGCTCCCTCTTGGGTCCAGATCATTAAAAGTAGTGATGTCTCTTTTTAAAACACCTCTTTACTTCACAGACCCAATTTGAAGAGTCTCTCAGTCTTTGCTGTTATTTCTCGTGTTGCAGAGTTCTGCATGATCAAGTTGCAGGAGGAAAAAGCCTGAACGTTCAGTCTGCTTCATCAGGTGAGCTTTGCATCAGAACGTGTCGGTCTGAACTCAGGCAGGAGGTTCCAGGTTCCTCTGTGTGAATCGCCTCCAGCACTCGTTTGTACCGCTCTCCATCAGCCCGGTTAACGGACGTTGATCCGGAGCAGAGAGCCGGGAGGTTCAGATCAGAATAATCATGAACCGTGTGAGAGCGATGAGATGTGTGTGGGATGTTTACGTGGACACACCGCCCAGTGGATCTCTGTCTGTTCTTCTCTTGCTTGTATTTATTGTTGCGGGTTTTGTTTGACGTGTTGTCGGGCCCTTGTTGTTTTGCAGCATTGTTCCCCTTTTTTCTGAGACAAATTTCTCCTACAAGAGACAAAAAAAATGACATTATCTTATCTCAACTGACTAGACTGATTTTCAAATCTGTTATTAGTAAAAATTCTGACCAGCTTGTTTTCAGGGCCGGCCCACGGCGCAGGCAAATGCTAAAGGCACCCAGGGGCGCCATAAAAGGGGCAAGAAAAAAAAAGTTTTGGTCATTCTTTTTAAAACTTATAGGTGATAACATTTGCTAATGTGAAATATTCTACACTAATTCGACAGCGAAACAAGGACACGTGTTGGGAAAAGGAAATATTTTTTGTTTTCTGATTTGTCCAGCTGAGTGTCAAACGACAGGTTCATCAAACTCAGAGGACGGTTGTCCTGTAGAATCTGCTGGCCTCTGAAAAAGCTCTGGAGCTCTGAACAGAGGCGATGTGTGTGACGAGGTTTTCCTCCGTCATGATGAATCAGATCCTTTTCCTCTCCTCTGTGCTCGGCTCATTCCAGGAATTTGACTCAATCCGATTTTCTGTAGAAGTCGTGCGTCAAACGCTTCAAATTCACCGTTTTCCTCTCTTGCTTTTCCATTGTCACACATTGTTGATATGAATATTATTCATCATCATTATTATGATTAAAATGTCTTTATGATCAGATTGTGTTCTGGGAGCTTCTAAACATGATGCTGCCACCCCTGCATCCTGCCTATTATTAAACAGCAAATTACAAAATTTGTTTCCTTCCAGCGTTTTAGTTTCGCCAGTCAGTTTCAGAGGTTTTTTATTTTTTCATTCATTTTTCTTACCACTGTTTTTAATGAGCTCTCTCTAACTGCTGACAGGAGACTTTCTGCTGTTATATTTCACACTGTGGGAAAAAAAGATTCTCTTGTTTTAACTTGAACATTTTCAAAGTTTACTTGACAAACGAGAGTTTTTCATTCAGCCAGTCAGGACAAAGGAGTCCAGATGTTTTGTGCAGTGGCTTGAAGTCACCAGGTTGAAAGCAGACAGGGGACATGTTGTTTTGACATGTTTTTTTCATTTGAAAATGCAAAATGATTTCATTTCAATCTGGAAAGACTCAGACGAAGAAAAAGGAACAATTAAAAGATTTAATGACAGCAATGAACAGTTCTTTGGCGCTCGGGCCCCGGCAGCTGATCTGAGCCGAGATTTGATGTGAACTCGATGAACATCCCGATAACCGATTAGGGATGCTCTCCCCCGGGGCCCGACACTGGTGGTGGAGGTCTGGAAAGAGTGCCATCCTGGAGCCAAAGGATGAGGGTGGAGAAGGGGAGGTGGTGGGTTGAACGCAGCTGGGAAGCGGCCGATGACTTGGGTGTGGATCCTTTTATGCTGAACTTGATTGATGATTGGACACGTCAGGTGAGGTCCAGCGCTGAGGTCGGAGATGAGCATGACGCCGATGGACGAACGGAGGGGATGGAGTCTTCCAGTTTGAATTTTCGCTATTAGCTCCATTTCAATCTGGAAAGACTCAGACGAAGAAAAAGGAACAATTAAAAGATTTAATGACAGCAATGAACAGTTCTTTGGCGCTCGGGCCCCGGCAGCTGATCTGAGCCGAGATTTGATGTGAACTCGATGAACATCCCGATAACCGATTAGGGATGCTCTCCCCCCAAAAAGGGGCTGAGGCCGGGGCCGAGGCCCGAAGAAAAGGGGGACCTAAAACTTGTGAGCTGCCTTGAGGGTGCGGAGAGAAACATCACAGTACTGGTAGTCGCCAAACGAGTGCAGAAGTCTAGAAGGTGTTAAGGAAGAAAATATCTAAATTGGATAACTTTGGAAAAAGTTTGGCTCCCTCTTCCTCTGGATCCCAGGTCCTCTCGGCGGGCCATGTGTAGCCACAAGGAAAACAATGCGTGTTGACGTCACAGAATTACAGAGTTTAATCCAATATAAGACAATGCACAGAAACTACCGAACAACGGAGACATACATTCATTTACCTGACATAAATGGAAAGAAGAAGAAAAGCAAAGACATCTTTGGAGAGTTGCCAGAGCAAATCTAATGTGTTACTTCTGTGTAGAAAGTTTTATCTCCTTTAATTTATTCAAATAAGGCGTATCTTTGCTCATCCAATCCAGGAGCCATCTCTGGCCCCTTATCTGAAGCCTAAAACCCCTGCAGTTTACGGCCTTTCACAAATGGGCGCGAAAAGCCGGAACCTCCCCTGTACTGCTCTCCACACAGACAAAAGGCAGTTCAAACGATCCTAGCAAACCATCCGCTGCAGCCACAGGCAAAACAAAGGTCAACAGGCCAGAATAAGTCACTGATTTAAAACCACAATTTAGGCCATTTGAGTCAAGACATGCTCAGTTTTAAAATTAGCTTATTTTAAATTTATTTTCTTAACAAAGGTGAGAAGCTGGTAGGAGGAATCAAATTTGATTGCTAGAGGGGTTTTCATGATATCATGAAGCCCATTCAAAGAATGAAGGCATTCTAAGAGAAAGGCTGAAAAATACCAGGCAAGAAAGTGAAGGATAGTTGAAGGCGCGGAGCCAGGCAGGAGATGGGATCAGTTTCGGGGGACACGATCATCTGGAGACAGGCTGGAGGATAGGTGCCTGCTATATGGGAGCCCTGCTGAAAATATGAGCGAAGAACAACTGAGACGTGGGCCAACAATGAGAGGAAGGCTAGGACATGGGCCAGCCGTAGGGCAGGCCATGCTGGGACATGCCGAAAAACTCGGACGTAGAAATGAATGATTGAAGATTTAAAGACAAAATTAATAACGGTTCTTAGGAAATGAATGACAGTTCTTTGGCGCTCGAGCCCCGGCGGAATATTTGAACTGTGATCTCGGGTGAACGCCCCCGACTCTGATTAGGGATGCTCTCCCCCCCAAAAGGGGCTGAGGCCGGGGCCGAGGCCCTAAGGTGAGAGGAGGGAAAGGGCAACTAATCCACCTGTACATACTGCTGTAAACACCGTCTTATCTGAGCTCTTCATAAGACACATGCAAAGGTAATAAAGCGAAATAACACAGACATGAAGCAACATGGTTACATTTCTCTAAAGCAGCAACTTTGAACCTGAACGGTCAGCTGAAGCAGATCTCTGACACCAGAGCTGGGCTACTGTTAAGCTATGAGGCTTGTTGAGCTTCGTCAGGCTTCGGAAGCTAAAGCCCGAACCGTAACCTCCCCCGTTAATCTCTGACACTAACGACTTGAAAATAGAATAAATACATGTCCGTTAGAATGTTTAGATACTTAATTAGCACATTTTTACAAGAACAATGGCAGAGAATATTGCCTACTAGCATAAGCTAAAGTTAATGTTAGCCACAAAGTTTAAGTAAAACTCACTGTCGTGTCAGTGAATGTATAACTAGGCGTGCATCTTAAACATTTCTCCAGCTGACTTGTTGGGGCTTCGGATCGATGTACAACCTTGGCCAAGCACTGCAAGCACCTAGTGCAAATGATAATTGTAATGGATCGGAAACAATCGAGCCGCTCCGCCCGGAACGCGGAAACTGAGGTGCAAAGAGTCCATAGTGGGACTCTGAACCTGTGAGTTGATTTGGGGGACAGGAGGAGGAGAATGCTGAGAGGAAAGAAAAGGCACAGCATACAAGTGGTCAGCCAATAGGGATGTTGATCACGAGAAAAGGTGAGGCACTGATGGAAGGAACAGATATGAGGTGACAGATGCCACGAGGAACTTGGTGGAAGAAGGCCAGCAGTGATAAACCATAACATGATGCCAGGCTGGAGACAGAGTCAGCGGAGGAATACTCTGCGAGAGTGAGACCAGGCAGGAGGAAGCAGGACAGCTTGGTGGTTAATGTGATGGCGGGGCCAGGCAGGTGAGCATGAACAGCTTGGGGGCTACTGGGATGGAGCGGAGCCGGGCAGGTGAATGGGGGCCAGCCATGGGGATACGGGGCGGCGCGGAGCCGGGCTGGAGGGTACGGGTCAGCTTGTGGGGATGCAGAATAGCCTGAAGAAAGGCTGAACGACAGGTGCGGGCTGGAGAGGCGCCTCGCTGGATAGACAGAGGGAACAGCTGGGACATGGGCCAGCTGAGGCGGGGCGGGGCCGGGCTGGGGGGTACGGGACAGCAGAATAGCCTGGAGAAAGGCTGAATGACAGGTGCAGGCTGGAGAGGCGCCTCGCTGGATAGACAGAGGGAACAGCTGGGACATGGGCCAGCTGAGGCGGCGCGGAGCCAGCCTGGGGGCACGGGACAGCAGAATAGCCTGGAGAAAGGCTGAATGACAGGTGCGGGCTGGAGAGGCGCCTCGCTGGATAGACAGAGGGAACAGCTGGGACATGGGCCAGCTGAGGCGGGGCGGGGCCGGGCTGGGGGGTACGGGACAGCAGAATAGCCTGGAGAAAGGCTGAATGACAGGTGCGGGCTGGAGAGGCGCCTCGCTGGATAGACAGAGGGAACAGCTGGGACATGGGCCAGCTGAGGCGGCGCGGAGCCGGCCTGGGGGGTATGGGGCAGCAGAATAGCCTGGAGAAAGGCTGAATGACAGGTGCGGGCTGGAGAGGCGCCTCGCTGGATAGACAGAAGGAACAGCTGGGACATGGGCCAGCTGAGGCGGCGCGGAGCCAGCCTGGGGGTACGGGTCAGCTTGAGGGAGTGACTGAGAAGGCACAGAGCTAGTCAGGAGGGTGAAGGCCAGCTGGGTGTTACAGACTGGAAAGAAACCTTAAATTAAGGGTGTAAAGGACAGAGGGGAAAGATATGCGAAATATTGACAGGATAACATTCACTTGCATGAGGTTGACCAACCACCACCAGAGAATTGCGCAGTGCTCGTCTGGCACTGGATGTTAGCGTAAGGCCAAGAGAGTACCTCGAGACTGGTGAACGTAGTCGACCATAGACTTTTTTTTTTTTTTTTTTTTTTTTCTCCCTCAAGGTTGCATGCATGCAGGGCTTGGAACTACGATGAGCATGAAGAAAAAGCCGAGACTCAGAATGGGGATGAAAACTGAGGAAATATACAGGCAGGATGAGATTAAGCTTGAAATGGGTGACTTGTCTAATAGCAGGACTGGACACAGCACAGGCAGGGAGATAGCTTATCGGCAATGGTGTTAAAATGACCAGATGCAACACGCAGGTATGCTAAATTAAATGGTGGCGATAGAAGACATGAGACAGATGGTGGAGGATTGGCTTATAGTTAAAACACAACTTATAGTGAGCGATGATCGGGATCGCTTGCTGACATTACTCTCCGGAAACAGGTTAGACAGTGAAACGAGTTAGAAAATGCTGAGGACTTGAGCTGCTGAAATGGATGATGCAAGCGAGAATTCATGGCTTGTTTAATTGATAAGGTCTGGAACGATTGTACCGAGATTGTCATGGAGGGATTTAAGTCAACTTCACGATCTGTGGCCAGCAACTGAACAGCGTGTGATGCCTCACAACTGAGGCAAAACTCCTAATTACTGGATGATTAATACGTACTCGTGCAGAGACAATTGGCAATATGACTTGAATTATGACACAGTCAAAGACAGCATAGTCTTCGGTTGACAAGTTGGCTGATAATGGAGCTGAAATAAAAAATGCGGTAGCCGACACACCCGAGACAATGGGCTGCATGGCTCTCAGTAGCTGAGTGCGCATACGAGTGCTGATATATGAATGAGTAATCCCTCTAGGCTGCCCCGACTCCAGACGAGTTTAACATGAGGGCATTGGCTTATGGGGGCAGAAGGTACACTGCAGTAAAACTACCCATACGAGGACATTTCCAAAGCGTTCAATAACGAGGGTCCTACACTCTTTAGAACATATCAGCGGGCTACAGGCCACTAGTCGACGAGCTGAAGGTGCTACATTGTATAAACTTTCATTATTATTTAACGTTGCCTGCCTCCAACGCTTGCTCGACTCAGTCGGTTAATTGAGGAAACTGTGCAAAGCTCTGCGAATTGCTGGTTGCTGCCATAATTCGAACACACACGGAGCTGAGACAGCAGCAGCAGGTCTCTTTAGCTGTCGCACGGGAGTAAACCCGGTGAAGAATCTTAGAGCTCGAATGGCGTTTTAAAGCGCCTCCCCAAACACGACAAATCGATTCTTCAACATGCAGTTAAAAGCTCTCGAGAATATTGGGCGCAGCCTGAGTGGCCTACGAGTTCGGGAGAGAATAGGCTAATTGAAATGCAGTTCGTAATAATGCGAATGAGACATGAGAATGCTACGTCTTACCCCGACAGCCCGAGATGGGCGTAGAGAGGGAAATCCGGAAAGGTGCTGACCATGGCGGCATGCGGAAGAGAGAGAAGCTGTTGACGTGGCTGACCCATCGCGTGGCAACGGTGTGAAGACGATGCGAGAGCGGTGGTGGAGAAATGGAGGGAGAATGGATGGTGAGCTGGGAGAAAAAGGTGACGTGGATCGGTGCAGCGAGACCTTGGCGGGCGAAGGAAGACGGCCTTGCTGCTTCCGTCGGATCCTCTCTTCGTTTCTGTCGTCTTTTACGTGGCATATTTTAACAGGCTGTCTCCTCCACGTAGAGCTCCGCAGTTAGCTAGCTGGACTCACTGACTGTGCGGGAAGCAATTGCGTCGTGCGTCATGGCAAAAGTTAAAAGGTAACGAGGTGACGGGGCTTATTATGACGTTTTTCGAAGGTGGGACGAGGAGTACGGGAAACCCCAGATAGGTGAGAGATAGGCGGGTGAGCCTGCTTGAAATAATCGAGGCTGAGGTCGGGAGAAACATCTCTTGCAACAGAGGAGCGTCTGAGGGGAAAAGAAAAGGCCAACGCAGGATGAGAGGTAGAAGGACGGAGAATCACGAAGCTGTGGAGAAGATGAGACGTGCTGGCTGAGGAGCTGTGGCGAGCAGATGAACGGATTGAACGCAGCTGGGAAGCGGCCGATGACTTGGGTGTGGATCCTTTTATGCTGAACTTGATTGATGATTGGACACGTCAGGTGAGGTCCAGCGCTGAGGTCGGAGATGAGCATGACGCCGATGGACGAACGGAGGGGATGGAGTCTTCCAGTTTGAATTTTCGCTATTAGCTCCATTTTAAATTATTTTGATTTTTTCTGTCTCTTCCACTGTGTTAAAAAGTTGCTTCATAAATTTCCTTCTATGTCCAAGAGTATTTATTGAACTCTTCAATAAAGTGGAATATTTCTGAAAAGCCATTTTATTTTAGGAACTTTATCACTAAGTGAAACATCGTAAGCTTTCACACACAGATCGATGTTTTCTGTCTTTTATTTCTGTTCATCCTGGTGATTTTCCACCAGCACTTAATGACAACTTGACATTTAAAGTGAGTATATAACACCAGACAGAAATAAACAACTATTTTTAGGAACAGAAATGTGGGCTTAATGAAACAAATGGAGTTTTTAAAAGGTCATTTCCTTTGATCATCTGAGTCCATATTCAGATTTACTTAATATGACTGCAGCTTATGACTTTTTCACTCATTCTGCCTTGTAACAAGCAAACTTTAACTTTTTGGAGGGATTTTTTTATGAAACCAAAACTAACCAACTAACACGGTGAATACATATGGTTGAAACATGGTGGTGGCAGCATTATGCTGTGTTGGTCTCCTGAAGGCTGAGAAACAAAAAACAAACAAAAAAATTCCTCTCAGATTTTATCTAAGAATTTAAAAACCGGTACAAAGCCGTACAAATGCAAGACGCACTTTTCAGATTTTTATCTGTTAAATAAAAAGTCACTTGTTTTCTGTTTCTGCTCTTCCCTGTGTTGGTTTGTTACAAGAAATCCACACAAAGTACATGATGTCTTATAAAATATATAAAGAAAGTAAGAATAAAAAAACTTTTCCCATGAATCAGAGGGTCTGAAGCCTTTCAGAGGCCTGAGAGAGAAACGAGCAAAAAAAAAAAAATCTGCAGCAGAAAATCTCACTAAGTAGAAATGAAAGAGATGAATAATTTTTTAAATAAAAAGGCTCTGGTGATGTGATATTCTCCAGCATGTGGGGAAAAAAGAAAAAAAAAAACACGTTAAAACCAGACAAAACTAGTGTTCAGGTCAGTGGGTGGATTTTAGATGCTGCTGCAGGCATTTCCTCCCCCTGGACTATTTTCTCTCTATTCAAGGCTAAGTCAGATCCATTTCAGTTCGGGTGACACAAAAAGCTTTTGAGGCGAAGCTGTGAATGTAGGGAGCTCCGTCAGCTAAACCTGCTTCACCGCAGAAACCCCCCAAAAAAACAGCTTTTTCTGTCTTCCTCCTAGTACTGCTGCATTAATTTAGTCACTCAGTATGAAAACCAAATAAGCATCATCACACTCTGTCGCTGTGTAGGTTTGGAATATAGCTTGTATGAAGAGAAGCGTGCTTTTTGCAAATACTGTGGGACATTTTACCAGCAGAAAGAGTCACATTTATGGCATGTTTCCATGTGGACTTTTAGAACGAGTGTAAAGATTCAAAAAAGATGGAAAAGTTTGACTTTCGATCCCTGTGAGGCTTTCACACACTGGATGGGAAAGAACTGTTACCAACAGAATTTCCATCGTCTCCATTTTGAGAAATATGAGCTTTGATAAAATCCTAATCTCAATCCATAAAGGCTGAAAATCACGTCGGTCTTCCCTTTGTAGCTGCAGCAGCTCCAACTCTTTATTGAGGCGCTTATAACAAAGTTTTATAAGAATTGCACAGCATTTTTTTCAAGAGAGCATGTCTGAGGTCAGACACTGAGGTTGGGTGAAAAGCTCTGAATAATCCCAAGAGTTGAGGGGTCAAGAGTTCGTGCAACCCACTCAGTTTCCTCCACACCAGATTCTGTTATCCATATTTAGAGATCTTCCTTTGTCTGATTGAGCACAGATGAAGTGTATCCGTCTTTAACATGCTAACTTCAGTTGATTCATTAAATAATATTAGCAATGTTGATTGCATTCTTTTTTGTTTGTTTGTTTTGTTTGTTTTTTACTTACCAAAGTCCCAAATGGGAGCCTTTGAAATTAGCATTTTTCTGTTTCCAGGTTGGTAAATCTGATGCGGATGAAGCGATGGACGACGAAGCTGCTTCTGTCGGCCTCCGGTGGACCAACGTCTTGTGGCCAACATTTTTATAGATGTTGACCACAAGACGTCATGTTTTTTGTCTGGATTTCCTGCTTCAGAAAACAGATTACAATCTGCTTGGACACCAGAGACGACTATTGTTGCGTTCAAGTTGCGCTAAAATGAGCTAGCCTAGAGAGAAGCTATTTAAGCTTCAATTAGCATCTCAATCCTAAACATGTAGCAGCAGCACAGACATCCCCAACGCTAATGTCGGCATCCACAATCCACATTTCTAAAGGATTTTTTTTTTTTCATTTAAGTTACACGAACGATCAGAGGAACTAAGTATGCAATGCAACTTCCTGCTGCCCAACTTTGAGAAGACGCCACCAAACAAAGACAAATCTGTAAGAGGGCAAAAACCTTTTTCTAAGCGCTCGGAGCCGAACTGAAATAAGTTTGAACTGAACTTTTTTTTCTGTATCACGCACCGGGATGACTCCAGCTGTGAACTGCTGCTGTTTACATGAACAGAACTGAATTGAAATCGATTATTATTTCACCTGCATTGTTGGCGGCGCAAAGCTAAATGTTTATGACACGTAAACAAACTCTGTTTACTGAAATGGTGAACCTCGACTCACATGTTCCTCCCTCGCTCAGCCAGA
This sequence comes from Poecilia mexicana, assembly GCF_051168715.1. Classification (NCBI taxonomy): domain Eukaryota; kingdom Metazoa; phylum Chordata; class Actinopteri; order Cyprinodontiformes; family Poeciliidae; genus Poecilia; species Poecilia mexicana. Next base: position 27,938,138 of record NW_028263378.1, on the reverse strand, counting down.
GAAACCTCGTGCAGTTGTTGAAGAAACTTTTCAAGGACTGAGCTTCGTGTTATTTCTTCGTCAGTAAAGCTGAAAAATGTATCGTTGGACAATTTCTCACGGCCGATGGAGCCGCGCAGAACATCTGCCGAGAAGGAGAGGCTTTCTGACCGTACGGTTGCATAACAATGATCTTTTGTCAGTCAAGCTAATCTGCATCCAGCTCCACAACCCACTACTTTAACCTTCAACTTTATCTGCTTTCATCTATTCAAATCCAAGATGCAGGCAAATACACAAAGTACTCCATCCATTTAAAAAAGCCTCGGGCTAGAATCACAGATGGAGTCGGTTTCTAACAACACCACCGCAGAAAACCGAAAAAAGGTCGATGAGCCCAGATCACGGTCTGACCTGACATTCAGTCAGTGTTAATGCTGAAAAAATAAAAAAAATAAATAAAAATTGGACAGCGAGATTTAAAGGAACTGCTGCCAAACTTTATACGAGAAAGAATGCTGCGGCTATGCAGAAATACTTGGGGAATAAGGTTTTTCACCTTCTATCCTTTCTAAGATACTTGTGCTTTGATATTTTCTGAAACCAGAGAGTTGAGTGGCTCTTATCGAACTCACAGAATATTTTCTAACCATCAAGTTAGATAAAGGTTTTTTTTTTTTTTCTTAACCCATTTTTTTTCATCTGTGTTTTGCTGAAAGAGTCTGAGGAGATTCTGAAGACTCAGGACATGGCAACCCAAATATCAGCCCAGAAGAAAAAAATTCTGGATCTGAGAATGTCTGTTTCAAAGCAGCGCTCACATGGATTTATTTAATTTTTTTAAACAGCCAAAAAGGCATCTTTTAGAATTTGTGCAACACATTATGTCTCTCACTTGCCTGAGTGTGATAATGGATTTATAAGAAAAGTTGACTTGGTCCTTGTGTTTACTGAAGAGGAGGCTCATTCACAGAGTAGACCTTGAGCCTAAAAGCTTGAGTTTGGTTCTGAAAAACCTGTTTGTTCCAATGCCATGAAAGGAAGAGAAACAAAAAGGCATCAACCTTCTTCCCCTTTCCACCGTCTCCCAGACCTCCACAGGTTTCCTTTATATTTATTTCCTTTGTTGGTTTTTTTCCTCGCTCTCCTTCAATGTAACAGTAAAGTTTTTCCCTAAAATGTGCGATAACTGGTTAATTATTCAAGTACTTGATACAATGGTTTAACAGAAGTTAACACAGTGTCATCTATGGAAACGTTCCTGTAAGTTTCCTGTTGTTCTTTTGACCAGGTTTGCTCTAAGGCACAACTTTTGATCCTCTCCTCTTCAGCAGATCTTTCAGGTTTTGGGGTTGTTGCTAGGCTGTTGCTAGGATGTTCTATTGGGTTCATTGAAACTTTCGTATGGAGCCACTTAGTTGTTGTGTTTTGGGTCGTAGTCATGCTAGAAGATCCAGCCTTGACCCATCTGAGGGACGGATGTGTTGCCAAAAATCTTGAGAGAAATGGGTGGTCTTGCCTGTGCTATTGGGATTGTACTTCTTCTTATTCTTCTTATTCTTCTTCAAATTATGTCAAAAGTTCTGTTTTGGTCTCATCTGACCACATGACCTTCCCTCATCCAGATGGTCATTGGCAAAACGTCCTGCAGGCCTGGAAATGTAATGACTTGAGCAGGGGGATGTTGGGTGTTACTATGGTAACCCTTGAGCCTGTGATCCCAGCTCCCTTCAGGTCATTGAGCAGAGTCATCCTGTGGAGTGCTGGGCTGATCATCATCAAGGTGAGATCGAATCAGACGTTTTTTCTGTTTTATGATAGTTACGTCGTGGTCAGGTGTCTTTTGAGCAGGTAACAGGTTCAAACTGGTGCAATTAATACAAGTAATGACTGGTACGGTAGGAAGACTTCTTAAAGAGGAACAGATTTCTTCCTGGTTGGAAGGTGATCAAATATTTATTTCATGAAATAAAATGCAGATTAATTCTTTAAAAATCATAGTGTGTTTTTCTGTTTGTTTTGTTAGATTTCTGGTTGAGGTTCGTCTATGATGGAAATTCCTCTCAGTTCTTCATCAGTGGAAAAAAATTTAAAAGTTGGCAATGTATCAAATACTTATTTTCCCCATTGTATATTTATTTATCTTCGTTGAACTGGTTTGTAATACTTTGGATTGGTTTTACTATTAAATCCTTTTTTTTTTTTTAGATATATAAGACATATAATTACTGAGCATTCCTTGTCACTAAACCATCCCATCTTGTTGTTTTGGATCATTAAAATGTATTTAAATTCACATGACATTAATGTGTTTGTTTACCTATTTTCTTTGTCAAGTCAGGATTAGTAGAGCTAAATGTGCCTCCAAACTATTTATTTTGATATTGGGCAAAGTTTTTGTGTTGTACTATTTTATTTTATTTTATTTTATTTTTTGTTGTCTTGATGTCTCCTTTGTTTGCAATAATAGAAAAAGCTCTTGTCTAAAATTAGATCCTTATGTTGCTTCCACCCTGTGGTTATTCATCAGAGTGCAGAAACCAATCAGAGATGTGATGCATGTTTGGCTCCAGCCAGAGCAAAACGCTCCTCATTGCTAACATGCCGTCGCTGTGATGCTCCAATTAAAACAGGAATTGGTTCCAGAATGAACAAGAAATGAAGCAAAAACAAAAAAACCAATTTCACTTTAATATTTTTTATTTATCGCGCAACATAAAACAATATTGTGGGGTTTTTAACCACATACACTATGTATTCACATGATACACCATACAGCTACAAAGAGAGGGAGAGAGAGAGAGAGACTGAACAAAAACACTTCTTTTTTTACATACTGCATCATTGACATAAAAATAAAGAACCAAGAACAATCCTACAAATCAAAAAAGGAATGTAGCTGCCACTTGTGTAGGTTCATTTTCATCTTTTCATATGGGCCAGGGTTCAAGTCTCTGTTCCTACTTTGGAGAGTCTTCAGTAAATCAGGTGTTCATAATTTTTCAATGTCGGGCCATAGATAATGAGATGCATTTTTTTTTTTATATTTGTGTGGTTCAGAACATCAAACTATACAAGGTTTAGAAGTAAAAGATGGGCGTGAGTAAAAAGGAAGTGCATGACTAGGGAGTAAAAGAGGGAAGCAGTACACAATTCTGGGATTGTTCAAATACCTTAGCATTCATCTAACATGTACATTTACAACATCCTCAAAAAAGATTATTCTAAAAGCCTTTGGTACTCGCTGTACCAAATATAAATCCCCAGATAACAGTCCTTATATATTCTGATTCTACTTCTCATCCTAGTTTTACCAGCTTAAAGTATATTTATGGAATGAGTATTAATAAAGGAAGTGATCTGCTGTCGGAGAGCCCCTCGAGCCCGGCAGAGAGAGAGAGAGATGTAAAAAACGTGTAGCGTTGTAACAAGACTTATTCATAAAGTCAGCACCAGGGGGCAGCTTCGCGCACTTCGAAACTGCTTGGATTAAAAATACAGTTTTATTGACATTCGAGGAGCTCGGAAAACAAATATTCGTTTTGCATTTTTTTCCTATGATTTTTTTTTTTTTTTTTTTTTACACAGTGAATTTTTAATGTGTTAACATTGTAGCACCGCCTGTCTGACCTGCCCCTACACCCACCCCTGCTTTTTATCCCCCCACCCCCAACAACATCTCAGAGAACCCCCCAAACAGAACATTTAGAGATTTACAAAGTTAGATGAGAAATGTTGGACACAACATCCTCAGCACCATTAAGAATGTATAACTGTGGGTTATGCAATATGAATATCAAAAGATAAAACAAGCTGCACCAGTAGAACTCCTGCTAGCATCACGCTAACTCTGCCGTCTGGATCCTTAAATAGTAAACGATACAATAAGGAGTTAATTAGCGACACGTCTACACAAGCAGGGAAGCAGATGGTCTGCAACTCAAGTGGGAACGATTAGCAGGCTTTAGCTTATCTCACCGTCTTCTGATTTAGCCTAGCTTGACTCTAGAAGCTAAAGTAAGGCTTTCACTCGTCAATGTTGCTAATTGTCATGTGAAAATGTGGGCACATAACTGCAACCCAGGGGTTCCAGTTTGTTGTGTATCCTCTTAGTGGAGTGACTGAGTGGAGTCGTGGGGGGAGAGGGGATGACGGGGTGGCTCCACGGTGAGTAAGCTAGCCGTCACATACCACACATCAGATACCTGGGCTCATGAATGAATTCTCTAAAAGCGACCGCGCTTTTGTCGTCTACGGGCTGACATGGGGTACAGTACTTCTGAAAGCGAAAAACAGCAGTGTAACTGAGCAAAAAAGATTACACACAACACACTGAGACCAAGTGTTGCAAAGGGCTTTCTGAGACTTCAACACCCCCCACCCCAACCCCACCCCGTCCCATGTCCTCCATGGTTTTAGTTTACTATCCTCACCAGTTAAATAATCTTACCTAAATAGTTTAATATTTACATTTTTTTACCTCTCTCTTGAGAAAATGAAAATAAAAAAAAAAACAACTAAGCTTCAAGTTGTCAATAATCGGCTCTTTCTTTTGTCGTTAAAATCAAGATTAAAAGTGCTTTTATAAATCTTTTCTTCTCTATTTACAATTTGTATTAGCTATATAAAAAAGATGAAAAAGAAAATAACATCAAAGACAATCATCATCATCATCACAATGTAGTAATAAATAAGAGTAAAAAAAAAAAAGCAAGTTAAAATGAGTGTAGAAATCTAGAGCACACAAAGGGACATGCGGGATTTTCTGCCCTCAGTAGCAAGTTGGGATGGTTACCAGTGTCTCTACGGCGTGAGGTAGAGAGCTGGAGGCCTCGCGGGGCCCGGATCGCGGTCCTTCGCCCCGGGCCTTGACCCAAACAACCACTTCTATAGAGTTGTCAGTCGCTCGTTTTTCTCTTTTTCAACAAGCAAACTACAGGATTGTGAAAGAAGTAAAAAATAATAAGTGATTCAAAGTACTGAAAATGCTCATCAATCAAATAGTCTCTCTCTTTGGTTTTTGGGTGGAAATGTGTTCTTTCACACAACACACACCTCCTCATACACTTATAGTACACAAAGCGAGAGAGTATTTGATGTTTTGCATTTGGGCGCCTACTCCCTGAAGCTACGGTAACGTCCGATGGTTTGCCTTTTACCTCTCAGTACTGTTTTTCCTCAGTGGAAAGCGCTGCTGATGTGTTTACTAAGAGATGTCATGACTGACTGTGCTTTCTCTGCCCTGGACAGTGGACTCTGTTACCATCTGCCAGCATAAACACTAAAATCTCCTCAACAGGAACCTGTTCTTGAGCCCAGTGGCAAAGCTGCGACCCCCAAAAAAAACAACCAATTTGATTGGCTGGCTCTGTGGTAGGAAGGCGCCTGCAGTAGCACATGCCTCGCTCTGCCCGAAAGATGACAGCACCATACAGAGGAAAGGACCGGGCTCTGTAGTAAATCAAGTTTAAAAGGACAGCACCAATGTGTGTGTAGGAGCACCAAGAGCACTGCAGTCCCAACATCGTTTTCCTTCTGCTAGACCTCAGGATGAACTTTCCAGATGCATCTCCAGACTTCAGCCTGATGAGCTGCTTTATTGAGTCTTACCAATGGCCACCAAACGGGGAGTGAGGGCTCCCTCTGCTGGCCGTAGGTGGTTAGAGCCTGGTTTCTGAATGGTTCTCAAGTGCTTGTTTGAACAGGCAGTCACTGCTGCCCTCTAGAGTTCACTCTGGAAAGTTTTCATCGATAATAAACAGATGTAGGAAGATAAAGAGCAAAACCCATGTGGAAATTGCAGATCTGACTCGAAGAGCATTTGCAAGTTGTTTTCTTTTTTACTTCTGTTAAGAAATAAAGTGATATCTCAGTTTTAAGAGTGGGAAATTATGTCAAGCAAGAAGCATTATCATTAAACTTGCCTTCTGCGCGACGTAATTATCACCCCAGAGTCTTTTAAGACAATGAAAGCCTCTATTTTGGTGCCCCACCTGTGCCCAAATAACAATAGTTACCCCTCCCGCGCCCCCTGCAAACACTACTCGAGCCACTTTTGAGCACCAAAATACAGCATCAAATGCCACGAAAAGAAGCGGATGGAAAACCGATCGGAAAGAGAAGTTGAGCACCAGTCGAAAGTTGGAGGAGTGCAGATAACCAGGAGGAGCACATCACCTAACCGCAGACAGACAGCCACAGAGTTTTTCACCATGCTCTTGTTTCAAATTGATTATTTTCATGATTGGTTTCATTGTTCATGTTTGTCTTATTTCTGAAATGTTTCATTAACCATTAGAAGAAGAGACTAAGCTAACTCTCTGCATGAAACGCTTAGGATTCAAAGATTATTCTTGGACGTCTCGTTGAGGTATAATTTTCTGAAAAAAATCTTAGATCAAATCTACTTTTTTTTTTGCATGGAACCATGATTAAAATGTCTGTTACTTTTCTGTCTGATTGGGCAGATTACTGCTCCTCCTGCAAATAGAGTTGACACGGAGAAAGGAAATCAAACAGAAAAAGGGGGTTCAGTTTTTCCAGACTTGGAAAACGCAACGGTCTGAGTGACTCAGACTGATTGATTAAAAAATAAAATGTAAAAACAACAAAAAAAAAACAATTATCCCATTAATAACATTAATGAAAACAACAATAATAAAAAAAACAAGTGTTCATTATAATAATACCTGTAATAACATCATTGACAGTAACAATAGCAATCATAATAATAGCAATAATTAGAATCATTAAAATTTTATAAACAAGAAAAAGCAATGGAGTTCCTCTCTGGAAACAAGAGAGGAAGAGCACCACAGGCAGTGTGTCTGCAGCCCAAACCACTGCCTGACATGAGGTAAAAAACAATAAAAACGTCCCCCACTCCCCTTCCTCCCTACAGACTATGGAGGAGGCTGGATGGAGAGATGCTAGACTGTGAAACAGCAAAGAGACATTTCTCCTGCTCATTGCCTTCTCTACCTGTCCACTGCACCACTTTGATGCTTTCAGTCTTTCTGTGTCTGTCTGGCCTCAGACAAAGTGGCTGTAGGGCCCAGTGACGCGAGTGAAGGCATAGGGAGACACAGTAACCATAGAGGTGGTGTAGAATGTGTGAGATAACCGTGTCACTGGCCCGTCTTTCTTGTCTTTCAACTGTCCAGGTCCTGGACTGGCACCTGTTAACAAAGACCCCCACTTGCGCTTCTTGCCGAGTGCCTTGATGTCTTCCTGGGAGAGGCCAAGGAGAGCTGCTTCCTGCTGCCTCTGTAGCGCTCGCTCTGCCAGCAGCTTCATTTTGGCCTCCCACAGAGCCAGGCCGTGCATCGGCTGATTGAGGTTCTTGTGCTGGTAGAAGACCAGGGAGATGCGGGTGGGATGAGAACGATCGGGCTTCTTAAGCGGAGTGGTGGCGTGTAGTTCCCGCCGGGCGCATTCGATCAGGACTGAGCCGTGAGCTGGTGCTACTGCTACGCCGCCAATTGTGGGATCCAAGAAGTTGTGTTCGCTGTCAGACCATACTTCGTCCTCTTCTTCACGATGCTTGAAACTTTCGACATCGCTTTCGGCTCGGCAGGGATCACAATGGGCCTGATCGGACTGTTGCAGCGCATCAGGGAACAGGCGACCCTCAGGAGCGGGGGACGGGGTGCTGCCTGCCAATGAACCTCCACAAGACTTCCAGGCCTTTTCTTGGATCCCGAGGGGAGTGGAACACCGGTTCTCCCCGGTCTTGGACCAGATCTTGTCGGGATAGGCTCCTGCAGGATTGCTGTGCTTCAAACCAGGGCTATATGCAGCAGGACTGAAGCCCCAAGGATTTGGCTGGGGGCTAGGAGCAGGACTCGCCCAGTGCCTGGGGGTAAGTTGTCCTGGTGTTAGTGGGCCTGGGGTGGCTGGGCCTGGGGTGGCTGGGCCAGGGGTGGCTGGGCCAGGGGTGGCTGGGCCTGGAGTGGCAGGACCTGGGGTGCCAGGTCGTAGAGTGCCTAAACCTGGGGTACTTGGACCTGGGGTTCCAGGACCAGGGGTGGGTGGACCTGGAATGCCAGTGACTGGGGTGCCTGGATGTGGAGTCCCAGGCCTTGGAGTTACTGAGCCTGAGTGAGAGGTAACAGGTTGTGGTGTACCCGGGTAAGAAGCACTGTGACGTATGGCGCCTCGGTATAAGTTACCCTGGTGCCCTGTGCCAAGGTGAGGGGATGGAGGTGGAGATGCAGGTACCTGGAGTGCTGGATTGGTGGAAGCTATTTGGGGGTTTGAGCATGGATGGGAAGTCCACTGCTGAGGGTACGGAGAGGACTGGCGCTGCTGGGTATGCTGGTGAAGCTGGTGAAGCTGCAGCTTGTCTGAGTTTAAAGAAGAGACATCAGGACTTTGTCTACGGTTTAGGTGGCCGTCCCAGTTATTTGAAATAATGCTCCCATTAATTTTATACCCAGGCCACTGCGCAGGCTGAGGGGTGCTTCTTGATGTGTTGGCACAAGCCTGGCTTGGCAGTGCCCCTTCATAGACTGGTACATCCATAGGCTCTTGTTTGATGAGCGGAGTGCCTCTGTTGGATGCCTCAGAGGAGACAGAAGAAGGACGGGACAGGCTATAGTTGGCAGGCTGGGCGTAAGCGCTGTTGTTTGGTTGGTTGTTTTGCTCTGGGTGGCTGTTGGAAGGCAAGTGGGCCTGAGGGCTCTGAGCATCAGACTTTCTTTCTGCCTGGACAAGCTTACTTCGACCTTCATAGGTCTTCAACTTAGGACGGAAAAGAGCATTGGGGGGGTAGTTGAAGAAGCCGTAGGGCATTGCAGGCAGACTGGGATGGTAGCCATTCACTGTGTCTGCAGCAGAGGGCTGGCCGGCTGGTGAATGGCCCCCCCTTGCATAGTAGGCAGGATTTTGATAGATGTTATTGAATGGGTCTGTTGCCTGCACAGGGTATCCATCTATTGATCCGTTAATGGGCTCCCGCTTGATGTCCGGCTTCATCTCCTGCTTTATGATTTCTGAAAAGCAGATTGCAAATACATTAAAGTCTTTCGACACCAGGATACATATTCAATTATTGCTATCCCTTTCACTCTACACTTTTGCTAATGTGTCATACTGATAGGTAATTACAAATAGGTCAAAACTTAAGTTCACATCAGGTCAGATGATAACCGTACCACTAGATCTTCAGTTTTGTACAACCAAATTCAATTTTGTGTGACAATCAAAGAAATCAAAGAGAATGACTAACCTTTAATGCCTGGGGTTTGGGGAGAGCTCCTGATGCAAAGTTCAGTCTTGATCACTGTTTTCTCTGGTGTCTCCCCTGCCTGCTGTGTGAGTTTACTTTTCTTCTTCTCTGAGGCGGCCTTCTTGGCCTCCAGTCGGCGTTGCCGGCAAGATTTAGCAGGCTCGGGCAACTTGCGTACCTCGCGACGGAAAGCTTGAAGTACCTGGATGGCTCCGTTTTGCATCTTGCGGCGCTGGGCCTCTGCACTGCCAAACTCATCTGTCAGTGAGACGGTGTACAGTGGCAGCACATGGAGCTGCTCATCTTCAGGGATTTCCCCCACTTTTCGGTTGTCCTCCTTAGTCAAGGTACAAACCTAACAAAGCACAAAAAGTAAATGTGAGCTAGGCAAAAACTGCTTCTGAAGTTTTTTAAGCACAACATATATTTTGCAAAAGAATTGATCATCCTTAAAATTTTTCGCATTTTGTCATGTTGCCACCATAATTGTAAAGCAGGAGAAAATGTGAATGTGGTTTCTGAAAAGTGATATGGACATTGTATTCGGTCCCTTTAACCATGATACCAATTACAAATTCGTAATTGCCTTTAGAGATCACAGGATTACTACACGAGGTTCACATGTGTATAATGTAAATTCAGAATAAATACAAGTGTCAAGGGTAAAGTTGTGGAGAACTTCAATGAGGGATAAGTTAAACCAAGCTTTGGACCATGAAATGAAAACTGAAAAATCTACCAAGACATAGCCATCCATCTGAACTAACAGGCCAGGCAAGGAGAGCATGAACAAGAAAATTACCCAAAAGACCCTACACTGGCTGTGTAAAAGGTGGGAAAACATTTTGACAGGACCAGTGGTTGTGCACTCTACAAATCTAGATCTTGGCACAAGAAAACCAAAATAAGTCCCATTTGCAATTTGCCGCAGGTCATGTAGAGGACACCGCAAATGTGTAAAAGAAGGTGTTTTAATTAGGCCAAAACTGAACCCTCTGGCTGACACTTCAGCCTAAAACTGTCAGCCAGATTGTTACAGGTTTTTCATTAATCCAAGAAATGTTCTGCAAACAAAGCCCCTTTTCTAACTGCTGGCCAGCGTTTTGCATGTTTCCACTGGTATTTTCAATTCAACTCATATTTATCTAAAGAGGATTTCATATTTATCCAGGGGGTCGATTTCAATGCACATGAATAATATAAATAGTCTCAAAGGTGGAAGCTCAGACAGTAGAATTCATAAAATTCACACATGGTAATAGTAGGCAGTAAAAAGTGTGGTGTGATTTTTGACTGTGTAGTGTGAAGTAATTATCTGGCCTAAGTGCTACTCAATGTTATTCCAGTGGAGAAATTCACCCAAATCTGCCAGGTGTATGAATCACTTTGGGTTTAACTATACAGACAAAATGTTGTGTGTGACAAAAGAACTGTTACTGCACATTGTTCTAAATACAGTGAAACACGGTAACGTCATGCTAGCGGAAAAAAAAAGAAGTCATAAGCAGGGACAAGGAGGTTGGCTGTGAAACAGACGATCCTGGAAGGAAGTTGCAAAACACTTTTACCTTCAAGCAGGACATTGACCCTAAACATGTCGTTGTCCTCACTTACAGTCACTTAAAATCCACTGTCCTGTAGTTTATGAATGTGTCCCTTCTCTGGCATGCCTCACATAATTAACTGAATTACCTTCTCAGCATGTCATCTAGTGAGCCAATCAGTTAATTCAGGTACATTTTAACAGAGATGCATCTAAAAAATTGAGAGCAGGGACTTTTGAGGACTGAAGACAGAAAAGAAATCATATTGATATGTAATAGTTGTTTGCCACGTCATTTTTCTTCCGCTTCACAATGATGCACTACTTTGTATTGGTCATACTAATGTTTGTAATGTGACAACCGTCGTGCCTGTGATTTACACGTTTGTGCTTTTTACAGCTTTAAAATGCACAATAGATTCCAGAGGAATGCTGAGTAGGTTTACCACTGTGCAGCCATTGTGCAGGTTGTGCTGGTCCTTATGAGCATGGGCACAGAAGTCCATGCAAGCTGTAATTCCAGAGAAGGGACGGCCTTCCTTCAAACCCAGCCTGCACTCTGGAGCTCGCTGCTCTGCCGCACACTGAAGTGGAGGGGGAGAAAAAACAACAACTTATAAACTCATTACAGAAAGGGACCATTTAGTTAACCTAAGTTCCTTGCAGTATTGAGTTTGGGTCCTGGTTAGTTATCATTTTAGTTTTAGAAGTTTGACAAAAAATAAATAAAAATCAAACCAAAATAGAATTGGACTAGTACACCACAAGCAAAATACTTGAAGAGAAGGAGTTTGACATAAGTTGGTGATCTGCCCTGTGCAAACACACCTGGTTGCTGTACGCCTGTGGAGCCAGTCGTTTGTACAAAGGAGCCACCTCAGTTGCCAGATTTTGGAAGTTGTCCCTGAGTTTTTCCTCCTGACAAGGAAAATGCATTAAAACATCAGAAACTCCACAGATTTCCAGGTTTGCAACAGCATTGCTTTGAAATTGGTGTTTTTTTGATTTGATATGCACCTCTTCGGGATGATCTCCTTGTAGCCTGAACTTGCGTGGCGTCTTGCTTCGGGCGTACTTACAGCCATTAAAGTACATGCTCCAGGAGCAGCCAAATGAGAAGGAAGCTCCACACTTTTCAGAGTCTTTTCCCTGACAGGCACAGGTACGACTGCAAGGGCGACAGAGACCACAAACTCTCAACTTCACTCATCACTGTTAGGTATCCAGTGAATTATAAACTTATTTTTCACACTTTAAACATATCAGTGGAGAACATCGGGCTGGTGCTGGTCAGTTTTACTGTAGCATTATAAAAATGTTTGCTGTAGAAGTCGTTTGCACAATGAGGTGCCATTATGAAATACGCTGTGCAAACAATGCTTTAGAGAAGTATATTTTCTTTATTTTTTATGGTATAACAGTGAATGTTTCTACGTCAGCTATGTAATGGACGCCTGCCAATAGACTGTAGTCTAGAGCCCAAGTCGATTCAATATCAATAACAAACCTGATATAGATGTCATTTCTGATTCAGATATGTGGCTAAGGCCACTGATCAAGATGTTGTCCTGTATCGCTGAAAGGTTATATATTTGAACTTACATAAACTACAACCTCAAAAAATGAATAAAAACAATTCTTACAGTATTCATAGACATGCCTTTTCAATTTGTCAGATGACTTAAACTCTGCTGCCTTACAAAACCTTCTGAGATGTTATCAGTTAGCTATGCTAATGATACTAGCACCACAAATAAGCCTTTAAAAACAGTCAAAAATGTCACCAGAATGTGTTTTTGAATTTCTTTCACCGATACTGCAATCATAAACTGTATTTTTAAGTTATGCCAAACATTTACAGAAAATATACTTGCTCAATTACTTTTGTTTCTGGGTGTAGCAGCTTTTTACATCATTCTACTAACATATTAAACCCCAGTAGAGTCCAAAAGTTGAAGCTTTTTTGAACTCCCATAATAGTCAGAAGCACACTGAATCAGGCATTTGCAATATTATGAAAATACAGAACTGCAATGTGGTGTTTTCACTTTTACAAGCGTTTTCCTTCGGCCTACTCACTCGTCATTGAGCCCGCAGCGCCGGCTGGTGGGGTTGCCATATTTAGTGAGGGTGTCTGTCACCTCGTGGTAAAGCTTGTCGGCCAGGGATCTTGGGATGCCTTCCCAGGCTAAAATAACAACGATGATGACGGCGTTGGCACAGTGGTGGCCGGCACGCTGACGCACCAGACACAGCAGTTTCTCTTTCTCGCTGCCTCGACGAATCACCTGGCGAGGGATTGAATTCAGCATAACTTTCATTCCATGTTTAATCAAAAATAAAACACACAGCAAACCCTACAAGTTAGTGTTAGTTTTGTAGTTGCTTTGTTTGTCCAGCAGATGTCCAGCACACATAAATTATCTACTGAGGAAAGAGTAGACCACAATTACAAAAAAAGCCTCTACCCTAAATATATACAGTCATTTTACCCAAATATTTACATACACTGTACAAAAACGTCACCTTGTTTTCACACTGTGCAACTTTAAAAACAGATTAAACTTCGCCTACTTCAGATCAGGTAGAAATACTAAAATTGTGTCAATTTGCAAAATGTCAGAATAAACAAGATAAGATTTTAGAGATTTTTTTCAGAGTGGAATGTGCATAACGACAGTCTGTAGAGTCATTCAACATCTTCATGAGGTTTTTTGCTTTTCATCTGTTCACACCAATATATTTTCACCCATTTCCTATGTTTTCTTATTTGTTGTCGTGTGACTGGATATTCCTGTGGTGTCTGTGTTTGAACAGATGTAAGTGGGACCTTCAGGCATTTGGATGTTGTACCTAAAGGATGAACCAGACTTCTGCAGCTCCATAATTCTCTTCTTGAAAACTTCCTGGATTTCTTTAGATTTTTTCCCATCATGTCACACAAAGAAGCATGCAGCATTTAAGATGTCGCCTTAAAATAAATCCACAGATGGACCTCCATTTGGCTTAGTTGTTGTGAGTTAACCAATCAACCTTTTATGAAGCTGCAACTTCATCTACTGGGCTTTTCAGAACAGTTCACTTTATGTGAATTTCACACATAATGTGAATTTCCTCTGCATCCTCCAAAATATCCACAAATACACATTCCTTTCACACAAATCACAAGTTAATTTCCTGTCACAGTTGCTAAGTGGGGCCAAACATTCCTGAACACCTCTGCTTTTTCAAATGTTCACTGGATTATAAGACTATCAGAGCAATATTCAACAGTCTGAGGAAGATTTTGAAAGACTTGAGTGTTTTATGAAACGCCGACGGTTATCCCACAGAGATTGTGTCCTGGCTTCTACTACACAGTGGAGGTGATGCAGTTCTACTTACCCACTTGGCAATAGGACAACCATGGGAGCTCTTCCCCTCTTTGCCTGTGTACACCACCTTCTCAATGCGAATTGCTTCTCCCTTCTCTCCGTATCTGCAAAGAGGAAAAGAAACAGTTTAGCTATAGTTTGCAAATGATAGAACAATGGAAAAGTCTATGTTAGGTTTGGTAGAACTTCATCACCTGCATTTGATTAGGGTTAGCCTAATAGATACCAATGTCTTGAAGTGTCATGTTTTTAAACCACTAACGTTAAGTTATAGTATTTCTTCAGTATGAAATAGTTTTTATTTGAACATAAAGTAACTTTAAAATAACAGTTTGAAACATTTTTAGATGGGTTGGAAAAATAACATGAAATGTGTTGTTTGCCTACAGGAGAACCAACCAGAAGTCTGGCAGGCTAATGCTTTCTTGAAATGATATATGACACAAAAACTATGAGATTCAAAGAAACAGTGAATAGAAAACATGCCTGATGTGATGTCACATGGCACCGCTATAGACGAAGCTGACGTTAGCTTGTTCTGTGTTGCATGGTTACAGTAAATACAGAAACTCATGTTAGCAACTGACATCAACAGGAAAGCTGCAATCCTCTGGTATCATTTAATAAACATACTTTAAATAAATAAATTCAAAATGACAAATGTTTAATTTAGAAGAATCTGTATTCTCTTTTTATTTGCTGTTCTAAACAATGGGTGACTCTCATTGGCTAGCTCAGTCACCACACCAGATCTGATAGGTAGTTCATCATACATAATTGTACATCGAAGCAGTTTACAGAATGATTTCCTTTTAATTTACTTGTATGTATTTTATATTATTTCACTTCAGAAGTTTTTGCTTATCACATTGTATTACAGTCAATGCTTCAATGGGGATTATTGAAGGATGTGATAATGTGAGCAGGTGAATATGTGTTGTTCAGTGTTCAAAAAAGAGTGAATTTTGGGTAATGTGTTTTAGCAACAGAAAAGCTGAATGAATGTCTACAAATGTGATCTAAAGTGTTTTAACTCTGACGACAAATTAGGTAGATTGGCAAAACATATCAACCAAGGACACCTTAAATAACTTAACACAACAAATATCACAGGTTGTTTCTTTAAATTTAACACAAAATCACACTTTTAATGACTAATGCAGCCTCAGAGATACTCATCACCCTTAACTCCCTTATCTCTTAACACTACACAGGAAGCAAAGCTCCCACAGAGCTTCACTGACTCACCACCATGCTTCACTGTAGATTTTCTGTTCTATTTGGGGTATGCTTCACTCCTCCTCCTCCTCCAGACATGCCACTGATCTAAAGTCCCCAAGAATTCCTGTTTTTATTCACAATTCCACTACAAAATCTTAAAACACTCGTTTGGCTCATTCAGACAGCTGTAATCTAATCTGAGCTGATTTTATTTTTGGCTCAGTAACGGGGTAGCTCTTGGGGTGGAGACATGGAGCCCTTCAGTCTTAGAAGGGAAACTGAAAACTCAAGCTGCAAGTCTGTAGTGGTCAGTCAAGAGTTTTTGACAACCCGAGTGGCTTAGAATGTGTACTTAAGTCTCACCTCTGAGACTGATGGCTTCCCGTTTGCTGTCATGTCCACATGGTGTAGTCACAGTTCCTGGAAGTTTAAAACTTGCAGGTACTATGCTTCCAGGTTATTTTAGGCTATCTTTACAGGAGACTGCTGCCTGGAAACTGTTTTTCAGATGTTGATTGGGGAAAAGTTCCACATTTGTCATCTGTTGTTGTCATGCCAGGCCACGAGATGGCACTGTGATTTTAGTATGTCATTGAACGAGACATTAATCTTTTGTTAACAGTGACCCATCTCCAATTCCCATTGATGTAGTGCTCATGTAACGCATATATTGTCATGGGGTGTGGTTGGTGGTGGTGAGAATGAACACAGAGACCCAGATGAAGGTGATGATGATGAAGATGATTTAATAAGAGAGCTCAAACACAGGCGGCACAGCAGAGAGTTAGCGCACAGCTAATACCGGTAGCAACTGAAAAACTGAGGACTGAAAGAGAGAGCTAACCAACACAGGACTTTACAGTACGACTGTGATGGCAGGCAGACAAACAACAAATGACATTCGAGGACAGCAGACGTTAGACCAGGATCTGACAACAGGTGGGACTAAATACACTGGGAGGGTAATCACAGGAACGAGACACAGCTGGGATCAATCAAGACAGCACAGAGACTCAAGGGAAAACAGGACTAGACAGAAAATCTCAAAATAACTACACAGAGAAACACAGATCACAACAGATATTCCTAGTCAGGAAGTGTGTTGAACTGGTCATGTTAAGTAACACACAGCACAATGCTAGCCATGGTTGTTTTTGTTGTTATCTGCCAGTAGAATAAACCCTACAACTGTGCGTTCTGAGCATATGTGCTTTCACACCTGCGGAGTACTTCTCACCTCTGCGGTGAGTGTTACAGGAAAGTTTCACTGGTTTCTAAAAGTACCAGAGTGAGAGACTCCAGTCAGAGGTGTCGTGTAAAAGTGCCGATTGCAACAAAAATGTTACGGTTTAACTGAAGAGTGGCTCCGTGTAGACAGGTTCTCAGGGTCTTTTCTATCATTTTGTTTCCTTATCCACGTTTGTGCGACTCGAAGTTCAGAGAACTGAATGAAACACTACCACGAGCATCACGAATATTAAAGATTTACTGTAGTTTTTCAAAGTAGGATTTTAAAATGAATTTGGATAAAATATTAGCCATATTAGTTTCATTTAGCTATTCAAATGAATAACTGTAAATTTTGTCAATAAACTTAATTTGAAGTGAGAAAATAAAACCCTGATGTTTTTTTCCCATGTCTGGAAAACTGGACAACAGTGGTGTAGAGGCTTACAGCCACCATAACAAGACTGAACTCTGCTACAGTAGCCGGGGTGAAGTGTGTGTTCACAGGACTCTGAGATATTCATACAAAAATGGCAGAGTTAGCCAGAACCCACAGGTTTCTGTACAGCAGCCAGCATGAGGCCTAACACATGGAGACGTGACTGTGCTGATTTCAGTGAGTATAGCCGAGTATTGTTTCCGGGGGGAGGGTGGTGTTCTCCTGTTAGGTGCGAAGGAGGAGGAATGGAGCTCGGAGGTTTGTTCTGGGGTGGGGTCAGTTCATCAGAACCTGTCATATGTCCGTTCACAGCTCATATCAGGTCGTCCCCCACTCCCACGCCACCCCCAGCTGGATACCTGCCATTGTGAAACCCACAGCCCTGAGTAGATTTGGCGTGACAGTGAGGACAAGGGGCTCCTGCTGAATAGGAGTCACCCTGCAGTAGCTGAGAGGGCCTGGGGATTAATGGCCGTTACCACAGGGATGGTCCTGCTTGGTTCAGAGGTGGGTCAAAGGTCAAGGCAGGGACAATGGGGTCTGTGCATCTTGCGTCATTTCTGGAACAACAAAGAGTGGGCTATGGTGTAACCCCCCCCCCTTCCACCTGATCCTGAAAGTTAAAGGCTGAAATGAACCCCTTAACCTTTTGAAAAGTTAAACTGTGTCATCATTTAGATGCAAGACAACAGGCTGTGACCCACCGTGTTCAATAATAATGCTATTCCTAACAACATAGGACAAGGTGAATACAGTGCATGTGACACTAAAGTCATGGTTTGTTTCAAAATGATGTAATAATCGCTTCATTCAGTATCTATCCTTCCTCCCTTCTTGTTCTTATTCTCAGCTGTTCTGCTGCTGTACGCCACACACTTCTTGCTAATGCTGATGATGCTTATATCTCCCGTTCCGCCAACGAGATTCTGGGTCACGGATTCCCCAGGGACAAAACAAGAGGAGGCGGAGGGAAAGAGGAGAGAGAGAGAGAGAGAGAGAGAGACAGAGAGAGAGAGAGAGACAGAGGGAGGCGAAAGCATGTAGGAGGAAGTGGTAGAAAGGGAGAAATGGCACACCTCATCTCCATCAAACTTCGTATGGAGGCTACTGTAGGTCCCGATCCCAGGTGATTGTAGTACGGCCCTTCATCTTTCTCCAGGATATGTTCTTGGAGAGAGAAAGTACAGGATAAGGTTTACACATACAAACACAAATATATGTAATAACACAAGAAATATATTTAAATATAACAAAATATCCCCAAATGACAACAATTAGTTTTCTTACACTACTGTGAACAGCAGAGGGCATTGCACTTTGCTTTATAGATTCTTATCATTTCTTTTCAATATGTTACTTGAAATAATATTTTTGTATGAAAACTTTTTTTTTTTTTTTTTCAAAAAATAGAAAAGTGATATTTCTAAGCTTTAAGGGAATAATGTTCTTCCGCATAGACAGACTAGAGTTGATAAATAGATGGACGGAGGTAAACACAGGGTAATCCTCAAAGAAAATCTGTTAATAAACTTCGACAGACTCTTCCAGCAGGACAGCAACCCTCAACAATCAACCAGAGATAGAATAAAGCAGTTTGATTAAAGCATAACCAATCTGACTGTAATTGAGCTTTTTTTTTCCACAGCTGTAATGACTGAAATAGTTTTGTACCGTCTTTACTGTTCTGCAGCTGGTATGTCTTAAAAAAAATAAAAACTCAATGGCATCATCTTTGAAGCTGAGGCTGAAATAGTGTGCGCATGATTACAACATCTAGTTCATACTAACACACAGGAGGATGTATATATACTCCCCGATGCAAAGATAGTGGTGTGTGAATGTAGGGTGCGGTCTGCTGTTTGATACTTTGTAAAGCAGAAGCTTACACTGTGAGTGTGAATGACATGTCTGTGTTTGATCCTAGATCATCCAGGTGAACTTCTACCTCAGACTGTGCTGGAGCGCTCTGAAACGGTGCTGCATGTGGGAACCACTGCCTTGCTTTCACCAGTGTGCCGAGTGCATAGCAGCTAACTCTATAATTTTGTCCAAATGTAAATTCTTTATCAGATCACTATCTGAGCAATGTGCAGTTCTCAGATATGTGTGAGTGTTTCTGGTTAAAAAGGCTAAGTGAGGTCACATTCTCTTGGCAGTACATGGAGGAAACAAGGCGTGGCTCATGTGAGGGAGTGGAGGAGTCATACCATATTCTTGTGTGAAAATACTAGAGGTGTGTGTGTGTGCTCAAATTATGGTTTTAAAAGCTATAACTATGTCTCTAAAAGCTGTTTAATTCTGGTGTGGTTGCATCCTGCAGCGAGCTGATTAGATACTGGATCAGGAAACTACTGACACGCTTAAACTTTGATTAGTGTCAATAAAATGCTGTAAATTTCTTTATACCTTCCCTGGGAATCCTCTTCTGAATGGCAAAGTTATTCAGATGGTAGCTACGGCTACTGTCCTGATTAAGAGGCTGCATGATTTTAAGAAAACCTCTCAGAATGTGAAATCAGGAGTTGGAATAACTCTATTCAACTGGGAAAATGTATTATTGGAGTGATGAGTGTCAGTGTATGGCATTTTAAATCCAATGGCAAAACGTAGAATCCAAATAGTCTTTTGCAACTGCGATTCTGCTCTAACATTAACATGATGACTGAGAATCAAAATATTGTACAGCAATATTTTAAAAAGCCAGCTGACTTAAACTGACTTTATTGTTACACAAATATTAGTATTAATTCACATTATTCGTTTCCACTGTACAGAAACATAGTCTTGGAAAAACTGTGAGCAGGATGCCAACCAGAGGATAAGACTGAACTGCTCTCTGTTTAACAAAGGTTTGGATCTGCTTGCCTGCCAGCCCCCCCCACAAAAAGCTCCTTCTGCCAACACAGCTATTGTTCCCGCCTGCTGCCTTCAGTGCCTCACTGTCTGGATGATCACAGCTTTAAACCACAGCAACACACACACACACATTCTCTGACAAGTATCCAGGCAGGTGCTGGTGTTAAGGTGGATCACTTATGCAGACCAAGAAGTAAAGGTGGCTACAAAACATATGTATTCGCCGTAGCTTCAGATTACATTTCTAACTTAAATGTATCTCCGCACCTTCATGTCCCCCTGCGATACTTTAAAGGTTTCTGTCCATAGACAGAAACCTGTCAAAATCTGTGCACACACTTACCCACACAGGTACAGGTTGGGAACTCTAACTGCGGGTCTTTGATCGGAGTATCCAGCAGGTTCTTGGTAGGGGTGTCTAGGTAGCGCAAGGGGGAGTCGAGAAAGCCTTTTAGAGATGGTGAGGAATTTAGGCCATCCTTTACTGGTGTGCCCTCCTCAGAGTAGCATGTGGTGGATAGTACCGCTAATTCTCCTGAAGCTTCAATTTTAATTCGCTTAGGCAGTGGAGAGTCTTGCATGCCCAGTGCTTCCTCTAACATTCTTTGCTGCAGCTGCTGCTTGTCCAAAATAGTCTCCTGGTTCTGAGAAACATTGACAGGCCTTGTATGTTGACGGCCCTCATCGGAAGGCTGACTAACTGTTAATTCACTTTGGGTATCTGAGTCACTCTTGCTAACTTCCATTTTCTGATCATCTGATTGAGGTGTGGTGTTGGCTTGAGGAGTAGGGACTGAGGAGACAGACTGGGTGGTGTTAGATGATGCAAGACTGAGGTCTTGAGGACTGATCAAGGATTGATTTGCTAGTGTAGGGGCCGGAGTGGTCTCCTCCTTGCGCGGACTTGTGGACGTGTCTGGGGCTAAGTTTCCAAATTCAGCCTCGAACTGGCGGATCAGCTCTTCGTACTTTGGATCTATGTTAATGAGTTTCTGCAACGGCGAGGTGTTGGATGGAGCTGTGGAGGTCACAGGTGTGGCATTGCTGGTGTTGGTGGAGGTTAAACTGATGCCTGCTTCTTCTGATTTTGAGATGGCTGAAAGAACCACAGATGTGGACGAGGGGTCCGTGACAGCTGGAACGTTTCCCGTTGTAACATTGGAAGAAGGAGTTGGAGAGGTGTTGGAAATGCATACCTGAGATTGTTCTGGGGCAGGGAGACCTGCTGCAGAAGCCTGAGCGGAGTTACTGAGGAGGGCCAAAGGGTTGAGAGAGCATATTTGGGAATTGGTCAGGGATGGGGATGTGTCCATCATGTGAACTGGTGGTTTTTGTATAGCGATTTGAGCCTGAGGGAGGAAGGTTGGCATGGAGGCTTTCTGCTTGTTCTTCTTGATGATTATCTGTTTGGGCTTGGGAAGAGCAGGACCTATAGCCATTCCACCCACTGATTTCATAACAGGAGACCCTTGGGTGTTTTTCCTTCTCTTGGGTTCCTGTTTGATTGGCAAAATTGACAAACCTTCAGCATCCATCTGGGGCCACCATTTTTTCAAGTCTTGACAAGTCATAGGTGCACGTGGGCTTGGTACTCCAAAGCCAGGTGGGTGGGTAGAGAACAGGTTCCTCCTGTGATGGAGGTGATGTTGCAGAGCTGCCTGAGTGGAGTGACGTATGGCTGCTTGGCCAGGAGACATAGGATTTCCAGGGTAATGCTGACCCTGCTGTTGACCATTAGACATTTCATAACGTCCAGTTGAGGAAGTGTGATGATAATGCTCACCAGAGTCTGGCTCTTGTTTTATTCTGCCCTGGACCTGAATGCCACCATTCTGATTCAAGCTAAGCTGCTGTGTGAGTGGAAGCTTAAAAGAAGCATTTTTCAACTTGGTGTCACCGAGCAGCTGTTTAAGCTCTGACATGGGGTCTGAGCTATTTGGAGGCCCAGTTGCAAAGTGAGGATGGGGCTCAGGCTTTCTGAACATCCATGGATTCCTCTGTTCTGGATCTCTGTCAGAGCCCTGCCGCCACTGCTGTGGATTAGGACTGAAACCTGGAACTTTTCCCTGACCTGGAAATGGAGAGATAGAGGATGGGAGAGGAGAAGCACGGGCTGGCTGGCCCTGGGACTGGGGTCTATGGTGTTCGTAAGACGCTGCACCCTGCTGGTTGGTATGCAGCCCTGGAGGGACAGACTGGGACCGTGATGATGAGTTGTCGTTAAGAGAGGAAGGGATCAAACTAGGTGTGTTTTGGTGGTTATGAAAGTTGTTTCGGAAACCCTGACCTGGAGCAGTGACTGTTTGAGGGCTGGATAACTGTGTGAGTGCATCTATCGCAAGGGCAGTCTGAAGACTGATGTTTTTCTCCTTGGCTATGGAGAGCACCTGGGGGGAGCAAGGAATAGGGGGTTTGGAGGAGGGCACTTGGTCTTGGTGAGAGTACTGATTAACTTCCTGCTGCTGTTGCAAACACGAAGTGGGCATATGGTGGGCACCATTCACTTGTTGGTACATCTGATGTTGATGTGGCAAATGGGGTTGCTCCAAATGTGGGGCCTCATCACCCATTTTGTGAGATCCTTGATCCCTCCTAGTTGCTAATTTAATTTTCTTTTCCAACCACTCCAGGTAGTCTGGACAACCATGCCCATCACAGTTGCAATTAGGGGGCTTGTGCCCATGTTTAGCTTGGCTCAGTGCTGTCTGTAAGATGTCAAGGTCTTCCAAAGGTTCGCAGCTTGTTTCAGGAGCACCTGCAGAGACTCTGGAATGAGCACCATCAGCACATGTCTCTTGGGTGAACTTCTCATATAACTTGGCTGTATTAGGCTGCAGGACAAGGCAAGATGAAGAGGAAGAAGGAGGCAAAGAGCTAGCCGTAGCAGAAAAAGCTACCAGATTCTGGGCATCTTCTATATCTGCATAGTGGACTCCCTCACCAGGGGTTGTACCACTACTGCTGCTCCAGCATGATTGCTGCTGGTGGGTCTCATTGACCTTGCTATGTCCTGGCACCCAGCTTTGCCTTTCAGGCACACCTCCTCCCCTCTGGTCATCTGTTTCCATAGATGCCTCATCATTGTTGTGGTACGGGTTCACCCCATTGGCCAAATCCAGGCTCAACGCGCCTTCCTGGAGGCGGTCATGTGAACCAATTTCCATCTGGCCTCCGTTTGTGAGGCCATCCACTGTAGTGACTTTGTGAACAGTCTGAAAGACAAAAATGCAGAGTGGTAAGTAAAGCTCTACAACGCAAAGCAACATTGTACACTCACAAAACAAGTGGTGCAAATAAGAAGTAATGAGCTGATTATGTTCAGTTGTTTATATCACAAATATGGATATGAAATTTTTTTTAACATCTTGTACATTGTACATCAGCTATAGAGAGACAACCAAATAAAAGAGTAATTCCATTTTTTCAGGATCAATCCAAGGTTTCATTGGAGCTTTTCCCTGACTTGATCTTACATATTTAATACTTTCAGTATTACAGAGTACTTCATGATCAGATCAGTGAAGACTATAAAATATGAGCCAAATTATCCAACATAGAGTGGTTTTACATCAGGCACAAGACGAGTCCACACTCTGACATGTAGCACAACAGTTTCACAGTCGGACAATGTGCTTTAGATCGGTTGGGTTATGCAAAGCAGGCAGCTGGAGCGCCTAACCTCTGCTGATTGTGGCAGAGGTTAGGCGCTAGATACACAATGAGAAACGGTGAGGACTGAAAAGTAGACGGACACTACCTGCCTCATTTTTTATTTATAGGAAAAATATTTTAAGCCAAAATTTATTTGTGCTCCTGGCAGATTAAGAACTAAAAATATTTGTACTCAATCAATAGATCTGTTTCAGCAAGGAAATGAGATGAGCATCTGCAACAATGTAAAAGAAGTATTCATTTTTGAAAACCTATTTATACCCGTCTTAAGAATCAATAGGAAACTTTTACTTACTCTCACTCTCACAGCTATCAAACTAGGACTGGACTTTATTAGAAAAATATGTCATTGGAATAACTATACCAGTTATGATCAAAGCTCATGTGTATGGATCTGGTCATGTATGGTCATTAAAGCCAGTTAAACTATAGTCAACTGTCACTCACTGCATGGTTATGCATTGAGTGAATGCACGACACATAAATTACAACGTCTGACTAAATATTGCATCCAGTGAGTCTTTGGTGATTGCATTTCAAAAATACTGTGCAGCTCTAAATCAAACTATTCTCCACTGATATTTTTGATGTTTTATCCTGGGTTACACCGATTTCAGTTTTCTGGCTGATCATTGATCACCAACCTGCTGATTTCAATTTTAGCTAATCCCAATTTTTTAGTTTCTAGTCTCCCCTATAGTGAAAAAGTCACAAAGTTAACAGGAGGTAGATGATCAGTTTTTCCTGTATCTGCCGATCACCAATCTCCCAAAATTAAGAAAATTGAGGAAAATGTATTGGCACTTAGCTCCCTCCACTGATTCTCTATCAGTTTGGATTCTCTCTGC